>NC_065886.2:17867500-18492500 GCF_932274485.2 Patella vulgata | reverse complement strand
TCAGATAAATTTGAATTTGAAATAAATTTGTAGACGTGCGTTAAATTTATATGAAATTAATGAAATGTGACCAAATAATTTGTTAGGCCTACAATTTAGTTCAATAAACAGACGTAGATGGCAAAATGTGGGCTAATTCATACAAAATCCCCAACTTAAAATGTCTTTTGATTCGCTTGTTTTACCATCAATTTCAATGATTTTAATTTATTAAATAGATTTAAGAAATCATTCGTGCCCCCCCCCCCCTAGCTCCACCTCACCTCTCTGTGTAACAATATTTTAATATAATTTAATCTGATCTGTATGAAACAGAGAATATGAAGTTAAATTAAAACGATTATTTGAAAATGTCTAATATAACTACACTTTTCTTTGACTTCGACTTGTATAAAAAAAAAATTAATAACGATCAGCTAATCATGTTCCTCGGACATTTATTGATGTTGTATTACAAGAATTCAATTTAACATTTTAAACATGTACACCAATGAATCGTTCGCATTTTTTCTTTGTTCCCGATGTTCAAAATAACGGTTTCTTTTCATTTAAAACCGACAGGACGTTATAAAAGGGAGATAACCACGTTAAACCACCGTTAACGTCTCAATGAATATTGTACATTGTTGCACAGATAAGAAAATCTATTTAAAATTAGATTATCACAGGAATCCAATAATATTTATATGTAGCTTCTTAATTTAATTTAAAGAAAATACCAATTTGCCTATAAATAATCGAAAATGGACGAATTTGGGGATTATCTTTTAACTGTAACAATAGGACATATCTGGTACACTGCAGTGTCCGACGACTGTTGAAATGAAATGGCGTTTGACTCCTACGCTTCTGTACTGGGGCATACGCCATACAGTGTGCTATAAGGGAAATTTTACCCAAACAACGGCACTATGGCCTACTCTTATTTCGAATTCTGTCAACGTTTTTTTGTATGTGTACACCAATGTGTATAAACAGGACCTCGTTTTTTCGTCCAATCCAAACAACTATACATCATCGTCTCTTGCCAAGTCCATAGGTTAATAAGATAAACAAATGGATAGGAAACAGTAGTCTTGCATTTTTATTTCACAAGTAAAATAAAATAACTATTAATTCAAGTTTCAACCATCATTTCAAACTCTGTTGCCTCAGCCATTGTTAATTCTGGGGTCATGAAGAAATGAAACCTTTTAAAATAAGTGAAATTATTAGTGAACATGTTGTAGGAATATGTCATAACCATAGTATAGTAAACTAGAATTCAAAATATTTTTAATGAATTAATCCGTTAATTGGGCGTTTGTGAGCTGCTAATAAATATCTAATGTTAGCGCCAATCAAATTTTGAAAATGTGCAATGTCGGGTTTCCAACTGTCAAGGGTTCCAGCTATGAGTGAAAATTTACCCGGACAGTGGCACTATGGCCTACTCTTAATTCCACGTCTGTCATGGGTTCTTTTATGTGCACACCAATGTGTACACAGGACCTAGTTTTTTTAGTCCCATTCAAATGACTTGACACTGTTTCTTGCCAGGCCTCCTATCCTGCACTATTGTCAAGGTGAAAGAATGCCAGAAGAAACTGGAGAACTTTTTCGGCCAACAGCAGGAGTGAACCTAAGATCGCCTGGCTTACTCACAGAGTTACAGCAGTTCCCTCTATATCGGATGATTGATACCACCCCTCTAAAATCTTTTATTAAGACCAATTTAATTTTAACATTAAAAAAAAAATCTACAACTTATATAAATGTTTATTATTTACAAACATTATAATATAACAAAAATAATCATAAACATAATTATCATAAACTGTAACAAATGGATCGAATTGTATTAACATGTGATCATTGCAGTAACTTATAATGTAACTTTTACATAATAGAGTTAAGCTTTATATATTCAGTTACTTATAAATATTTTAGTAGAAAATAATCAATACATTCTTTGAAAGATAAATATAAATGTCAATGTTTGGGGCAGCTTATTTTGCCACAGTTGTGGTAACACAGTATACTGTTTTAAAATACCATTCAGTTCTGACAGTATCATGATATTCCTGAAGCAATTGCAACAAGTATTATTGTCCCATCTTGGTTGTTTTTATAGGCAACTATCTTCATTGATTTATTGTGTTCAATGACTGATCAAAATAGTCAATAAATCTTTTGGTGTTTATACTTTGTACTTTAACTAAACCAGTACATATCACTTGAGTGATCAAGGAATGTAGATACCAGTCAAAGTGAAGACAAATAATCAGAGAGAGAGAGAGTAGTCCAGGAGCTAATGACAAAATAATATGGTCATCAGTTACAAAAGGTTTGACCCCCCAAATTCGTAGCAGGTGTCCGTACGAGTAAAAATCAGTTGGTCAGATCGGGCACTGCTGGGGCGTATAGCCGCAGCAGCACCTCAAAGTAGGCCCCAGGGGGCCTAAAATTAAGTCATAAGTTACATGGCTGAAACTTTGTAGGGACAATAGTATCCATAGTCGGAGTAAATATTTCACAAATCTAACCAAAATTTCCGGGGCTTTCCCCAAGTCAGACCACACCCAATATCGCCTCGTGGGGCTAATAATATGGTCATCACTTACATGGCTGAAACTTACCAGAAACAAAGATCCACACTTGGTAAATACAATTTTCAAAAATCTAACCAAAAATTTGAGGGCTTTCCCTAAGTCAGATCGCTCTAAAGTATGTCCGACCACACCCTAAAAATGGGGCTTTTTATATGGTCATAGGTTTCATGGCTGAAACTTACCAGAAACAAAGATCCACACTTGGTAAATACAATTTTCAAAAATCTAACCAAAAATTTGGGGGCTTTCCCCAAGTCAGATCGCTCTAAAGTATGTCCGACCACACCCTAAAAATGGGGCTTTTTATACGGTCATAAGTTACATGGCTGAAACTTACTGGAAACAAAGATCAATACTTGGAAAACATATTTTTCAAAAATCTAACCAAAAATGTTGGGGCTTTCCTCAAGTCAGATGGTCCTAAAGCCCACCTAGCCACGCCCTAAAAATGGGACTTTTTATATGGTCATCAGTTAAATGGCTGCAACTTACCAGAAATATTGTCCCATGCATGGAAAATGTATTTTTCGAAAATCTAACCATTAATGTGGGGGGCTTTCCCCAAGTCAGAAGGGCCTTACCATTGCAGCCCCACCCACCCCCTCTATATAAATCATCTAAACATATTTACATTTAAAATTAAATAACAGTGTTGTAGTATTTACACCCCCCGGTTACATTATAACTTGGGTCTGGCAGTTCCCATGGTGATCATTAGAACAGTTTATCTCTGTGCTACCAACAATGAACTTTTTTATCTCATAATATAAATATTTTGTACAATATAATATTCTATAGGTGTACATGTATTGTATATTAGTCTTCAGTTACAGTGTCTCATAGAGTACAATTATTTTGTTTTCTTCCACACAACAGGTATGCAATTTTTACAGTCGGAACAAATTTCATTCATTTTGCAAGTTGAAGCCTAAGAACTCATTACAACATGGAAATTGAAAAAGACGATGTTAAAATCAATCCAATTGGTAATATAACTGAAATTTACAAATATTCTGAATTAAGGCGTAAAGTCAAGCAGTAATATATATAAGCATGTATATAGATTAGAGTAGATCCAGTACAAATATGTCCATGTAGATAAATACATACAAAAATACAAATACGTCAAGTTGGAAAAATCAACCACCCTTACTTCTATATTCTGGTATACATCATATCGTACGAAGGCTGGTGCTGTCTTCATTCTGGCAATGGTCCCGATGTCGGTCGGATTCTTGTTTTTAAGAAAGATACTCTACAAAACTGTCAACAAATTTTAGAAATCCGGAAAAAGTCACGTTTGAAGTATGCTGAAATTATGCTCCCCAAAGTTGTTAATGAGTTTCAAGGATTTCATATGGAATGATGTAAACGATTTACGGAGCTATCTAAAATTCAAAAGAAACAGAATGATGAAGTACAAGAAAATGACAATCCAAATTCCAATCCCAAATTGATGAGATCATGTTTAACATTGACTTCTGCATCCAGTTCCGGTGTGTTCGAGAAGGTCTGCCTGTTTTGCAGAAAATCAAACAGAAAACATCAAGGTCAGAAACAGAAAGTAACCTGTCACAAAGACAATCGAAAAAAATATTGAAGAATATGCAACAATTCTTCAGGATGAAAATATGCTTAAGAACATCCAAGATATAGATTTCATTGGCAAAGACATTCATTATCATGTAATGTGCAGAATAGAATATCAACGCAGAGCTGAAAAGATGCGAGAAGTAAGCGGGTCATATGATAAAAGTGAATGACATGATGCTAGGAATATACATACCAAAGCATTTGATGCTTTATGTAGTTTTGTGACTGACATTATTCTGGAAAAACAAGAGATCTACCTGTTAAATAGCTTACTGCAATACTATCAGTCATGTTTATTAGAATTTGGTGGCGGAAACTATACAGAGTTAGGTATTTTGCCCAGCGATTTGCAGAACAAGCTGGTTATATAAATTCTTTGGTGAGAATATTTCAATTGACAGTGGAAATAAATATGGTAATATTGTCTTCAGTAAAGGTTTAAATGTTGATGACGCTGTTCGCAAGGCATCTGACAACGCCAGAAAAACTGAACATACAGTTCAGGGTGTCACTTTCTTACTCCGATGAGAAATATTCAGTACAAAGAAAATTAAACTGCCTGAAAATTTAACCATACAACATATCATAATTGGTGAAATAGCAGTACCAGACATGGTCTCCGCTTTCTTTACACATCTACTAGTTGGTCCATAATCTAATTGTAGATAAAACAAAGTCAAGAGAATTAATTCCATTAGTCAGCATGTCATTTATTCTTTAATCAGGGGTAGAACTAAGCCATCAAAACACCTATAACTGGGTCTTGCAGTGAAAAGTCTTACAGGCAGTAAAAAAGTTATTGAGATTCTTAATCGTTTGGGACATACATTTAGTTACAATAGCATTGAGGAACTCGAACAGAATTGACATTTACATCCACTGAGCGCAACCAAGAAACACCCATTGGCATGATGGTGTCACCACACCTATCAACTGGGATTGTTTTTAAAAATTACGATAGATTTGTTGAAATTCTTTCTGGTAAAGACACTCTTCTTGATACAGTAGGCATTCAACCAATCGCCAATAATTGCATATAAACCAATCAGCCGTAACAGGAGAAAAAGCTTTGAAGCATGCACTCACTGGCTTTGATCATACTACATCGTTTAATAGGAAAGGGAATGCCCGACCTTTAAAATTATTAGAAAAGGCTGTTTATGTCCAGAAAGCCTTGTTTTCTCTCGGTAGAAGCGAATCCATTCTTTCTGGAGTAAATAGTTATTGAAGGATTTGTTTGGATGCCTAAAAATGGATGCCTTTCTGGTATTAAAGGCTTAGAAGTAAGTCCTTTGCCGCCATGCTCACAGGTATTAACTTTGAAAATCAAGAGAGCGAATTATATTTGTAGTATCTGGATAAATGCATCAAAGAATAATAAAGTGGTTTGATGGTGATGTTGCTCCCGTGTTAGTTGAGAGTATTTGCATAGATGAAGATAGTGACCAAGAAAGCAAGGACTTCGATGACGAATCAAACAATCCTTGTAGTGATGATGAAAGTGTGACAGGTTAACTATTTGCGTCATCCAGCCACGCTTACTCACTTATTTTAAATCATTAAAATGTTATGTGGAACAAATATTTACCAATGATGAGGAAGGATAACTAAAGTTATATGTATTAAAACTATGAATAGATTTCATAATTTCAGAAATTCATCACTGACTCACATTTTTAAAAATCCATTAGGTTGTTATTCATGATCGATGATCGGGAAAGGCAAAAACTACCGAATTCAAACCAAAGCAACTTATTAAACATGCATTATGCAAGAGCTAAATCTGCGTATTGCAGGTCTTTCTTTAGGTCTGAAATGTTTTCTAAAGTATTAATTAGACATTAATTAACTGATCCAGGCCTTAATCAACTCTCGATGGCATCAGTTTTCTCCGATATTGAATAGATTAGAATGGTTCAGCGATACTTTGATTTAATCAAATATGGAGGACCGAGACTTAGCTTCGATCAACCAGTGCGGTGGTTGAAATTATTGCACACGTCTGTCAAACCTTCAAAGGCTAATATCTTCGCTTGCAATAGAGTAATTTAAATGAAATTTTCAAATTATTCATTTTACATCATCTACTTTCGAACTATTATAGCAAGAATGGCTAGTTCTTTATCTAAATCTTACATAATGTGTCTTTAATACAATAAATACTTTCGAAATATTTGTTTGAATTTTCCACTTTGATATAAGATATTGAATAACATTCTGAATCATCGTTGAATGGGTTGTTGTGATGGAATACAGAACGTTTGAAGACATAAATTTAACATCAGTCCTAACTATCTATTCATGACATATGTCGTGGATGAGGTATGACATGCTTACTCTTCCTACAACACTTGATACCATTGCTCATTTTAGGATTTCACATAGCTAATAAACATTAAATTGTTCTATTTTTGTGTTATAATTTTGAATCTTGTTGCGGATCAACAATGTATTATTGATATTACCTTATTATAAGCTTTATATAGAGGGGGTGGGTGGGGCTGCAATTTTAAGGCCCGTCTGACTTGGGGAAAGCCCCCACATTTATGGTTAGATTTTCGAAAAATACATTTTTCATGCATAGAACAATATTTCTGGTAAGTTTCAGCCATGTAACTAATGACCATATAAAAAGTCCCACTTTTAGGGCGTGGCCAGGTGGGCTTTAGGACGATCTGACTTGAGGAAAGCCCCAACATTTTTGGTTAGATTTTTGAAAAATATGTTTTCCAAGTATGGATCTTTGTTTCTGGTAAGTTTCAGCAATGTAACTGATGACCATATAAAAAGTCCCATTTTTAGGGTGTGGTCGGACATACTTTAGAGCGATCTGACTTGGGGAAAGCTCCCAAATTTTTGGTTAGATTTTTGAAAATTGTATTTACCAAGTGTGGATCTTTGTTTCTGGTAGGTTTCAGCCATGTAACTTATGACCATATAAAAAGCCCCATTTTTAGGGTGTGGTCGGACATACTTTAGAGCGATCTGACTTGGGGAAAGCCCCCAAATTTTTGGTTAGATTTTTGAGAATTGTATTTACCAAGTGTGGATCTTTGTTTCTGGTAAGTTTCAGCCATGTAACTTATGACCATATTATTAGCCCCGTGAGGCGATATTGGGCGTGGTCTGACTTGGGGAAAGCCCCGGAAATTTTGGTTAGATTTGTGAAATATTTACTCCGACTATGGATACCATTGTCCCTACAAAGTTTCAGCCATGTAACTTATGACCTAATTTTAGGCCCCCTGGGGCCTACTTTAAGGTGCTGCTGTGGCTATACGCCCCAGCTGTGCCCGATCTGACCAACTGATTTTTACTCGTACGGACATCTGCTACGAATTTGGGTGTTCAAACCTTTTGTAACTGATGACCATATTATTTTGTCATTAGCTCCTGGACTAGAGAGAGAGAGAGGAGAGAGAGAGATGGAGTTTAACCTCCACTCAGCACAAACTAGGTCATTTTGGGACTAACATATGATTAATTTTGTTTCAATAATTCACTTGCGCGTAGGGGTCTTTAGCAGGAGAAAACCCTACTCCTTGTCCGGTACAACTGGGGAATCGAAACCACACCAGTTGAATCAAAACCACACCAGTTGACTCAATGTCAGACCTTATGATACAGCGCACACGTGCTAACCATTCGGCCATCCAAAGCCCCCATAAATAATTTTCAGAATGCTACTTTAAAAGTGAATCAATGATAAATCACTAATAAATCTGTTTTTAGCTTCAGAGAGCAAACAACATAATCCATGATATTTTCAACTAGGAAGTGCTTCATTTACAAATTATAAGGGGTTTATTCTTAATGACGTCAAATTATAACTAAGCAACATAGAATAATAATATCAATTTTCATTATATTAGAAAATACTTCAACTGCAATAGTTTTACTCATCAACTCAGTCATTCCAATCCTTACAGATAAATTTATCTAGGTAGTTCTTTAAAATTTGTACATATTTTAATTGCATGCAAAATAAACTAGCAAGATCCGGACTAACATATGGTTCAATTTTATTTAAATACTTCGCTTGCGCGTAGGCGTCTTTGGCAGTGGGAGGAAACTGGAGAACCCTGAGAAAACCAATGTGGTTGGGCAGGCGACCCAACTCCTTGTTATGTACAACCAGGGAATCGAAACCACGTCAGTTGACTCAATGACAGACCTTATGAGTATACGTGCTAACCATTCGGCCACCCCCCGGTTTAAAGCAAAATTTTGATAGATTAATTAGTTTGAATATGTTTTTAGTCTACATATATCATCAAATCACCCAGTTTGTATGCGGGAATGTATCTTTAAAGTCCCAATGTGTCGAGTTAGTGCTATAGACTCACATGCAAACAACACCACTGTGAAAGATGAATCTCTAATAGGAATATTAATCCCAAAATGGTTCAGTTCTGTTTAGTATTTACAAAGATGTGCGGAATTGAAATTTTCATCGATCTATGCAGCATTTGACATTTAGCGATATAATGCGGATGACCAATTGAGTCTATAATACTAAGTGTTCGGTGCAATATCAATCAGAGGACATATTAGCATGGATTAAGCTGTGAAAAATTTATATTTTAGCGGAAAATACCAAATGGCGCATCAGGATTTTAGCAGATAATAATGATGGTTTACTGGTTAAGCCACCTGTTAATTATGAGACAAAATAATCATCAGCTTAATACAAAATATCGTGTTAATTAACATTACGAGGACTGTAAGTCCTAATCAATTACATTAATCATCTCTTTACTGATAATAACAAAAAGAAGATTCAGTCATCGACAAGATCAGATATCATTAAGAAAGATAGGTTGCCAGGCAACGAAACATACGCCCACAGCAGCTAACTTGTACAGGGAGTCAACGGTTGTCTCATATTTTTTCTTTTGTCAGAAATGTAAAAAACATTTACAACACACTAAAATCTGATTACGAATAACAACCCATTTGGCTTGTAGTTCTGCCCTAAACATTTGATATTAATAGCCATAATCATCAGAAATTGTTGAAAATGGAAAGGCTTCTTTGTCTCATGACCTTAAACACTGTATAAATATAAAGTCAATCAGACATTAACTTTGGCCTCTAGAGCGTCCACAAGCAATTGATCAAGGGCCAAAACTCTGGCAGTACAGTAGAATCTGTATGAGCAGCAACTCCTATTCAGCGACATCTCCTTGTAAGCGGTCACGATAAATTCCCCCCGTAAAAATTCTGTTGTTTCATCTCTTTATTCAACGGTCACTCCTCTAATGCGGCCAGCGGTCACTATTTTACTAATAAATTCAACAAAACATCGTCCATTCAACGGCCATTGTTGAATGATACCATCTTGTTGTTCTTTGTAACATGCCCGCTAATCCCGTGAGTAGTAGTTAATTAACTGGACCCCCACTGATTAGGTAAAAAGAAATGTAAAAATAACAATCAACCCGGGATTATGTGTTAATTAACCTTTTGTTTTATTAAACGACTAACCTGATCATTGTTTTCACATGTAACGATCACACATTATTTGATACTGATTGAATAAAATAAAAGTACCAAGTTTTGTCACGATCATCTATATATCTCTTTTCCATTGCCACTTTGTTGTTAAACAGACGTTTTAAAGCCTCCTATAATATTACATACAGAGTTACACCCCCTGTAAATAGGTGATAAAATCAGCGATGGTTTTTTGTTCATGTGCTTTTTTGATAAAATAAAATTAATTCATCGATGGATGGATGGTAGCGACGACAATATAAGACCACATTTCAATGTGGGCATATAAAAATATGGTTTAAAAACACAAGAAACCCAGGAACATGTTGTGGAAGCTACCTGACGGACATACGATCTATTGTGTTATTTGTAATCAACAATTAAATACTAGTAATAAGATATTGCATAATGTTTCCATAGTAACACAATAATTATTTAAATGCGAATTATTGGCAAAACAAGCCAGATCATACACATAATATATCTAAAGATGGACAAATTTAGATGACAACATAATATAATGTGGACGTATCAAAATGTAATGAACATTGAGCTAGAAGTATTTGAAATGGTGAATATATCTGCTATAATAGAAACCGGATCATTAGCCATTAGTAAAACGAACTTACGAAATAACAATCTTTTAAGATATCCATTTAAACAAAAGCAGGGAATAACAATCATGGCTGGATTTAAGTTTATTTTACTGAATAGTTGACACTGTTAAAAATGTGAAGTAAATAATGAACATAAACAAAGAAGTTAAAATGAACCACTGTCAGACTTATGTCACAGCTTTTCTAGAAACATTCATAGTGACATATTCTTATATTTAATTATATAACATATACAGATATCATAATATTCAAAACAAAACATACCCCCACAGCCCTACTTTATCTGAGCAGCCCATTTAGTTCTTCGATTTTTTTTACCTAAATAACAATAGATTTCCAGGTAGTGAATACAAGAAAATATGACTTAAATTATTACCAGTACATATTGTATAAATTGTTTTCTAAACTGACTTTGCCATGAACATATGTACAAACAAGAGATCAAAGGCCCTTAATCAAATAAGTATTAGACTGTATATTTTTGTGATTGATAGTAAATTATTGTATCTATATTATCGTCCCATGTGTAAATCTTCAACTTTAGCCTTTAATAAGTTGGAACATCCACTGAAATATAGAATTTTTACAATTACTGAATAACCATAACCACAAAACTTAACAATGCCTTACAATGTACGAACCTTGTAATTTGATTATAGGCTATATTTGGACTATAAACATATTTAAACTAATTTATCTATCACAAGTTTGCATCAAATCGCTAGGAATTACCCCAAAGTCTAAAAATCTATTTTAAGCCACCTTGTTTGTCATGTAACATGATTGATGACCGACCCATTTACAGCTTGATTTTGTTGTTACTCGCTGTCCATTTATCATAAATATCGAAGCCTAAGTAAATTCTTCTTTTTCTGCCGTTTAATCACAAAGTCTGCTGTACATTTAAGTCACTGTTCTTACAACTGCTAGCTACTGTCATATTGTGGTTTATTCTATATCACTGTGGGCTGAAACCTTATGTTTGGGTTGACACAAGTTGTCTCCCTTATTTTGTAGTTCTTCTGCTTTTTTGATTAATAAAGAAAGAGATTGGAATTCTAACATGGAGAATGCTTGTTTTTCTTTTTCACCCACATGTAACTGTGTAACACCCCTGGATCCAAGGATCCAAATATAACATTACATAACAAGTAATTCCTATGCCAATCAAAAAGACAGCCAGGCAACAGCCTGTCTTTTAGGACTACCCTCACATTTTTTGTCCAGTGTGTGTGCACTCTAAGTGTGTTTTCGGGGAAACCAGTAGTTTTCCAATAAGATAGCATGTCTCTAATTTCCATAATATATAATATATACCAGAATTGACGTACTTTTATTGGAAATGGGCTACCCTTTTGTGGGAATGTAGCTTTAATTGCAGTACAGACATAAAACCTAAAATATTCTAACAATTATAAATAATATTTCAGTAAACTGTTTAATATGTTTTGTTTAGCAATACTTACTTTTGATTTTTTCTTACTTTATAGAATTCTTCCACATAATCGGATCTTCCAAGGAGTTCCACAAAGTCTTCATCATGAGTTATAACTACTAACTGAAAATTTCTTTGTCCTGATCGACTCTTGATAATTCTAACAAATAAATCAAGAATGACTATGGAATGAAATACATAAACATGCATCATAATATATTATTATCTATGTCCTTAAATTGGAAATGAAATGGGGTTTAACATCCTACTGTTCTATTGAATATGGACGTACACTATACAGTGTGCTATGAGGAAAATTTTGCTCAAACAGAGGCACTACAGCCTACTCTTGTATTGAAAATTCCAACTTTCAAGGGTTCTTTTACATACACTACAATGTGTAAACAGTACCTCGGTTTTTCGTCCCATCCAAACGACTACATATTGTTCCTTGCCAGGCCCTCTGTAATGCACCACGGACAAGAGAGAGAGAGAGAAATGGGGTGTAACGTCCACTCGACATATGGTTCAACTTTATTTCAATAATTCGCTTGCGCATAGGGTTCTTTAGCAGTGGGAGGAAACTGGAGGACCCGGAGAAAACCCATGAGGTTGGACACCACGGACAAGGTCAACACAGGACCTCCCAGTTAGCGGGGACAATATATGACGACTGCAAAACCTGAATTGTGTAATTAATGAGACTAACTAACAATAGATGTAAGTATTACTCACTCAACTAGAGCATATGCCAGTCCTTCTATATTTTCACGATCTAAATTAGTTGTCGGTTCATCTAAAGCTAAAATACCACAATTTACACAAAATGTTTCAGCTAACGCAAGACGAATTATTAAGGATGCTAATACCTGTAATACAAAAATACATATCTGAGATGATGAGTTTTAAGAATTTGACTTCATGTAATAAACTTGTACTTGCATCCTGATGACGTATTCACATGCTGATTGGTGAAATAAGCATGTACACTTGTATGCTGATTGATAAAATGGATGCATGCTCACATTGGATTATTGATCAATTACAAAAGAGAACAAATTGTGTTGGAATTTATTCTATTTTAAGTATGTTTCAGGAAATGTTCTCTCCGGTGACTTTCCGATCTCAATGGGAGAAGTGCCAAACTGCAGATGGCCAGTAGAATGTGCAACTTTGAGAGGTATTTAGTAACACACTAAACTTGTATATGGAATCACAATTATTGTGTATTAACATGCAACATTTTGACAATTATTCTCTCGTCTTTATCAAGCAAATGATAACATATAGGTTCGTGGGGTTTAATGTCTGCTTCCACCTACATTTTGTATATCTAGGTTGTCGTTCTTCTTAGGGTTGAACGTCTGCTCCCACCTACATCTAGGTTGTCGCTGTTCTTCTTAGGGTTTAACGTCAGCTTCCACTATGGGTCATATCACAGACAAGTCTTATTTTTACTATATTTAGCACATGCATAGGGTTTTTTCCTGTGGGAGGAAACCAGAGTAAACCCACAAAGGTTGAGAAGGTGCCCTTATCTCCAAGGCACATACACTCACACCAGGGTTCATTAACCATAGGACCTGGTTGTGCTGCTTGATCTGGATGCTTTCAACAAGTTTTCTGGTCCTCTTATGTACATGTGTTGATTGGTGTTAAGGAGTTCAAGTTCAAACCATGGCATCTTGTATCTCAGATGTTACTTGATTCATATTTCTAAAGGTCTCTTGGTTTTCCCAAATTTGTCTAATTCTTGGGAGTCCTCGATTTAGTTATTGTTATTTCATATATATTATTTAAAGTAGAATGGTTGTTCTTACCTTTTGTCCAGCACTACATCTGCCTCTCATATCTAGTGCTGCATCACCTTTGATCATAACGACCCGATAATTATAATTACGTCTAGTTTTCATCTGGGCACCATCATCATCATCGGATCGAATTTCTATCGTCTCTATATCTAAAACAAAAAGGGACATAGCGTTGACAAGCAATAAAAATACATCCACTAGCAGCTTTGTTTTATGAGAGATAATGAGAGATTGGGTTTAACGCCCACTTGACACATACTAGGTCATTTCGGGAATAACATGGTTCAATTTTATTTCAATAATTCGCTTGCATTACAGGATCTATAGCTGTGTGAGGAAACCAGAGGACCCGGGGAAAAACCATGAGGCTTGAAGGTAACCATACTCCTTGTCACATACAAGCGAGGAATCAAAACCAAGCCACTTAACTTAAGAATTGGAATGTGTGCATGATGAATCCCAGCAAGGTTTTACAGTAAAATCTCAAAAACATTCAATACATGAACTCTGACCAGTAGAGGGGCAATTTAGATAGACTTTCTCGTTTTTTACAATCATAGCAATCTCAGCAAGTTTGGTAAAAATATTTTCAAAAACTCGGACTGTAGAGCCTTTTAAAATGTTTTGTTGAAAGGGGCAATAACTGCATAACACTTCAAATGTTGTTCACTCGGTCACAATCAGAAAAAAATACAGATCTATATTGTGTTTTGTTTTAGAATACTTGCGATGGCTGCCACTATTTGAAGATCTGGCCGGTTGTAGTGAAATAATAATAATAATAATAATAATGTACATTTATATAGCGCTTAATCCATCCATGAGCATGCTCTAAGCGCTGTAAGTTAATAGCTACTGTAGATAATACATCGTGAACATATGCGTCTTAAGTCTAGATCGAAATTGAGCAACTGTTTCTGAACACTTTATTTTGTCAGGTAAGTCATTCCATAGTCGTGGACCATATACACTGAAGGCTTTATCACCAAAAGATTTTAATTTAGTTGAAGGTACAGCAAGTGATAGATTATTCTGTGAACAGAGTGGTCGGTTTGGTACATAAGGCTGCATAAGATCTGTGATATAGGATGGAGCCGAATCATGCCGAGACTTGTAGACCAGTGTTAAGATTTTAAAGTTTATACGAGCCTCTATTGGTAACCAGTGAAGCGATTTAAGGACAGATGTTATATGTTGACGTTTGGCTGTTCTTGTGATGATTCTGGCACAGTTGTTCTGAATTATTTGAAGTCGCTTTAATAATAAAGATTGTGCCAGGGGTCATACAAGATTAGTCAATCGATTAACCAATCAGGGCCAGTGTGTATATTTGGAAATACCACTTTTGCTTTAGTGAATGTCTAGTCACAGTTCCTCATCCTACATGACAAAAACTCAACTCAACAGAGAGGTAGAGAAATGGGGTTTAAAGCCCACTTGACACAAACTAGGTCATTTCAGGACTAACACATGGTTCAATTTTATTTCAATACTTCATGTGCGTGCAGTGGGAGGAAACCAGAGAACCCGGAGAAAACCCACAAGGTTGGACAAGCAACCCTACTCCTTGTCATGTACAAGCAGAGAATTAAAACCACACAACTTGACTCATTGACAGACCTTGTGATTTAACTGGTGCCGGTTAACCATTCAACCACCCAACCCCCCTCGACTCAACAGACAATTTGATTGGCTAATCCCTCACATCAACCAAAACGCAGGTTATTCAACAAGTTTTCCAGATCCTAGTGTAGTGATGCGAAATTTTGAATTATAAAATACAAAATGAAATGGGATCTGTGTTTTAATCAGATTGACCAGGCCAATAAACCCAGTCAGTTTGTATGAAAAATCATCCTACCATCACTTGCCCAAATCACATATATAAAGAGTATACAGACAGAATGATGTATGAGGGGGTTGACATAAAAATATCAAATAAACTTTAAAGGAGCTAAATCACTTATATTTTAGACCTAGAAATTGACACAAATGAGTCGCAATTTATACAATAATGTAATATGAATGTATATAAACTGATTACATTCAATCGTTTCCGTTTTTACTCTTAATTTCAAATCAGTTATGTTCGGTGAAATACGCCAGAAGTTTCAATCGAATTTCAATCTCTAGCATCTGGTTAATACAGTCTACACCGATAGTATTTATTGCACATGCTCTCGAGATAAGAATGTGATGTCACCGTTTGACACGACTTGAGGAATATGTCTAGCCTTGTTCTTCGAGTACCTTGTTACAAATGGCGCTGAAACGCATTATGGTATTCGATTCATGTACCAATGGTAAAATGTTTATTTTGTCTTAAATATTTGATATCAGAAGCCCATCTTTTCCCGGTAAGATCACATTATCAATGTTGATTTAAATTGACAAATAATTCGTGTTTTCAATGTCAAAGACTTTGGATGATATCGAGTTAGAGACATAGCTACTTTAAAATAAACTCTTCAAATCAATATAGAATGTGACTAATGATGAACAATAACCATGTAGAAAATTATAATCAGGAAAAAAACAAATAAATCAATATATCATCTGATATACCTTCCTCATTCTGGTAAAAATAAATCAAAACATTTAATTATAAAGCAGCTTAAGGGCCTTAGTTTCTATTATTTCACATGGCTGACGAATATATAACAAGCATTGATTAGGAAACGAATCGTTGTAAATTTGATGCTCATTATCAAAATGGACACCAGTACAAATTACATGAAATTGGCTGATAGATTAAATGATAACCTGGTTACACGGTATTACATTACATTATTGTCAACAAACTATTGCACTGCATAATACACGAAAAGTTAATTACAGTATAACGGTGATACATTCGAACAGGTTTTTTTTGGATCGGATAATAATTGTGACCTCTAGAGGTACCACAACCTAAAAATGTGATTGTTCGTACAATCAGGGGCCATAATCCAGGAAGTTACGATCAGATATGTGCGAATATCAACAGGAACCAAGATCTTTGGGTTATAAACATGCATATCAAGTTTCATCAAAAGTGACCTTGAGTGTCCACAAGCCAAAAATGTGATTTTTCGTACACTCAGGGGCTATAATCTATTAAGTTATGGTCCAATACATACCAATATCGAAAGGAACCAAGATCTTTGGAAGATAGACCTATATTTCAAGTTTCGTCTAAATTGAATAAAAATTGTGACCTGTAGAATGTCTACAAAAATTTTTTGGACAGACATCCGGATGGACAGGGGCGACGGCATAATACGTCCACATGAAAATGTAGTCGTATAAAAATAGATAATGCAAAATGAATATACCAGTATTAAAAATTTCACTAAAATTACTTTATTTTGATCATAGTTATCAATGGCTGTAATTTTGACAAGATGTGTGCATTGATCTTAATCACTGTACTGGTCATTTGAGTCTTAGCCTCACCTCTTTTTTAAATTAAATCATTAAAATCAGAGCCATCCGATGGCATCAAGAGTTCATACTAGATTTTATATACACATTATGGCAAGTTCACATCAATCTGGTTAAAATTATTCGACATATTACCCTTAAGCATCAGACACCCAAAAACACTTTTCAATTTTTCAATTGCAGCCTTAATCCGGTTGATTGGCTGGGGATGTCACAGGGACTACACATAGTTATATACATTATCTATCACTGTCTATAAGCACAGTAAGCACAGAAATACGAATGGTGCCATTCACTTGTCTATATAATCGTTATTAGCTATATGTCAATAATAATAACAATTTCTATACACAAAGAACAACGTTTGTCACAACCCCATTTGAAATTCAAAGCCAATCAATGCTGAGAATCTTATTACCATGTAAGGTTAAATTTGGCGCGAAAATTGCATGGTATTCATGGCCATGAATATCAAATACATCTGATACCAATTGGTGAGTGATAAATAGTCATGGACACTTGACATGCTTTGAGAGTATGTTCACAGATGAAGAATTTATCGCCTCAACAGAACCACTGAGCTGCACATGTGACACGCAGTAGCGCCATACACGAGGGAGGGGTTCATTGTCAAATTTGACACTTCAAGGAAGGGTTGATGAAAACTGCCGCTTGCTGGTTTATCCTATCCATGTTTGCTTTCCTATCGGTTCTTGCATAAGATTTACTGTTTAGCGTATCTTTGCTTTAGTGTGTTATGTTTAATTTGATCGGGAGACGTGTTCGTCGACGTCAACGTCAACAGACAACACTGCAAGAATTTGCCGTGACACTGCAAGAGGAGTGGGTCAGATTGCCCCAAATTGTGATTGGACGGTTGATAAGGAGCATGCCACGAAGAATATCTGAATGTCTAAGGATTGGTGTAACAATTACTCATTATTAAGACAAAAATCAAAAACGTCCATTTTCACTTTTGACAATGTATCTCTTTGCGAGTGAAATGGGGCGGGCAGATTAGTCGCCCATATGAACTGTTTATGTTCATGTGTAGGCAATTGGGCTGTTATTAACATACACTGGTTACCTCTAATAAAAACAGCAGTGCATTTCCGCAGTTTTGTATTGTTTCTGAATATTCCCTACTTTTTTTTGAAGAGTATATAATTATTACTTGAAACCATTTCACTCTATAAAAGCCCATAATCAATTATTTCTATTGTTTTCATAGATTTTTATGTAGTGACATTGATAAAAATTTCACACCAATCTTGTTGTTTTAATCGGAAGTCAATTATTGTTGGTTTACTTTTGGCTTATTCTTATTAAAATGACACAGGGAATATGGCTACAGTGACTGTCTTTGTTATGATATTATAAAACAAATTCTAAATTGGATCTTAAATTAAAATAAATTACAAAACAAATTATTCTGTTGTCAATTGTTTTATTTAATTAGGGGGTTAAGGAATCAGTCAGGCATTAATGAATACACACGCCGGCTGTATATAGGTATTTAAGGAATAAAAATTCCTACATCTGAGGGGATTAAAATAATTTTCGATAATTGGCAAAGTCGTTTTTACGGAAGATCTATATTTGCGACTTTGAGTCAAGATAGCTGAATTAATTCTAATCAGATTGGTGTTAACTTGCCGTAAAAAGCATAGAGTAATCACTGGCTATAAGTACATACAATTTAGTTTTCTTATCTACTGTGCTCAAAGAAAGACCTGCAATAGGCAGATTTACCTTTTACATAATGCCTGTTTAAACCAAAGATAATTTTCCAGATATAAAATAATCCATAATGTTCATCATCATTATAATCTCAATATCTACCTATTAGAAACTCGTAACCTGATGAGCTTACAGTTTGCAATGAGAAATCAACGTTCATTTTATGTCCAACATCAGAAGAGAAACAATTACTATAATTAGTGGATCGAAATGGAACTTTATAGAAATCAAAGTAATTTCAACACATCAGGATTTAGAGATAAAATAGAAAATGTGCAAATCTCAATAAAAGCATTGACAGGTGTTATTGGATTAACCACTGCTGTATTAAATGCTGTGACCTGGGTAGCAATATTCAAAACTAAATCTATTATACCACGTTTAAAAGTTTGTTATTCAGGATTTGTTGTTTCTGGTATATTCATTGGAACCACTGGCATGCAAATAAGTCTGATGCCATCTGAAATTCTGAATAGAGACAGTTTCTGCATTTACCGTGTTACCTATGGATTAACATCTCTATTAATGGCTTTGTTTGTAGCAGTGATGATAACTGTTGAGCGCTTTCTTTCCATAAGGTTCCCATTTCTTTTTAGAAAAGTGGTAACATGGAAAAAAGTTTTAATTTGCAAGATATTAATCTTTCCCATTTCACTTGCAATTGTTTTTGCCTTTTATATGAATGGATTTGGCGGTGTATATTCGTGTGACTATATTGCTTGTGGTAGCTTAGGACTATGTCGTTTTATGTCATTGACGTATTTAACAGCCATTTTTGCACTGTTGGGAATGTACTTATACATCTATATAGTAATTCGTCAACATCTTAGAGTAATAGTTCCTATTACAGTGGTACACCAGGAGGAACCCACCAGCAGTTTTAGAGCTATAGCTAGGAGTGAAACAAAGACAACAATTACTATAGCTGTTCTTCTGCTAGCTTTTGTTCTCTGTTACCTACCGATAGGCAGTATTTTTTTCTATATAAGTATAACAGATGAAGTTCTACTCATTCCGTATGATCAAACTATTCGTGCAATCATCTTGATCTTTCTTTCACTGAACAGTTTTCTAAATCCCATCGCCTATTACTGGAGAATCAAGGGATGTCGAACAGAAATAAAAAAGTTGTTTGGAAGAAAATCAACAGCTGTTCATGATATATCAGCCAGATCAGTGACAACTTAAAGGCAAAGGACTTCTGTAATTCAATCTCCCTAAGATCTCAGTTCCTTTCGATATTGGCATGTATCGGCCCGTAACTTCATGGATTATGGCCCCTGATTGTATGAAAAATCGCGTTTTTAGTTTGTGGACCCTATAGAGGTCACAATTTTTATCCGATTTTGTTGAAACTTGAAATGTAAGTTTATAACCCAAAGATCTCGGTTCCTGTCGATATTCACGCATATCGGACCATAACTTCCTGAATTATGGCCCCTGATTGTACGAAAAATCGCATTTTTAGCTTGTGGACCCTATAGACCTATTTTACTAATTCTTTTTTCTTTGTGTACCTTAAAACATTTACTTCAAATCTGCTATTTCCGATTTTTGAAATTCGAAAATGACGTGATTGGCATTTCATCCCGGAAGTAAAACCAAATTTATGACTTCTTTAATATTAGTACGATTTTCATGAAATTTGGAAATCAGTAGATCCCATTGATCCAAATTCAATGATATCAATAAATAGTTATGGAAAAACGTCTACTTATTTATTTGGAATAGAAGGCCTTTATAGAAACTTTTTTATAATTATTAAGATTATTTCATTTTTTATGAGTAATATTTTCCTTGTTATATTATATCACTTCATCATCTTTTAAGATTGGCTACAACAATAAGGTTTATTTTAGTCTTAATTGCACATATAATCACTACACATAAGATAGTTATTACAAGTTGATTACCGTTATCTTAATATAACTCATGCAATCGTACTGTAGTTGCCATTATTATCTGTCCAGTAGTCTTGTATCTATCATCATTTCATTGGAATAAACCATTGCGTAACTAAGCAGATGATCATAAAGCAATTAACTTTCCCTTTACCATAGAGGAAATGCATAAAGGTTTAAGTAGCAAAATTGACTCGGCGGTTGGTGAAGATCAAATAAAATATAGCATGTTAAGAAAACTCTCTGGGTCATTATGTAATTTAATTCTTGAATTATTCAATAAATCATGGTCAGAAGGAATAATTCCTACAAGCTGGAAAACAGCAACGATAACCCCGTTGATTAAACCATTAAAAGATATCCACAGCTCTTGAGTGGCTTGTGTCATCCATCATCAAAGAGCAGTCATTGTGTTAGACTCCCATAGCAGCATAAAGTCAATAATACATGACAAAAAAACACCTAGACCAGAAATTTTTCAGAATATTCGAGGAAGTGTTTATTCCCTCCGAAACAAAAATAAAACCGTAGAATTTACATGGATACCATTCCATGTTGGCATAGTAGGCAATGAGTCTGAATACTTAAAATATAGCGTTCAGGAATTTAATAGCATCGTCAAAACTAAAATTAAATCAGAATGGAGAATTGAGTTGGCCAGAGCAAATACTTTTAGATTCAATTTAAACAACGATCTGGTTGTAAAGACGGAGATCAATCACCCATTACACAAAATTTGTGGCTTAAAGGAGCTAAGTTGCTAATATTTGGGATCTAGAAATTGACAAATGGGTCGCAACGCATATAATAATGTAATATGAATGTATATAAACTGATTTACATTCAATCGTTTCCGTTTTTACCCTAATTTCAAATCAGTTATGTTCGGCGAAATACGCCTAAAGTCTCAATCAATGGCAATCTCTAGCGTCTGGTTATTCCAGTCTACACCAATAGTATTTATTGCACATGCTCTCCAGATAAGAATATGGGGTCACCGTTTGACAGGACTTGTGGTATATGTCTAGCCTTGTTCTTCGAGTCCCTTGTTACAAATGGCACTGAAACGCATTATGGTACACGATTCGTGTACCAATGGTAAAATGTATATTTTGTCTTAAATATTGGATATCAGAAGCTTATCTTTTCCCGGTAAGATCACAACATCAATGATGATTTAAATTGACCAATAATTCGTGTTTTCAATGTCGAAGACTTTGGATGATATTGAGTTAGAGACTTAGCTACTTTAATTACACAAGATTAAGAACTAAGGATTTAATTACTGACCATAAATTTAACCCAGTGAAGTGCGAATGTGGCCACAATTTGACCGTTAATCATGTCATCATTGCATGCAATAATTTGGAAGAGAAAAGACTCCCTGTACAAAGCTTAATGGAAGAAGCCAAACTTCAATATACCCTCCAAAATATACTTTTCCCAACTCAGAATATGTCATATAAAATTTATGAAGCTATCGCAAAGTTCATAGCAGAATCAGGAATTTACTGTTAAGTTAGTTGTGTTAAAAGAGCACTAGTCAAGGAAAGATAACTGGTTGTGTAGACCAGATTGGTCCCTAAGCCACAACCATTATTAACAATGACAGTGCACATCAGTCAATTTAATTTAATCTGTGTTTAAAAATTTATCTATTCTTATAAATGGTTCAATTTGTTTTATTGTTATTTTTGTGTGTTGCTGCTGACTCTTCTTTTCTTTTCAGGCAACTTTTATCTGTGGAGAGCTGTACGCAAGAAAAACTCTAAAGGAATGCCTATAAGTCTTGAACTTATAACTAATTTTAACATTATGGAATTTATTGGCTGAACACTTTTAATATGCAAATAATCTACGGGTCCAGCTATGTGGTTTTTACTGCGAGCATTTTCCTTTCCCACAGGGTTTTTTCTATCCGCTCTGTTGACACCAAACATTAGTCAGCAGGACCTACTGTTTTAACTTTATTATGACAGCAAATTTATAAGTGTGTTTTAAGAAACTTTTGATATCCGAGGATTTTTTTTATTTTGTGTTTTTAACAATTTTCAAGTGTAAATAATTTAATTAAATCAACCTGTCCATAATATCATATTTATTGTATTGACATTAAATCTGTAATAAACAACAATTTGTATTACTGTATTAGCTTGATAACGTTGAGAGAATACTCTTCGAAACATCACCCAAATAGATAAGTAGCTATTTTGGCCATAAGTGTTATAGTTTATTGCTGTATCCAGTTATTGAATGCCTCTCAAAGATTATTCAATGATATCATTAGAAATTTCCTAACTTATCTCCCCTTGGAGAAATTAAGGGACAAATTTTTGAAAAAATAAAAAAAAATTAGGTCAAAGTTCCTTGAAATTTGTTTTCTGTACTAGCTAAGAAATTACTGATGCGTACACAAAATATGGAGTTTGTCGATCGAACCTGAAGTGCCACCCTTTTGAAACATGAAAAATCCCGAAGGCTTTTGTGATATTTTACTTACAGACATGGGAGTTAAATTTTCCGAATCCTTGAAGGAATGCCGAAAAAACGGTAAGAGCAGAAATTTGATTTAGGCCAACTGATGGTAACCATTTAAAAATGAATATGAAAAATAGTGAAAAATCTAGATTAACGGGCTTGCAAATAAACGCAATAGGCCGTAGATTGTTAAATTTATCTCCTATTTCTGAAATTAATATATTTCTGGATAGCCTGGCTCATGGTCAAATTTTTAGTATTTGAAAACTTCAGAATTTTGAATTTCCACTTCAATGTTTTTCAAGCCGATAAAGTCTTTTTACAAGTGAAAATTCACATTAACCTCTTGGAAATATTCGGAATAGGCCGTCGCTTCGTGAAGTCGTCTCCTATTTCCAAATTAAATTATTAATATATTTCTGGTTAGCCTCCATCCAAGAATGGGTGGTGGCTTTGCATAAATATATTTTCAAAACGTTTTACAAATCCGAAATCACAGAAATTTACTGATGAAAAATTTGACCTACATAGCTGTAACTTTGTGACTTTTTGATTTATTTTACTAACTCTTTTTTCCATTTTATTTTATTTTTCAATATTTTCCCAGCCATTTTTTTTGTTTTTCTGCCATTTTTCAGTCCTTATCCTTCATTTTCAATTCATTTTCTGATCCGTCCCATTTTTAAATGGCTTGATCTGTTTTTTACTGAATTTTCTTGAACAGAAAGTCAATCTGATTACAGCAATACAAGTATTAGTTATTTTCCTTTATTTTTCAGATAATTTTTTCGCCTGGGTGAAATCTTTCTCTATATATTTAAGCTTATAACTTTGCAAGTTTTTGACCGATTTTAATAATTATTTTTTTCTTATTGAGATTCTTTATATAACCCATGACATGTGACAGGAAGTGACCGTGAATATGAAAGCTTTCATATCTGCCTGGCAGATCTAGTTTTATTTATGTTTTAGTGCTTATATTTTTTAACATGTTAAGACTGGTTCTTAGTTCTTCTTCTGGCAAGTTAGTATTACCAGCTTGCTTAATTAACTGATAAATCAAAATACAATATTTGTTGATAGAATAATGAAGGGACTTGCTCAAATTACATATTTTATGAGATGTTTTGCTGTAACCTTGATAGTGTTTTCTCATTAAGTTATCAAATGCATAGGTTGTATAAATGTGGGTGTATAAAAACTAAAATGAAGACAAATCTAAAATGAAGAATTAAAATACTTGGTCGTCTACAAACTCATTCCAATTTGTGTTGTTAAATTATTTTATTTCATATAATTTAAATACATAATGGTTGTAGTAATAGCTGTACGATCGGTAGACATATGAATCTTTCTAGCACTTCTTGGGTTAACTGGCTGCACATTATAACCAAGAAATTAATAGGAATCAGATGGAAATACTTAAATTTATGTTAAATTGGTATCTAAATTTTAAAGTTTTAACAGCATTATTTGGGATGTGTCTTATAAGTGGGGTAGGTAATGGTCTCATTCAATACACCATTACACTATTCAGCATATACAGTAATATCTGGCATATAATATATCTATAAAGGAGATTAAAATAAATCGCTTGCAGTATTACGGCACTACTCGTGTCTTTGACAAGGATTTACAGCTCAGCCCTATTATTAAGAAAGCCCAAAGTGATTTATTATTCAGACAATTATATATCATAGTTGACAGGTGGACAATTATACAAGAACACTTTATTCCTGTATTCCAGTTTACCCAGCTGTTATTGGGTACATAATGCAAGGTAAATTTTGGACAGATATAACCTCTCAAGGGAGATAAGATCATCCCAGTATATTCTGTCTCGAGACCAGGTTAATGAAGTATAATTCACAGAGAGAGAAAGCAAGATTTCTTTTGTCACTATAACCCATCTGATGCTGGCGATTCACACTATTTCTAGAACACTTGATACCACTTCTCCATTAATAACTTCACACAACTAACAATATTTTGCAATGAAGTTTTTATAATGAGCATAATACATTGTACTTACCATTTCCTTTGTAGGTATTTCTCCACAGCTCTCTGATAATCTTGTTTATATCTTTCATTTTCTGGTTATGGTAGTTCATTATCGCCCTGCATCAAATAATGATAATATCTAATCACAAGTAATAAATATGTATAGAAAGATATTCAAAATCAGTTTAATGAATTGAAATAATGTATTGATAATTATAAAAATAACAGATATCAACCAGTTAGAATTGAAAAAAAAACCAACCCAACAAACCATGTCTAGGGGGAAAATTAGACAGAAAAGCAAGTGATAAATGTGTTTTACAGTAATGTTCATTTGACACAAACCAGGTCATTTTAGGGGAGAACATATTGAATATTTTTATTTCAACAATTCTTTAGAAATGGGAGAGAACCAAATTATTGAGAGAAAATACCAAAGGTTAGGCAGGTGACCCCTACGCCTTGTCACCTAAAATACAAACCACCTATACCAGAAACTGAAAGTAATTGTCATAAATTGTTTAAAATTAACAGGGTGCTCTCTGTCTGACTAGAATCTAATGTATAGAAGGTGAACAAGCCACTGTCTGGTGTCTGGGCAAAACTTTCATCCCAAGCAGTGCACACATGACAACAGATAAACAAATGATCTTTTCAAAATGAACAAAGTATTGTGATGATGGGACGTTAAATGCCATTCCTTTTGTTTTGTTCGTGTAACATTACCAAGGTACAGTAGAATCTGTATGAGCAGCCACTCCTATTCAGCGACATCTCCTTGTAAGCGGTCACGATAAATTCCCCCCGTAGAAATTCTATTGTTTCATCTCTTTTTTCCACGGTAACTCCTCTAACGCGGCCAGCAGTCACTATTTTACTAATAAATTCAACAAAACATCGCCCATTCAACGGCCATTGTTGAATGATACCATCTTGTCGTTCTTTGTAACACCCCCACTAATCCTGTGAGTAGTAGTTAATTAACTGGACCCCCACTGATCAGATAAAAAGAAATGTAAAAATAACAATCAACCCGGGGTTATCTGTTAATTAATCTTTTGTTTTATTAAACAACTAACCTGATCATTGTTTTCACGCGTAACGACACATTATTTGATAATGATTGAATAAAATAAAAGTACCAAGTTTTGTCACGATCATCTAATATCTCTTTTCCATTGCCACTTTATTGTTAAACAGACGTTTTAGCACCTCCTATAATATTACATACAGAGTTACACCCCCTGTAAATAGGTGATAAAATTAGCGATGTTTTTTTGTTCATGTGCTTTTTTGATAAAATAAAATTAATTCATCAATTTTCTTCACAAAAATGGATAAATATTATGGAATGCATCACAATGGTAGACAGTAGTATCGAAGGTTGGTACAAAATGACAAGTTTACAGAAGTTATGTCCGAGATTTGAGTAAAGAATTTTCGTTTGGCGCAAGATTCAGCGACGGTCAAATTTACTGCTTCCAATGCATTCAAGCGTAATATTTAATTTATGTCAGCACAAAAAGCACCACGATTTTATTAAGAGGCCACTCCCGTTAAGTTATGTCCGAGATTTGAGTAAAGAATTTTCGTTCGGCGCAAGATTCAGAGATGGTCAAATTTACCGCTTCCAATACATCCAAGCGGAATATTTAATTTATGTCAGCACAAAAAGCAATGAGATTTTATTAAGAGGCCACTCCCGTTAAGCGGTCAGTTGTGAAAATTCCCTTGGGTGGCTGCTTAATGCAGATTCTACTGTACAGTAGAATCTGTATGAGCAGCCACTCCTATTCAGCGACATCTCCTTGTAAGCGGTCACGATAAATTCCCCCCGTAGAAATTCTATTGTTTCATCTCTTTTTTCCACGGTAACTCCTCTAACGCGGCCAGCAGTCACTATTTTACTAATAAATTCAACAAAACATCGCCCATTCAACGGCCATTGTTGAATGATACCATCTTGTCGTTCTTTGTAACACCCCCACTAATCCTGTGAGTAGTAGTTAATTAACTGGACCCCCACTGATCAGATAAAAAGAAATGTAAAAATAACAATCAACCCGGGGTTATCTGTTAATTAATCTTTTGTTTTATTAAACAACTAACCTGATCATTGTTTTCACGCGTAACGACACATTATTTGATACTGATTGAATAAAATAAAAGTACCGAGTTTTGTCACGATCATCTAGTATCTCTCTTAGCGCCTCCTATAATATTACAAACAGAGTTACACCCCCTGTAAATAGGTCATGAAATTAGCGATGTTTTTTTTGTCCATGTGCTTTTTTGATAAAATAAAATGAATTCATCGATTTTCTTCACAAAAATGGATAAATATTATGGAATGCATCACAATGGTAGACAGTAGTATCGAAGGTTGGTACAAAATGACAAGTTTACAGAAGTTATGTCCGAGATTTGAGTAAAGAATTTTCGTTTGGCGCAAGATTCAGCGACGGTCAAATTTACCGCTTCCAATGCATTCAAGCGTAATATTTAATTTATGTCAGCACAAAAAGCACCAAGATTTTATTAAAAGGCCACTCCCGTTAAGTTATGTCCGAGATTTGAGTAAAGAATTTTCGTTCGGCGCAAGATTCAGCGACGGCCAAATTTACCGCTTCCAAGCGTAATATTTAATTTAATATTTATGTCAGCACAAAAAGCAATGAGATTTTATTAAGAGGCCACTCCCGTTAAGCGGTCAGTTGTGAAAATTCCCTTGGGTGGCTGCTTAATGCAGATTCTACTGCATATACATTTCAAGTCAATCAGATGATCATTTTAACCTCAAGATTTTTTATAATTGATCAAGGGTAATAACTCTGAATGTAATCATAGGAAATAAAGAAATCTGGTAGGTAGACATATTTCACTAAACTGAAATTAGATAATAAATTTTGTTAAAATGTTCACAATATTCTACAAAGCAATAATGCTTGAAATTATTATCTAGTGTTCACAAGAAAGAGTTGACCACAGAAGGAGAGACGGGTGACATTTCAATGTTGGCATATAAAAATCACTAACCTGTCCATGGCTTTGTAATATTTCTCTAAATCTTTATTAGACAGCTCTGTTGTCTGAAAATAAATAGGGAAAATTTGATAATATTGACTTTCTTATTCTGCAAGGGTAACAAGCTTTCTTGTCTTATACTCTTGTATAACAACTTGTGAATACTCCACAGATGAGAAATGACAGATTGTATTTCAAAATTTGCAGAAATTATTCATTGGACTGTAAAGAAAAAACCTACTATAAATTGTAAAAGTGCCAAATTATATCTCCTTTTAATTTGAGTTGTTAAAAGATTGTGAACAGATAAAGAATAAGGTAAATAATGGAGTTGGCTTTAAAAGTTTGTGAATATGGCACAGGACAAAATTTTCAATGGAATTTTTACAAAAGCCTTGATGAAATGAAAGGTTTACATATTAAAATCATGTGAAAAATTAAACCAGGATTTTAAAAGATAATTACCCTCATATCGATGACTTTATCTCTGTATTTTTCACTAGCATCTTTATACATAGCTGACTCTAATTCTTTCTTTGAACTCTTGATTTGATCTTTCAAACCCTGTAGACGACCTGTAGCTGTATGGCGCTGAAAACATACATAATAATCTATTATACACATATAATCTTTCCAGTTATTCTCAAGTTTTACCACCAAGGGATCTATTTATACTATTCATTAGGCTTGTAATAAAAGCCCCCAGAACATATTTCTACGGATTTCACATGACCAACTCATTAAAATCCTAATACATTGATGAGAATAAAATTCCATGGAATTGGGTATTTAAGGTGTTTTAACTTAGCTTTTATGGTCACATTAAAAATTGTGTTTTCTAGAAGAGTGCAACTAAGCTATAGTTATATGTACCAATATATACCACAATTTGTGTAAATTTTGATATTTTAATATTTTTTTTATATTGTTATATATCTCATTGACAGAATTTGTTGTGTGTCCAAGTTAAATTTAGACCTATACAAAGAAGACAAAGCTACCTCTTTTTGTAAAGTGTCTTCTTTATTCAACAATTTTCTTCGTTCTCTTTCAATGTTTGTAAGATCTACTCCACCAAGTTTTTCTGTGTTTTCTTCAATTTCTGTAGCTAACTGCTTAACTTCTAACTTTTTTTTTCGTAGTTGGAGGTTGTCATTTAGCTCTCGTTCTCTAACCTAGTAAGTAAAATTTAAATAAAGTGCATTTTTTTTTTAATAAACATGAAGAATTGCTATCAGAAACAGTTCTTGAACACAAACTTTAATGGGTTTTTCTTCAAGCAGAATTAAAGATTTAATTATATTTTGCTTGTTTGTTGGGATCAAAAATCCATCAATATGTGTTGCTTGAATCATTTCAAATATATTTTCTGTTTTCTTCAAGACTGGTTAAATGAGATTTGACCTGACATTGGACAAACTTTCTTTTCATCTGATCAAAATAGTTGGTAATAGTTAATTATTTCAATTTTTTGGAAAAGTTTTAATGAAATACAGTACCATCCATCCTAAAAGACAATACAAATTAGCATTATATATTGTGGACTATGGCAATCAAATTCAAAGTCAATACAAATTGGACTTCACAAGGTAACTGTCCAAGTAACTGGTGCTGCCATGGTCAAGTAGTGTAAGGTATTAAATACACGTAATGATATTTACCTTCTGTGTAGATAAATCTTTGTTTAATTTATTAATATTTTGTGTCAGTTCAGTCTGTTCTATTTCCTTTTCATTGACTTTAGCTTCTAACTCTCTTTGTTCTAATTTACATCTTTCTAATTCATCAGCTTTACCACTCATATTATATCTGATAATTATCAATCATATACATTAAATATATTATATCTGATAATTATCTATTATACACATTACACAAAGCATATTATATCTGATAATTATCAATCATACACATTAAACAAAGTATATTATATCTGATTATTATCAATCATACACATTACACAAAGCATATTATATCTGATAATTATCAATCATACACATTAAATATATTATATCTAATTATTATCTATTATACACATTACACAAAGCATATTATATCTGATAATTATCAATCATACACATGAAACAAAGCATATTTGATAATTATCAATCATATACATTTAATAAAGTATATTATATCTGATAAGATATTCGAGCAAGATAAGAGATCAATCATTGTCTGAAACTTTCTAGCTTTTAATAGATAGATTTCTTGGGCAAGGAAGTTATACTTTGAACGTAAGTGGTAGTTAGACCTTCATGTTTATAGGCCAACAACAATTAAAATTGGAATGGAAGAACGATTCAACCTTAATTCAGATTGCCAAGCGCGATGAGAAAAAAAGCAGAAAATAAAACTACTCTAGTATAATTATAACGATAATATACGCCATTTTTACCTCTTGATCTCGGCATTAATACTCTTAACCAGATTACCATTTGTTTTCACATGTTCAACCTAAAATAAACATCTTGAATATCAACTTTATATATAATAAAACTAGAACATGTGTTCTTTAAGCTTCTAACATGTAATGATACAACACATAGAATTTAAGATTGTGGTACTCAATCAACATCTTTGAATCTAATGCACCAATTGAATAAGAAAATCTCTAAGAAATCACATCTGAAACACGTTGACTGTGTTTTACCAATGCGAGGGGATCACGTGGCTAAGTGGGTAAGACGCTGGCTCGCTAGCCTGGAGGTCGGGTGTTTGATCCCTGCATTGGCCGAGAAAGTTCATCCAGATTTTCCAGCGTGGTTTCCCCTTGTCAGTGATGCAGGATGGAGGGCCTGACAAGGACAGCTGTCTAGTCGTTGGAATTCAATATAAGAGTGGGTGTAGGGCCGCTGCTCGGGCAAAATTTCCCTCATAGCACACTGTATGGCATATGCCGTCTTCATTAGCCCAGTTTAGGAGCAGAACAGTAGGACGTTAAACCCCATTTCATTTTGTTTTACCAATGCTAAATTTGTTCTTGGGTCAAACAGGATTTTTAAAAGCACAAGATTCCTTATCAGTCATTCACAATTATCTTAATTCTTATCGTTTCAGACTCATAATCAAAACTTATAACAAATCATGCTCGGAGGTTTTAGTGTATTAAAATCTACAAAAGATCAAACCTCCTGATTGGCTGATTCAATCTTCTCTTCTTTTTCTTTCACAACATCATCTTTCTGAGCCTTGGTTCGAGTTATTTGGGTCTATAAAAAGAAAACGTATGACGATTATAAATAAATTTACAGAATATGGTTATATGTTTTTCATGTGTGAAATTATTGCAGTTAGAAATATTGAAATCAATGTAAATATTACACTACACATTTCATGTTGAGCATATGATTGATCAATCAGGCATGAACTATCAGCCATGAATCAATAGGATTAACTGAGCATTTGTCGAAGAAAAATGTTGTATTGGTTAAATCGTCAAATCATAGTTATTGCCCTAAATATTACCTATAAAGTTATTTAAGACAACTGGCTGATCATATGTCGTTCATGCCATTTGTAGACTCTCTGGCCACATTATACATATCAGCATGAATTGCTATGAAGCTTATAATAGTATCATAAGGTCCATGATATTTGCTAATAATATGATATTGATAAATTTACCTCAAGTGGTTTTATCTCTTCTCTAGCATCCTGTTAATAATAAACATAATAGCAACAATGTGGCATTTCAAATAACAGCTATAAAATATTGAATATTGAAGTAGAAGACACAGTGAAATCAAGAAAGAACAAAACAATCTGTACCACTCTTTGGTTGACTTATAATATAAACAGACTGAACAAAACAACTAGAATAATGTTGACTGAAACATTTTGACTTGGTTTCAAGGGGCTATAGCAGGTAAAAACATAGTACCGGTAATGAACTGAGTTGATGTGTTATTTCTATCAGTGATGGAGCAAGTTTTACACAATCAAATTTTTATGTTTACAGATTAAATGGAAGGTGGCTTGTATAATAATAATAATAGTTTACTGGTTTTATCAACAGAAATAAAATTTTCAACGAAGACAGATTGTCATCCTAGAAATCATTTCCAATAAAATCAACAAGTTTTTCCCCAAAAAAATCAAAGAGTTACAAATGTAACTACTTGGGATTTTAGAAGAGAAGGTAAGAGCAAAACTACAATTTTACTCTAATTTTTTACCCATATTGAAAGAGTGACAACTGGGACCCTTAGGATTTTAGACATAAAAAATAAAGAGGTCAGATCAAAGTTACTATTTGTTACCTTAATATCATCTTCAAGTTGTTTATTATCTGATATGAGAGATATTTTACTTTCTTCTAGTTTTGTTCGCTGTTGTAATTCACTTGTTATTTGTAGTTTTTCTGATTTTAAGTCATGAACTTTAGTCTTCAATCGTTGTAACTTCTCTGTATGGTCTGACATTTTCTGTCTCTTGTGATCCAGTGTTTTGTTGAGATTGTCCCTTAAATGAATAGGAAATGGGATTTAATGTCCTACTTTCTGCACCGACTAGGTTGATGAAGACAGGCAAACGTTATACAGTGTGCTACGAGGGAAATATTGTCTGGACTGCAGCACTACGGCCTACTTTTATTTGGATTCCAAATGTCAAGGAATCTTTTACATGCACTTCAATGTGTACATGGGACCTTGGTTATTCATACTATCCAAATGACTACACACTATCCTTGTCAGGCCAACCGTTCAGCACAAATGACTAGGGGAAACCATGCTAGGAACTTTCTCGGCCAACACCTGAAGCAAGCTAGCATCTTACTCACTGAACCACTGCAGCTTCAATTGTCCCTTCAGATTGAAATATCAACATATTTATTTTACCAAGTGTTTTTCCCTCAATTTGCTTGAAGTGGTGATATCTTTCTATAAAATTTTGTTCAATGCATAGATTGAATTTTATAGAAAACTAAATGAAAGATGAAGGGAACTAATTATGACTTACAATGTATGTTCCTTATCTCCCTTTTCTTCAACAACGACTTCTATAGTTCTTCTTGCAACTGTAAAACATAAATCAAATTTTATCAGAATTTTTACCAAAAAAAACTATGGATAAAGTAAATTGGGGTCTTATTTTAATTTAATACTCACTATAGTATGTTTTGCTATTAGGTAGCCATGTCATATTTTCTAATTTTAGGTGCCTATATCTTACTTTCTAATTCAATAGTCATCAAAGTATGGTTTGTTTAAAGGTGGCTATGCAAATATTTCGGGACTAGAATATGGTTCAATCTTATTTCAATAATTTGCTTGTGCATAGGATTCTTCAGCTGTAGGAGTAAACCAGAGAATCTTGTTGAATCCAATTAGATTGGACAGTTGACTTGATCCTACTCCTAGTCAAGTACAAGCTGGGCATTGCAAACAATGCTATTTGACTCAATGACAGACCTTTTGATGTAAAGTTTATGCGTTAGACCACTCGACCACCCACACCAAACTATTTTAACAATATAAACATAAAGTTAAATACACACCTCCTCCTGACAACATAGCCGATTTGGTAGCTATTTTTCTCTCTAATTCTCTAAGTTCACCCTGATACCTGTCTATCATAAGGACATCAGGCTGCATACTTTTAGCCATACCTTCATCATTCTCTTTAGCTTGTAACTCATCTGTTTTCTATAATTAATGCATTCATTTTATATTATATTGCTCCAACAAAATCTCTTACAAGGAACGTACGATCAGAATGACTTGGCATACTTTCCTTATTAGCACTACAGTCAAATTAATTGACAAGTGAAAATTTTCTCAAATCATACCTGGATTTAAGGCTTCTGGGCAACAATAAAATTTTTATTCTAAAAATACTGTTCCACCAAATTTTTACTAAAGTGTACCTTGATTTGTTTCCATTAGAATGACTATACAGCCAACAGACATGATACCTGCCAAGTGAAGCAGGACGAATCCGGCAGTAATTGACAGAAATTGTTTAAAATCAAAATTGTAACATGTTATCCAGGCTGTGTAAATCAAGGGGAGTAACTTCAGGAGTAATGTTTGGAATATTAATAGGTGTATTTCTTTAAAAGAGAGAGAGAGAGGGAGAAATGGGGTTTAACGTCCACTCGACACAAACTAGGGCTAACATATGGTTTAATTTTATTTCAATAATTCACTTGCGCGTAGGGGTCTTTAGCAGTGGGAGGAAACCGGAGGACCCAGAGAAAACCCACGAGGTTGGACAGGCAACCCTACTCCTTGTCACGTACAACCGGGGATTCAAAACCACGCCAGTTAACTCAATGACAGGCCCCATGATACAGCGCACACATGCTAACCATTCGGCCATCCAACCCCCCTTCTTTAAAAGAACTGCTCAATCTATTTAAACTATACAAAGATATAATAATAATTGTTAACAGTAAAACAAGGCGTCGAATGTAGCTCTCAGTTTGCTAGTAATTGTCAAAATTGTTCATTGATCTAATTTTCCTCTCAGAAAAGTTAAACAGGTATTAGACTGCCGAAGATAAAAAATAACTTTCCAAAGTAATCATAAGTGGTACTTACATCCTGAATCCGTTCCTTCAGTTCACTGATCTCCTCACTTAGTTTCTTAAGTTTTGTTTTAAGGTCAGGAATAGAAATATCATTTAATGCTGTTATCTGAAAAGAACATTAGAAATAGTTTATAGACCCTCGTAAAATTTTCCATCAAATGAATAATTATTGGTGATTGTATATGAAGTTTTAACCTTTACTGCTGTAACTGACTAGCGTTACAGCAGAAAATGATCACTGTCAAACTCAGTCAAGATATTAAATTAACGAACAACTACACCAACTACTACATTCTACCTCTGTTAGAAGCAGAGCTATTGCTTTCCAAAAAGTGTGGCAGGTAAACGGACAGACACACAGCTGCTTAGCCTAAGCAGAAAATGCTCACCATTGAAATTAGTCAAGATATTGATGTAATGAAACTATACTACAACCTTTACCACCCTCACTAAATTAGAAACAATGTTGTTGTGTTCCTGTTCCAAAGTCTCAACCAATCAAATTGTTTATCACTCTGCTTAATTAACAGACAGACTAAGCCATTTCAATAGTCGCCTGCTTCCTTGAACCAACATGATTAATCAATTCTCAGCTGCCATAAAATACGTCCTCAAAATGAACCTACTCTGAATCTAAAATAATGTTTTTGAGGTTACTTACATTTTCTCGTAATGGTTTAAGTTGTGTCATATTATCATACTTCGTCTGATATTCTTCTAAATCTTTCTCGGCTTTATTCAATCTACTAGGTACCCTTCGTAACTTATCTTGAAGCTGAAAAAGAAACAAAACATGAGAATTTTAAGAGATTGAATTAGTAGGTACATTCCTTTTCTGTTACGTGTGTAGATTTCTCTTGGGGATATTAATATTTAACAATATCCAGAATTTCAAATAACTGGGTTCTTGATGATAGGTCTGTACACATCACTCATTGATATTGGGTACCCCATGTCTGTATATATTATGAATGTAAATAGGTCAAAGAGTCAAACTATAATCACAGCTATTTCTCCATATACCACCCGTGTTTTCAAAAGATTGGGTGATAAATGTAGCCTGAAGAGTGTTTACAAGAAATGGTGGAAGACAAATGGATACACAGTGAGTGAAATCTACCATAAGACTGCTGCTAATACAAGACATTACCTCTAATATAAGTTGACGAACATCTTCTTCTGTTTCAAAACCTCGATGACAGAGAGGACAACATGGATCAGTTTTCTCCAAATCTGTTACATACTGCTTAAAAAAATGTTCAGCTCCTAATAAGGATCCCCTTGATCTATAAATTGTGAAAACAATTCATAAAATTATAAATCTACATGTTTTGTAACTGAGAATTTGACCGTTTAAAAAAAGCATTTATTATTGTGGCATCATGAACTTGTCTATTTTATTGTTGAAGTTGACATTTAATAAAGTTATTCCACACACACACACATATTTTCCAAATAGAGCGAGTTTTGTTCTTTAAAAAAAGCAGGGATTTTCAACAATATTTGCTGTAACAGAATGTCTCATAACTGAACATTTAAATCTATAATTTGTAAGCTAATATATTTTATTAGTGATGTTGACTTACTCTTGAGTTTGTGTTAGTTTTTGTTGAACATTCTGATATTCATCATCATAATTCTGACTACCACAGACAGTTAAAATCTTATCATCTAATTTCCTCAACTCATCTTCTTTCTGTCTTAGCTGTTGTCTGAATTGTACATTTAAAAAAAAATTCAAATGGTTTATTTTAATACAAAGATCTTTATCCCAGTATTGCAGCTGAATTGGGTACTGGTCGGATATTACTAGCTAATGTTAATGTAGCATGAAAAGTCTGGCTAAATGACTCACAGAGATGGATTATAAATGTTAAATTACTGTTCTAGTAAGTGTTGGAAAGACTAATGGCCTGCTTTTTTGGTTCTCTTCTGGTTAAGAAACTATTTGTGAATCGAGCAGTCCAAGTGAATAATTAATAGATTTCAACATGCTCTAGAAGACACAAGATTTGTTAAACTGAATAAATCTATGTTCATAAGTAAGACCAAAAAATTAGCACCATTCTTAGTACAAGTTTAATGTACTCACAATACATTTACCTCTAATCATAAAATTAGTAAAAATATTTGATTATATGCAAAAGTTATAAAGTTATTCACATTCACAGATTTAACATGTCCACTGACACAAACTCCCACTGACACAAACTTGGAAACAAACTCAGGTCTAACATATGGGACTAACATATGGTTCAAATCAATTTCATTACTTTGCTTGCAAGTTGGGGTCTTTAGCAGTCGGCTGAAACCCAAGAAAAGTCATGAGGTTGGACAGGCGACTCAATAATAGACCTTATGATGCAATGCGCATGCATTAACATTTTGGCAACCAAACCACTGGACCTCGAAAGAAATTTATTTATAACCTGGCTTGCTGCCAATTAACAAGTTCCAATAATTAAGATTAAATCTTCTGATAATTAATAATCAACTTACTGTAACATTTTTTGTTGTGCTTCTTTAGAAGAAAGACTCCTTTGTGCATTTTGTAATTCCTCAGAACAACGTTTAACTGAATCACCTTGTTCACTATCAAATAAAATCACAGGCATTTTAAAATCATATTCTGAATTGCATTAATAACAGGTTTATTTTCTCAAGTAAGAGTGTCAATAGGTAACTGTCGTTTAGTTATATTATAAAACAATAATAAATTTCTGAAGGGATATGCAAAAACTGAGTAATTATTTCAAACTGTAAATCGTTATGTGTGTGTGGAACATACAGTTGTATGTTTCAATGGCTAATTTCTTTGTATCTAAGTAAAATTGAACGCTTTTGTTACTTTTGATCATGATTAGGCTCACTCAGACATATGGAACATTAAGGTATTGACAGTACTGTTTCTCAGCAATAATAGTTTCATGGGTTAACTCTGGAAGTTTTTTGAACAAAACAAAAACAATGGTTTGGATAAAACTACTTATAAAATACGAACTAGATAAAGTCTTCTAATTTTCCTCTCAGATTTTGTGTTGATGCACCATCACCTAATAAATAGTTGATTGTATCTTCATGTTTGGATTTACTGTAAAACACATCAGTATAAATAATATTTAAACATCTTAAATACATTTTCCATATTTATTTCAGAAAATGTCATCTTAAGAATGATTACCTGATCTTTAGCTGAGGCTCTGCTGATCTTCTGTTGAGAAATATTATTATATTGGGGAGAATTAACAGAATTCAAAAAGGAAACATAGCTACAGCGACAAGCTAAATCAATAGATAACAAAAACTTTAAGATTTGATCCTCTGCAGATGATAAATCGATGATTTATATAATGTGCCTCTACTGTAATGTACATAGATGTTAACCGAAGGGCAACATCTCTCACAGTTGAGAGCATTAAGAGATATCAAGTGTTGGAAATAGTAAGCATAATCTATTTGGTGCACGGCATTCACCAATTTAGTAGCCACAACACAGTTATAAAGTTAACTAATCTGTTAATACATTGATATTTTGAACTTTAGCAGTTTCTGGATTCATAATTCTAGCTTATTAAATCAAACAACATTATGAATTGAATTCACAGTATTCTGTAGATTTTGTATTATTACACATCCATGACAAGTTAAGTTATAAAACAATCACTACTTACAGTCGTCTTATATTATCCTCTTTAGATACTTTATCTTTGTTATACATATTAACTTCAGCTTGTACATTAGATTCTAATGTTAACTTATTTAATTCTGTACTGTAAAATAAAGAACATTTTCTTAAAAATTCATTATGTAACATTTTGACAAAAAGATGAAAGATCTTGCTAAAAAAAATGTTTTAAAATAGATAATGAAAAAGGAATAAATTGAAAAATTACTTTATTCTGAGGGAAGTTATGACTGTTTGAAGAATAGGATAGTATTGATTTTTTGTTGCTACAGTTGTTACGATAATAAACAAAGTCTAGATCATTCCTGTAATGTGTCAGGAATGATAACCATACACCTGATATCAAATGTGTACAATGTCACAATAATAGTATGTCTACTATAGGAGATACACAAGTCACTATATATTAATAACAGTGAGAAATGTGACATCAACTACAATGTGATGTCACAATTTTACATCAAAGTGGTACAGTATGGTTACATTTCTGTTGACGTTTGAATTTATTTTTATAATAAAGTAAAGCAAATTTTTAAAGATAGGTTGCCAGGCAACGAAACAAACGCTCACAGCAGCTAAATCGTCTGGGGAGTCAACAAGTGCTGTTGCATATTTTTAATTTTTTCGGTAATGAAACATTTATAATACACTAAAATCTGATTACGAGTAACAACTCGTGAAGTAATTATCAGAAAACCATTAGAATTTGTTTGTTTTTTATAAAGTTCTGCCCCATGCTAACGTTTAGTATACGAAACTTTTAATATCATGGATTTAGCTGTTCAAGTCATAAAAATTCATTGAAAATCAATATACTTGTTCGTCTTGTGTATCAATCTGAAGTCAATCAGATGATAACTTTAGCCTCTAGAGCGTCACAAGATTCGTCTCATGACCTCAAACACTGTGTATAAATTTAAAGTCAATCGGATATTAACTTTAGCCCCTAGAGCATTCACAAGATTTTTTGAAGTGATCAAGGGCCATAACTCTGGCAGTAATTACCGAAAATCCCTGAAAAGCAATAGGCTTCTTCGTCTCATGACCTTAAACACTGTGTATAAATTTAAAGTCAATCGGATATTAACTTTAGCCTCTAGAGCGTCCACAAGATTTTTTGAAGTGATCAAGGACCATAACTCTGGCAGTAATTATCGGAAATCGCTGAAAGTCAATAGGCTTCTTCGTCTCATGGCCTTAAACACTGTATATAAATTTAAAGTCAATAGGATATTAACTGTAGCCTCTAGAGCGTCCACAGACGGACCGACGGACGGGGGCGACGACAATATACGACCACATTTCAATGTGGGCATATAAAAATGTATCCTTTGTATGCCTTGTGATGACTGCCCATTATCTACTTCATTCTGTTTTTGTTTAAATGCAGGTTAAACTTTTTCTTGGAAATAATAAAGTCAACAGCATATTTGACAATATATATTCAGAAAATCATCTATTGCAGTTAATCACACTGCCTAAAAAAATCAATGTCAATGGATTTATATAATAAATCCTTAAATTTTAGAAACACATTTCAATTTAATTTAGTCATGTAAACCTACTTCAAATCACTGATTTTCATGGTCAATTCTTTTCGAGTTTTGTCAAGTTCTGCTATTTCTCGTTTTACATCTTCCAAGTTCAGATTAGATTCTAAACTTGTTAAATCCTGTTCCTACAATAACAAAGAAAACTACATCTACATTTTGAATAGTATTGTAGAAAACAAAATATTTGTTGTCATGTGTGATTCTCAAATGTCTTATTTGTTACACTGTTAAGAACATAAATAACCAATGAGAAAACCTTTACTACACAATGAGCTGGACATGCAGATGTGAATCTGATTTGAATAGTTCTACCAAATTCGTGTAGAAGGAATACACTAAACCTTGATTTTCTGGTTGTAGGTAACACCAAAACCTGATTTTTTTTCAGAAATGAAATGAAACTGTGTTTAACATCCTACTGTTCTGCTCCAAATTGAGCTAAGAAGACAGCCATACGCCATACAGTGTGCTATGAGGTAAATTTTTCTTGGACAGCGGCACTACAGAATACTCCTATATCGAATTCCAACTGCCAAGGGATCTTTTACGTGCATGCCAATGTGTACACAGGACCTCGGTTTTTCGTCCAATCCGACACCGTGGAAACTTGTTTTTGATGCAGAGATTTAAAATTGGTAATACAAATATATAATAATGCAGCTTGTTTTTTTTATCCCAGAGATAAATTTGATCAGACTTCAGCATTGCTAACTTACTGCTCTCTTTAAATCTGTTGTAATATGATCCAGTCTACCGGCAGATACCTCCATATTACTTAATTTCTGATTAATCTGACGTATCTCACCAATATTCTTTGTCTACAACAATAATATATTAATCATAAATATACCATTTAATCAGAAGAAAATAGAAGTATTTGTCTCTTTGAATTGCTACCGTGTTTTCCTCAATATTAATTACAGTGTTCCGGCAACAGGGACCATAATTTATCATAAAATTTTACTATAAATGTGGAGGGACAGATGGATGGAGGCAACGTAAATGTACAACCATATGATAATTTAGGCATATTGTAGTGAAATGTACAACCATATAAACATGTAGACATATACTAGTGAAATGTACGACCATATTAACATGTAGGCATATAATAGTGAAATGTATATCCACATATGTAGGCATATAAAAGTGAAATGTACGACCATATTAACATGTAGACATATAAAAGTGAAATGTACGACCATATTAACATGTGGGCATATAAAAGTGAATAGGAAAACTATTGAATTGTTAGCAAGAATTGGAAACAAATTTCACAACTTACCATCATTTCTGTCTTTAATCTTTCACTTGATTCTAGTTTTGTTTTACTTTCCTTTAAGTTATCTAATTTTTTCTGTAGTTTCTCTTCCTCCTCTTCATATTGAGCCTAGTAAAACATAATACAAATCTTAGAGAAATAACTTTCAAATAATCATTTATAACAGGTTGCAATATATTTTAGTCTATTTAATCAAGTTAGAGATATGGTCAAAGTTGATATTGATGATCATGGTAACAAATCGATAGACTGAAATTATATGTCAAAGTATGTATCACAATTATAAACAGCTAAAAGATGACACTATCTGGGGCACTATCTATGTTTGCTAGTGAGAAATGGGAACATCAGCTCAACTCAAGAAAGGCCATTTTGGGACTTGCTCATGTTACAATTCACCTTCAATCATTTGCTTGCATATAACAGTCTTTATAAGTGGGAGGATACCAGAGAAAACCGTCAAGATTTGGCACACATACAAGCATGGGATCAAAAACAATTCTGTCACCCAACCATCTGTGTAGGTGTACATGCATACATATAATTTTAAAACCTTTTAATAATTGTATTTCAGTTATGATAAGAACTAAACCATACCTTTAAACTTTTAGATTCAGCTTTCTTTGTCTCCAATGAATTTTTCATCTCCTCAAAAAAGTGTTTATATTTTTCGTCACTGATATTACCTAGGTTATAACCTGTAAATATTCAAACATTTAATTTTAAAAAATCTAATTGAGATAGTGTGACTATACAATTCTATCAAAAGAACATACACCCAGAGCTCAAACTAGAAGCAAATTTTAGGGAGAAGTGACTTCTCCCTACAGGCAGAATAGGGAGAAGTGAGGGAGACATAGGGAGACTTGAAGGAGAGGTCAAATTTCATGCATTGACGACACCAATTTTATTAAGTTACACAACATGCTAAATAAATTTACAAACATCTTTTAGCTGCAAACATATATTAATCTCAGTATGTACGACAGTATATGTAACTCACTCTAAAGAAATTATTCTTTTGACACACCACTCACACACAGTCGTAGTCATTTTTCTTGTTTGTTATACGTTTATGTGTTTAGATTAGTGGAACTATTGACGTAATCTTAATTATCAACCCAACATTATACTTATCAACACATTCTAAATGCATTTCGTTATCATTTTGAGTGTACCGTATGTTGATAGAAAAATATACACCTTATTAAATTATTTCAAAGAAAGAGTAGCAAATCAGTATTTTGTCTTTATCTAGACAGAAATAAATGAAAAACATCGTATCCGCCGCCATATTGACCATAATGGCTTTTGATTGGCTGTTATTTCTGGACTACGCTAGAGGTTGTAAGGGAGATTTATGATTCGAGTCCTTCGCTTTATTTTAAAGAACTGTATTTCCTGTTCACATCAAATAAATTTTTTATCATGGAAAAACAAAATATTAATACATGTTTTGGTTTTCAAAACTTGTCTAATTTTCATTTTTCCTTTCGAAGCTCACAATGCGAACACGTGTTGTGTTGTTTAGAAAATGATTTGTTTACCGTTGATATCGATGTCTGTTACTACATGTACTTCGCCCTTACACAAATAGACGGCGAAGTGGGGGCGATTTCAACTTCGCCCCATTGCCTTTTAGGGGCGAAGTCATCTATGGGTTCGGCGACTATTTCGTCCACTTCGCCCGCTTATTCGAGCCCTGCATACACCCACAGCAGGCAAGTTGTTCAAGCAGTTGGGGGGTTGGATGGCCGAATGGTTAGCGTGTGCGCACTGCATCATAAGGTCTGTCATTGAGTCAACTGGCGTGGTTTCGATTCCCCAGTTGTACGTGACAAAGAGTAGGGTCGCCTGTCCAACCTCGTGGGACTTCTCTGGGTCCGCCCAATGCTAAGGACCCTACGCGCAAGCGAATTACTGAAATAAAATACAACCATATGTTACTCCCGAAATGACCTACTTTGTGTCAAGTGGATGTTAAACCCCATTTTTCTCCCTCTCTCTCTGTTCAAGCATTTCACAAAGGTATTTGCATATTTATTTTTTAGGTAGTAATGGAGCATTCACCACAAGACATGAAAAAGTGATCAAGACTAACAACTTAGCAAGTAATTATGAGAAATTATTTTATATTTGATTGGCTTCTAGTTCGTCCTAGTGCCAACAGTCATTATACAAAACTTGTACAAGTAATTAGTTCACACGATGACTGGCTGAAAAGTTCTAAACCTATCCATGAAGGACCTTTACAAAGTTAATGGTTTCCATTTATTTTTCTACATAGTTCCCTTTGGGGTGTACATACTTTTGTTAACAATGTTATTAGGCCTGTCGTTCACAGCTGACATGACGTCATCATTACTTGGAAAATGATGACCGGCTAGTTCCTTTTTCATTTTTGGAAACAGGTCTCATCCATGGTTACAAATCCATCCAAAAAATTATTAACATCTTCTTCAAAATAGGGCGGATTGTTACGGGACGTCAGGAATCTGACACGGTATTGATCCTCAGTCAAAGGCTTTGGCACCCATCTTGCAGAAACTGTTATAATTCCTAACTCGTTGGCGATGTGTTAAACCCTCTCATGACAAATGCCCAGAACACTAGCAATATGTCCATGGTCTATCGTTTATTAGCCATCACCATGTCATGCACTCAGATAATGTTTTCTTTCAGTTGCAGGTACTTGATGACTGTCCTATATAGCTAGTTTTGTCCAGTTCTGATGATATCAATGGGTAGGTTCACAAGATGGTCTGATACCAAGACAATAATAACACTACAGTTGCAGTTCTTATGTCTATGATTCATTCAACGATTGTACTTGTTGTTGGCAAAAGCTGGTTTCAACGCAACTGATATATCCTTTTCAGGTTTAGAACTTTTCAGTCAGCCCTAGTAACATTAGAAATAATCAAAAAATCTATAGACATCTTCGTCCCATAAATACTGTTATAAATTTCAAGTCAATCGGATAATAACTTTAGCCCCTACAGTGTGCACAAGATTTTTCATACAAAATTACCTTCAAACGAGTAGTTATCTGCTACTTCAACAATTTTTGTATCTCTTTTTCTTATGTTTTCTTTATGACCCTGCAATAATATTAGTAAGATAAAATTAATTGAACTATATTCAAAGAAATGTATACTACAAAAGACGTAATAAAAAGATAAAATTTGGTGCAAAAACAGCACAAGCTATCAGCCTGATATGCTTTTGATGAGTCAAGTTATTGATGTATTTAAAATACCTTTTTATAATAAAAGGCTTCGTTTTCACTTTGTATCAAATAAACAAAGACAGGTAATTATTGAGGAATACTCTTGACATAAACTTTAAAATATTAAGAACTTGTATACACCTTATTATTTTCAATGGCAATCATGACAAGGCATTCACCTAATAAACACCTACACCAAATTTGAACAGTCTAGCTCCATTTGAAAGAGAGTTATTGTGTCCCAAAAAGTGTGACGAACAGACAGGCCCATTATAACAGTCCCCTGCTTTCTTCGAAAGACGGGGGACACATATTATTCAGACTACGATATGTTATATAATCAATTATCAAGAAATCGTTTGTTATATCTAAACCTTTTAATAATCAGACTTGAAGCTTCATAAGTACGCTAAGTTGAATACATGCTCCTCGCAGTGTTTCGTTTGATTAGACCTAATCTCACTCAAACCCTGTCCAAAGTTTTAGAGACGATCCCAGGTTAAATGAAGGGCTGTCATGTTGCTTAAATAGGAGGGATTTGATTGAACGGGAAGAATAGGCACACTCCCTCAAAAGCTGAAGTATCAGAAGTCAATCCAGCAATGACCAGAGAGGGATTTCTCGGGCCATTGCTTCAGGAATATGAGTTGAATATGACTTCTAGTAACCCAATTCTGAACAGTTCTTTTCAAAACAGAATAAGAGCCTTGGTACAGTCCATGCTTTATTAACAATTCAATAAACAAATGAGGTTTTCAGTTGTCAATGAACTTGAATTTAATTGCAATACCTCACTAAATACAATATATCAAAATATTTTACAAAAATTATATCTACCTCAGCTTCTTGCTCCAATCTACCTACTTCTACCAGCATGGATGATTTCTTTTTACCAGTTTTTTCTAATTCTAGTATTATACTCTCTCTTTTTCTTTCATACTGTAACAAAAATAGGTTGCCAGGCAACGAAACATAGGACCACAGCAGCTTATTTTTACTTTTTTTTGTAATGAAACATTTATAATACACTAAAATCTGATTAAGAGTAACAACTCAATAAGTAATTATCAGAAAATCATTAGAATACTAACATTTAGTATACAAACTATTTAATATCATTGGTTTAGCTGTTCAAGTTATCAAAAATCATTGAAAATCAATATACTTGTTCGTCTCAAGACCTTAAACATCGTTTATCAATCTAAAGTCAATCGATACAATTATATATAGGCGTAAACACAGTTATAAATATAAAATCAATCAGATGATAACGATGGTCTCTAAAGCAACCACAAGATTCTTCAAAGTGATAAAGAGCCATAACTCTGGCAGTAATATTCGGAAATCAATGAAAATCAATAGGATTCTTTGTCTCATGACCCTAAACACTGTGTATTAATTCAAAGCCAATCGGATATTTTATGATCACATTTCAATGTGGGTGTATAAAAATTGCGTATTTATTTAAATCAACTTATTTACAATTTTTAAAGTTACAGAATTCTTATTTGGAGATCTGAGATATTTGATATCGGTGAAAAGAGAAATTACTAGGCCACAATATTCCAAAAGAGATACAATCCTGATAATGTTGGGACTGTGTATTGGCATCAATATTTACATATCTATAAATGGGGAAAACCCATGACCTTTGATGAACACATACAAACGAAGAATATGAATTATATATAACTATAACTGGTAGTGATGTATGTAAATTCACTTCGACTGTTCCCAATAAGTGTCTATATGTGGTTTTCATTTTAATCCGCAAGTGTCAAATGATTCTAAACTATAATTTTTCTTTGGATGTAGCAATGTTCAATGGAATGAAAACATTAAAATAAGACGTACATGTGTTAGTTTATCCTGTCTTTCCTCAACTTTATCTTGGAATTCATTTAATAATCGTTTTAAATCTTCTGTTGAACCTGTAATATAACAAAATACTAATTACTGCATGCTAATAATTATTGTAAGCAATGCACATGAATGCCTAATGGCAGGTATTTTTTCTTTTATACAACATTTTTTTTTATAGAATAAACAATTTTTATTGTCAGGCAAAAGGTGAAGCCAACTGAAAAAATAAAATACTTACTGATCGAGTTAATCATGAACAAAGTGGTAATTAAACTTAAACTTTCATTGTTAGATGGGCTGTCTCTGTTCTTCAATTCATTTCAGTTTGGTATAAAATATTGCTTAAAAAACAATCTCTTTTCAAAATCTTTGAGTATTTACCTTGGAACTCATTTTCTATATTCTTCAATAAGTCAGCTATTGCCTTTTCTACTTGTGCTTGTTCTGTTTGGCGGCTTTCTATAAAGAATAGATGAGAGTGAGTCAGATGAAAAACATTAAAGAGGTAAATTAACACAGCCGATCAAAAACTCGATCCAACCAAATTGCCAACTCAATTTTCCTTCGACTATTCATATTAGATTGCGTGCAACATCTGTGGTTAATCCTCATATCCATTAGTAAAATATACCATTAAAGATATATGTATATCTTATCCTCTATTAAGTACTACTGCAATTTAAATCAACAACTGTATCTTCTATTACAAATTCAAAAAGCTGCTAAATTGTTAACTTACGTATATGTGATTTGATTTCAAATATTTCTGCTGCTCTTGTACCCAACTGTTGTAATTTTTCCTGCAAAATAGAAACAAAAATTCTTCTGGTTGTTAAAATGGATTTTAAAGTATAAACCATCTTTTATAGAACATCCATATCAATAATTTTACCTGAGCATTTCAAAAACTATTTCATTATTATTTGTTCAAATCTAAGCCTGAATTAAATACCTGCAGAGGTTTGAGTTCTTCTTCAATCTGTGCTACATTTTCCTGTGATGTAGAATATTTTACTTCTAAATTTGTTACATCTGCTTGAATCTACAAGAAAAGCAATGAGTAAGTCTTGTAAACTATAAGTTTTTATTAGATTAGTCTTATCTAAAAGTAATACATTATCCTTTTTTTAAGTTAAAATTCTTAAAAATTGATGTTGATAATACACATCTGACTTAATAAGATTTAGTAAGTCGGTTACAAATATTTTGCATTGTTATAGAAAATTTCTGATGTTGCCACACAACAATATATTCCTTTAGCACAGTTCATGATTAGGAAATATGCCCGGGTAACTTTCTATTAACAATGATATCCTAATTAACCCAGCATTTTACAATGCAGTAAAATTTACTGCAAGATTAACTTGGAGACAACTGACCTGTAGAGCCTTTTCTTTACGTTCTTTTAAATATTTCAACTCTTCTTTATAAATCTTGATCCTACCATCCTGTATTAGAAACAAGAGCATCGCTAACGCTGCAATATACGTCCACATTCCAGCTTTGATTGATATGGTACTTTTTAAAATGAAGAAAATGAAATATGAAATGGCTGTAATATGATCAGAGGCAAAGAAGGCTAGGCGTCGGGTTTGTTTTGCCAAATTTACAGACAAAATACTAACAGTAAAGTGGGTGTGACACTGCCCCAAGAGGTCCGGGCAAGTATCAAAATAAATTGTTGCTGTCTTTATGGTATAAGGAATAAATATGCAAAGTTCCAAGATGATTCAGAATTGCAGCCTGTAGACGATAAATACAAAAACTGGGCGTGGCTCTGCCCATGGGGGTTGGATATGGAAACAATATAAACAGGTACCATCCTGTTATTGAAATGGCAACATCACTAGTTGCCGTCCTTAGGGTATAAGGAATAAGTACACCAAGTTCCAAAATAATCCATTCAGAATTGTGGCCTTTGGGCGTTAAAGGCAAAAATTGGGCGTTGCTCTGCCCCTGGGCGTTGGGGCATTCACCAAAATCAATAGTTGATGCCCTTAGGCTATAAGGAATACATATGCCAAATACCAAGTTGATCCATCCAGAATTCGGGCCTGTAAACGATATACATAAAAATTGGGCATGACTGCCCCTGGGGGTCGTGACATGCAGTTGTCGTCCTTAGGCTATAAGGAAAACATATCCCAAGTTCAAAGACAATCCATTAGGAATCGTGGCCTGTAGGCAACTCACAGAGACACAAAGAAAAAATGGGTGTGGCTCTGCCCCTGGGGGTTGGGCAATCACCAAAAAAATAGAGGTCAGCCTTGGGGTATAATGTATAAGTATAAAAAAGTTTTCAAGATGATCGATTAAGCATTGCAGGCTGTAGGTGACATACAGACACACAAAAAGAAAATGGGTGTGGCTCTGTCCCTGGGGGCTGGGCATTCACCACAAACAATAGGGATGTTCCTTAGGATAGAAGGAGTAAGCATGCAAAGTTTCAAGGTGATACGTTACGAAATGCGGTCTGTAGATAACAAACAATGAATATAAGAAATGGGCGTGGCTCTGCCACTGGGGGTCGGACATGCACCAAGAACAATAGGGATCATCCTTAGGGTATAAGGAATTCATATGAAATTTTTTCAAGACGGTCGATTAAGAATTGTGGCCTGTAGGCGACACACAGACACACAAAGAGAAAATGGGCGTGGCTCTGCCCCTGGGGGTTGGGCATGCACCCCAAACGATAGGGGTGTTCCTTAGGGTACAAAGAAAAAGTATGCAAAGTTTCAATATGATGCGTTAAGAAATGCGGCCTGTAGATGACAAACAAACAAATACAAGAAATGGGCGTGGCTCTGCCCCTGGGGGTCGGGCATGCACCAAAAACAATAGGGATCTTCCTTGGGGTATAAGGAATAAGTATACCAAGTTTGAAGAAAATCCAGTAAGAATTGCGCCCTGTAGGCGACACAAAGACACACGAAAAGAAAATGGGCGTGGCTCTGCCCGTGGCTCTGCCCCTGGGGGTTGGGCATGTACCCCAAACGATAGGGATGTTCCTTAGGGTACAAAGAATGTGTATGCAAGATTATAAGTTAAGAAATGTGGCCTGTAGACGACAAACAAACAAATACTAGAAATGGGCGTGGCTCTGCCCCTGGGGGTCGGGCATGCACCAAAAACAATAGGGATCTTCCTTGGGGTATAAGGAATAAGTATACCAAGTTTGAAGAAAATCCAGTAAGAATTGCGCCCTGTAGGCGACACAAAGACACACGAAAAGAAAATGGGCGTGGCTCTGCCCCTGGGGGTTGGGCATGCACCCCAAACGATAGGGATGTTCCTTAGGGTACAAAGAATGTGTATGCAAAGTTTCAAGATTATTAGTTAAGAAATGTGGCCTGTAGACGACAAACAAACAAATACTAGAAATGGGCGTGGCTCTGCCCCGGGGGGTCGGGCATGCACCAAAAACAATAGGGATCTTCCTTGGGGTATAAGGAATAAGTATACCAAGTTTGAAGAAAATCCATGAAGAATTGCGCCCTGTAGGCGAACCACAGACACACACACACACACACACACACACACACACACACACACACATACATACATACACACACACACACACACAGACAGGGGCGACGGCATAATACGTTCACATTATGAATGTGGACGTATAATAAAATGGTATGAATAATATTTAACATCTAGTTAAATCCTTACTTATATCTGGAATGACTGACCAAGTTGTTCGTCTTCCAGATCGCAATCGGTGCAATTGTTTTTATCTGATGATCAAGCATTAAATTTGGTGAATTTTTGGGTGTTAAAAAATTTGGATCTAGTAATACTGTGTAATCAAACCCTTGTAACATACAACTGTGTAATTAAACCCCTGTAACATACAACAGTGTAATCAAACCCTAGTAAAATACAATTTGGATTTAGTGATACTGTGTATTCAAACCCTGTAACATATACAACAGTGTAATCAAACCCTAGTATCATACAATTTGGATTTAGTGATACTGTGTAATCGAGTCCTTGTAACATACAACTGTGTAATCGAGTCCTTGTAACATACAACAGTATAAAAGAACTGATGTTCCTGTACAACTGTGTAATTGGATCCTTTCAGTAAAGGTGATGTAATCCTGTGGACTCTAAAATACAGAGCAACAAAATGAGATGTAACCAGATGTATATAAACCTACCTGCTCTTGTTTCAATTTTCTGATTGTTTCTAAAACTTTAGTATATCTAGTAGAAGCAAATATAGCATCAAACTTTTCTTTTAGAGGTTTGCCCTCACTTAGTGGCCTGAAATGAAAAAAGACAAATAATGGATCAGAAGAACTTCTCTGAATGGATTAGGATTTACAAATAATATGTCAGTCTCTTTAACTTTAAAGATCTTTTACCAACAGACTTATAATTTACCATAACTTATAATTGTCCATAAAAAGCTTCTAAGCTAGCCATTGTCAAGGACACAATTAACTCACCAATTTGAATCTTCTTGATGACAAAATATAACATTTTCTAAAACAGCTTTAGATACACCTAATGATGATACCATCTTAAATAAATATAAAACACACTAACTTAATAAATATGCATTGAGAAAAGACAGTGCAGAATTATACAGTATTACTTAGTTCAATATGGAAGAGAGAGAGAGAGAAATGGGGTTTAACGTCCACTCGACACAAACTAGGTCATTTCGGGACCAATATGGTTTTAATCTTATTTCAATAATTTGCTTGCGCATAGGGGTCTTTAGCAGTGGGAGAAAACCCACTCCTTGTCACGTACAACCGGGGATTCGAAACCACCAATATAGAAGAAAATATCAATTCTTTTTGTTCACTTCCTCTGCCTCAATCTATTTTTTGTGATTTGTTTTTTATTTTGGTTTGATCTGTTCTCTATGCTTGGCTGAAATTATTCTCATCTAAGTGGCTACCTGAATGGTCCGACAAGGTCAATTGAATACAGACTTTTTAAAGAAAAAGAATTTTTAATGATACAACAACTTTACAGAGGAGGCATGTGCATGTAATAGAAAATTGAAAGCTAACCTCTCTGTCCATGTCAGCACATCTCGAATTAATACTCTTTTTTTCTCCATCAGGACCATGTCTAGTTATAACACCTTCTAGAGTTCTCATCTCCACTTTCTTCACCTGAAATTATTTTTTTTTTTGAAAGTAATAATACTGCTTTAAATTATAATAATCAATAGAAAAAAATAAGATAATTCACTGCCTATTTTATTCAAGTTTTGCTAGTTACCATTCTAGTTCCTATAGATCTATACAATGTTAGACAAAATCTTAGAATCTGTTTATATTTTACCTTTTGTGTAGCTAACATAGATTTTGTTATTAGAACCTGTTTACCAGTTACATCACGTATCTGTAGTCTAATCTGACCTTTAACCTCTCTTTCATGAGCAATCTGTAAAAAAAAAATAACTGAAATTTTGAAGGAAAATGCCCAACAGTTCCATATTACACATGTTCATGGAGGGAGGAGCTAGGTAACTGAAGCATCTGGAGAAAGGCAGACGTCTTGTTACAAACAAACCCGGGGTCGAACCCATGACTTGCATAGATAACAGACTTATGTGGCTGATACCTGGTTCAAACCTGGAACCTCCTGGTTAGCAAACCAGCGCCCTATCCACTGAGCCAGCACAACTCCCGACTTATGATCTAGTATACAGTTCAAGTTTAAACCACACAGCTACACTTACGTTCACAATGTCCACTCAACACAAACATCCACTCAACACAAAATAATTCACTTGCGCATTTAGTAGTGCACAGCTGCATGCGTTTAGCCATTCGGCTTTCCAAACCCAACTTCAAAATAAAGTGAACATTAAAGAAGGTTAGGTCAATTAGTGGTCACACCGAACAAGGCTTTAGTGAGTATTCAAAAATCATATTATTTGAAATATTCAATTTAATTAAACATAAATTATGCAAGAGCTAAATCTTTCTTTAGGCCTGAAATGTTTTCTAAATGATTAATTAGACATTAATTAACTTATCCAGGCCATAATCAACTCTCGATGACATCAGATTTTTCCGGTATTAAATAGATCAGAACAGTTCTAGGAGGAGTGAGACTTAGCTTCGTACAACCAGTACGGTGGTTCAAATTATTACAAACGTCTTGTCAAACCTTCAAAGGCTAATATCTTCGCTCGCAATAGAGTAATTTGAATGAAATTTTCAAATTATTCATTTTACATTATCTATTTTCGAACTATTAAAGCAAGAATGGCTAGGTCTTTATCTAAATCTTACATAAAGTATCTTTAATCGATTTCTGGATCATTTTGGTCCATCTTCAGATGCTAAGAAAAAGCAACATAATTTAACAAGAAACTGCTAACCTTAGGATCATGTATAAATGCTCCACCTTTACCACCAGGTGGAAGGTCTCCTGTAGTCATATATTTTAGGCATTCTATTACTGTCTGAAATTAAAATCTCAAATTAGTTCACTTCCTTTCACCCTCAAACAAGCTCATCGCAGAGAAATAGACAAATATGGTTATTTTCAAAAAATAATTTGTTTAAATCTAAAGCAAATGCGATACGTTTAATGAAGACGGGCTAATGAAGACAGGCTACATCTAAAGATGTTTGTAAAAATTCTTACCGTTTTGCCTGTTCCATTTGGTCCCAAGATTAATGTTAATGGTTTAAAAAACTGCATGACCTGTCGGTCTTGATCATCTGGGCCAAAACTTCGTATCCCTTGGATACTCAATTTCTCTATCATCGACATTTTTAATATCTGCAAAATATATAAAATAAATAAATAACTTTGTCAATAGATATAACCACTGCATACAGATTTTCATCTTTAGCTTTGGATGCATTTATCCTTTTGATATGCTTTAAGCTGAGCCACTGAAGGAAATTGTAGTAAAGGTTTAAAAGTTCTAAAAAATCATCAGACCCTGATTGTTTACACTTTCGCCTGTGTAACACTAACAATGTCAATGTGTAGTTGGCAATCAGTTAAAAAAACATACATTTCAACTGATCCACCATTACGAGATTCGAACATGCACAGGCTGCATGTTTTTTTAATCGCCAAGTTCTATTTGAAAATAGGGTTGAATTATTATAAATTTGTGTCAGATGTGGCAAGAAAGGAATCCTTTTAGCGAAAAAAGAAGAATCACGGTGAAAAATAGAAGGTAAGGATTCCAAAAGAACTAGTCAGCGTGTACACAGTATCTCGGTTTTACATCCCATCCAAAGGACTATACACTTTTCCTTTCTAGGCCCACAGTCCTTTACAAATGAGAAGGTGGAACACTGGAACCTAGCTGATTAGTGTGTGCCAACCAGCACACTTTGCACTGTGACCTAATTATGAAACCGTGCCGGTGGGATAAAGGATGGGTCGGATTATATAAAATTTGACATTAATGTTGGAATATTGCTAACACTGAGGGGCACTATAAACAACCAAAAAATCTAAAATTAACCGGGGACAGCTGTTGTTGTTTTCTAGGACCTGATTCTATTTTTATAAGAAGAATAAGAATGAAAAGTGAAAGTAGATCTGAAATTAAGAAATTACACGCCACGTCCAAATATATAACATGACAGCTCCACAGTTATATGCAAAAAAAGATATATTTACGCATACGTTGCAAATAAACTCACAAAGACTAAAAGGAACGTAGGTAATAAGATAATATAGAATTCTAGTTAATATTCCTTCCCGCAATTTTCATGTCAACATTTCTGCCATCTTTACATTCTGAGTAATTTGTAATGCATAACATTATTTTCAAAGGTAATGTTTATTTTGTAAAAATATTGGTAATCAACGTATGTTGATGATATTTAATATAATTTTCTCTTCTTTTTACAGCGATAATTTATCACTTTTAATTGATTCATAAAATTCCCAACGGATCTTTACTTTAAAATAATAACTTCTCCCTTCGGTGGACAAAAGTATGGAGCGATAAACGGGCCACTACACCATTTTTTGTTCATGAATTATGTTTACCTTTGTGTTTGTGGACGCGATTGCAATAGAACTGGGGGGAGGTCGCCGAGATGAGATTATGCTTTGGCATACCGTATGGGCAAAGATAGCAGCACTTTCAGTGGGTCCATAGATTCACCCAAAACAACCCCAGAAAACCTGTATTTTGAATAAAACAACACATGTTTTTTTATTGTTTCTTTCTTCTTTTTTTTTACATGCATAGATGATAATATTCCCTAAACCTCTCTCTTTTTTTAAACGGTTTAAAAGAAATTAAAAAAAGGACATAGTTAAATTTTTAGCAATTATGAATCTTAAGTTTACCAACACTTTTTGGGTTGATTTGAGGTACCAAACTAACAATAAGTGTCCTCGTCTTGCATGGTGATATCAATATCTTTGTTGTGTATTTTGTGCACGGTGAACAGTCCATTTGCTGATTACACTATTTTGCCTATTCCGTTTTTTAGGACTTCGAATTTTGTCTAATGGGTTGGATTGTTCGTACTTGGTTTTATTTTGTTGTTGATACATTATGAAATATTGACCCCAAAAACAAAACTTCGGATACCAAAGGTGCTATAATGATGAAACAGTGCCGGGTAAAGCCTATTCGTAAATTTGGGTTATCGGTCGGAGATTGTGGGGGGGGGGGGGGGAGGGGTACCCCTAAAAGGTATAAGAGACAAGTTAACGTTAACACCACTCGGTATATCGTCATATGAAAGAAAGACCTCTAAAGCCTTAATTTATATGTTCATTATACATTAATGGGGTCTTAAAAACAAACCATTTAGATTTATTGTGTGTACATTGTTTAGGCAAATTTTAGCCATCTTGGATTTTACCAGATTTTACCGCTTTAAAGGACCAGTGAACACAACAGGGTATATCTTCAAATGAAAGAATGACCTCAAAAGCATTAATTAAACCAAACGTTTGGGATTTTCTTGTACATTGAATTGGTGAATGTCGGCCATCTTGGATTTTACTTATTTTACCACTTTAAGGAACCAGTTAACACTACTGGCTATAACTTCAAATGAAAGAATGCCCCCAAAAGCATTAATTTATATGCTCATAATACATTTATAGTGTACTTAACCAACAGTTCAGGGTTTTCTTGTACATTGATTAGGCAAATGTCGTCCACTTCGATTTTACCGCTTTCGGTGAGCAAAATTTGGTAAACATTGGGGATTTTATAAAGTACGCCTAAATAAATGCAAAAATGCATAAAAACATTTTCTTGCTATTTTTGGAGGTTATAATCATAAATTCACTGGACAACTTAATCTGACATTTGCGTTTGTGATTTCTGCGTATTGCGTCTTGTCCGTAGATTTGTTTTGTGTAGGGCCTAATTGTGTGGTGCAGTTGCCTTGCACTTACAATTATCTTGTTATGTGTTTAAAACAAACTTGTAGCGGTGCAGGATGGAGGGCCTGGCAAGGAACATTATTTTAGCCGTTCGGATGCAAGTATTCATTAGCACAGTCGGAGCAGAACAATAGGACGTTAAACTCCATTACATTTGCCCATTCGTTTAAAACGAACTTACAATAAATGATAACCATTCAGTTAGTAATACTGATGGTTTCGTTTATCTCCTTGTTGATTAAAATAAAAAAAACCTATATGGAATAACATTTACTGGTTTATTAACTAACAAGCAACGTTCAAGATCAACCTAAATAGGCTACATCCGGAACTCTGGTACCGGTGCATCAAAAAGATATCATTTTCCGAATAATGCGTCTTCTAGTCGCTGCATCTATTAATTTCACTTATCAATTTCCCACAGTAATTTGGTACATATTATGCAATATGAATACAGACACTTTCTGCATTAAAAGCGCGTAAAAGGTGTTATGTTTTAGTCTTTAAACATGATTATTCGCTGTTCTTACTAGTTTAATCTTAGCAACACCGGTATGACCGCAAACTGATTGGTGTAACCCAAGTATTACTTAAATAGACCCAATTTTGAGAACTCTTTCTGTGCTTTTTAAAAAGATTTATTTCTGCTTCAATATCAAATCTTGACGAGGGAGAGGTCATCATGAAAGTTGATGCCATTATAGGCTACAATTCCTGCGAAGTTCAACATAATCCGACTATAGCCTAAATGTATTCTGTCTGTAAATTGTTCGCAAGAAAGGTTGGACTGAAGAACCCCGGACGCAAGTGACGACAAAATATACTATAAGATACAACAAAGGACTTATTATTTTTTATCGGGAAAATCGTCCAACATGAAAATTCAGGCGTTATTTCTGGGCAAAATTGTTTTGAGGGGAAATAACTCTAACAGAATTAAATGGCTCCCCACATGGTGGCTTTGATGTTTTTGAAGTTGACAAGACGTGAATTTTGATCGACTTGATCGGTGAGATTTAGTTTTGCGTGCAAATCCAAGGGCCGCGTGAATGACGTATCATTACCAAAGAGGCCTACGCCGATTTGATGTTCAACTTCACTATGTGCACCCGTCGGGATATATCATATTTTGGGGATGGGTGTGTCACGTGTGTAACTGTAACGTGTGTCAGCTTAACGAGCTAAAATACGCCCTGGGGATGAGGATTCTGAAAAGAATAGTTCCTGGGAGGGGAGGGGGGATGGCCTTGTTATAAACTCTAGGTCCAGATAAAGGAAGGAGGCACACCAATTTCTTTCAAAATAATTTTTAGACGATTTCGATGATCGTGATGCTTATTGCTTAACATTGGATCCACGGCTGTATCATCATTTTTACCCCCCCCCCCCCATAGTTTATTTATAGTGTAAGAATAAATTTTGAAATTTGCGAATTAAAGAGAAAAGTCCAAAATCGACAAAAAATATGAACTGTAATTACAGTTATTATATTGCGAGAGGAGTTGCAGTAGTTGGGTCTTCTAGGGCCTGAAAGTATTCGGTAGGCCCGGTTAAGTAGTTAGTATTTATAAGTATTATTTTTTAAAGACGCACTGGGGCTTTGAAAGTCTTGTCAATTACAGTTTGTATAAAACTAATTTTCCATTTTACATGATTTGACTACGAAGTTACATCGGCGCTGTTTAATTTAGATTGCACAAGACTTTAAAAGACAGATTGCCAGGCAACGAATCAAACAGCCCATATCGTCAGAATGTATCAGGATTCTCCCTGGGGTTAATATAGTTCAGATTTTAAGTCTGTCAGACGACAAGCAATCTTTAGCAGCTAGACAGACGGTCGACAAAAATTCTCAAATAAGGCTAAACACGGGTAATAATTCTGATAGTAATTGTCAGAAATCGTTGAAATCTATAGGATTCTCGTGAACATTAACACTTTCCATAAATTAGATGTTAGCTTTAGCCTCTACCGGTACGGTCACATTACAGCTGACGTGATCTTATCACAATTGAAAAAAATCTGTTAAGCCTACGTTAAGTTAGAGACGATATAAGTTTCAATTTACGAATCGTACACACATTTTATTGTATTATATATACATGTACATTGCCTTCAAACCTACTCCGTAATCCTGTCTGATTACTATTCTTGTTAAAACTCCATGGACTATACAATTAGTATTTGTGTAAGTTGCCTAACTCAGCCTACTCCGGAGATGAGATTCTAATCATGGTCATTTCTTATCACATTTTACTATATTGCACCGAACACTTATGAATTATGATAGGATTTCGCAATAATGTGGTAACTGGTTTGCAAGGGATTCCGATAGCGCTAAATGACGCATCGAGCCTTTAAGGTACAAATTACTATACTACACTACAGGAGAGATATTTCATTTGAATCCCGTGATCATTATTTACTTAGGCCTACAAATGTGACCTCTATAGTTGCTAGCAATATTATATTTGATGTAAGGAAATTCTGGCCAGATTTATTTTTTCTCAACAATTTACATGTATTACCAATAAAACATAGAAAAATCTGCAACGGCTGGAGTTGTCCTTTAAGCCCCTTTCCATCTACAGACTTCTGTCTGAAACCCTACGTAATGCACAAAAGTAGGTGCATAACATTTAGCTGGCCTATACTTTGTATGTTTATATGGAATATCTCGTCTTGTTGAGCCAGGTAATTAATTTTATTATTAGTTATTGAATTTATTTAGCATGCGGACCAATCGTATTGTTGGCAAAGAAAGTTGTTTTACTTGTAATTTAGCCAGGGATAAGAAATTAAATAACAGTTAGAAGTAGGTTGGTAGAACCAGATGCATATGCTTAATAAACGAAAGTCTCCAACAGCATAAATGGTTTATGACTGTTTTCCCTGCCATAAGTTTAAAACTATATTCGTACTAGACTGCTGCAGAGATGGGAATAAACCACATCAGTTCACCATAGAATATGTCAGCCGAGCAAAAAATCGCTGCGAATTGGCATAGAATAAGAGGAACTTGTAAAAAAAAAGTCTTTCGGTTCATTGTCCGAGTGTTTTTTTGTTTTTTTTCAGGTTCTGCGGTTCTCTTGTACTAAGGATTAGAACCCCGTCTAATGCGGCAGGCCATTGCCCTAATTAAATTGTGACCTTTTGAGTAACAAGATTGTTTTCCCCTCTGGCTTCAGCCAAGGTTAAAACTTGAAACGCACCATAATTATCTGGTTTGGTGACATTCTTTTTCCTTTCAGCAAGTCGTACATTTTATTGTGGGGGATTTGTTAGTGCTGTGGTTTGAGAATGGCTGTAACCTCACGATCCAAGTTCGTCTTTTTCTCAAGATAACTTTAAAGCCATTTCCATTCATTCCATCCAATATTTCGTACACAAAATTTGTTATTAGGCGTGTTTAATTGCCGTGAATCCATATCTAAATTCTTTCTAGATTTAGAATCCAATTTTGATGTATTCTAAAGATTTTCAAATCGAATCCAGATACATGAATATGCTAATCTGTCTGGTGGTGTGGTCTTCAGAAATCAAATGACGACGGTTGATCCGGATATTGAAAGATAGGTTAAGTTTGGATGCTTGGCACACGAACGTGAGGTAAAAATATGTTAACAGTCTTAAGACCAACTAGAAATCAGCCGGATTTCTTCAAGTTTGGGAATGTGACCTCAAAGATTTGTTGAAGAGAATCCTGTCATCAACCTCTCAAAGACAATAAATAGTAGCCCAATTATTATCTATTCAGATGGTGTATTGTATAAGTGTCATATTACACTGCTCTATATTTAGAATGTAACACTAAAGCTAGATGGGTTTGGAATCAGATTCTATGAAATTTGAATAAGAGAATAAGAAAAACTAATCAAATTAAACACAGAATTAAACAAATTTAATAACAATTTAATAAAATTTAAAAAAATTGATTCAAATATTACATAATGTAATAATAAGCTTATTAATTTGATGTAATATCTACAGCAGCTTGTCTAAGCCAGGGTATAAAATATCTTACATTATTTTACTCATATACTTTGATATTGACCAATTTGATGTTAACCAATTAAATGATTTTGGAACTTTTTCTTGGGGAGATAAATATTCACAAGTAAAACAAGGGTTGTTGAGCACATTACGATTGTATAACTCTTGCCAATTATATATTGATTTCTATAGAAAGGGGCCAATATCGAAATATTAATGGCCTATTGATCCATCGTACAATACTATTTACGAACTTATCAATTATCAGTAAAAGAAAATTTGATCCAAAATTATCTATTTTGGTGCAAAAATATGAACATTTACTGATTATTTACATACAGGGAAAAGGTCACCCCAAAACAATCTACATGTATTTGTTATTTAAAAGAGCTAACTCGCTAATATTTAGGACCTAGAAATTGACACAAATGGTTCGCAACACAAATAATAATGTAATATGAATGTACATAAACTGATTTAGTATTTATTGCGCATGCTCTCCAGATAGGAATATGACGTAACCGTTTGAGTTACTTGTGGAATATATCTAGCCCCGTCCTTCTAGTCCCTTGTTATAAATGGCACTTAAAGGCATTCGTGAACCGATGGTAAAATGTTTATTTTGTCTTACAATCTTATGGAAGCCTATAACTACCATTTATAATTTCTACTTTTCGCCCCTTCAAAACACGTAAGTCGAAAAGTGACCTTGAAAGTAGAGACTACATCAACTTCTGAGGCGAAAAGACAACAGTACGACAGCAAGCCAAAATCAAAGGTCGCTAATATCGCCATCAATACTAGACTTTATAAACTATTTTGTTAACGCGAATTTATTGTCAATGTCAACAAAACAGTACACCTTTAATAATGTATTATAACAATATTACTTATATTCTCTGTCACCACAGGGGGATCACGTGGCTAAGTGGGTAAGACGCTAGCTCGCTAGCCTGGAGGTCGGGTGTTCGATCCCTGCATTGGCCGAGAAAGTGCATCCAGATTTTCCGGCGTGGTTCTCCCTTGTCAGTGATGCAGGACGGAGGGGCTGACAAGGAAAGCTGTCTAGTCGTTCGGATGGGACGAAAAACCGAGGTCCCGTGTACACATTGGCGTGCACGTAAAAGATCCCTTGGCAGTTGGAATTCGATATAAGAGTAGGCCGTAGTGCCGCTGTCTGGGCAAAATTTCCCATATAGCACACTGTATGGCGTATGCCCGTCTTCATTAGCCCAGGTTAGGAGCAGAACAGTAGGACGTTAAAACTCCATTTCATTTCATTTCATTTCTGTCACCACAGAGTTCTTGATGTGGAAATTTACACGGAAATATTTATTTATGGCTAGGGATATGATATCATATCAGTCTTATCTAAATTAGATCCTGCTTCTTATCTAAATTATATCCTGGTTATATATATTATATCCAGGATATATATAATATATATAACCAGGATATAATTTAGATAAGAAAGATATGATATCATATCCCTAGCCATAAATAAATATTTCCGTGTAAATTTCAACATCAAGAACTCGTAGTATTATTCTTACAATTTCTCGTACAATAGGGGCCACAAGGCAAGAAGTTAGGCCCGATATACGCGAACATCAAACCGAGATCTTTGATACATAAACATATAATATTAAGTTTTTTTCAAAACCGGATACAAATTGTTAGAGGGACCACAGCCTTCGATCCGATTATCACAAAATTCAAACCCAGGGTGTAACGGTGTATATTTAAACGGTTTTTAAAATCGGGTATAAACTGTAATTTTTGGTACACCCGGGGTCCATAATCTAGGAGGTTACAGACCGATATGTGCGAATATGGAAAGAAACAAAAATCCGTGGAATATAGACATATATTTTAAGTTTGATCAAAATAGGATAAAAAAATTGTGACTTCTACAGTGTCCACAACCTTGGTATTATATACTTTTATACTATTTGCGAACGAGGAGCGGGCAGTTTCAATCCGATTTTCATGAAATTCGAACTCAACCATCATAAGGGTGGAATGGTGATATGTTAGAACAGCTTTTAATATTGGATAAAATGCCAATATCAAAAGGAACCGCGTGTCCACAAATAAATTGTGGACTGACAGGGGCGACTCAATACACGTCCACTTGAAAATATGGGCGTACAAAAATAGCTCAGCATGATAAAACTTGGTTTTTGGAAGACTAAACAACTGATTTCAAAGACTTTATATGAAATGAGATTTTTATTTTAGAAATTAAAATGTTAAGTTATTTGATACTCCCACTGGCAGGTTAATAGTTGTCAACGCTTATGTAATTTATATTAGGGCAATACTACTCAAGACGGACATGTTGTTTAGATCAGCATACCAAGCAATTAAAATCAGTGAACCGGACCAAACCCAAACATCCAAAATTTAGCACTTTTTTCTAGATAGTCCTAGCACTGTTAAAGACCATTGAGTAAGTTAGGAGGATTATGAATCCATTTCTGATAATTTCAGTCATTTAGCGCGTTTGATTTGATTATGCTTCTCTCACACAGTGAAGATTATCCTTGCAAATATGATTTTTTTTTAAATACCCTGCAAATTGGCCTAAAATCATAAGATTGGCCCGGAGAATTACATGAAAATCCCTTGCCCATACCTCTGCCTTGTCACTTATGCTACACAGTAACGAATATGACGACGGATGGACTTATACGAATGCAATTCGCCATCAATTGGCGATGATCATAAAGTGATCTCCAGATATTTGTGTTTGTTTGTGAGCATTTGCGGTCGTTCATGGGATGTTGCGAATATTAGGAACATACTCCTATAATTCGCCATGATAACATAGTCTCATTACTTTTGCAATATTGTCGTGAGCAATAGCAAGCCATTCTCATTGATGGCAAGGCATTTGTAGTGATCGTAAGTGAAATGAAATGGGGTTTAATGTCCTAGTGTTCTGCTCCTACTGGGCTAAAAAAGACGGACATACGCCATATGGTGAACTATGAGAGAAATTTTGTCCGATCAGCGGCGCTATGGCCTACTCTTATTTCGAATCACAACTGTCAAGGGTTCTTTTACGTACATGCCAATATATACACGGGACCTCGGTTTTTCGCATCATCCTAAGGACTAGACAGCTGTCCTTGTCAGGCCCTCCGTCCTGCATAACTGACAAGGGGGAACCACGCCGGAAAATCTGGATGAACTTTCTCGACCTCCAGGCTAGTGAGCCAGCGTCTTACCCACTTAGCCACGTGCCCCCCCCCCCCCCTTTAGTGTTCTGCTCCTACTGGGCTAATAAAGACGGACATACGCCATATGGTGAACTATGAGGGAAATTTTGTCCGATCAGCGGCGCTATGGCCTACTATTATTTCGAATCGCAACTGTCAAGGGGTCTTTTACGTACACGCCAATGTGTATACGGAACCTCGTTTTTTGTATAATCTGAATGACTAGACGTTGTCACTTGCCAGACCCTCCGCGTTACACCACTGACAAACTAACAAGGGGGAAACCACGCCTGAAAATCCCGACAAACCTTCCCCGCCAACGCTGGTATCGGACATGTGGCTTCTAGGGTAGCGATCCAACGTCCTACTCACTGAGCCACCATGGCTCCCAAGTGATCGTAAGACATTCGTAAGCACTGATAAACATTTGTATGACCTTATTTTTTTCGTATCATTTTGAGCCAATTTGCCACGAATTTCACATTTTCATGTAAGGACATTCGCCAATGTGTGAGAGTAGTCGCCTGCCGCCGCCGAATGAAGGAGAATGCTAGGAAATCCTTACAAATGCCTTGCCAGCAATATGAATGGCTTATAATTTCTTACTAAAGTATTGTGAAAGCAATGAGAATATTCTTTCTTGGCGAATTTTGGGAGCATGTTCCAAATATTCGCATCACCCCATTAAAGACCGCGAATTCTCACGAACACCTACGACCGACTGGCGATCGCACCTTGTGATCATTGCGAATTGGTGACGAATTTTATTCGCGAGGCCATTCCATATATACGCCACTGTCCCTGTGTGAGAGTAGCATTATAACGGATAAGGAATAACATCCCAGTGCTTAAAAAACGAATTTCTCACAGAGCTGTGTGTCATTTAATTGACAGTTTTATACGGCGGGCTTTTAATAGTTGCAGATCAACAAAAAATGTTCTGGTTGCACGAAAATTTAAAACTATTCAAGACAAGCTAATGGTACTTTAGACAAGCTATTTCCGGTTTGGACAAACGAACAGTTTGGGGAAACGCATAACTGACCTTTATTGTAGTCTAAATTATAAACTAAGGTCCTTCCAATAGCCCATTTTTGTTACTCTTTGATTTTGTCAACATATCCGTGTACTTAATATAATAGAAATAACCATTAGACCTATCTGATATCCCTTGCATTTAAGGCATCTTGGAGTTTAATGAGGACGGTTGATTTTGAGTAGTTTCGGGGCAAAATTTTGTGACAAAATATTACTGCTTCTCGAACAACATGTATACACACAGCATTTCAGATGCCACAGAAGTTTATAATCACTGTCTCGAAACAACTATTGAACTAGGAAAAATAGAGCTACATTTGAACGACCAAATCAGCTCACAATTCACTTGTAAACGTAACGGGTTTATGGTCGACCTTGGCAGGTGTTGAACTATAATACTATAATATAGAACTAGATCAGTCTATACCACCATTCAACCACACATTGAGAGAGAGAGAGAGAGCGAGATGGGTTTAACGTCCACTCCACACAAACTGGGTCATTTCGGGAGTATTCCCTTGCGCGCAGGGGTCTTTGACAGCGGAAGGAAACCGGGTGGGGGGGAACCCACAAGATCGGACAGGTGACCCTTCTTCTTGTCGCGTACAAGAGTTTTGCCTAAGAAGTGGAACAGTATAGATATCTTTACTAAATTGGCACCCATGTAGACCCACTTCTGAAACTCATAATTAAGTTGGCACATTTCTATTTGTCTTTTTCTGTAGACCACTAAAAACTCGACCGAAAAAGGGTCCGTTGTACTTATTATTAGAGACATTTGGCAAGCGTAAATTCCTGGTCCGTATCGATATTGCGTGTGACGTCATCAATGTCTGGGTATTTTTTATACGTGATACGGCACACGGATACAGCAGCACGTATCGAACAGCTTTAATACGGAAAAGATCCTATAACATCGTTGTCTTTTTACAGTCTTTTTTGCTACTTTTAGACGCTGAATTGCTGTACCATAGAGTTTTTATGAATCTATATGTGTATCCCAGAACACGAAGTTGTATATTTGATTTGATTTAACCATGATAAAGGCTGGAGTTTATTCATTATTTTTGATGAGATTTTCTCGGAATTTTCATATTTTTCCTGTTTATCTGCATGCTGGTTGATCTACGTGCTAAATTTGGGGAGGTATAAAGGGGTATATACGACATATTCATCGTTGAGGTCCATTGGACACAATGTTATATTAGACATCTCCATGATCTGTCGCTTCCGGCAAACTACTCGGCATAACCGTACTGGCCAATGTCAAAATCATGATCTTGTATCAAAAGTTGTTATGCGTCTAAAAATGTTAAATGCAGCAAGTCTATTCAAATACGTTATCTCTCCATAATGTTAATAATGTATGTTATTCCTCGCCAAATAGGCATATCGCATGTTGGCTTATTCCAACAATAGGATGAACATATTTTATAGTGTTTGAAACCCGAGGCAGCTTTACTCAGGAATTTTGATAGGACACACGTACAAGTAGTCGACAGAGGGCTTCGCTATTTCTTCAGTTTCTTACACTACCTTCGTTTATCCTCTAGTCTTTTTGTCTCAACAAAACCTTATTGACACGGCTGTAAACTTAAAATTCGATGTTTTAAGTGGGGATGTGAAGATTGGCCACCCGCCAGACGTCGGGAACATCAATGATTGACACACGCTTCAACTGTCGTCTGCTTTGGTTTTACTCTGCGGTGTCCACCAAAAATGGTTTCTTGTGCACGTTTGTTTCTTCGATCATTTTCATCAATTAATTGACAAAGTGATCGTTAATAGTTGATTGTTTTAAACTTTCCTGTTTAACTGCATCGTGTGAATGTTTGATCAAATTCAGATGGGGTAAACGAAGAGCTGACCACCCCTACAGAAATGGTACCGTCCAGGAAAGATACATACAGTGGTAGAGCAGATGTTAGCGAGAAGTTGGATCTACTTGTGGAAAGAGGGAATAGCTACGTATGCTATATGTTAGAAGGTGGGTGATATTTAACGACTCCACTAGGGTTTTAATAGACAATGCCTGGTAAGTTTGTATTGATTTACCTACTTTTGTTTTCTTTTTTTACATTCTGACATTAATTATTGATATTACTGTGGTTACGATAATCGAGAGGCCTTGTTTACGTTTTTATTCGGTCGAATGAAAGGCGATGACACGTCTGTAATATTTTTGACATGCGTTCTCTGTCTATATGTTTATACTTAATTCCTTAACGGGATCAATAGCGGATATTGAACATATTGTATACATACACGGGATTTGTATATCAGTAAATATTTTTATACTTATATCAGTGACATGCAATCACTTCATTTACGTACATCTGTTCAATAAGGATAAACGAACGGTATTCAATATAGATGTCACATAACAACATCTCGTTGAATTAAGAAACCTTTTTCAAGCTGTCAAAATTCTTATATTCTCGTTTTACGTATGTATGTATGAATGTATGTATGTATGTAAGTATGAACACGAAGTATACTTATTTAGTTTTAATTTGTGTAATTTTGCGAATGAATATTTTGAAATGGATGACGCAGTATGGAAGAGGATGATAAATGTAGTGTGTGTTATTTATTGAAATTACAAATATATCATGTTGCCTTATTGTTTGCAAATTGGAATAATAATACGGCAATGTTTAGTGTATATTTGTACTTAAGGTTGCACATCCATACAGTAACATACCACCCATACATACTATATACCATACAGCACACCTGAGTTAGTGGTATGCTGTAAATAAAAATAGACTATAGTCCTAACTAGTTTCACACATACCAAGAATTTATGTGTAAAGTCCCAAAACATGTCTATTAGATGTTGACTTTGATCATAGATGTAAATAATACTTGTTTCAATGTGATGGATAGGTAAATAGATATTACACTATAGATATATTCATATACACTGGTATATATTATAGGAATATTATGGGATATATGATAGTTGTACAATAGATAATTAAAGGTCATATACTCTATTAATATGATCATTAAGATTCCTATGTGTGTGCTCTATAGATAGATAGATATCAAATTATTATAGCTTATAAAGAATAGCACGCACACACCCATATACATACCAGGACGCGACATGTTCTTGGTATTTCCTAATTCTTAAAATTTGTCATGAAAACTACATAACGTACAAAAAAGTATGCTATGTCCAAATTGTCGTTATATTAACTACAAGACGATCCTTAGTGGGAGCGTGTCCCCCCTTGTCAGTGATGCAGGGCCTGGCAAGGAAATCTATCTAGTCGTTCGGATGGGACAAAACACCGAGGTCCCGTGTAGTCATAGGCGTGCACGTAATAGAACCCGTGACACTTGGAATTTGATATGAGTAGGCCGTAGCGCCGCTGTCCGGGCAAAATTTCGCTCAGACTACACTGTATAGCGTGTGCCCATCTTCAATTTAGTGTTCTTAATTAAGTGTTTAATAATCAATTCGATGTGCAAGTTTGGTGTCAGATGTTGATATCAACTGTTGATTATTTTATGTTAAATAGATCTCATCAATTTAAGCCACACACCACGACCCACCAATAATTCCGTTACTATACAAACCACATATACATGTATGTATATAATGTGTATAAGAATATTACACGTTCAATAAAAGCTAAAGATGGACAATTCTTTCTGCTTCTTCAAGAATGGATACTGTCTTCATTTACCCAGTCTGTGCAGAACAGTAGGTTAAACCCCATTTCATGTCCTCAATAACATAGATCATAGATGGATGACCGAGTGGTTTAAGGCCCCATGGCCTTTCTCCTGTTTCCTCACATTGCTAAAGACACCTACGAAATCACAAGTTTGTGTCGAGTGGACGTTAAACCTCCCTCTCCCCCCTCTCGCTCTCTCTCTCTCTCTCTCTCTCGCTCTTTGAAATTATAATAGCTATTAGTGCGTGTGCATGTTTTAATATCTATCTGTTAAACTCATAGGCGATTCGGCGGTTTTTAAAATGTTAAACCGGGTTTTCTTCTCCCGAATATTGCAGTTCTCTTCGCGTGTTGTGTAAAATTCTTTGAGTGTACCCGTTTCTAAATGGAACTGTATAAGACGGATTCCGATGTCAATAGCAGAATTGTTATAAATAGTCTTCAAGACGTAGATTACAAAAATGCACTGAGTTGATATTTAAAGGAATTATGTGGAAATTTTCCAGATGCCAGGAACTATGGCATATAGATAAAATTATGGTGTTATATACAAACTAATTTGCAATGTCTTTTTTGCTAAATTGTTTATATATGTTACTCAACTAAGGCTTTAGTTTATAAAACACATTTTTAAAGAGAGGTTTTAACAACAAGCGTTAAATCGATAGATAATTGAAATAATTTCCTACCGTTGTCTTAAAATGAAACTGATAGCCGTTCGGATAGGACGAATACCCGAGGTCCCATTAGCGTGCACGTAAAAGAACCCTTGACAGTTGAAATTCGATAAAAGAGTAGGCCGTAGTATCGCTGTCCGGGCAAGATTTCCCCCATAGCACACTGTATTCATTAGCATAATTTGAATTATTTCATTTAAAAGGGGACTACGACCATGGGGTGTGGTTATTATGAAATAAGTGTAAGTCGCATTTGTTTTTATTTAGTGATATTTTAATCATTAAGTAGTTTTAAAATTTCACTAGCGATTGACCGGACGTAGCAGGGGTTTAGCCATGAACTAAAAGTAGTACTAACTGTCCGAAACCGACAGTCACAAATATTAGTATAGATAGATATAGTACGTGACAGGATGGATTGTATACTCATTGTAGACTAATTTAATTGTACGACCTATCCATTCCCTGACTCTGTAATGCAAATTCGATTATTGTTATACCAGTTATGACTTTATTATAATCGATTAGAATTGTTCCAGTATAAATCTTCCACATAAGATACCAATAGTTAGTGCAGGGAAACCACACCACACACAACTATAGGAATAAACAAACATGCAAAAACACCTCAAGCAGTAAGACAAAACCTGGACACCGCAAACCATTGTTAAAAGCAAGAATTCTCCTTAGTCTCCTTTAATAGTTATCATTCATAAATCTGTTAGAATTTAATTTTTGTATTCAAGTATAGGTTATGGTGTATGAACCATTGCCGACGTGAAAGGAAGACATTTATTACGTCATTTCCTATAAAAGTATTTAAAGTTCATACTTTATTGTTTTCTTCTCAGATATATCGGATATAATCTACTTAAAGTCAATTAGGTTATATAATGTCTACACTGAACTTTTATAGAAACAATAAAACAAATTTTGCATTACTAGAAATAGAAGATTATCACCGAACAAGGGAACCTAAATGTGATTTTATATAATGCTGATTTATTTTTGAAGGATGTCATTCTCATTTGCCTACAAAGATTTACGACTATAAAACAAAGCCAGTGTTGAGTTACCGCCGATATTTTTGTTGCACTGTCGACGCATTTGGCTCAAATTAAACTTAAATGAGCAAAAGTAGGTAGGTTATTGAGTATTCGTCGCAGTCATCAGACTATCCTATATTTTACTTGCTGAAGGTGACATCAAACATTCAGAGTCTGTTTCCAGGTTTTTAGAGGAGTTCTCTATGGCGTCTTTGTTCTCGAATTTGTTGTGTGTCCGTGTACATGTACATGGTCAATATACGTATGAATGGTCGATGCAATGTCTCGGTTTCCTATTTCACAATCATTTGTTTATAAAGTGTACATGTCTATTATAATGTCGATATCTGTCATGTTTGTTGATTTAAGCACATGACTGAATATATAAGAAAACAATAGTACTTGTATACTTTATGTATCGTATCGCATAGTGGAGTGAAATGAAGAGGGGCATGCGCCAGCCCCCCCCCCACATCCTGCTCCACTGACAAGGGGGAAACACGTCGGAAAAGCCCGATGAGCTTTCTCGGTCAACACGGAGAATTGAATTAATTGGTCTAAAATTAAATATTAGCTGGAAAATCAAGGCTATACTTACCCAGCTTCCCATTATACAAAACGCAAATGAATTTGTAAAGTTATCTCGACCACCTGGGTGCTTGGGATATGCTCGCATATGGTAAAATAAAATAATCTGCGATTGTTATCGAATGGAATAAAGATTAAAAAACATAAAAATGCCTTGTTTCGTCGTGCTATTATTGTTGGTGCATTAAAAGCTAACATCGTCAGCTTAAAGGACAATATTGGTGCCAGTCATTATCAAATATGTGATAGAGCTGGTTAAATACATTCCAAATATAATTTTAACACAGAGATCATTGCTACGATAGCTGAGTAATACAGGTTTCCTGAATCGGAAGTGACGAACGCCAAAGGAAAACACGAGTCCTACCTCTATATAACTGACTGATGTGACGAGTGATAACAGATACACGGCCGAATTTCTGCTCACTAATAATTCCTTTGAAGACCAAAAGTTGTTATATGGGACTGTAAGAGGATACCTAACAATTTAATAAAGTAATTGAATGTCATTAGATAAGAGAACACGAGAAAAATAGAAATAGTCCGTACATTCCCTTGTTTATATTCATTCTATACCTTATATAAACATGGTAATGCACGGACTTTTTCTGTTTTTCTTTCGTGTTCTCTTATCTAGTGGCAGTCAATTCTTTTTATGAATTGTCAGATATCCTCTCACAATCTCACACAACAACTTTTTATGGTCTTCGAAGGAATTATTAGTGAGCAGAAATTCGCCAATATATCCGTTATCACTCGTCACATCAGTCAGTTTTATAGAGAGATGACTCGTGTTTTCCTTTGGCGTTCCTCACTTCCGATTCAGGAAACCTGTATTACTCAGCTATCGTAGCAATGATCTCCGTGTTAAAATTATATTTGGAATGTATAATCGGGTCGGGAGTTAGCCTCGCTTTCCCATTTTTCAATTATTAGTGAGCAGAAATTCGCTCGTATATCCGTTATCACTCGTCACATCAGTCAGTTATATAGAGAGATGACTCGTGTTTTCCTTTGGCGTTCGTCACTTCCGATTCAGGAAACCTGTATTACTCAGCTATCGTAGCAATGATCTTCGTTTTAAAATTATATTTGGAATGTGTTTAACCAGCTCTATCACATAAGTGATAATGACTGGCACCAATATTGTCCTTTAATCCTTGACGAATTGCTTGCATTACGCACAACTGCACTTTTCTGGAGCGCCCCTTTAAATAATAAATAATTGGTAAACGCACATAAGTGCTAAGGAAATATTAAATTATGCTGTACAAAATACCCTCGTAATTATATACAACAGATCGTGCTTATTGTTTTGTCCCGGGGGGCAAAGGGCATTTCACAGTTATCATTATACACGTAATGGGATATCAGAGCTTCTGTGCCAGTCAGTGGTCTTGATTGAGATCAATTTGTCGATGACATTTTCTTTGAAATTGTTTCATAATATATTATGATATATATTTAGGTTATAACATTAAGGAGTACTATTTTCGTTAGTCACAATCAGTTATCAGTTTAACAGGCCAAAATCGCTATTTGCTCTTAGATTTGTTTTGTCTATTAGCATAGAAACAGACCACTGACCAGTATCGTAGTAATATACTATTCAAAAAAAGTAGGGGATATTTGATTTTGGGGGCATAATACTAAAATATGCAAATGACTACGAAAAAAGTCACTATAGAACCTAACAGAAGAAACATTTCCAGTTACATGTGACGCCCAAACGCACCAATAGCTACCGCATGGAATGCAGGTGATGCTTGGGATCATCATGGGGGTCCAACCCAAGATTTGCACGACTCTGACTTTGAATGTTACAGTCATTGTGGCATTGAATTCCAGGGTGGAAACATCAGTTTAATTGTTTTAGTGACCAGAAAACAAATTTTGATATGCGTCGGCTTACCCAAAATGAAAGGTTACGTGCCCTTGGCATGCTACAGATCGGCACAACACAGGCGGTTGTGGCGCGGACGATGAATGTTTCTCAGTCTGTCATAAGCAGGCTATGGTCCAGATACCGTGATACACAATCTGTACAGGACAGACCACGCTCAGGTCGACCAAGGGCGACAACTCAAACCCAGGATCGATTTATCCGTACCTTGGCCTTGAGAAATCGTGTCATCACAGCAAATCAGATCAGCGCTCGTCTTCAAACAGACACTGGTGTGAGAGTGAGTGGCCAGACGATTCGGAATCGACTGCATAGGGGTCACCTTCGCGCCCGACGTCCTCGCGTGATCCCTTGTTTGAGAGATCATCACATTCAGGCAAGACGTCGTTGGTGTAGGGATCGTCAACACTGGGATAATCGACGCTGGAGCAATGTGATGTTTTCAAATGAGTCAAGGTTCACTGTTGGACAGACGTAGGAGGGTGTGGCGTCGTCGAAACGAGCGCTTCCAAGACGTTAACGTCATCAGACATGATCGATTTGGGGGTGGTTCTGTTATGGTGTGGGAAGGCATCACTGTTGCTGGAAGAACGGCTTTACATGTTGTTGCAGGGCGTGTTACAGGCCAGTACTACCGGGACAACATCTTGGCAGTCCATGTTGTGCCGTTCGCACGACGTCATGGCCGCCGTTTCATCTTCCAGGATGACAACGCAAGATGTCACAGGGCCAGGATCGTTACAGGTTACCTCCAACAACAGAACATCACCACATTACCTTGGCCAGCACTGAGTCCCGACCTCTCCCCCATCGAGCATGTCTGGGACATGCTTGGACAGAGGTTACGTCAACGTCAACAACTTCCTGCCAATGTCCAAGAACTTGCTGCTGCGTTGCAACAGGAATGGGACAATCTGGACCAAAATGACCATAGACGTCTCATTAGGAGTATGCCACGTCGGATCAATGCTTGTTTGGCAAACAGAGGAGGATTTACCCGTTACTGACTTGGTTGTGATGCTGTGGTAACTTTGCTGTTTGACCCCGGGTATCATTTTACCCTTATAATGGTCAGTCTGTGCCTTACTTAGTCTAACGATCATTTGGAATAAATCGATGAATGTGAACTTCATTTCATTTTGTCATTTGTTTCTTCGTCAGTTTCATTAGGTGACTTTAATAACACTTAAAAATCAAATATCCCCTACTTTTTTTGAATAGTATATATAGCTTTAGGCATCTGTTTATATACACTGTGATGTGTATATATATATATATATATATATATATATATATATATATATATATATTTAGTAACTATAAACAAGTTAATTGTATGATAATTACTGACCTTCGAGCACAATGTGGGCTATAATTATAATGGCTTCTTGTTCTTCAACTTGTGAGGGTTCCACAATTACTACATTATATAGAAAAGCTACAAATAACTCGGACAATCTCAACATATTATTAATTGTTTAACAAAGATCAGTTCCATATGTGAACTTATTGCAAGAGCAGAGCATATCGGGTGTTCTAGGCAAAGAGACAGAAATGGAGTTTAACGACCGTCCGCTTGACACAAATTTCGAGACTAATACATGGTTCATTTCTAATTCGATACCGCGTAGAGGTTAGGTTTGAACAGTGAGAGGAAACCGGAGAAAACCCACGAGGTTGGACAGGCGTTTTTACTCCTTGTCATGTACATAAATCTAGAGCTGTCTGTGTGTTAATGATTAGTAATATTAAAGATACATTACTTAAGAGTTTAATAAAGAGTTGGTCATTCTTGCTATAATAATTCAAAAATAGATGATAAAAAAAGAAAATATTGAAAATTTCATTCAAATTACTTCATTCTCGGCCAAGTTATCATTATTTGTAGTTTTGACAAGATGTGTGAACAGTGGTAACCAGGGCACTGGTATAATCGGGAGTTAGCCTCGCTTTCCCATTTTTAAATTTTAATTTTTAAATGGCGAACCGTTTTAATCTAGTTAAAATATCGAGTATCCGATGCCATCGGGAGTCGATTATGGTCTTGTTTTGTTAATAATGTATAATTAATAGTTTATATAACATTTCAGGCCTAAAGAAAGACCTGCAATAGGCAGATTTAGTTCTTGCATAATGTATGTTTAAGTAATAAGTAATACCGAGAGTTATCAGAGGATGTGTAATAATATACTATTCAAAAAAAGTAGGGGATATTTGATTTTGGGGGCATAATACTAAAATATGCATATGACTACGAAATAAGTCACTATAGAACCTAACAGAAGAAACATTTCCAGTTACATGTGACGCCCAAACGCACCAATAGCTACCGCATGGAATGCAGGTGATGCTTGGGATCATCATGGGGGTCCAACCCAAGATTTGCACGACTCTGACTTTGAATGTTACAGTCATTGTGGCATTGAATTCCAGGGTGGAAACATCAGTTTAATTGTTTTAGTGACCAGAAAACAAATTTTGATATGCGTCGGCTTACCCAAAATGAAAGGTTACGTGCCCTTGGCATGCTACAGATCGGTACAACACAGGCGGTTCTAGCGCGGACGATGAATGTTTCTCAGTCTGTCATAAGCAGGCTATGGTCCAGATACCGTGATACACAATCTGTACAGGACAGACCACGCTCAGGTCGACCAAGGGCGACAACTCAAGCCCAGGATCGATTTATCCGTACCTTGGCCTTGAGAAATCGTGTCATCACAGCAAATCAGATCAGCGCTCGTCTTCAAACAGACACTGGTGTGAGAGTGAGTGGCCAGACGATTCGGAAACGACTGCATAGGGGTCACCTTCGCACCCGACGTCCTCGCGTGATCCCTTGTTTGAGAGATCATCACATTCAGGCAAGACGTCGTTGGTGTAGGGATCGTCAACACTGGGATAATCGACGCTGGAGCAATGTGATGTTTTCAGATGAGTCAAGGTTCACTGTTGATTTTTTGGACAGACGTAGGAGGGTGTGGCGTCGTCGAAACGAGCGCTTCCTAGACGTTAACGTCATCAGACATGATCGATTTGGGGGTGGTTCTGTTATGGTGTGGGGAGACATCACTGTTGCTGGAAGAACGGCAGTCCATGCTGTGCCGTTCGCACGACGTCATGGCCGCCGTTTCATCTTCCAGGATGACAACGCAAGATGTCACAGGGCCAGGATCGTTACAGGTTACCTCCAACAACAGAACATCACCACATTACCTTGGCCAGCACTGAGTCCCGACCACTCCCCCATCGAGCATGTCTGGGACATGCTTGGACAGAGGTTACGTCAACGTCAACAACGTCCTGCCAATGTCCAAGAACTTGCTGCTGCGTTGCAACAGGAATGGGACAATCTGGACCAAAATGACCTTAGACGTCTCATTAGGAGTATGCCACGTCGGAGCAATGCTTGTTTGGCAAACAGAGGAGGATTTACCCGTTACTGACTTGGTTGTGATGCTGTGGTAACTTTGCTGTTTGACCCCGGGTATCATTTTACCCTTATAATGGTCAGTCTGTGCCTTACTTAGTCTAACGATCATTTGGAATAAATCGATGAATGTGAACTTCATTTCATTTTGTCATTTGTTTCTTCGTCAGTTTCATTAGGTGACTTTAATAACACTTAAAAATTAAATATCCCCTACTTTTTTGGAATAGTATACCACCTGTCAGTAGGATAATAAACACCTGCTATTAATGTTAATGACAAGTATTACTTTGTTACAGTGTCTAGGTTAGACTCACCCGGCACCTTAAAACTATTCCACTAACATGCATTAAAATAATGGGAAGGAATTCACACTAGGTGTCTAGGTTAGACTCACCCGGCACCTAAAAACTACTCCACCAACATGCATTAAAATAAAAGGAAGGAATTCACACTAGGTGTCTAGGTTAGACTCACCCGGCACCTAAAAACTACTCCACCAACATGCTTTAAAATAATGGGAAGGAATTCACACTAAACAAATTCATAAAAGATTACAAAGCCACTATTAAGAGAGAGAGAGAGAGAGAGAGAGAGAGAGGGAGTTCATAAAACTAGACTGGACAATGAATAATGTTTGTCTCGTCTATTACAATAAAACGCTCATAAAATTTGACTAGCATAGAACACAAGCAACGAAGGGCAACCAGAAACCCACAAAAGTAAACGGTTAAAGAGTTATCATATCTATATCCCATGCTGTAGTTGTTAACATGTCTTTTACAAGACAATTCCTCAAATAAAACTAATCGCTACAAACTGTGTTAACTTCCTTATCCTTCGCTTGTTCCTCATTTCTTTAATGCCTCCTAGAAGTGTCTACCTGGGAAACGTCCTTATTGTATTCTCGGGAGTGAAATTCTAACATGGATATAGATTATCCCTTAATCCGAACTAATTGAAATTCCATGTGGTTATTTATTGTATAGAAAATTGCCACAAGACAGTTTGACCAGACATATTGATTCAGTTGTAAATAAGACAGCCCCAGGTTGCTTGATTTCTTCTACTTAAAGTGTTCAACACCCACTCTTTAACTGGAACCCATACTGCCATTATGTAAGCAAGCTTTGATAAGCATGTACGAATGTCAAAGGTTTATCTCTTATACAATGACTACTTTAGTCGTCTTTATTGTATTACAGAAGCTATCTTATTGCAGCATGTTAAAGATAATTAGTTAAGAGTTAAATATGCTTATTGAAAATCGTTCTATAGGCTTCAAATGTTATAAAAATGATTAATTAGACCTTTATTTACATAACAAGCCCAAAATAAATCAACCCTGTAGACCCTCGGATGGCTTGGATTTAAACAGTCGTCTATTTAATAATTAAATCATTAAATGGCTGACCAAGCTAACGTTTACCGTTAATCACTGACGTTACTACCGGAAACTGCCGATGATAGGACTGACAAACATTAAGAATGTTACTACTTGATAATCGAGAATATGTGGCGAAGCTATCAATCAAACGATTGACAATTCTCGGAGACGATGTGGAGACAGTTGATGCCTTTTTCTTGTCCAAACTTCCAACAGTGATAATTTCGTTCAGAATAAAGTAATTTGACTGAAATTTTCAATATTTTCTTTTTTTTATCATCTATTTTTGGACTGTTTCATCAAGAATGGCCAATTCTTTATCAAAATCTTAACTCATGTATCTTTAACTATATACACGCGAAACTCACTCGTCGCACTAACAATATATCACCACGCCTGACCCTAGAATCTAGGCAACGACGCTTCACAACCGGTTAATTACGGTTTGATATGGCATACATGAAACAAAGTTTAATAATATTTTGATTTTTGATATTCAATGGCATAATTATTGTATTTGAAAACACGGAGATTAGTTCTACATGGTAAACTGAAGAAGACTGTCGAGTTTCAAATATTTGTGATCATCAGTTGCGGAGTTACACCCCTGAATAATTTGTCCCTCAACAATTAGAAAGCCTGACGATTGTGTTGCATGTTAACTAATGGAACGTTCAACTACTGTGGATGTTAGTCATTTAGGAAGAGCAGCCATTTCAATTTCTGGAATTAACAGCAACATTCTCTGTTATATCGCAGACAATTCATCAAGTAGGAAAGTTGACTGTTATACAGTCTGTCCGTATACCTTTAAATGACGCATGGCTCTATTCTTTGAAACCTTTAAAATAGACGAAACTGGGCCCAAGAAGCACAGATTAACTTAGTATGGATGTATATAATGTAATTTATATTCAATTTTTAATTTTTTTATTGTAATTTTTAATCAATCATGTTCGGTCAAATCCAAATTGAATGACAGTCGTGTACGCCTGTTTAGTCCATTCTACACGTGTTTATTATTATTTTGTCGTTTGTGAATCAGCCATTACTAATTACTTCTGCGTTGTCTTGTAGGATACGTTTTTCTTTGTTCATTACAAATAACACCCGAAACCATAGAATACACGACTCGTGTACTGATTTTAAATGTTCATTATGTATTGGATATTACCATATTTTCGCGGCAAGATAACAACATCAACATTGATTGAACTGGACCAATATTGAATTTTAATTCGTGTTTTTAATTTTGAATTTATGGAAAATATTGAGTTAAAGGTATAGCTCCATTAAGAAATACCACTGTATTATCTCCAGACATCAACGTTACGTGACATCCACAACTCTCGTTCTTATATATTCCTTAATATCTTATCTTATCTGACCTTTTTTCTGAAGCTTGCTTTGACCTTTAGATATCCAGTTATTTGCTAATGGCATACTTGTGTCACTGTCAAGCCGGATAAAAGGAATTTATTTTCTGATCTTTGTACATGAAAAAATATACTGGCCGAATTTATGATATATCAGCATCTGGTCGATTATTATTGTACAGTTAAAAACTCTTTGTGTCGAACTTTTAAGGTCAGTACATTTGTATTCGGGAAAGCACCGACAGAGAGGGGTCGTAATTATCCTGAAAGTCTGTGGAATGATTTCCCAGTGACAAAATGTCCGAACATCGCACATCTTTCAAACATATTGCCGAGATTTTATTTCAGTATCACAGCAGGAGTAAAAAGTAGGTACATGTCACTATGATAACAAAATGAAATGAAAATGTTGAGTTAATTCAATAATTGTGATAAATCAAATGACCAGGCTTTGATATATGTCTCCATAAGTGATCAAAAACCAAAGCAATGGATAGAAATTATACTTTTATAATTTAAATCTGAAAAATTTAGAGATTGGTTCTTGTTGCTGTTTCAGTGTTAATACACATGGTACTTGAAAGCTCTTGTATTTCATATTTATTAAAGATCACCAGCACCAACCCCACCCCCCACAATCCCAGCCGTCCGACAATTATCAACAATATAGGCCTATGATATGTATAGTATATACTCGACATATGATGCCGGTATTGAACTTTTGTTCTTTAGTGAAAGCGAAAAAAAATGTTTAACTGGGGAGTTTACAATCAGAAACTGTGCGCAGATGTTGCAAAGAATACTTTAAAATATTTCCTTGTTTATTAGTTGAAACCGTTCTATTTATGGCGCGGATTATAGTATTTAAGTGGTCTTGAAAAAGTGTATCGCTGATAAACGACTCTATTATCAGGAAGACACTTACTGTGGCGTTAAATATCGATTAAATGAAATTTTGATGTTTAAGTTGATAATACAATAAAAATTGAAATCTGAAATATTGTTTCAATTGGTTGGTTCGAAGTTAAATATAGGAGACGTGAGATATTTGGTATATCAGCATTGTAATTATTACGATAAAACATCAAAATCTTTATATTATTAAATATCACTGGATCATTGACTAAAATGATCACTTCTGTCGCTGGACAATAACTCGGTACAGACAATCACTGACCAAGGGATAGCAGGGTAAATCTAGTTTGGATCCCCAATTTGATGTAGCAGCCAGATAGATTGAGATATTCGAACTTATCTTCGAATTCGTGCGTGAGGTTGGCAGTCATGACTCCGTATTCTCAGGTACTCACAGGAAACAAGGATGGTTCTGCTATACCCCGAGTCCAGTTGAATTTCCATTTAACACCCGAATGGGTCAGACCCATACGTGGTTATATGGTAGGAATGATGATGATCGGATTTCCGATACACTGGTGGCCCGTGGAATGTGCCGCTTATTTTGTATAAGTTTCATGGTGGCCAGGCAGCACTTTACCCTACAGACTTTTCACTCCGCAGTTCCGCTTTAGGTTGCAGCAGAGTTGGTAATCTCAGCCAGCCAGCACTCTTTTTACTTTAGCGGTCCTCGAAAAGGGTTAGAATGTATGTCCGTTCACATCTAATTGGGTCTGTTTTGATCTGGACAGCAAATATATTTACCCACTCCATTTCCTGTCCCCTATTTCGCTGGTATTGGTCCTCATCACTACTGTTGGAAGTGAACCTAAACCCCAATTATTAACGTGACTGAAGATGTAACAAACGACCTTCATACAAAGTCTGGATTAAACATTCAACACCATTTGAATCAACCATTGGTCTGTGTTAGTACTTCATCCTCAATTTTTGAAAGAAATATTGGCGATAAAGGCTCAATACCACTCTTGTTGTAACTGAATAATATCTCCCAATCTTTATTCTGGTCAACAAATTGTACTGTTTTACAATATTCCAATTAATTGATGATAAAAATTTCATCTTAACACATCTAATTTAAAAAATTGGAAAAATTCAACTAAATGATTTGAAAAGCCTGACGTAAAGCTTTTCAAATGTGACTTGGATTTAAAAATATTTTTGAACCCTCTGGACAAGTAAAATAGGATTTAATGGATAATTTACACAACAGGTAGGACACTAACACATATAGTACTTAGAATAAGGCTATTTTTTATTTTCTGGAGCTGTCAAGCCAGCAAGAGTGTTATTGTCCCTTTAAAATATTTGATATTTGAACAACCATAAAACTTATAAAGTCAAATACACCAGAAAGTACCGGAATCTGTCAACTGATATGAGATATCTTACAATTTCGATCCCATATCCTATGTATGAGCAAATACTTAAGGGAATGGGTAAAATTAATGTGATTTATTAACAAAGTGTATGTGTACGTATGAATACTGTGAGAAGTAATTGAGTCACGTTATATGCAGGGTTAATACAGTTAATTCTATACATATAAATCGTCTAGATCATGATGATCTTTCTTTAACTTACTAGACGGCTCTCATAGAGACAATCCAAAGCGAGTGTAATCGACCATATTTACCCATTTTCAGTATACCAATGCAAGGTAATGTCAATTCCTAAATTTTAAATTGTAATAGTCATTAAGGTCACTTACTAATACACCGTATACACACTGTACCACTGGAGGCACTGGTCGCTTCAAAAGTATGTTTATAGAGCGGGAGCCCAGGGGGTTAACCTAGCATTTTGGGGCGTGTCTATTAGGGGTAACCCACCGCACAAACTATCTGGCAATGGTCATTCATGATTCCTGTGGTGGTACTGAACAACTCCAAAGCTGTTTTAGGTGGTACAGACTTCAGCTAATCTAGCCTAGCTATGGTCTGGAAATTAAATAACTCTTGTCATGGATACTCCACCACTACAAATGTCTGGCAATTACATAGCTCTGTCAGGGGTAACCCACCACTAGAAATGTCTGTCAGAGTGTTTTCGTAAGACCTGAAGATGTATGGTACACTTTTGAGCTAATCTAGCCTAGTTGGGGGGGGGGGCATGGCATTTTGGGCGTGGAATACCACACCCACCACCAGAAACCCGGCAGACTTACATTCTGATGATACCAGATAGACATGCCATGATACCCTATCGGAGAAAATTGGTACACTTTTTTAGCTAGGTTGACCCCTTGGGCTCCTGTTCTATTATCTCCTGTGCACCGAAAAGGGGAGTTGATATAGCGGTTGCACATTGTGTGCTGGTGGAACTGATTCACTGACCAGGAAGTTCCGGTGTTCGCCGAGAAAGTTAAAATGGATTTTCAAATCTGGTTTCCCCTTGTGGGTAGTGCAGACCAGAGGACCTGGCAAGTAAACAGCGTCTAATTTTTCGGCTGAAACAAACAAAGCAGATCTAGTTTTCTTCACTGGCAGTACACTAAAGATCCCCTGAGAAGGAAATAGCGCCACTGTCCGGCCAAAAGTTCCTCCATAGCACACTACATGGCGTACCTGTATCTATTAGTCGGGTTGGTGCAGATTTAATAAGACGTTAAACCCCGTTTCATTTAACTTCCGTCGAGGTACATTGTAAATTTGAAAAAAAAGTTGATTTTCTATAGACAGCCGAATCGCGAGCTATGGCGGTTAATTAGAGGTATCTGTTAGTCCTTACAACCAGTAGAAATTACTCTGCCTACAGATATGATGGTTCATATTGACAAAATTGGATGAAATCGATTGCTACTGCCGAGGGATATTTACAGTGTTAATGAACTGTGCCTCCCTAACGGACTAGATATCATTCCAAACAGTACCCAACGGCAACACACAGACACCATATTGAAAGCCATACAAGGTTCTCTGGCTTATTTTTATTTCTTAAAATATGACAATATTTTTGGAATACAAGTTACTTAGAATTTATTTCATGCGACGTTTCGATCAAGCTGCTCTCATATTTATTAATTTTTCTCATTTTGAATTTTGAGGCTCGTTCATTTCCATATTAAATTTGAGCCGTATTGCTAAAATGTTATTCCGCGAGGTTTTTACAAGACGCGTCCATATTTATTTCAATGTAATCAAAAAGGCAGCCAACTAGAGTTAGAATGGCATTGATTTCGTTGGTAATCTTTCCGGGTTCAGTTTTGTGGTGTTTCCAAATATTTCGTGTTATTGTTAGCATTGATATTGACTGGCGGAGTAATCCACCTGTCTTCTGCTCCAAACTACTCAGTCGATAAACTAAACTCAATTCCAGAAGGTCAATGAAAAGGAATCCTGGCGATTCTATAAATGAGAAAATTATTTCACGAGAACTGGATTGCCAAGCCAGTTCTTCTATTACTATCTCATAAAGCTTCATTTCTTTTATGTGTGGCACGATTTGATATAATATCGTTAAAAGATCGTCTATATAAAAGTTCATCTGATTGAATCCTTGTATCTGCTAATGTATCACTCAATGTCCATCAATGCCAATTCAAAGTTTCTACGGAGCCACCCATGGTGGTGTAGTGAGCTAGGCACTGCCTCAGTAACCAGTAGGTCCCAGGATCGATCCCGGGATTTTCCCGCCTAGTTTCCCTTTTCAGTGACGTAGGGCCTGGAAACGAGAATGTTGGCTTTTACGTAAAAGAACTCTTGACAGTTGGAAGTCAATTGCTGTCCAGGCAAAATTCTGTATGACCAATGTCCGTTTTCATTATCCCGTTTGGCGCAGAAAAATAGAACATTAGACCTTATATCATTCATTCATTCAGGGTTAACAGGTCACTTCATCTTACAGTCTACAGAAAATATCATTGTCGGATATACCTTTGATTCAAGTAAATATGGCTCCACCCAAACGCCTTCGCATTTCATCACTGCACATAGAGCTGACTTTGACCCTAATTTCACAGGTCATATTTATCTATAGAATATACTGCTTGAGTTTTTGATCGAGAGTAGTCATGGAGATTATGATAGAACGCAGATGTCGCGGTGTATTCTCACCTCTTACCTTTATTATTAGAATTTATAATTTAGTTTAGCTCCAAACATACCGGTATTTCAGACATATCTATATTGAATGTGGTCGATCTCGTCAGTTAATTAGATTGAAGAAAAAATCTATACTATTCAATTTTCGTTTGGAAATATTAAGCGTAAATCAGTTTTTTTAGTATTTGTAATTACGTTTTAGGCGTAAACTGTCAATAGTGGAACGCAGAATCATCTATATCTTAACAAAATCTGATTAAAATACTTATCTTTATTTCGTTTCGTTTTTTTTTTACACTTTCAATTGCCTGCACTACATGTAGATCTGACAGGTTGTAGTGGAAGGTCGCGCCAGACGTCATACGAACAGCTTTTGACCCTATGACGTCAGACATTTGATTAACCAATCAGCGTTGATGTTTCTAGTAGAATACCCACAGTTCCGTGCGCCACACGCCAAGAACTCGCCGCAACAGACCGTTTTATTGGCTAATCGCTCACATCAACCAGAACGTAGGTTATATAACAACTTTTCCAGATTGGCTAAATCTGACAGCTCAGTTTTTGTCGAGGTCGTTGAGATGTAAATAAGGTAGGGCACGTGATTGTTGGCGAGATTGTAGGTTATGGTTAGGGTAAGCATTGGGGCTACGTCCGGGGTTAGGGTTGGGATTAGCGCTAGCCCTGTTTACATCTCGTGACGAAAAATTGAGCTGGGCTTATCATTTAGCACTAACCCTTCCAGGTCCTAGTGTAGTAAAATCAAGTAAAACGAAATTTTGAACTATAAAAATGAAACGAAATCGGATCAGATTGATCTTAACATTAGCTATTTCTGGTGACCTAAAATTCTTAAAGCAGTCCGATACCCTCTCAATATGAAAAACATTCCTGCTAGCCTCAAAACTGTCCCAATAAATACCATTTCATACAAATTTGGGTCTAATTCTACCATGTAGTCACCCAACATTTATAGACTAGAATGTCAAGCTATCAAATCAATATTTTGTTGTTCTGTTTTGTTTACGAAAAAAATATGAGCTAAGAGAATGATGTTTTAGCAATGATGTTTATTATTTGTGCAATCGATACGAGTGTCTGTACAATGCAAATATTTGGTTGATCGATGAGTTTGTTTAAATACCACTAAGACAACAGTAAGATTTACAGCATTGTGTCCAGCTGCCACCGGTCAACACGTCATGATCTTCTAATATTGCTAAAGACTGGTATTAACCAAATCCACACGCATCGCTCCAGTACTGACGATTGTCATACACGTGTTGGAGAATATCTTCACTTTCTAGAACAGCGGATATAGTTATAAATTCATTAAATTTGGGAAATCCGTATAGATCATAAAAAATTCTTGTACCTTTTATTCGTTATTCCGCCTCTTTCAGCAAAATGACAAATTAGAGGTCAGTTCTATATTCATTAAATTGGGGAAATCCATATAGATCATAAAAATTCAATGTAATTTTGTATTCAAGATGTCTCTCCTTTCAGCAAAATGACTAATCAGACGCCAGTTCTCAGCGAATGAAAATATTTATCCAGTAATTGTATAGACCATTCCTATATGTATTGATAAACCAGCCATATTCTTCTATTCTACATCAGTAATGAAATGAATTGAAATGATATGAGGGCTTAACGTTCTACTTATTCGCCATCAGTAATAGCGTATTAGAAAACAGAGAATAAGCTTAATGAATATATGAATGTACAAGTAAATTACATTTTTGAAAATAGGTTTGATAAAAAAAATTAAAGAAACTCTTCGTAGCCTGTCTTATTATTTGTTGTGTCTAATGAAACAGACAATAGGCTTAATTATCAATGAATTAAATCAAACTTTGAGGGGAATCTTTTGCGACAAAATTTAAACAGTCTGTATGTGATTATTTATTGATGTAATATTTGTTATATTGTATCAACAGTAAAACGGAATAGACTTAATTATCTATACACCTACAATAAATTAAAACTGATTTGTGTAAGAATGCTTTTGCGACAAAATTTAAAGCGACGCTATGTAGTTTGTAGTAATATTTGCTGTTAAGAGTTTGTGCATGTATTGTTTTTTCTTCCCTACTGCAAGAACAACGTGTTAATTCTAGAGTAAATATTTTGAATGGGTTGTCGTGAGGATGTAAGCACAGTCTGCGCATAAAACTAACATCCCCCATAACACACCGAACAGCATCAACAAACACCAAGATGCTAAAACGACAAGGTGTTTCTTCTCGAGGTGTAACAATGGAAGTTATGTCTTAAGAAATAAGATGTCTATGATAATGTTTTCACACTGTGTTAAGACTCGACGAATTCCCATGAAATACAAAGAAGCATCGGCACAGATTGTGTTTGGCAACATGCCGTAGTGTGCGCATTTATAGTACCGTTACTTTAATTATAGTATAAACAGACACCCCTGCTTCATAATGTACGTCGTTATATCTTTACTTACCTCATCTACACCCAGTGAAAAGATTAATACCTATAGGTGTTTAAGACACAGCAAGGATTAGATGTGATTTTAGCAGTTGGCGTTGTTCACAAGTTATATATGATATGTCTGGTAGGTACATTTTGTTTTAGTTTCACCCATATGAAACCTGCAGTTATAGTTTAGAATTTGCCTTAATGCCCAAATAATTTGATCTGTTTATGTCATCTATCCATGCGTATTAATATATTTGTGTTTAGCGTTCCAAGACTATCGAATATGTTAAAACATTTAAGGCTTAACAAATGCAACCTTCTCTCTAATTTGTTAATTATCAACTTGATGTTTGGGAAAAAATGTGTGAAATAACGTTTCTGTTCAAATTTGTATTTATTCCGGTAGGTCTCGTTATAGAGACTAGTTGCCAATGACATTCCGATTTTTTTCATCTCATGGTTTATTAATTTTCAAATAATGTAATGCGTATGCAGTGCTCATAGACTGCAAAACTATCGCTCGGAGTACCTTAAGTAGTGACAGACGCTTACTCTATTTAGAACACCCGGTACTACTCCCCATTCATTAACAGTACCTTTCCTATGGGAGTCACGGTGGCTAACTGACTATGACGCTGGAGGTAGCGGGTTCGCTCTCGGTGTAGGCCGAGAAAGTTTATCGGGATTTTCCAGCGTGGTTTCCTCTTGTCAGTGGTGCAAGGTTGAGGGTCTGGCAAGGACAGCTGTCTAGTCGTTGGAATGACACGTAAAACCGAGGTCCCATGTACACATTGGCGCGCATATAAAAGATCCCCTGAAAGTTGGAATTCGATATAAGAGAAGGCCGTAGCGGGCCAGTCCGAGTACCTGTAATTAATAAAGGATGCTTATTCTTTCTGGAACACCCGGTGCTACTTCCCATTTATTGACACATGCTTAATTGGTCGTGTGTAAACCAATTATTAATTTAACTTTTAAGAAATGAAATCCGTCCACGCACCCACCCCCTCTTACCCACCCTCTCTCTATCAAAAAGACGATTGATATATACAATGTGATATTCCAATACACCTGTTATACACCTGTCCTAATTGTTCATTCATCATTGTATGATAGAGATGTATAGATAACATGAATTATGTTTTATAGTATATATTATCATACGTACCATCTGTATATGCTATGAATAATATCAAGCATTATAAATGACAATGGATATAAATGTTTGGAAACAATCGTTTCACTATTATTCATAGATCACGTTTCAGTTCGTAAATAAACTTGCGATGTTTAGTTTTACTTGACAATTGATAAAAGTATACTCCCGTGGAAGCATTGAGAAGAAAATGTTTATGTCAGACATAACTTTATCTTCGATTTTTAAAAATATATTTCGGCCGTCTATTAAATGTCGCGGTTTGAGTCGGTACCCGGTTTGACTTGGTTCCCATTGCGTGGAACTCAAATGAAACCGTATCCATGCGTATCTATACCGAATCTTTTTTATTTAACAGCCTAAAACTAATTTATCGTGTTGCTTAACCTTTGACTTTGTTTTGTATTTAATTATGTATTTATTTTCTTTTTATGTATTGTTATAGGGTCTACTTAAGTGTCTTGATTATGTCTAACATATTTGCAATATATCTTTGCTATGCTCGCCTTTTTTTGTAATTAAAAAAAATAAGGCACCAAGCCAAGGCTGGTATCCGGTCAAACCCGCCAAACCGACCTACAATGATATGGTCTTCAAACTTCAATACTATAATATGAATGATAAAGTCAATTATAGACACCGTTTTTCGATGACTTCCGGATTCCATAAATATCACCCCTATCATTATAGCGAAAATTATTATTTTGACACAGACAGGGTTAAAATCATTTACCGCTTCTCTAGGTCTGACATTTCAGAATATATAAAATGATACAGAAAAGACACGACTAACTGCACCAATTAGATGTCTAAAATAATATAAAGTACACGACAAGGGTTATATATGATGCATATAAATCACATGTTTGTTCATACGTATGTTGAAAATAATACTCCCTAGTTACACTCACATATACATTTTCAGATGTATTCATTCGTCAACTAGGCATCAGATATTTATTTTAAACCAGGGTCACCGAAAATCTCAACGAATAATTATACAGATAACCATGGCAACAATAAGGACCACTTGATAATAATATGGCGCATATAATGACCATGATAAGAACAATTATAAGAAAGATGCGAAGTCAAACGTGACATCGGCATTAGCCGGAAAGATAAGCTTGGCTATTAACAATACAAAAACAAACACAAAACAAAACAAAACGATGACACAAAAAACAACCAACGCTGATAGCCATAACTACCCTTTCATTAGCAAACAGAATAACAACCACAACTATTATAAATAACCTTCAAACCCATAACTAACATAGGTGGCCTTCACAACAACAACTAACATATTTATCATCCAAAACAACTAACATAATATATCATCCAAAACAACTAACATATCATCCAAAACAACTTACATATTTATCATCCAAAACAACTTAAATGTATAACATCCAAAACAAATTCCTTTTATAACATCCACATCAACAAACATGTCTAATATCCACAACAACTAACATGTCTAACATCCACAACAACTAACATGTATATCATCCACAACAACTGACATGTCTAACATCAACAACTAACATGTTAGTTAAGCAAGGCAATTTGAGAACATTTACTTTCAAGTTAACGAAGATTAATGACATCAGGATATTGTATTTTGAACAAAAATAGTAATAATTTAGTTGACATTTGAATGTTCTGTACTTGGTATATATGGTGAATGGGGGTTAATTTCAGATCTGGTACATTTCGTATCTATAGTGGTTATACCTACTGTAAACAGATAAAATGGTAAAAACTGAAAGTGATTATTGAAGTTAAAGGAAATGCTTAGCTATAACGTACGTTCATTAAATAAGTTTTATTATTTCACCATTACCTTGTTTATATAGAATAAGTACAGGTCTCTGGTTAGTAATAATATTGATATCAGAAAAAACATTTGTAAGAGATAGGAAACCATATGGCCAAACACTGTCTGCCAAATTACCAAATACCACTCGTGTTACTTCAGATAAATGTTATTTTATAAAGAAAACGATACATTTGGCGTTATAGGTAGCCACAAATCAACGGTCTTTTTATGCAGGGAGAGTCACGGTGGCTTAGTAAATAAATGGTTGGCTCACTAATCTGAAGGTCAATGTTCGATCCCGTCGTTGGCCGAGGAGGTTTATCGGGATTTTCCGACGTAGTTACCCCTTGTCAGTGATGCAGGACGGAGGGTTTGGCAAGAGACAATGTATAGTCGTTCGGATAGGATGAAAAACCGAGGTCCCGTGTACACATTGGCGTGCACGTAAAAGAATCTTTGACAGTTGGAATTCGAAATAAGAATAAGCCGTGGTGCCACTGTCCAGGCAAAGTTTCCCTCATAGCACACTGTATAGCGTATGTCCATCTTCATTAGTCGGTGCAGAACAGTAGGACATGAAAGCCTATTCCATATCTGTATATGTAGCTGTATGTAGGTTGATTTTGATTTAAACAAGCAAAATCCACGTAAAATACCTAGAGTTACTCAAGTTACTCGATTATCTAGACGCTACGACCATGCTGAAAAGAAAAGAAAATGAGAAACCAATTTATGTCTCCATAAATATTGCATGAATTAAACACATAATTTATGACATCTGTAATATCTAGCAATATCCCCTTAAAGGCACAACACACATGCACTATTTTAACGTAAAGAAATAAAATAAAATGGGGTTGAACGGGTTGAACGTCCTACTGTTCTGCTCCCACTGGGGTAATGAAGATGGGTTTAATGTAAAGGCTTGTTATTATGTAATTACGCTCATTTGAGAATTTAAAAAGAAATATAACTGGAGAATGACGTGGCTTCTGGAAAGATATAATTATTATTACTGTATTAGTGTACGACATAATTATAAAGATGACGACGTGATATCCGTAGAAACCACCGTAATCTTCAAATAATAATTAGTATTGGTCAATCTGAACAATTTTTGGGCCAACTGTTTTTAAGAATACGTATGTTTGTGTATGGTCTTAAACGCACCTTCAGTATCTCAGTCGGTGCAGAAAAGTAGGGCGTTAAACCCATTTCCTTTCATTTCGTTGTTTTAAACGCTATAACAGTAGGACGTTAAACCCCATTTCATTTCATTTCGTGGTTTTAAACCCTATAAATATTTAACATTTATTCTGGCATGTTGGGGGCGGGGGTGGATGGCCGAAGGGTTAGCGCGTGCGCGTTGTATCTTAAGGTCTGTCATTGAGTTAACTGGCATAGTTTCGATTCGCCGGTTGTACATAACAAGGAGTATGGTTGCCTTCCAACCTCGCGTGTTTTCTCCGGGTCCTCCGGTATCCTCCCACTGCTTGAAATATAGTTTGAACTATATGTTAGTCCTGAAATGACCTAGTTTGTGTCGCGTGGACGTTACCCCACCCCTCTATTTCTCTCTCTCTGGCATGTTGGGGCTTTAATACGATTGTAGAAGGTCAAACACGAAGTTATTCTTGGATTCTCTACATAATATTATTATAGTCACTGAATATCATCTTTGTCATACAATATTAAGTGCTAATGCATTTCAAATATTATTTAGACTCCAAAGCCGACATACGTTGTTACTGTTGGGTTCAACAATCGCATCAATAAGGTTTGGGTATGCAGAAATAAATATATATATCATATTCGTGTCTGCTTAAAAACGACAAAAATGCACTAAAGAGTCTGTATATTTGAACTGTGATGACTATACAATATGTAAAATAGCGGAAATAAACATTAAATATGTTGTTGATGTGAAAGATATCATACACATAGTCACTGTGATGATGTAATGATATTGAGTGATTTGTTACTAAACTTAGAAACTAGCAGTGAGTGCACCAATGGTGGCAAAAATCCATGTTGCTCTTAAAGTAAGCTTATATATATAGCACTACTTGATAGTTATTGCACAGGTGTAATGTCGCCCTTTTTATCAGGTGGTTTATATATAACACCATATAGACAAATATAATATAATGTTTAGGTATTGTGATATCTTAGTACAAGATTGTATACGGAGCACCGGGGGCACTGGCTCACTGACCTGGAGGTCCCGGGTTCGATCCCGGTGTTGGGTTTTCCCTTTCCCTTTGTCAGGAGGACCTGACAATAGACAACGTATAGTCGTTTAGATGGTACCGTGTCCCGTGTACATCTTGGCTATAAGCGTAAACGAACAGTTGGAATTCAATTCTCGCAAGGCTACATTTCCCTCATAGACGTGAAACACCATTTCATTCAATCATTACAATTGCGCCCACGCTAGTAGGACAATAATGATATTAATTAAACAGGTAGATCTAAAATAAATCGATATTTAACACCTGTCCCATATAGGCCTACAATAAAATGGCTGGACCACTTTCCGGTGGGTAAAAACTAATATTAGATGTGCAGCGATTTGACCACACCGAGAATGCTGAAATTAGTTTTCAGGAAATCCGTGAGTGCATGTGCAAAAAAAAAAAAAGAAAACAAAATAACGTTCTAAGTAAAGTAGGTCAGTGCTGGGATTTTTAATAATTAGGTGCATCTGGGGTTATCCTGGATATGATATATAAAACTAATTACATTTATATTGTTTTTGAAGGTGATAATGCCCCTTTAAGGCATGGGAGCTTTCTGTGGGTCAATGAACAGTATATTCCCGAAGCAATGGCCCAGGAAATCCATTTGAGTGGGGTTAGGTCTAATAAAACGAAACACTGTGAGGGACACAAACTCATTTTTGGAAGTTTACATGTTTGACGTCATTACTGTAATTACCCCTTGTTGATAGACCCATCCAATCAGTGCAGAGAAATAGGACGTTAAACCCCATTTGATTTCATTTCAAAGATCCAGTGGTTGCCTCTTTTATGGCGGCAATGTGACTGTTAGTTAATCCTGTAGGAATTATAGTCAATGACCTCCCAGGTCGTTCTGTTCTTATTGTATTTTACATGTCAGTCACTAGTCCATCAACGCGTCATGTCCCCGGGCACATGATGATACCTATCTTGGTTTGATTGACAACTCGGCTTTTATGTGTGTTGATTTCACCTTTAAGTAGGAATGTTTAGCCTGCAGCTAGTGTATTGTACGGGTATGTAACGAAGGGAAACCTGTTCTATAAAGTTGTTGCGTTTACACGGGGAAGATGTTTTACAGGAGAACTAAATAAAGAAACATGTGGGGTCTACTGGGTTATGTAGCAATACCAATATACATGTATATTCCACCGAGACATTGATTCATTTCACGTATAACATATTGTGTGAAATGCCAGTGAAACTATCCCCCTTGAGCTATTTTCGCAACGGCAGGCAAAGGTGGAGTTGTTTCCCTTGTATGCTGGCATTAAATTATTGTCTCATAAAAAATGTACTACGGGTGTGTTATCTTTGGTTGTTTTTTTTTGGCATGTCATTCAGTAGGTTTTGTATTGAATTATTTAGGTGGAAATATTTGAATTTAAAAGATAATTCTGTGTTGAATATTCTTGGTTACCTTTATTTTAGTTCTGTACAACTATATGAATCTATATGGTGCCTTGTTTTTTTTTTTCAAAACAATATTACAAACTTTCAGTTTCCATATGTGGTTGGCGATATGCTTGCCCCAATTGCCTGGATAACAAAATCTGCATACTGAATAATAGTAAGTAATCGTCTAGATTATCATCTTACCTCGCGTGCGCGCTGCATCGGAAGGTGTAGTCATTGAGTCAGCTGGCGGAGTTTCGATTCCCCGGTTGTACATTACAAATTCAACCTTGTGTGTCGAGTGGACGTTACCCCCCTCTCTCTCTCCCTCTCTCTCTCTCTCTCTCCTTCCGAGCGGCTCAGTATATCAATTTTAGACGTTTGATTTGTATTTTAACCCACTTTTACCAACGGTAAAATCTAGGACTGCTTCTTTAATAACGTTTCTTTTTTTTACCACGAGTGGTACCCTGTACCCCCGTCAACCGCACCAACACCCACACCCACACCCACAATAGTTTAGGTAAATGCATTTTCTTGATTATTATATTTAAATTTATAATTTCCAGTATATATAATCTTTGCTATATATTAATCATATGGCTTGTGCCACTAATTGCTTTAATATTGTTTTATTAATTGATCCCATTCCACTTTTCCTGCAAATTCCTCGCCAATAACTTATTGGAATCTGCTGAGATAAATCTCTTTCACAGGACATTTATCTTCGGTAGTCGCGGAATTACTGTTAATAAAAAATCCCGTCTTGTCCTCAATCTGTACCGAAATACCCCCGCCATTACATGACGTGTGGTCATTATTTACAGACAGGATTACCCTCGATAAATCAGAGCAACGGGACTGGTGCCATAAATCTAGGGAGATAGTTAGTGTCATACAAGATAATATTGTATAATAAAAATAAACTATGTGTTACTAACAGAGCCGTTGTATCGATTTAATCGATTATATTAATGAAGTCAATATTAGAGTCGGGATAAATAGCTCTACTGGTAGTGACAATTATGACAAAATGGTGATCGTTTGGTACAATATTCACATACAAACCCCCGGGCTACTAAAATAATCTACGCGGTGCTGTATTAACCATTAAACAAAATAAGCACGCGCTTAGGGCATCATGGGAAGGGGGACACCACAGAATTTCTGCTTTGTTAGATGACGTATTCAAATATTTAATTTAAAAATTAATTAAGAACATTTAATTAAATTTTCATTGTTTGTTGTCTTTTTTTTACTGTTACCTTCTTTGTCTCAATATATATAATGACGTGTATGAAACCCAAGAAAATCTCTAACCACGTGCTACACTGATTATTTATGGTTTATTATTGTTTACATTTTGAATTGTATACATCTACTATATGGGGGCACCAAAAATCTTCTAAGTGCTTAGAGCCTCTATAGGTCTTATTCCAACCCTGAATCTACAGAATGTATAGGTCTACCACACCTACTGATAGAGCGATCCAGATTATCCCAGAAAGGCCCAGGGTGCGACGATATGTGTTGTCAAAACAAATGGGAAACTTAGAGCGAAACCAACAATCCCAGAAAGGCTTAGGGTGCGAATTGGGAATCTTAGACCAATGATGAAAATATAGTTTATGTTCGATGTATGTTTTGATGCATTATGTAAGACTAAGATACAGATTTGGTCAAACATAGGCTACTATAAAAGTTCAAAAATACATGTAGATAATGAAAAATGAAAATATTTAAAATTCCAGTCAAATATTACTTTATTCTGAGCAAAGTTGTGAATGTTTGAAGTTTTGATAATATTTAGCCTAAGTAGTCTCGATTACTACGATACTAAACGAAGTTTCGAATTGTCCATTGTAACCGATTATATGACGCGGGTGATCCTATCCATTTCATATCCGAGCCATCCGATGATCTAGAAAGTTGATGTATGGACTTACCATGTGAATAAATGTTTAAATAATTTATATAACCTTTGAAGCCAAAAAAGCCATGCAATAGACAGATTTAGCTCGTACATAAGGCATCTTTAAGAATGAGATTTGTCTGTCTGGTTATGGTCGACCATCACAATGTTTCTGAAACAGTGATTCCGGGCGGTATCGGCTCATTAACCATTGCTATTCTGGACGAGGTTTCTATCCTGACTTACATGTACATGTAGACTATAAGGAAAAAAAGGGACATTATCTAGGAACCGGACCAATATCCGCAATGTTGTACTACAGCTCGAATTGAATTGAACTGTAAACAAAACAAAATCGCTCATAACTATTATTCATTGTGACAAATGATCTAATAATATTCGTTATCATTGCTCGGGAATATAATTCAACAGAATTATAGCTCGTTTTGTGCTCGTAGTCACTAGCAACAACTGAGAAACCGAACCGACAAATCACTACTGAATAGCGACATATACATGAAATGGGGAGGACGAACATTAAAAAAATGGACGAAAATCATAAATAATGACATTAAAATTTGTAAATTTGGAAAATGTGAAGTAAATATATCAATCAGCATGATGGAACTCAAGCGACTGCTGAAAGATGTGAAAATCTGACTGTATGGAAACAGGAAGACAAATCGAAAATCTCAGACACGAATACTGTTGTACATAAATCAGTTTCAATTGAGAGATAGTAGCTGTCCTCAACGTTTATCGTTTAAAGATACATTATCGGAGATTATATAAAGAGCTGGTAGTTATCAATACCAAGTATTTAGCGATTGAATTTTGGGCCTAGCTTCGATCATCATTACTAAAGTCGGTACGATAAAAAAACATAGTCTCGATTACCCACTTTTTGATTTAATCAGAAGCAGCAGATCGGGTTCTAATCCAGTAAATATCGCAAGCTAGCGATGCCATCGAGAGTTGATTGTGTTCTGGATAAGTTAATTCATGTCCAATTAATAATTTAGATAACATTTCAGACCTAAAGAAAGACCTGCAATTGGCAGATTTAGCTCTTGCATAATGTATGTTTAAAGGCGCTAAATCTCTATTTTTTGGCAACTACCATGATTCCTATCAGTTATGTTCGGCGAAGAGTCCAAATTGAATGGCAGTCTTTGGCGTCTGGTTATTCCAGTCTACAGTGGTAGTATTCTCCTGTGGTATATGTTTTGCCTCGTTCACCAAGTCGCTTCATACAAATGGGTCTCGAAAGCATTCGGGGACGCGATTCGTGTGCCAGTTTTAAATTTTTTATTTTGTCTTAAATATTGGATATCAAAAGTCCATCTTTTCACGGTAAGATAACAACATCAATGTTGATTTAAACTGACCAATAAGTCATGTTTGCAATGTCGAAGACTGTGAATGATATTGAGTTAGCGGCTTGTCTCCTTTAACTGTAGCTGTTAATGCAATTGTGCAAGAAAGCAATGAAATTGAATTTTGTTTTCGTTTACATGACAACACTCGGTTGCCCGATTTAAAGGGGAACTGATAGTGAAAAAATGTATTGTGGGTGCCACACTAACTTTATTTATGGAACAGCAATTTTTGGTTTATTAACATGCAACGTTTCGACGATGATACTCTCGTCTTTATCAAGCAAATGACGTGGTACTGTTAGTGTGTTATTGTTCAATTACTAAATTCCACTTAAAGAAGTATTGTGGGTGATATATTCAATTTTGGACTTTTGTATCCAAGGGGGGGGGGGGGTTGGATGGCTGAATGGTTAGCGTGCGCGCGCTGTGTAATCAAGTCTGTCATTGAGTCGACTGGCGTGGTTTCGAATCCTCGGTTGTACGTGACAAGGAGTATGGTCGCCTGTCCAACCTCGTGGGTTTTCTCCGGGTCCTCCGGTTCCCTCCCACTGCTAAAGACCCCTACTCGCAAGCAAATTATGTAAATAAAATTAAACAATATTTTAGTCCCGAAATGACCTAGTTTGTGTCGAGTGGACGTTAAACCCCATTTCTCTCTCTCTCTCTCTCTCTCTCTCTCTCTGTTGAAAAATAATACGATCACTCATGTTGGTGTTGGGACTAGTTTATACCAAGGTGGTGTCAATCTACCATGATTTTAATAAGCGGCATCGAGACAAATTTAGACGGCTAAATCAGTCACACTCAATCCTCGACATTATGAAGATATACCCAAACTGGATAGATTCTTGTCTTTCCAGTCGTTTCGTGCACCGATTTATTTTTAGATGAATTAAAAGTAATTTTTCTTCGGAAGGGTGTTTCTTTAACCTACATACGGCATTTTGAGAATTCAGACAAAATATGTTACAAAAGACCTATAAGATTTCTTGGGAAGGATGTTTCTTTAAGCTACATACGGCATTTAGAGAATGGTTTCAGACAAAATATGTTACAAGAGACCTATAAGATTTCTTGGGATGGGTGTTTCTTTAAGCTTCATACGGCATTTAGAGAATGGTTTCAGGCAAAATATGTTACAAAAGATCTATTAGGTTTATCATTGAAGTTCATGTCATGTAAACTAGTCACGAGTTAATGGGAAAGGTGACATTTTCTGGTCTTATTTTTATAAGTTTCAATCAGGTTCTGATTCGATCAATGGCGGAGAGAAAAAAAATCAATGAGTGTATAAAATACCTTTATCATTGTATATTGACCTACAGCCTGTGTGACATCACCATGGTTACCGAGTCTAATTTACAGATAATATTGAAAAGTAATCAAGAGAATGCCCAGGACGTATGTTTTATCTACAAAGTTCCAACAGTTGTAGGTACATTATTTGACTATTATATAGAAGCATATCTGTGGGAAATCACAGTCAGTTTCCATTCACAGGGGCATGGACTCTGGGTTGTTTGAAAACTGTTACATAATTATTATTTTAATATCTGAAATGAAACTCGTCAATAATCACCTTGCCGTCAGATTTGTTATGGTAGCTCTATATTCTATAACTCTGTCTATAATCTTAAACTAAGACAGGGTTAAAAAAAATCCCCGGACTAGGCCCCATGATCCCGTTCCAATATTGAGAAAACGAATTGTAAACCATGTCTTGAATTTTTAGTAGTTGCTCGAGCGGAAGGCCAAAATGCTAATTTTTTTTGACATACTAGAGACAGAGACGCACTGGCTCACTAACCAGATGGTGCAGGGTTTGATCGAGATTTTGGCTGAGAAGGTTCCCCAAGATTTTTCATGCATTGTTGTTCCCTCTTGTCAGTAGTAGTGCAGAACGAGGGTGGGGTCTGGCAAAAAACAGCATCTTGTCGTTCGGATACACTGGCATGCACGTAAAAGAATCATTAATAGTTGGACACCTTAGTGCAACAGTCGGGGCAAAATGTCCCTGACCAGTCGGTGCAGAAAAGTAAGACATTAAACGCAATTTCATTTGTTTGGCCTCCAGGGCGTCTGCTTAATGTATACTTCTGTATACTAGAGAAATCATATATTGACAAATTCTGACCTCTTCGAATAAGATATGATTCAACTGACAAGGAAACTTTATAATACCATTACTCTCACCGCCATATTTTATCTAATTTTGACCTTCAGATGTTCTGAAAGCCCCTCTTCGATTAAGATATGAAAATGGCGAGCCGGAATCATTCTAATGTCATTGCCCTTACCGCCATGTTATGAAACTGATAGGATATAAGTTACCCAACTATCTTCAAATTACCAAGAATTTTCATTAAAATTAATGAAATGTCTTCCCCGTCATAGATAATCAATATAAAGATTAGATAACTAATAACATATAATGCAGTTCGAATAATTCAGTATATATAGAAAATTATATCGCCATCATATTCTGACATCATTGTCTTTTTTATCGATTTACGCTGCATTTGATCGGATAGCATTTCACTAAAACCCGACCGGTTATGCCCTTTTCAAAAACGGATAACGTAATACAAAGTAGAGCGCACCATTTTCCAATCATCTCTTATCGTTTTCAATTACCTGCCTATTTTTTTGTTGTGACGTAATCAGTTTATGCTGAAACCAATATCTATATGTATATAATCGTTGTTGTCATGACAGCGTGCACAAATAAATGCTATCTAATCGATTCTATTAATCCAAGGACTAACTAATTTATCAAATGCAACGCAATATTTACGTGAACATTATGAAGTTTTTATAACTGTTGCCCGGTTAAACCATCGACATATCTTGTTGATGTGTATTTCTTGCAAACTCTGCGGAGGTCGGCAATTTACCGCTTCATCGGGTAGAGATGTATCCGCTTGTCAACCATAAGTAACACGATATAATCAAAGTAACACCATCCAATACATTGATCATTGAAATATCCCTTTGTACCCATTTAATTCTAAAGAACAATATAAAATCTTGCAACGAGGGCATACTTTTGACATTAAATCAACCACTATCTATTGAAATATTGTTACTTTTTAAGATGGCGATGGGTTGGATAACTCGGTGATCTGCAATCCAATTAAGTGGATTTCAGATCTATCACCAGTTTGATTGTTATTTTGGTTCCACGATTCCTGGACTTGATGTTAAATAATAAGCTAGTTGTACTTCCGACTATTGTCTACGCCTACGTGTCGGTGTGCGTCTGTCGTGGATCGAGCTGTCGGCATCGTAATTCGTAACCTGGGCGATTTTCTCCAAAATCTCAGATTTCCCCCATTATTAAAGAGCTCTGTGTCGTCAAACAATCAACCGTAGAACATGCCATTTCTTGCTCGTATTTCTCAAACTCCTAGACTGGCACTCGCGTTTCCTGTCACTCGTGTCAGCTGATGACGGGTATTGGAACACTTCGGACGCACTCCCATCTCCGCAATACTCGCATAACCCTCGACCGAGAGAGGCGGTGACCATGTGGAAACACTCGGGAGCGCGACACGGTGATGAATGAACCGTCTCATGGAATTCTACTCCCGGTTAACTCCGATCGCCTTTTCCCCGACGTGGGTGGAAGAAACCCTTCTCATTGTGTGAATACGACGCGCTTCGATACGTCGATATGACCGATATTCGTGCCACACTGCCCAGGCCCCGATCCCTGAGACCCTTGCTCCGGCACATCACGCACTGTTAATTCTGTAGCAATTATAGAACATTAGCAATTTCAGACTTTTTTTTATATGGCCACAAAGCTACTATTCTCGCAAACAACAGTGTGGAAAATACAAACCGATTAAAATACAGATTCTATTTCGTATCATTTTCTATCGTTCACCATTTCGATTTCCTTGCCCTCGTGTAGTGGGGGCCATCAGAAGTATAAACAAAAACGAAACGAAATATAGATCTGTATTTAGAGGGAATCGTACCAATTAGGGAGCCATCGTGGCTAAGTGAGTAAGACGCTGATTCGCTAACCTGGGGGTTTCATCCCTGCATTGGCCGAGAAAGTTCATCGGGATTTTCCGCCGTCAGTGGTGCAGGAAGGAGAGCCTGACCAGAACAGTTGTCTAGTACATAAAAGATCCCTGGGCAGTAGGCCATAGTGCCGCTGCTCGGGCAAAATTTCCCTTACAGCACACTGTAAGCAGAAAAGTAGGGCGTCAAACCCCATTTTATTTCGTACCAATTATCACAGTTTGGTTGCTTCCTGTAATTATTAATGTCTGTTGAGTACAGTTAATAACACTAGATGGTCCGTATTTGGCGGGATTTGGTCCAAACTTGGGTTGTGTGTGGAATTACTGAGTTTCGATTTAAAATGTATGTGTAGAGCCACACAATAGACTGACCTTGAAATTACTTAATTCAATTTCCAGTCAGACGTGCTGTGAATTGATCTGCATCTGTTTTTAAACAAATTATATTTTATATATTCTGTAGACCTCCATTTAACACAAAACCATCTCCAGAGATAGATTCACTGGAACTCCAGGACTATTTCTTCAACATTTGTTTTCCAGACAATACGGTTTGACATCTTGAGTGGTTCGGGGCGATAGACTTCTCCTCTAAACATGATATCCACTGTGTACTGAAGGAAACCGACCATTCGCTTTCCAGACAATAAAAAATATGATTAGAAAGTATGGTGTACTTGACGATAAACTTTACATCTGCTCCACTCACGCTCTTGTTACAGAGTAGGAATTTAAACAATTGGTTTGTGGTGAATACAATTAGCTTGTGGTGAATACAATTGGCTTATAGTCAGTTCCTTTTGCGTATATTACACAATTGTCTTTCTTCATACCCCTTCTACATAATCACTCCCATGCCTTTTAAAATATATAAAGGTTGGTAAGAATAAGGCATACTTGTTTAAATAAAGGGTTGAGGCGAGGCAGTTTGAGGGAAATTGTGTCGGTAACCTTGTGATAGTTTAAAGGATTTGATTTAGATGATATAACATTGAAGTTTGTTCAAATAGAAGGGATGGGACTCCTAAAAGATAATCTTAAAGGACAATATTGGTGTCAGTCATTATCACATATGTAATAGAACTAATTAAACACGTTCCAAATATAATTTTAACACAGAGATCATTGCTACGATAGCTGAGCAATACAGGTTTTCTGAATCGGAAGTGACGAACGCCAAAGGAAAACACGAGGCATCCCTTCTTAAAGGACAATATTGGTGTCAGTCATTATCACATATGTAATAGAACTAATTAAACACGTTCCAAATATAATTTTAACACAGAGATCATTGCTACGATAGCTGAGTAATACAGGTTTTCTGAATCGGAAGTGACGAACGCCAAAGGAAAACACGAGGCATCCCTCTATATAACTGACTGAAGTGACGAGTGATAACAGATTCTGCTCACTAATAATTCCTTCCAAGACCAAAAGTTGTTGTGTGAGACTGTGAGAGGATATCTGACAATTCATAAAAAGAATTGACTGCAACTAGATAAAAGAACTCAAAGAAAAACCGAAAAAGTCCGTGCATTACCATGTTTTTATAAGGTGTAGAATAAATATAAACAAGGGAATGTACGGACTATTTCTATTTTTCTCTCTTATCTAATGCGATCAATTACTTTATTGAATTGTCAGGTATCCTCTTACAGTCCCATAAAACAACTTTTGGTCTTATTAGTGAGCAGAAATTCGGCCGTGTATCTGTTATCACTCGTCACATGAGTCAGTTATATAGAGGCATGACTCTTGTTTTCCTTTGGCGTTTGTCACTTCCGATTCAGGAAACCTGCATTACTCAGCTTTCGTAGCAATGATCTCTGTGTTAAAATTATATTTGGAATGTGTTTACCCAGCTCTAACACATATGTGATAATGACTGGCACCAATATTGTCCTTTAAAGACTATACTATGTTTTGTTTTTATTTTCGACTTCCTCCCGTAAGTTTGATTTTTTGTTGTTGAAAATTTGGTATGGGAATGTGGTGTGATTGGTGCTTGTTGCGATATGTTCAATAGATGCAAATTAGATACCCCTGACCTTGACTTCTCCTAAACCACTTTATAAACCATGCTATAGAATGTATGGTTAAACAGTCATTATTACAGATGTCAAACTGCAAACTTACCGCCGATAGTAATAATAAATCCGACTACATTTAACGAAGATTTTATCTTACGGAGCTTCAGATATACTATTCAAAAAAAGTAGGGGATATTTGATTTTTAAGTGTTATTAAAGTCACCTAATGAAACTGACGAAGAAACAAATGACAAAATGAAATGAAGTTCACATTCATCGATTTATTCCAAATGATCGTTAGACTAAGTAAGGCACAGACTGACCATTATAAGGGTAAAATGATACCCGGGGTCAAACAGCAAAGTTACCACAGCATCACAACCAAGTCAGTAACGGGTAAATCCTCCTATGTTTGCCAAACAAGCATTGATCCGACGTGGCATACTCCTAATGAGACGTCTAAGGTCATTTTGGTCCAGATTGTCCCATTCCTGTTGCAACGCAGCAGCAAGTTCTTGGACATTGGCATGACGTTGTTGACGTTGACGTAACCTCTGTCCAAGCATGTCCCAGACATGCTCGATGGGGGAGAGGTCGGGACTCAGTGCTGGCCAAGGTAATGTGGTGATGTTCTGTTGTTGGAGGTAACCTGTAACGATCCTGGCCCTGTGACATCTTGCGTTGTCATCCTGGAAGATGAAACGGCGGCCATGACGTCGTGCGAACGGCACAACATGGACTGCCAAGATGTTGTCCCGGTAGTACTGGCCTGTAACACGCCCTGCAACAACATGTAAAGCCGTTCTTCCAGCAACAGTGATGCCTCCCCACACCATAACAGAACCACCCCCAAATCGATCATGTCTGATGACGTTAACGTCTTGGAAGCGCTCGTTTCGACGACGCCACACCCTCCTACGTCTGTCCAAAAAATCAACAGTGAACCTTGACTCATCTGAAAACATCACATTGCTCCAGCGTCGATTATCCCAGTGTTGACGATCCCTACACCAACGACGTCTTGCCTGAATGTGATGATCTCTCAAACAAGGGATCACGCGAGGACGTCGGGCGCGAAGGTGACCCCTATGCAGTCGATTCCGAATCGTCTGGCCACTCACTCTCACACCAGTGTCTGTTTGCAGACGAGCGCTGATCTGATTTGCTGTGATGACACGATTTCTCAAGGCCAAGGTACGGATAAATCGATCCTGGGCTTGAGTTGTCGCCCTTGGTCGACCTGAGCGTGGTCTGTCCTGTACAGATTGTGTATCACGGTATCTGGGCCATGGCCTGCTTATGACAGACTGAGAAACATTCATCGTCCGCGCCACAACCGCCTGTGTTGTGCCGATCTGTAGCATGCCAAGGGCACGTAACCTTTCATTTTGGGTAAGCCGACGCATATCAAAATTTGTTTTCTGGTCACTAAAACAATTAAACTGATGTTTCCACCCTGGAATTCAATGCCACAATGACTGTAACATTCAAAGTCAGAGTCGTGCAAATCTTGGGTTGGACCCCCATGATGATCCCAAGCATCACCTGCATTCCATGCGGTAGCTATTGGTGCGTTTGGGCGTCACATGTAACTGGGAATGTTTCTTCTGTTAGGTTCTATAGTGACTTTTTTCGTAGTCATTTGCATATTTTAGTATTATGCCCCCAAAATCAAATATCCCCTACTTTTTTTGAATAGTATAGTTGCGAGAGACTAAGATATATATCGCATAGAATTCGCTACTTTTATTAACGCTAATATGACAGGGACGACCCCTTTTAGGAAAGCACAAAGCGATAAATCCATATGACGAAATGAATTAAAAGTAATTGGCAACATGAACCCCCATATCAGTATAGATCGTGGTGTACATGCTGTATTCAGATATTGTTTGTTCTATCGGCGATTGCCCCGCACCTACAGTTGTCCATAAACCGTGTCTGATAATTTAACATTGGTAAATTGATAATCGTTCTCGGTAACCCATTGTTATCGTTCCTTTCTACTCCACTAACCTCTGGGTCTATCCACGCGGTTTTCACGAATTCAAATAATCTGCCCTTGATCGTAAATTGATTCTACGAACCAATCAAAAAATAGTTTACATACCAGTCTTAGCGCCATGGTTTACGTTCACCACAATAAAATGCGGGTTACTTCCCTTCGCCTACTCGGTTGGTCGATAAAAATAGCAGAAGTATCAAGGGCGGATAATTTGACTATGTGTCTTCTCCGTGGATGGTCCTAGAGGTTAGTGGAGAAGGACGGAACGATACCACTGTGGATACCGAGAATGATAATAGTAAGTGCAAGTATACTTTTGGTTTAGAATATAGAGGCATAATGGTTTTCTAAGGTTCAACTCAAGACATTGATAATTTCTTTGACTCTGGCATCTGTTAATTGTAAAGTAGTGGAATCAAACAGCTGCTAGCATCCCTGGTGATTTAATATATTTAATAACAAGTTAGAGAAAATAGTGCAATTTTCAACAATTCCTTGGATCTTGACCTTGGCTGTAATTCAATAACTATTATAAAATTCATCGATCAATGATAATCAGATTTCTTCTACCAGCGTACAGTTCAGAGTGTGAAATTTACAATTAGCAAAGTGTGAAGCACTTCATATTGAGCTATTTTAGTTATGAAATATTTTGTATTGTGCAATATCACAAAATATGAATAATATACTGTATTGAAAGAACTTTTCTGCCTTAACACCCCTTGATACCCCATGACAGTCAACTCACCAATACCCAAACTTTCCTACAAGAGAAAAGGAGTAAGAGATGCATTAGCTTGTTTGCGATATTACCGTCAACTCACACATATCCAAACCTTCCTACAAGAGAAAGGAGTAAGAGATGCATTAGCTTGTCTGCGATATTACCGTGGATATTACCGTAGAGGTGTAAATGTTTCTCTTTAAATAATGTAATTTTATTCGTTCTGGTTTAGCTTTTATTTATGATGCCCTTACTGTTTCTTTTGTTTTCTTCATCGCTCCTTCATTATTTTCTATTTTTCCCCCCTGTGGCATAGTTCTGTCGCCACCCCTTCACATCTTCACATCGCCTACATGGAATATTTCACTTTGGGGAAACGCTGTCTTAAATAATCTAATAATGGGTTAATTCTGTTCATGTGCAGTGATGCACATAATGACACACACAATCAACAGTTAGCGAGAATACATTGCTCAATTAAATTATTATGCTAGATCATGCATATTTTATGAAGTCTTTTAAGTTTTCTCTTTTACTGCTTCGGGCGTTTGTGAACTGGTTTTTTTTCTATGGTAATTTACGTTCTGTTATGGAATGATCATGATTCTGTTCTTCCCTGTGAAGTCTATAACACTTCATCTGAATCAAGGTAGAATCCCATGCTGGTGAGTTCAGAATCATTTATAGAGAAGCCATATATAGATCGAGGTCAAAAATTAATCAACCGGCGACCTCTTTGGTAAGCCATCCAAATATAATTTATTTTCCATATTACGAATTGTCCAAATCCTCCTGTAGACGGCTGGGTTTATGAAAAATACATTAATTCCCAAATTCTGCATATCAAATTTGTTCTTCTTAGTTCCGAGTTAGTTAAATCGATGGCTGATAGTAAGGGAATTGCTGGATGTTGACAACAGGTCAAATCACTGATGATCTCGTCCGCTAATATTTATTTGATATTCTGCTCATACAATTCTAATCTATAGCAGCGACTTCGCGCCATTTTCTGCCCACTTTGCAAGCTGATGGATGTAATGATATATCTGACGTCATATACGTCACGTCCTATGGTCGGTCATTCTTTCATTATGTTCGTTTGGCATTAAATTGACTGACTTTAATACATAGAAACCCAAAGATAACAGTGTATGAATCTAATAAAAGACACAAGATTAGCGTTTTGATTTCCAATTCATACAATATCGTACTGTGCACGTTTTGACCTGATTTGATCTCAGGAACAAAAGATAACTCTGTTGATAAATGGATTCTTCGCTATGTTTTTCCTCTAATGTTCACTATTGCACGTACAATCGGAAAACTAGAGTGATATGTGATTATCTACAGGAAAAGAGCATTCAATGATTTCCAATTGACAACAGTTGGGAACATTGACCGTAATTGCTTAGTTTAGAGTGTTCTCCCTTGTTAATTACCTACTTTAGGGTTACCTGCAAACCATCAATACTGTTTTCAGAAAATTTTCAAAATTTAGTATAACAAGTAGCTTAGTGACGTTATGTTTATTTTGACAGGAATATAGTTGTGTATATATGGCTTTCAGAACATCTCAAAAAGTCAAGTTACAATAAATAGGTTTCTGCAAATAGTTGAGTTTCTTTTCAGAAATAAAGAATGTACCTCGTTAGCTCAATAAATCAATTATTTAATCTTAGTAGACGTGTTAATGGGATTAATTTTTTACATATATGGTGCCGTCTGTCAATATCAATTATAAGAGATTTCCAAAACTCTTGGAAAAAATAACCCATGTCTATCTGCCGTAGTTTCGTACAATGATACGAAAATATCCAGTAATTCAACTCGAGAGAGCAGACGTCTTCAATAGAATAAAGATTTAACCAACATGGCGGCTCTTGTTTACACGGTTAACTTTCATCTAAAATCAAACAAAGCCGCGGGTCAGAATTAACAAAAATCAATCACTATCCTGAAACAGGCTTTTAAACACGGGCAATTCCACGAAAAGGTCAAGTGAGATTGATTTGACCAAAAGAGGACGTAGTGATCATTGGTGATTAATTTAATGATGTATCAATTTATAGTTTAAATGAACCGACTATTGGCTGTAAGCTTTTGGTGTTCGGAATTTGATACATTTTGAAACTCTTAGAAGGAAAACAAAACAAAATTCACATCAATTACAGTCATTCCGATTGTAAAATTCAGTTATAGAAATGCAGTGACAGAATTTAGATCAACATACGAAACCATACCAGCAAAGTTATCAGTAGTTTCGGATTTTTGCTTTTGCACACGGTTAAGAAGCTATAATTTGAGATATTTCTGGAAGATTCAATGAAGCGACCCACTTCAGATGTTAGAAGAGCGATTTGTAAAAGAAATCGATCTCCTAATCTAAATGTCAAGTTAACAAAATAAAAGAAATTTGCCCCGAAAATTTCATGGTTGTCAAAACAGAAGTATGATACCACGCAGACTTCAGTCAGAATAGAATAAAGCCATCATAGTCACATCAAGTCTTTCAAAAAGCAAACGATCGCGTCGTTTCTAAAAACTTTCCTTTAAATATCAATTTCTCCCTACCCTAATTTCATCGACTTGCTTCGTAATGAAATAAGAAATAAGTTGATAATCTAGATTGAAAGATAATATTGTCTCCGAGAACTATATAGGAGACACGCCACGTCTATGAAAGATGCACTCTACAGATTGGTTTCTACATATCTGTGACATAATTAGTAAAAACAGATTCTTCTTTTTGAAATTTATTTGCATCCGAATGTTGTTTTTAATCACCGCAGCCTCGCAATTACAATAAAATTATCATAAAATTATCTATGGAAGTATTAAAGTCTATGAGAGAGAGAGAGAGAGAGAGAGAGAGAGAGATGGGTTAAACGTCCACTCACACAAACTAGGTCATTTTGGGACTAACGTATGGTTCAATTTTATTTCATTAATTCGCTTGCGCGTAGGGGTCTTTAGCAATGGGGGGGGGCGCGGAGGACCCGGGGAAAACCCACGAGGTTGAAAAGGCGACTCTACTCCTTGTCACGTACAACCGGGGATCGAAACCACGCCAGTTTACTCAACGCACGCGCTAACCATTCGGCCATCCAACCAAGGAGTGTCCAAGGTAGAAACAACATCAAGTTTGGCATGATTGCTGGTGGATTATCCGCGAATTTGATAGAATCAGAAGCTCTGAGAAATATTTCTGCTCATTTGGGTGCATACATGTATAAGGTTACAGTAGAGCGAGGCCAAAACGTCGGCAATGCTTCGCACGTTAGTTTTTTCGACTTTATTTGGATGAATTTGGACACGCGCCTGACTGCATCACTAACTAAAGCAAAAATTCCAATGTTTTATATTGTCTTGTGGTTTAGAGAAAGTTTGTTTATTTGTTTATAGGAAACCAACCAAATTTTAAAACGACTTTATAATAACCATGTTTTTACAATAATTTTTAATGGTGCTATTTATGTTGTATTTGGTGCAGTATTTAATAATCAAATTAATAATAATTAATTACAACTGCGTTAATATGGATGATCCGGACAAAATGTCTATCATCGCACACTGCATGGCCTACACCCGTCGGCATTTGCCCAGTCGGTGCCGAAAAGTAGGACATTAAACCCCATTTCATTTAATTTTCAATTAGTATGGATGTTAGAAAAATGGTGATATTTCACCCTTGCAACGTCAGTTAACTAAGCTAGTATATTTTTGATCTAAAAGACTTCTAGTTATTGTTATCATATAAAAAAAATGCAGTGCACGCAATATTTCAATAAATATTGCCTAGCATACGTCAAAACATCACTCATATTTTGTCTGTTAGACATTGCGACATTGTTATGTTTTTCTCGTCTACATGTTAACTTGTTGACATTTAATGTAAAACGTATTCAACTGTAAAGTTTGTCAACATTAGTTCTGAAGATCAAGATGTTTGTCTCTTTATACAAATATGATCAATATTCGCGCTGAAATAGATGACTTAACGTCTGCTACAAGTCACCTCTCAGACAAATACCAATCTACATTTATCAACCGACACGCATTAAGACCTCCATTGGCCAAAATCACTTATATATTACGTTTGGGGGTCTTTTTAACTATTTTAAAGAGACATCAAGTGTTTCGTTTCTATGCAGTTTATGGATCAGCGTCGCGACCTCTATACTCTAACCCACTATCCGCCACCTTAACGTTAATTGCTACCTTAGTGGTGAAGGCTAGAAAAGCGCTCGCTTGAATGGCACAGAGCTTCGACTACTCGATTCATATACAGTTAGCTGAGCTCTGCCATCAAGCCGTGTGACGTAGACGTAGTAAACACGGCAAGAAATATTGGTTTATATGATTATGTCCCAAGTACAGCGTCTAGTTGTGTCAAGTATGGATACAAGTGCAGGAGAAAACGGCGAACTTCTCTCGCTAAATGATTACGAACATGATGATGATCATGTTGGATCGGGCAAAAAGAAAGGTAAGCCGGTTTTCAGTATATGAGTGTATGGCTCACCTCAAAAACCCGTTAGTTGACAAGAACAGGCACGGTCATACGGACACTATAGATTCACAGTAATGTGTTTACAGGTCCTTTACATAGTTGTCATACCTATACAGGACATACAGGTACATGTTATGCTTGCAACAATGACAGCAATTTATACTAAAATCTTATTAGGGGTGTCGTTTCATTTTAAGGAGCAAGTCATTGCTTTATTTTTAGCTCTTCAATTTAGATGACAAACATCGTTGTTTGCAGAAGTTCTGTGCAAAGATACATATTTAATTTGAGTTTGGAGGTTGGGATTTAGCACGCATTTGGCACGCGCAGGGAGGGGACGAACTGAATCTGATTGATAGACATTTGCAGGTAACATGACAGTTCAGGTACATGAAAAAAATATCCGTTGTCTACCGTTATTATAATATACATAAATTACTTACTAACATACTGATATACATATCTATACCTGATTCTATTCAGTAGTAGATATAGGTAATCCGTACAATTAATGCCCAATTGATTGTATATTAAGCCATTAATACTTATTACATATTAATAGACAATAATTACCCAACATATAGTGTAGGTTATATGTTTCAGTCTCAGAACAATGGTTACATATAGTGTAGGTTATATGTTTCAGTCTCAGAACAATGGTTACATATAGAGTAGGTTATATGTTTCAGTCTCAGAACAATGGTTACATAATAATGTAAACCGATCAAACAGCTATGGATTTAGAGATTTAAATCTTGCATATTTAATATATATATATACATGCATTATCGTTCATTATCTTTCATTAAATATAATCTTTTAGACATACTTTTTAATTCAAATATTGATTCTGGAATATTGAATTGGATATTTTACGCTAAAAATACAACTTTGAGACGCTATTAGTGAATCGTGATCATATTAGTGTCATGTTTGTCTATGCTTCAGCGATTTTAATGGTCCCGGATAATATAGTTGAGTATTTTCTCACAAACGCCTTTATACGTTATTTTACCTTACTTTCAAATTATATTTATGGTTTGTAAGACTTGAACACACTCCTCCGTCTTTGACACATTTGTGTAATAATCCCAGTTTTGTAAATACAGGTGATACTGGGGTGAGAGCCTGATGTGTATAAATGTGAACCATGATCAGCAAAGAGATACCTTTTAACCTTAATGATTTATTGTACTAGATGTAGCCTAAATTTACAATGTGTAGTTTCAAATTAGTCTATAAATCATATATATGCAAATAGAAAACAAGATTTCACTGCACATCATACATATAACCAGTGATATATGGGGTGGGGTGAAACCAAAGAGATGCAATATGCCCTTGTCGATTTATTGAATTAGACGTGGAGTTAATTTGAAAATTGAAAATATACAGTGTCAAATTAATCTATAAATCACATATATATGCAAATAACTTGTATAGTTAGAATAATGAACATCATAAATATAACCCGTGATAGGGCCAACCCAAGAGATACAGCAAGATACGCTTATTGATTTATTGAAATAGTAGTGACCTAAATTTGGAAATGTATATAGTAATGGTGAAATAAATTGTCTATAATGTTAAATATGATAATGATTATAAGCACTAGGTGTTTAGTAGAGACCATTGAGTATATTAAGCTTCAGAATTTGTAATTCCATGATGATTGGAATTATAATTAGAGACATGTGTTTGATTATTATTCATGTATAATTATGTTCTATATTTAATTTATTGATAGTGTATAGAATAGTTCTTAATTAATATGGATAAGAGTGCTTCGAATTATTTTATGTACTCCCATTAATTTTTTTTAAAAAAAGAAGAAAAATATGCCCCATATAACATGTTATTGTATCAAATCGACTTCCGACCTTTTGTATACGATCACAATTCACTTCCGTTCTTTCAAGAGGTTTAAAGGCATGGCGTGACTCAATAAACAGAAATTGTGAAAAGGAAACATTAGTCGGTGTCGTATAATAAAGATGCTTTTACAACTTACGATCGTCCTGTCAGTATCTTTCGTTCACATTGTTTGAATGAAATAAAATGGGGGTTTACTGTTCTGCGACGACTGGGCTTATGAAGACTGAATTGTTTGAATGTGACCGCATTGATTAATTAATGTGTTAATTACACGTGTAAAAGATTATATTTTGAACATGTAAGCCTGTTCGATACCATTGTCGAGGGAACAACAGTCACATATTCCGAGGCAAAGACTTTCATGTCACGCTCTTGCATTACCAACTAGAACATTTCCTGGTATTTTTGGGATGCGTTTGGGTTCATCTTTTGTGTCTGGCACTGCTTGGTTTGAGATGTGATCATTTCTACTCCACCAGTGCTGACCGAAACCACTTTAGTGGAGTAGGTGGACTTTTATCTATAGTTCTCATACAATAAATGGGCCCTTGGTTCGTACTGCTTAGCTTATCAGGAATGTGATTTGCACAATGTAAATCCTTACGTCAAATCATTGGAGCTCAATAAAGTTAATAATGATAATTAATAGAAATAAATGCTATGTTATAATCACCCCGTAATTGTCTCTTTAAGGCGAAAGACGTTTTCTTGATTGACATTTCTTTAGTGAATTTAATTACTAGATGTCAGCGTTTCATTATAAGTAATGGTTTTCTTACTATCAGATAAACACTACCAGAAGTCAACTTGAACACGTGTAATCAATAATATATAATAAATTATTTATATGTTTGTAGGTCATAGCTTTAGAAAGAATATTGACATAAATTTGAAGGTTTTGGTATGTGTATAAAGTAACACATTTCCTTGAATTTATAATTTTTGCACATTGTTGTGAATATGAACTCAAATAAAGATTATCAATTTGAACTATTGATATTTGTCTAAAGTAACATATTTCGTAAAGTGAATTTATATTTTATCATAATATATATGTGAATTTGAACCCTATTAACAGTTATATACCCTTAGGAATGATATTAACATTATCAAGTTCAACAATTGATATGCGTTTTAAAAAACATATTTCGTAAAGTGAATTTATATTTTATCATAATATAACGTGAACCCTATTAATTTATATAGCCTTAGGAATGATATTTACATTATCAGGCTTAACAATTGATATGTGTTTAAAGAAACATATTTCTTAAAGCGAATATATATATTTGATCATAATATACTGTGAATGTGAACCCTATTAACAGTTATATACCTTTAGAAGTTAAACAATGGATATGTGTTTAAAGAAACATATTTCGTATAGTGAATTATATTTGACCATAATATAATATGAATTTGTGCCCTATTTAGTCATATACCCTTATAAATGATAGTAACTTTATCAATTTTAACAATTTATATGTGTTTAAAATCGTGAATTTATTTTGTCGCACACGTCTATGCAAATATATGCTCCCTTTTACGCGTTATTTTTGGGAAGGGTGGTGGGAGCATGTATCTAATCGTAATGTCCATATTTCTTGTTCTACTGTCGTTTCTTAGGTGTTTAGCTTTGCAGTTATTCTGCGATGTCTATGTTTATTTTAAGATTTCACTCTTTAAATAAGCGGTTTCGCCACTCTAACCTTTACAAATTCGGGGAATATGCAGAAAACTTTTAATCAATTTGTCTTCTTAAATTGTAAAACATTAAGGATATTGGTTTAACGACCATACTCACAGTTTGATATACGCATTTTACTATTTATTGGCTGATTGTATAGACGACATCAAAAAGACCAGTTGAATAACGTGAACACATATTCTCAAGTCTTGTTATATGATATACAAACCCCAAGGCAGACACAAAATACATCTATTTTACACAGTTACTGGGAATTTACGAGCTTCATCCGCCCAATGATAATATATAACCTCCAGCCAGCTTACTATTGAATATATTTTCTATTTCCACCGCGCACATTGGGCAATTTATAGATTCGATGTGAGGTTAACCTTTCTTTAACAATATTTCAGCATGTAATTGTTGTTCCTATGGGTATCCATTGTGCTCGTCTACTGTCTGATTTATGTTTATATTTTTACTTGTCCGATTTTTTTGTTAAAAAAAATAAATAATAAAACATTTAATCTCACTTACAGGTACAACGATGACGTTATTTCACGAAATAACGCTAAATTTAGTGATTGCTTGACTTCCATCTTTATTTTAATCCCGATTATATACATTATGATGGCCAATGGACACTACTACGCTTGAGGCCCACGTCGCCCTTATAAATTCTTGACATTGCATTTTTACTTTAATAAATGAATGATTATATACCAAGCTTTAAATGTTTGATACCGATTGTCGCATAACTAACTAACACTTATTTGGATATTCAAAAAAGATATAGACATAGTCAAATTTTAAAAAATCGGTTGGTTGGCTCACGTGCTTCAAAGATTTCTTTCTTGTATTCGTTACTATTTCTCTAATCAGGAAACCATCATCCTGGGGAGATCCGAGGTGTTGGGGTGGGGGGGGGGATCCAAGACTAAAGATTAAGCAGAGGTTGGGTGAGATGATCGATCTACCATCTACCCTAACGTATTTAGTTCATTTACCATCACATCACCTTTTCTTTTGTGTCGGAGCCACGGTGGCTCAGTGAGTAAGACGATGGCTCGCTAGCCTGGAAATCCCGTATCAGATCCTTGTGTTGACCGAAAAAGTTCATAGGGGTTTTCCTGCGTGGTTCCTCTTATCTGTCGTGCAAGGACATTTCTTTTTTTCGACGTCTTGTCCCTAGAATTTATTACGTACACTATTTGTATATCTTTAAGAAAGATATTCTGCATTTTATTTTGGGGAATTCAGTTGGATTCTTTTCTTTTTTTAAATACAAAAGTGCAACGAAATAGCTAATACGCTAAATCTCTCCGTTCTCCAAAATGCAAGGAACTCTCATATTGCAGTTCGGAATAAAGCATAGAAACTAGCTGGAGGTCTTTAGATTTTTCAAATTCTTTTTATGAAATTGTGCGGCACTCAAACAAGCGATTTATTGTGATTCTTGTTACAAAATTCTAGAGAATTCCATTTTGATATTGTTCGATCAAAGCAGTTACAAACGTATTCTTTTTTCAATTGCATGCTGACAAGTACTCAAGAAGAGATCGCCTTAAAAATTTGGCAAGCTGCTAAATATTTTGTTCTTGACAATATGTTGAGATATTGACCGACAGATACTGGCCTGGATAGGAATAAAACGCCCGCGGTAAATTAAGCGAATATCGCCCCCACATTATTCTATCAAAGCAAACAGTCTTTAAGAAATGATTTCAGAGAATCTGTTTTGCTGGGCCATTTCTCTATTAGACCTATCCAAGATCGTGTAACGCTGGTCGATTTCAGAGAGAGAGAGAGAGAGAGAGAGAGAGAGGGGGGGGGGGTGGTGACGTCCAGCTAACACAAAATAAGTTATTTGTTGACAAACATATGATACATTTTTATTTCAAGGAATATTTAGCAAGGGTTTGTTTGTGGGGGGGGGGGGGACACGAGACCAGGCTGGCGACGCTGCCTTGTGGCATACAAGCCTTGGGTCGAATCCATGTCACTTCACCCACTGGCAGACCTTTTCTGCAGCGATGGCTACTCGGCCACCCAACCCCTTTCATGAAATACGCATCACTTTATGCACAGGTTTTGACCCGACGACGAGAAGAACGGGGCGTTTCCGTCGACATATACATACACTGTTTGTTTTCAAAATCCATAAATTATTCAAATAAATGATAAAATAGAATGTTATCAGCGGTAATAAGCGAAAGAGAATAATGAACTGTAGCACAACAATAAGATATTATCACTATGTGAAGCAACAAAATGATGATTATTTTTTTCACGGATTTTCTTATCTACAAAGAAAATTCAACCTACGCATCAAATTCTTGAACAGGAAAGTAAATTCAAAGCAGGTTTTGTATCATTTCTAACATCAGAGGTATTTAAAGAATACAGCCGGGTTGGTGGGTTATCATAATATGTTACCAAGGGCGTTTAATTTGGCAGAATGCACGCCTGTTCTTGTTTGATGGATGTGGCTTAAGAGGATGGTGAGAGTCAGGCATTATTTAAAACTCTTAAAAAATAGCAAGGAAGCAGGCAATGACAGGGGCACCCAACTAGTCGGAATAAATTCCAATCAATCCCTGTTACCTTTCAATGGAGTTTTATATGTGAAATACCCAGTAGTAGCACCTAACATTATTAAAATTGTTTATGTACGTAATCGCTGCCTGTATTTATGTTGCACTTCAGGTGCATAAACAATTGATTGGGCGTTAAACAGGTAAAATAAACTTTGAAGTTTTTAGTTACAAACATCTTTCATATAAAATTTCTTGCATCAAGGGGTGTGGTATAGCACATTTTCAAACACTTATTCAATGATCTGCAATTTCTGTTTTTAAAAAACCTAACGTATTACCACGATCGCCTAATATAACTGGTGGTAGTTATAGTTTTGCTCTGTGACGCTTGCCAAAATCCAGACACTACGGTCTTCTTGATATCTTTTCCTGCTATATTTAGTTAGCGGAACTCGTCCTCACTCCAACCTGGCGTTCTCGGGGATGTTAAAAGAAAGAATGAAATGGAGTTTTATGGCACGTCAGCTCCAAACGAGCTATAATGCGCCAATCTCGCGGATGCATTACTTTCGGTATTCATATTCACCTCATTTAAAGAGGTTGCGGCATTTTGTCATTCGAAGGTCTAAGCTTACTGTCATTCCAATTCCCACATGACATTGTCACAGACAACTTATTTACATAACTCATTCATCGACGTCTTATTTACTGAACTCACCATTCGCATCGTACTTTGGCTGGCCCATCAACGTTGTTTGTGGATAAAATATACTATCATGACTCATTGTGATGCCTATCTGAGGGTCTATTGTCTGGCTGGATTTCTGATTAATGCGCATGGTAACATTACTACCAGAACCCGTTCCAGTACCAATCCAGAATTGCTGAGACACCTACTACCAAATATCTACATGACGTTCTCGTGGACATCGTACTCAATTTCTACTTAGGGTTTTCATTACCAGCTGATGTTTCCATGGATTTATTACTATCAAAATCCTACTGAAAGTTTTCATGACCCTCTTACTAACCGATTCCTGCACGACATTCTGATGGACAAATTACCACCCGATGTTGCCTTGTATTTCTCACTATCCAAATCCAACCAACCCGAAGTTTTCATCAACGTCCTCATGGTCACATTGCAGATCGACGCTGCCATGGATTGCTTGCTTACTACCCATATACTCCCCGGCGTTCTCATGGACACATTACTAATTAACGTTCCTGCATGTGGACTTCTTACTACCAAATTATTACCTGATGTTTTCATTAATACCTTATTACTCGACGTTCTCATGGACAGATTACTAATTGACGTTCCTGTGGACTTCTTACTGCCAAATTATTACCTGATGTTTTCATTAATCCCTTATTACTCGACGTTCTCATGGACACATTACTAATCGATGTTCCCCATGGACACATTACTAATCGATGGTCCCCATGGACTGCTTGCCACCCAAATGCTTCCCGATGTTCTCATGGACACATTGCTAATTGCCGTTTCTATGGTCGTCTTAATATGAATTCCTTACTACCCTATTCGTATTCGGCATTCTAATGGACTTCATACTGCCGAATTCTTAGTTCTCATGGACTCCCTGCTACAGAATTTCTTCCCAACGTTTTCATGGCCACCAGCGAAAACAGTTTCAGAGTTCATCTCGTTATGGGGAAAATGTGGTCTAGTGGTCTGCCATTAAGTCAAATGGCGTAGGGTAGCCTATCCAACCTCGTGGATTTTCTCCGGTTCCCCGATTTCCTCTCATTTCTAAAGACCCCAACGCGCAAGCGAATTATTGAAATAAAATTCAACCACGTGTTAATCCCAAAATTCCATAGTTTGTGTCGAGTGATCGTACACCCTCCCCCCTCTCTTATCCCGTTAAATGATTGGAATACATTACACCCAGACAATGGAGTTTCCTAATAAAGTTTTATTTCGCTTTTAAGTTGATTGCTACCGTTACACGTACGTCAATTGATGTGTTATAAAATGTAGTCAGGACTAATTACACATAAACATTTTAAACTAGTTAGCATTTCCCACGCTTGCATATAATTGACCTCCACTTTCCATGTCAGGCTATGTCAGAATCGAGAGTAAAATATCGTCTGCTAGTCTGAGTTATAAATAACTGTGAGTTATTGATCATGGTCTAATATGTTCTACATTTATATAAATATATCGGTGTAAGTGTCAAAAGACCACTAATGAGATATCACAATTTCTACTAACTACTTATTAAATCTTGCAAGCCACCATCTTATAATACATATTATGTGGTGCTTACTTTGAAACATGTGTTGACATCTCTTAGATTGCTTTTTTTAAAATCTTAGTCTATGCATCGGGGCCCTGTTTCTCGAAATCTTATCTAAAGATATAATCCAAATTTTAGTAGATACTTCAATTTTGATTGGCTAAGCACTAAAATCAATCTAATATTATCCAATCAAATACTAAAATTTGGATTTTATCTTAGTTCAAATTTCGTGAAACAGGCCCCAGTTGTTCAAACATTAGGTTCGAATCTCCGGAAGTGACATGTTCGACTGCACCGACAGTTGTCACTGTACGTAAATTAAAATCGGTCTCAAGTGTTGCATTCAGGACCAAATCCCCTTTAATCAGTTAGTAAACACATTATATTCCACGCCATCTTACAGTTTTCGTGCAAGGAATTCCCATCTCATGCCATTTTGTCGGAAGTTATCAATCGTTAGTGGACATTCTATTAAAAGAAATCCATAGAGACGACAACACAAGTTCTTGTGTAAATATCTTGTAGGCTGTTATAAGGTCGGGTTTGCTAAAATCTGATACTACTTGAACATTTCAGATAGTAAGATACAAATTGTTATTAATTTGGGAAATTCACATAGTTTACAGTTTTATATGGCATTGTCACATCCCATTTTAGACATATAGAAATCCATTTTACCAGCGATATACGGAGGTATTCCTTTTAACGAGGGTGAAAGTGGCGCAAATTTGGCAATTTACAATCCCAGCTTGAACCTAGATCAGCCAAGTTTATATTATATGGTATTCAGTCTGTGTCACTATAATTTAATGTAAACCTTATAACCATTTTAGATGCTGGTCCATTTTGTGCAGATTGAAAAACAGCCATTTCTCAAATCTTGTATTTCAAATATGGCCATTTATTCTAATTGTGTCGCTTGTTGTCAACCTTTGAGAGACATTATGAAAGGTTTGTCTCATAAAGCCACTCGAATACTAATGAATAAAACGGAAGTAGCCCTATCCACCCTGCGCTTCATTATTGTATTATATCATAATGTAGTTATCTGAAATAACTCAATTAGTTAATTTGGGCGTTGTCTGTATTTGTTGTCGACAACAGTAGGCCTACTCTTGCAGTAAGCTATAAGATAGATAGATATAATTATGTGTATATTGGATTTCAACGTAGAAAACAAAAATAGTTTAATGAATTTTTAATGGTTGTACAGGTTGGAATCGATGATGACCTAGTTCGTCTCTGTAGCTATATCTATGGAAGCAGACTATATATAGAACTATAGCCGATTCCATACCTCCCTGCAAGTTTTAGTATAGTACTGTAGTAAAATTGTCACTGTAGCTCGAGCTGTTTCTAGGTGACGTCTGATCAATACCTATAGTTTTCCCGCCGATCAACTCATCGATCTTAACCAATCAGCATTCAGTAAATAAATCGCTATTGTAAACTGTAGCCTCCAAACATAATGCAGGTTATATGTTTGTCTGCGGTGCCACTTTATAAGCTATTCTGACTCACTTTTCATAATGGTGGTCGCGGGTTCGCTCCCGGTATTGGCCGAGAAAGTTCATCGCGATTTTCCGGCATGGTTTCCCCTTGTCAGTGTTGCAGGACGGAGGGCCTGGCGTGGATAAAAACCGAGGTCCCGTGTACACATTGATGTGCACGTAAAAGATCCCTTGGCAGTTGGAATTCAATTAATATAACAGTAAGCCGTAGCGCCGCTATCCAGGCAAAATTCCCCCATAGCACACTGTATGGTGTATGCCCGTTTTCATTAGCCCAGTCGTAGCAGAACAGTAGGATGTTAAATCTCATTTCATTCATTCATTCATTCTCATAATGATTTGACTAACAGATATTTTCCATTTTAATAATTGCATGGAAGGCAAGTTGATATTCCACTCCAATATAAGAAAGCTTTCAAATCGCCAGGTAGTGCTGTTGAGGCACGTCCCTTTTCGCCATAATAATCTACGCTCAACCTGCCTTTTAGCGTTCTGTATTAAAAGACATAAGCTCGATATCACTTCCATTTTTTACTTCCCCATCAAATCGTGCAGAGCTGAAAATGGCAGTCGTAAACAGTCGATCGGAATAATTGTCCTCGTTCCGTTTTCAATGACATTTTCTTATCTTTTTGTAACGTTGACTACAACCACCATCTGAAAAATTGACAACCCATAATCATATGAATTACAGTGATGACAGATATTTTTTTGTTTTTGTTTTGGTATCCGTGATGCTTGTTTTGTGGTTGAGTTGTGCTGTACGATAATCCATCATTTATATGCTATCGTTTATCTGACAGTTTCATTGCTTGCTCAACAAGACATTTATTATGTATAACAAATATTGCATTTTTTAGGAGAAGTTTTTAAAAAGAATAAATTTATCGGGGTAGGGAGCGGGTAGCTTATATTATATAGATGACACTGAGAAGAAACAATACTGCGGTTATCTATTGTGGAGATGCTTTATTTTAGTCTGGTCTTACAGCTATAAGTACACACCGGTTGTCGTGCACGATGCAGAATATTGCCTCCTCAACTCGGAACACAATATACCACTTTACTGTGTGTTCATGTTTGGTGTGTTCTGGAACAGTTTGATCTGCATTATCTGTTGTATATTCTTATGGCCGATATTTTACTGTTTTGGGAAGCAATTTAGCTTCATTGTTTTTAAACTGTCTTCTAATTGGGGGATACACTCAAATGATTCGAGTTTTATATAGAGATAACTATCAAACTACACGTATCAAATGATTAGAGTCGTATATGGAGATAACTATCAAACTACACGTATCAAATGATTAGAGTCTTATATGGAGATAACTATCAAATGATTTAAGTCTTGTATAGAGATAACTATCAAACTATCAAATAATTTGAGTCTTATATAGAGATAACTATCAAACTATCAAATGATTCGAGTCTTATATGGAAATAACTGCCAAATGATTAATGATTAAGACATAAAACTATGGATGGTGTAATAAGAAGATATTATAAATAGTATATTTGGGTATACTTTTAAATGATTAAGACATAATGTAATAAGGAGTAAGTCATAACTATAAAAAGTCTAATTATAAAGAGACATTGTCAAATGAGTAGTCGCAGTCTAGTTGACGAACTCGGTAAATCAAGCTTTCCGGAAATTTTCGATCGTGAACTAGGAGATATGAAGATTGGTTGTTTTTATGTTAACTCATAACTCACACTATACATAGGTCGATTTTCAAGCGGGATTTATTTTCCTATTTGGAATATCCACCTACTATTGATCAATTTTATCTTATATTGTTCACAGGACTTTGTTTTTGACTAACGGCTGTAATAATCCAAACTTGTAATTCCATTATTCTGTGACATCAGATAAAAATCCGTGTAGCTAATTTGTAACACACTTGTTTTACAAATTACTCAAGTGTAAAGAACATTATAGCCTCGGTAACTAAACTAAACTGAAGAGGAATTTTCAAATACAATTAGTAGTTGTAGTCACACTAGAGTTGTAGTTCAGATCTCTTGATCGTAAAAACCGAGCTTAAGCGAAGTTTTATGGTTTCAGCAAAACGGTTTTTAATGACATTTTCCCCAAAAAAACTGCCCAAAGCTACTGGGTATTAAATGGAACTAAGACATTAGATTTAGTATTGGAAAATGATATAAAAATGAAATTTGTTCGCGTGGGAGAATGGTTATCGTATCTTGTTTTAATGTAGCAGTTCTTGTCTTCACCGTTATCTGTATCGTGTGTTAGTAATGATTTAGTACGTTTAAAAAAAAAACCCCAAAAAACCCACTTCCCTGCTTGTGCTTAGTAGCAAATTTTGTTTTTTTTTCCCTTTAAATAAAACTTTTCAGATAACAAAATCTGTCCACCACTCACATTAAAATAAACATTCGGGTTAAGATGAGGTATTAGGAAAGAAATGGTGGGATCTTTCCAAATCTTTCTTTCCTATACATCTATCGTAATTTGATAACATGCTTGATTGTACTGCATCAGTTGTGATTTGCTAATATACCCGATTGTATGCATCAGCTACCGTAATTTGTTAATATACTTGATTGTACTGCATCAGCTACCTTAATTTGTTAATATACTTGATTATATTGCATCAGCTACCTTAATTTGTTAATATACTTGATTATATTGCATCAGTGACCGTAATTTGTTCAATTTCGTTTTGCTTGTCAGCAGCGGCTTCGTATGGTGGCTGATTGGTATCATGTCGTGATGTCGTGGTGAAGACCTTCATAGGGCGACAACCTGACAACCCGACATCAGGACATTTTAACTCGACACCACGACAACCCGACATCACGACATTTTAACCCGACAATACGACATTTTCACCCGACGCCACGACATAACGACATGATACCATAGCTTCGACACCTGGTCATATGTGATGGAAATTTGTTTATTCCTCCCTGGGGTTTTTTTCTGCACTGATTTTACTTTTCAGACTATATTATTTTTGTCAATCGTTGTACGAAAGCAATAGACAAGCCCCTTTACAAGGGTAATTTATCACTGATTGACCTTAACGCGAGAGTTTATAAAATACCAGTCGTTCAGTACAAAGTCAAATTATTATTAACCTTGGGTGGGTTGTATATTACATTTACGCCATTTGGTTTTAATTACGTGGACATCTTTTAAATGATTTTAAGTGCAGCGATTTTCATTTTACTTTGGTCAATATATCACAATATCAGATCAACCCTATTCAACACTTTATTTTGACCGTTATCAAATAATATTGACCCCCGGAATTAATCATTCAAATATATAGCCCACCCTGTACCCAAGAAATATTGGGTTTAACATACACATGTACAGTTTAGACTATATTGATGTAAAATGTCCAACGGATTTTATTTTGAATTACGAGAAAAGGAAATTAAGCAAAAAGAAAGTTACATGGCGTTGGGTTCAGATCCGTTTCCGATGCTTTTAGATATTGGGTTATTACGTGGAATGGGGTGGAAGTGGTCAGTGATCTAATGCGTACGTTTAGATCTGAAGGCCTGCCATTGAGCCGTGTGGTATGGTTTCGATCCCAACCATGTATATTTTCTTTGGGTCCTCCGGTTTCACTTGCTAAAGATCCTTGCTCTGAAGCGTATTATTGGCTATTGAACTATGGTTTGCCCCGAAATGACCTAGTTTGGTGTCGGGATCGGGTGCCCCCCCCCCTTTCTCTCCCTAAAATAGGACACATACATTAACTATAAAATGTTATTAAAAGTATAGAACAGTAGCCGTGGTTAGTGAATTATGTATAATATATTATAACGAGGTGATTTACATGAAATGATAAAACAAATCGATAATCTCATTATATTTATTACTTTGTTTATATATCACCTGACTATACTCTCTTTCTCTATAGATATACTGTAGCAGATTGAACACAATACATATTCTTATACTGGTATTCCGAGAATGTTACAAGCGACTGACGAAATTTTTCATGCATTGTGGACTTTGATTATAATAAAGTAATGAAAGATAGTAATCAAGTATGGAGATAATAAACTAACATCAATCTGATTAAAATCAAATGTTTTTTTAGTTCCGTTTTCTTTCGTTTTCCATTCCGTATTTTATATTTGATGGGACTTTTTGAAATTGTTTACCGGTGTATCATGTTCCATACTGTGAAGAGCCAAATGAAAACAGGTGAGTTGGGTGGCCTAATGGTTAACGCATGCGCGTTGGATCACAAGGTCGGTCATTGAATCAAGTGATGTGGTTTCGATTCCCCGCTTGTACGTGGCAAGGTGTAGGGTCGCCTGTCCAACCTCGTGGGGTTCTCCTGGTCTTCCGGTTTTCTTCCACTGGCAAAGACTCATACGCGCAAGCGAATGATTGAAATAAAAATTGAACCATATGTTAGTCCCGAAATGGCCTACTTTGTGGTGGGTGGATGTTAAACCCATTAAATTTGAAAAAGGGGTCACTCCGTGTCTTTTAGGTTCCTAAAACAAATATCGCATACCTTTTTACTTGCTCTATGCTCGGATTTTTCGTCGACCGAAGAGCCAAATTGTCATGACGTATAGCTTGGGAAAGAAAGCGTGTGTTGGTCTGCAAAATACCCACAGCAGGTTCTTTGGTTCAATAAAAAGAGATCGAACATTGCTACTTGTTCCAATGCTGACCTTAGTGTAAGTAATTTATAAAATACCCAGTCAGCAAAACTGGCTGTTTATTAATAAATCGATAGAGTTGGCAATTTTACTTTCAAAACAAAATGATAAACATTCAAACTGCGTAGAGGTTTTTTTAACGCAGTGGTTAGACCGAGACCTTGCTTTATATATAATATTAGAAAAGTCAGTGTGTTTGGTGACGTTTGGTAATACGCCATTATAATATATTTTCATTAGCCGTGGTTATTATACACATATGTTGAACAGAACTAATTTTTCCTATCGGACTTACCATATATGCATAATTATATGTAAATATATTCACTTGACTGTCAGCTACGTATTACATAATACCTGTGAAGATTAGTTAATAATAGTGTTAAATATAACACGCCACGTACAGTGTGACTCCATTGAACCGTTAATAGTCTAATCTGGTTATTAAAGAAATTTGCAGGAAAATATATATATGCTTTGTGACTCATGACGTTATAAACCTATGCCCAGAGAGTAAATTTGTCCGCGTCTACTGTGTGTCGACTGCCTGTCAACCAGTCCTACCTGTATAGGTATATGATATACTAGTCCATGTTTGTGTACATACCGTTTGGATACGTGTAAATGACAAGAGTCGCGGTTCGATAAGAACGATGCACTGACAGCAGAGTTTATTTAGGATTATATTATTTCACAAAAAGCAAACAGATGACAATGGTTAGAAAGCGGGATTACTATTTAGTGCGTAAGTTTCATTAAATTATTTATGGGTTGTTTACTTATTAGCCGCAAGTATAGGTGACATGTCATTCATTATACTATATCAAAACCTGTTCAATGTTATACATGTACTGTGCTCGTTCTTATAGGTTTCAATTCTATGCATGATTTATATTTATCTAACCGAAAAAAGGTGCACTTTTTGAAGGCAAGAAACGCCTTAGGGTATTTCAGTTCAAGGTTAAGGACGTCTTGAGTCTATTTGATAAGGCCAACTTCAAGTTTGGTCGAAGGTCACACTGGACCTAGCCCAAATGCATACCCTAATCCTAACCTACAATCTCGCCAACATTCAGGTGCCCTAAACCTTATTTACATCTCAGCGACTTTGACAAAAATTAAGCTGGCCTTTACAAATAGATTCAGCCCAAACTGTACATTAAAGAAACCTTTTAAAGACTTTTCAACTTTCACGGATGATGCAATTCCAGAAAAAAGACAACATGATTCAGTGCATCCTATGTAATACTAAAACCTCCTTTTTTTGTTTCTTAAAAAATGGATGTTTGGGGCTATAACCCTAAGTAAATCGATTTATTATAAAATGTCCTCTGCATGGCTGACTACACTTTCGCTTACTTCCTCAATGGTATTGTGCTATTGCCTTATATATTTGAACGTCCTTTATGAACTTAGTTTTATCTTGGTCTCTTCGTGGTTTCGACTTATTTCTCTTGAATTTTGAGCTTTTGGTTAAACTTGTAATGTAGACGCTCCGATGGGATGAAAAACCAAGAAGACTTGACAGTTGGAATTCGATAAAACAGTAGGCCGTTGCGGCGCTGTCTGGGAAAAATTTGCCTCATGGTGCACTGCGTGGCGCATGCCCCGTCTTCATTAACCCAGTTGGTGCAGTAATGTGGGAAGTTAAACCCCATTTCATTTCATTATAAGCTTCTAATGAAGATTAAGATTAAATGATAATATTTTTTATCAATCAAAAAAATACATTTGTATGTGTTTCATTCTCTATAGCATGTACATATGAGGACAAAGTTAATCCTATTATAGTATTTGGATTAGATAAAAGTACTTAGCTTGTTTAACTTTGGTTCAGTTTGCGTTTTAAATACTAAGTACCCCTCTACATTTTAACTAAAAAAACAATTCGTCGATTTAACTGGATTACATGCTTTGCTAAAATGACTGTTTTTTTTTATAAATATTTAAAAACTGAACGAAAACTTTGGGTAAAAAACGTATTTATTGTATAAAAAATCACATCCTTATGCCCCACTGAGCTATACTGTGATAACCGTCAAACAGATATAAAGAGGTGTTTTGTTCTTAAACTATTTATCTATGGTAAATAAAAACTTACCATTAGCTTCCATTTTGGTATTTAATAACGATATTTAAGTAGTGTGTTCATAAGAACCAAAAAAACGGATTATTTTTTCTTTGACAGCTTACACAATAAGTGACGTTTTCAATAGTTGAATTCAATACAACTTTGCAAGTCAGTTTTGAGTTTAAATTCACACACAAAAATATTTTCTGAATCGCGAGACATAGTTGATAAAACCAGTTTTAGACTCACTGATATACTTGCCAATTTCGGAGCTGACGTCATATTCGTTGCAGACTTTAAGTAGGTGATTATGGGTTCCGTTTCTAAATCCAAGCCAAAAGCAAGGTTCCTTGGCAAACCGTGTCTACATTCTACCCCGTTGCATTGTCAATTCTGTTAGATCTGTTAATGTGTTCCTGCTTCGTTATTTAATTAACAGGAAATCAAGCACAAATATTGTTTTGTTGTATGCTATTAATAATACAAGACTGGTTTTGTTTCTGTTCTTTTATCTATAACAATGTCTTGTCATGCATCAGTCATTTTCAGTATATATACTCCACGACCTGTATAAAAACATATCGTACCTGTAAAACGTATACCCATGTCTTTGGCGTAATTTACATTATACATGTCAATCAAATTGACAGGGGAGCTATTACACCATGTTGAATTTGCTATCGGACTTTATTAATTTGAATAAATTTACCTTTCTATTATGTATTTGTCCGGGTGGGGGTGGTGTGAGATATTTGACCAGGATAAATCAATCATTGCAAAAATAATTAAAAGTGTACAACCTCTTTTATTTGGGTCAAATCAAAATTGATTGCGTTTTATGAGTAATATATTTTGTGAGATGACAACCAAATGAAAGAGGCGTTGGTCTTTAAGATATTGTCAAGTTTTGTATTAAAAAAAAGTTCCCCAAAACAAAACAACACATGATGATATTGAGAATATTGATCAATCTTTACATAAATCAAGGTATATTCATCAATAATATCCTGTATCTTTATTATGAATACTTTGACAGAAAGTTTCGATTGTGTATTTTATTATTAGAAATTTTGAAATCCCCCTTTATTACCATGTTAACATAAAGAGAGTCATTATTATAGATAATATATATGGTAATAATGTAATGGTTTTATAAAATCATTAAATATGTATACTAGTATATATGTATAGTATTGATTAGTGCCCGTAGTTATTAAATGTTAAATTTATGAAGCCATTGATATGCTGGTATGAACTCATTAAAATGGGGTGATATGTTCGTTTGTAAATATGTATTTGCATCTAATATCAATAGTTTGCAATTTATTCTTGATAAATATTCCACTAATCATAGTATATTAAATCATGACTTTCCTTATGTTTGCAACCACTGAATTATACCAGGCGATAAATATCCGACGGGCATTTCGAAACATTTGTATGGATCTCTTACTTTCTCCCCCCTCCCCCCACGTACCGAAACCAGCTTAACAGTCACTGTTAACGGTTGTATCCAAATTTCCAATCTGTTCAGACGGCCAAGATAGGCTTTCCCGAAGATAGGTGGAGTGTTTTTTATTGTTGTGGTTTTTTTTTTTAAAAGAAAACCCTGGTTTATTGCCCCACCTTCGCGTTCAGGCGACTAACTTAGGCTAGTATATCGCCAGCTTCTATAATCCCGCTTAACTTGACGGCACATTAATCAACAGTGTGTTTAAGTCATTCTGTTGTATGCATACGATCGAGTCACAATTTTGATTAAATCTTGAGTTATGGCCCTATGGGCTCCGATCATTCAATAACAGAGATAGAAAATTGTTAATGCTATGAAAGAGTTTAAGGGTGTAGATTACACAGCTGATAAAATGTTTTGATGACAAGGGAGGAAACGAGTCATGATGACCTGTCAAACATGATTTACATCATTTCCCTAGTTTGCAAACGTATGCTTAACCGTTGACCTTCCTGTGTACATGTTCATCTTTAATTAATAAAGTTGTAATTTGTTAGATCATCATTTCCCCACTTAAGTATGGACCTTGATGTTCGACCCTACAACTCGACACAACACCATCCAATACAACTGACAATTTGCTTATTGATTTGAATGTATTTTGAATTAGTGTTTATCGTAAAAATAGAAATCCGTCAGTAATGAGATGTAATTTAGGGGAAGTGTGAATAAAGGGTGATCGTTAAAAATGTGGAAGTAGATATCTATTTATTTTCACCCGTTCCAATAGTATTACTGCTTAGAAGGGAATAATAATAATGAAACAAATCGGCGTATCCAGAGGCAAACGGCAACCCGTTTTTATCGTTCGGTAAATTTATAACCTCCATCATTGAGATATAAAGGGTTTTGTTATAGAAGTCAGTTTACAAGACCCTAACCCTAACCCCAACCCAAACCCTAGCTAAACATTGATCCACCACGCACATGGGACACTCCACAAAAACATTTCAAGATATTATGGATAACCGAGCATAAAACATTCGCATCATACCATCTATACGCATATTCTGGAAGGTGGGTCTAAATGTACACATGGATGGCGTTTATAAATTTACCTAACGGTAAAAACGGTTTGCCTCCTTATAGGCTAATTTATTTGGTTATTATTATCTCCTTCTAGACTGTAATACTATTGGAACGGATGCACTTATTTTTTGCCTACATCATCCATTTGCTAGAAGCTTTGTTTTTGTGTCACTATGCAAGTGTTGCACTTAATTAAAGAATATTACAGTGGTGTTGTCAACCTGGCATTCCCAAGATAAAAATTAATGGTATTGTTTTTAGTAAATGGACCATTTTATTTTTATGTGTTGATATCAATTGTGTTACTATTCCTTCCAAGTGACGCCACGAACACAATCTTTAATTTAGTGTAGCATTTGGGCGGATACGTCTAGAAAGTTTTATAAAGTTGATTCCAGTAGCTCCCATCATTATCTTTATATCTGTGTTAGAATATCTTAATACGTGGACAATCACCTTTAAAACTTGCTTTGATTTCAATTTTGAAGAGTTGGTTAAAGGGCCACGTGCCAACATAAATGGTAGATATAAAACCAAAGGTACCCATACAAATATCATTCCAATGCATCAATCCGAACATAAGTTATACCCATTTTAACGTGCCATCTTTATGCATCTGTAAGTGTTTGAAACATATTTGATTTGTACCCTCTTACATCAAGAGATTATTTAACCTACTCAATAACTCGTTTAAACTTTATTTGTGTTTTATTTAAACAATCAATTTAATTTTTTCTCCCTTATACCACGTTGTTTCTAAATTGATGATTTTACTTTTCGATCAAATAAACTTCCTATTGTCATAATTTGTCAGATCTTTGTTATATGTATACTGGCAGATAGGGCACCATTTGACACGAGGTTTTCTTTAATGACATATTATGACACACTATTACCACTTTATCTTTGATGTTTTAACTAGAAAATTATACATTCTTGTGTAATAAGCTTAACTTGATACGTATTAAGACATATAGCTCTATATTATTATTGATTATACTGCTATTACATTGTTCACTCGTTTACTTTATCTTGATGTTTTAAACGTTTTTTTTTCTATTTTATCAGGATGTAAATAGTATTGTAGCTTATCTAATTTGATATATTTTTAATAGTGAAAGATTATACACAACCTTTGGGGTTTTTTTTGCCAGTGTCAGTGGAAAGGTATCTCAAATAAGGACCCATTTTAAACTTTATATACCTATACATGGCGAGATGTATAACACTCCCAAAATTCTTCTCCACTCACGCCGGGATTCGAACCTGGGATATTCTGTCGAGAGTTCAGGGGTCAGTTTCACGAAATTTTAACAAAGATAAAATCCAAATTTTAGTAATTTTATTAGATAATATTAGATTGATTTTAGTGCTTTGCCAATCAAAATGAAAGTATTTACTAAAATTTGGATTTTATCTTTAGTTAAGATTTCGAGAAACAGGGCCCTGTACCCTTATAATGTCCATGGTTAAGTGATGCGACGTGGTCCCCCTTGTCAGTGGTGCAGGACGGACGGCCTGACAAGGGACAACGTATAGTTGTTCGGATGACCATCTTCATTAGCCCAGTCGGAACAGAGCAGTAGGACATTAAAGGCTCAATACCACTCTTGTTGTAACTGAATAATATGTCCCAATCTTTATTCTGGTCAACAAATGGCACTATTTTACAATATTCCAATTAATTGATGATACAAATTTGATCTTAAGACACCTAATTTAAAAAATTGGAAAAATTTAACTAAATGATTTGAAAAGCCTGACGTAAAGCTTTTCAAATGTGACTTGGATTTAAAAATATTTTTGAACCCTCTGGACAAGTAAAATAGGATTTAATGGATAATTTACACAACAGGTAGGACACTTACACATCTAGTACTTAGAATAAGGCTATTTTTTATTTTCTGAAGCTGTCAAGCCAGCAAGAGTGTTATTGTCCCTTTAAACCCCATTTCATTTCATATTCGTAAAGTGATACATCTAGCTTATTGTAAAAAAAACTTTTTTTTTTTCCCAAAGAGAGTGGTCGTTCTTTGTAAATCTGACAACATTAAGCGGTATAAATCATAGCACCTATTCAGGTTGTTTGTATACTATTCACATCAAAAGTCATATGTTACCATGCCAGGTGCGAGAAATATTTAATATAATATAATTAATATACCTGTTTCATTGATGTATATACCCAGAAGACCTACACGTTGTCATGGTAGCCATTTGTACATCCTTGGCAGTCACTTTTGTCAATATTATATATTTACATTATCTCATTCAAAATCAACTGTTTAGTTCGACATCAGAGTGTACACACCTGATTATTACGTCATCAGTTTTTGAGGCGACTAAGGTCGAGCTGTTGATGTGTGTGTAAGTAAGCAGTGTTCATTTTACAAGGTTTGCAGACGACAAGTGAAGTAAGGTGGTGAACATCGTCAAGAAGACTGCTCGAGGCTGAATATCGACTGATTGAAGAAAACACTTGAAGTTATATGTGTTATACTCGATTTCACCCAAGGAATGTCCTTGTGCATGGAGTATGCATGCCCACACATTATCAACCAATAATTTTATGGGTGACGTTTTGATCTAGGTCAGAATTAAATGTATATTATAACCCAATTGTGTACATGGACTTGAAATGGTAGCACAACAGAAAAAAGACAATATTCACGACACGAGTTGGTATAATCTGTTAGATACCATTCCATCAAATTCTGGTATGTTTATTATTATTAATCGATAATCAATTGATTTAATCGTTTTCTTTTCCTTTACATTATTGTATTAAACCATACTTGAATTGAATAATCATCGACCTAAACTATAAAGCCCGCCCACGTTAAGCTTAAAGTACTCTCGATAACATTTTCCTCGATAACGTTTACCTCAATATGATATGCCTGTCTTTATTAGTTTTAAAGGGTAATTCAGGTCCAAGAAAGAATTTTATGTCCGCATTTATTGTAACACGAATGGGTCGCCGAACTTAAGGAAATTGAAACAAGTTTCATTCAAATAGCTAGCCATTCATAAATTGAATATATTACACTTCGATTTAAATAGCATTAAGACCTCCACTTCGGCTAAGGTACTAATTGAAGGTATATTATATTATGAATGATCTTATACATTGTATTGGCTGAATGAAGTATAATATTAAAAAAGGCAGACATATCGATCAAAACACATAATATACAGGAATAGATATTGAAATGATAACCTGTATTTGATATTAGCTCAAGGAGTAACTTCATGTACGTCGTGAGTATTTATTACACGGGGGTGGATGTGAACCATTGAACTTAATTCTACTCATAAACACAAACATGTTAGTTATTGGAAGTGTCTTCAAAAACCATAAAGAAACTTTTAGCCAATATCTGATATAAATTCAAGGCATAATGAATTATACTTCTTATTACTTCTAATATACCATCCATAGTATAAAGAAACTTACATGTTTTAATACTGGACCAGTTTATCAAGAAATCTGAATGCATAGAAAACATGTTTTTTAAATGAGATCGTGATAAAATTCGTCAACAAAATAATTATCTGTGTTATTCCTGACGATCGAGGACTTCAACTGTATTCTTAACTACATTCTTAGAATATTATTCTTTCATACTGTCTTTATTAGCTTTATTTTATACACGTATGTGTGATTATTCAATTGAAGTGTTTGATAGTGTCCCTCTTGTTGGCAATTCTAAGATAAGGCTGTGTTTAGTTAAGTAATCCTGTATATGTCTATAAGTAGTCCAATTCAAAAAAGAGTTGTTTTTCCTGTGGTGTGTCATATTATGATAAATATATTGAATTAAATATCCAAAATTTTGTTCAATAATTATTTAAACCAGGAAACCAGTGACCCGATTAGAAAATGAAGTTGGAAAAATGTGGTATATTACTCCAAAAATAATGGCTAATGGGCTACAGTGATGTAATTTAGAGGGATCGGGGTTTGGGTGGGTTTGTATTTCGCCTCGCCCCACCCCACTCACCCATTGACAGCGACGCCCATTGGTAATATGTTGAGTCATCTATCCATTAATATACTTATATGATTGTTTGAACCAAAAGATATAAGTACTAGTTAAACTGAAAGACGTGTGGGCTAATACGTAGCCCTGACTAACTCCTAATTAAATCGTTGGGTGTCAAATAGTGTCAAGATTGTTATTATTATATGGTATAAAAGTGATTATATGGTCAATAAGTCCTATTAATATAATAAACATATCTAATATTGACAGTTTATTGACATGACGGGTACTTCTTCTAACACAAGCACGTTAAAGCTTCCAATCAATCAAGAACAATTACTCTTAATATGAAGGACGTCTGGTTTCTATCATTTATAGTACAATGTGTCTTAGGTATTTGATATTTAGTTCTAGATTGAAATTGAATTCCATTTATGTTCGGCCATCGGACAGTCACTTTACAAGAATTGCAAGTCAGATGTTTGAAACTGTGTGACCCTTCATGCTCAGTTGAAATCATTAGTGAATCGTAATGACAGGTTCAATCATGTCTGATTATATGATGACACTGCCTCGGTTGAATCCATTATAATTTCACTACACCCTTTACATCATTTGCGAATTATAATACCACGACCGTGGTTAAATTATAACTGTCCCTTGTTTATGCCATAACTCCGGTTACATTTTGTGTAATCCAGAACCCTGGTTAAGTCCTGTTTGATCCAAATTGTCACTACCCTGGTTAAGTCCTGTTGGATCCGTAATGTCACTGAGGTTAAAGCCCGTTGGATCCATACAGTCACTACCCTGGGTTAGTTCATGTGCGACTTGTAATATCACTTTCCAAATTAGATCTTGTTTGATCCAGAAAGCACTTTCCGTTTCTTTGGGTAATTCATAAACCCTTCCCTGGTTAGATCATAAATGATTCATAATACTACTCCCCCTGGTTAAATCTTGTGTGACCTTTAATGCCATTACCCCTGGTTGCACTGTTTTTAAAGGAGAAGTATAGTCGTTCTGAATATATTGTTTATTATTAGTTTCCACATTGCCGAAACCGAACTGCAACTTATCCGTTTTTAATTTACAATTAATTATTTAGATGTCGGATGTGATTGTGACATCACCGAAATATACGTGCTCTTGCCTTCTATAATTTCACCCCCTAGACAATCCCCGCGTGATCCTGGTACTGAATTAAAATGGGGGTTTAACGTCCTACTTTCCTGCACCAACCGGGCTAATGAAGACGGGGATCATGCGGGTATGATCTTTAATAGTAAGTTCAGGAGGACCGCACTACACGCAAAACAAAATCTACAAGATAAACCTGCGGACAAGACAGAATATAGACATTGCAAAAAAATATACAAATATCAAATCAAATGTTGTATATGTGGTTAAATCCGGATTATAACCTCGGAAATCTCTTTGGTGCTGTCCTTTTTTGAGCGCCCCCTTTCTTTCCTGTACGTAAATAAGCCAGAAATTTCCATAGATTGTATTGCTAATCATATAGGTGGCCTTTAATAAATCTTTATAACCGCATATTTCAACTTAGAAACAACATATTTTATCGATTTCATATCGATCAGATAAAAATACAACCCCTAAGTTGTCCCATATGGAATTTATGGAATTTTCATTGCTGTTTACTTGAGGCTTTGGTTATTCATGGACACGACTACACTCTATATAAAACATTTGAACAACCCACGGTAAAAATTAAGGAGATTTAAAAGTGTTATGTTTTTGTAGCCCACGTATTTGGAATATTAATGTATATGTACACAGGTAAAAATTTTGTTTTATGGTTATATATAGCACCTGTATCGAGTACAAGATTTATTTTGAATTTATTTTTTAGAAAAATACTTTTATCATTAAAATTTGTTGATTCAAAACCATATATTATAGACCAATAAATTATCAGATTGAATCTTTATTGGCTGCATACGAAACTTACACTGTCTCTTGACAATTAGCTCCGCTTGAGAATAAAACACGAAGCTGGTTGGCCGACATTTTAATTCCTAAATTGACAGTTGTAGTCGAAAACACCAACTACCAAGCTCTTATAACATTTAATAAAATTGAAAACATTTATTTAGTCTTTGTGTGTATGAAAGATCTAAAACGGATTAGAACCGCATTACAGAATTGTATGTTAATTTGTGAATATGGTGATCCATTCTCAAAATCGATAGTTCTCTGCGTGTAGAATGTATTTGTTTCTCTTCTTATCAGGTAGATGCATTTCGACAAAGAGTAGGCGAAACCGTTGAAAACATGGAAATATTTGGCCTACTACACACAACATTGTTTATTCCAATCTTGATTCATTATCCATGTCCCTATCTTCATTACCCCGGTCGTTGCAGAAAAAAAGGACGTTAAACCCCACCGTGCCTGTTTGAAGGACACCCCCGCGTAACATAAATAAGGCTTATAGGACAACTGTCTAGTTACTGTACTCGCGGGCCAGTAAGGCAGGAAAATGGGTTTGTGGCCGTCTTAATTTTCTAAATTTTCTTGTGTAGAAAAGTAAAACGTTAAACTCTAGTCGATGTAAAGCACACCTTACTTTGTTCCGACTACAATACAGTTACACTTTATATAAATTTAATATAGGTCCATTGTCGTGATTTACCTATTGTGTTAAGTTGGTTTATATACAAGAATGTGTATGACACTGTAGGTTAATTGTATTTAAATGATATCATATTAGTATTTGTGAATATCATTTGTATGAATGATATCCTTAGCTGTTATGTCTTCTGTTCAGCCAGAAACTAGAGTAAACATTGTGTCTATATTGGTATGTTCACAGACAGAAATAGGTTAATGATTTCATTGAAATGAAAAATAATGTTGATCATTTGTGGTGTTATTAAGATAGTATGTGCAACCAAGTTGTAGTTTGACATGAGTTAACAAAAGTTTAAACTAAAGTTCATTCACTACTCTAAGCTGCCTCTTGTCTTTTATGGCGAGAATAGTCGATTATCTTTTCCATGTAGCCCATCGTTAGAATATTTATAAAAATAAGTTTTGCGGTTTCACAAGGGTAGCACCTTCGTGTACTGAAAAGCAAAGTGTTGCCTAGTCTTTCGGATGGGACGTAAAATATTGACTTTTACGTAAAATAAGCGTGATCAGATGGAATATGAAAACGCCGTTATTCAAGCAAAATTCTCCTCCCTGACATTACACGGGTGGCCGTAGAAAAAAAAATTTAGTCTCGAAATGAGAGAAGTAACGTTCTGACGTGACGTTAAACTCGACGTATAGCCTTTCATAGATTTGTCTTGATTGGAAGCTGTGGATGTTATAGAGTTGTCTCCCTTACAGTGTTTTGCCCGAGTCCTCTTCATTCAAGCGATCGGCATTCATTTACTTGAAGCAGTTGATATGGACTAAATTCTATTCCGAGTCACGTATTATCAATTGTCAGGGGGGTACATTCAGTGTATACAGATATTTAATTCTATGTGGACAATGTTATGTGGTCAGCCCAACACTGTAGTAATAAAACACTGACTTAACAATAAGAAGAAAGAAACGCGATCCGCCTATAAAGTTAATCAAATACGTAGGGGCCGAAATCTCTTTGAGTCCTAAAGTTAAGCTGATATATTATAAATAACTTGTGTTATAGTGTGTTTGTGTATATGGCAGTCATTCAAATAATAAAGGTTTGTGTTATTGTGATCCGTTGGTTGAGTACGGTCAAGGGTTGAATTGGTAGTCTTTAAACTAACTGTGTCGATCTCCACCGAGGGTTCTTTGCTTTATTGATTCAATTTATTTACAACGTAAATAGTAATTGTTACTGTTCACTTCAATAATGACGCTTTTGTAAGCGGAAAAATTGCAGTTGACCATCTAAATAGATCTGAATGGGCTTACTTGGTGATTTAGTTATTGGCAGTTTTTGTTATTGAAAATTTTAGAATCTTATTGATAATATAAATTCCACTTCTAAGACTAATGGAAGTTCGGAAGGCTATCACTTGGAATTTTAAGCCAAACAGAAGTTACCAAGCTTATAATTGGACGTTCTATTCGATGTTCACTTTTTTTTGATCACATCATTGTTGTTGGTATATATGAAAGGATTCGGTTTTTTTGCTAATAGTAAGTAACCTCGTGAAATGTTAAACATTCTACGCGTAAGATATCAAAAGGTCTGTTGTACAACTATTTTATTTGTTGGAGCAAGATTCGAGTTTTGGGGTTAATTTTGATGAAATCGACAGAGATACGAAGATATCAATCACATAAATCAGTATATTCGATATAAAATATTAGTTCACTAAAGACGCGGGTCAAGTTAAAAGTGTCCATGTTAAGAGAGAGAGAGAGAAATGGGGTTTAACGTTCACTCGACACAAACTAGGTCATTTCGGGACTAACATATGGTTTAATTTTATTTCAATAATTCGCTTGCGCATAGGGGTCTTTAGCAGTGGGAGGAAACCGGAGGACCCGGAGAAAACCCACGAGGTTGGACAGGCGACCCTACTCCTTGTCACGTACAACCGGGGATTCGAAACCACGCCAGTCGACTCAATGACAGACTTTATGGTACAGCGCGCGCACGCTAACCATTCAGCCATCCAACCCCCCCTGCCCATGTTAAAGATGTAGACATAAGTTGTTTTTATCGTTCGTTACGTCCACTTCTACTAAGGGTGATATCGTAGACAAGTTGCTCTTATAACGTAGCAATCCATTTATATGTCAAACCACGAGGGATTAACTGAAAGAGGGCTATTAGCAAAACCATGCTCGATTTGTTAAGTTTCATCTGGACAACGTTATTAATGTAATCACCACTAATCATTAATTAGTAACCGTCCACGTTGATCGATTGTCTAGGAGTCAACTGGGGTCATTTCCACAGTTAGTGTATTGCTCGTGACAATAACTATAGTAGTTTTATACTTTACATTCATTATATTATTAGTAATATACTAATTGATTAGCCCTTTTGCCCTTTATGAATTTAAATACGGCATCAGGGCTATCGCACACATCTTCTGGTACATAAATATGTGGTCAAAGGGGAAACAACTCCTCTATGTTCGACATTGAAATAATTAAACACGTCCTTTTTATGGAAATTTGCGGAACTAGACGAGTAGTACATATTGCGTATCCGCTATATTTGTGATCGGCTGTTGTTCTTTAATAAATACTACCATTGTTTGGCGTATTACTTGTTTGGACAGAACTAATATGTAGAAGAAATCAATTTAATTTGGCAGAATGTCGTGGAGACGAGGGGAAGTTCCGGGTTGTAAAGTAAACACGCGAGGTCTTTAATCTAGCTTGTTAGGAGATAAACATTCATTGAAACCTTTGTCAAACAAATAGGTGATACAAGCTAACACTACCCCATTACACCAAGGCTCGCCTGTCCTTTATGTGAACAAATTTAGCATTTGTGCGACTTTAAATTATTTGAAACCCATTTTTAAAGTTAACATGTCAGGTTGATATTGATAAATGGTGCCAAAAAGTCCTCGCAACATAGGCTTGTGAAATCTGAAAAACGGTTTGATATCTGTTTTGTGTCCGCGAAATCAATCTTTGTCCTCTGCACTTGTCGTATTGAGACGCTTTTATCGTTTAACATCTCATCGATTTGGTAGCTCACGGTTTCGTATTTCAGATTGAGGTCTTGTCAAAATTTGCTGGTAGCAGAATGCAACACTGGTGAATATTCTTCAAGTGTTATCGCGAGACAATGACATTCTCTCCTATATCGAACATTCGTCTTATAAATAGATGAATCTTCTGTAGTGATCGAATACACTAGACAAAACAGATGTTGGTGACAGTATACATTTTTCAATTCCAGAGTTTTGGCATATTTTACCTTCCCTTTCTAGTTTTAGAAAAATAATAAATAGCCCGAGATCAGTTCTTATTTGCTGTTCTGCGACATTTTTTTTTCAATCCGTAACTTATAGTTATCGTAAAATTCTCAATTCGTCATCTTTGAAATAAGACAAGATAATAGTGGACCATTATGCATGACAGCCGGACAATTAGTCTCGATTGCGCCAGCTTAAATCGACGAATATTTGTCATGATCGAAACGGAGAAAATCTGTGCAAAGAGTGATTGAGACTAAAGGACAATTTCTACATTGATTGACTGAACGACGCACATCATTAGATGAGATATTATGGAATCTGCTGTCATGTAAAAAATATGGCACTGGTGCCATTGTATTATATGATTAGAAATTTGGCCCTTTACAATCGGTTATTATTATCTGTTATGTACGTATTCCCGCGTTAGTTTCCATTTGATTAACGGAGCTCAAATTATTAACTGAACAGAAATATAAACACGAATACTTGTAGTTAAATTCCAATTTTGATATCGCTAACACTAATGGCGTATTGGGGGATATGGAGAGTTCTAAGAACGCAAAACAAGTGTGACAAATCTTCTTCCATCTGCTAGTAGCTGACAAAATCTAAAATATGTGGCATTCTTTCTGCAGACTTTCTCTATAACTATGGTAACGTAACTATGAGGTACTATGGTGTAAGTAAGATTTGGATTAAGGTTAATGGAACTCATGAACCGTGAATATGGGTTATTGGGTTACGTTCATATATAAACTCTTCTGATAGGTTACACCATTTCTTACGGTTTGTGGATCCAAATGAAGTTATTATACACTCTAGGAGATTCATTAATTTTGAGTACCAAGTATTTATTTTGGAAAATGGAAATCATTGATACATCGCGTTTTAGCCTGTCTTTTTTCCAACCTTTGTGCCTGGAGGGGTTGATTTTTCAGGAGTAATTTCAGTTCGTATACCTTAAGAAGAAATTTCACAGTTTTCATATCCGGTGTCTGTAACAAATTAACAATTTTAAGAATGTCTAAGCACACAAACTCGGGGTCTTACTGACCGGAAATGCCCACTGCCCCGCCGGCAACATCTGGTAGCCATCTTGAAAGTATCTGACCAGTTTGAGATATTAGCACGTGTAGACATTAATGACCATTTGTTCAGTTATGTTTAGTGTATATGATGGCTACCGGACGTGTAAATAGCCGTAAACATTGTTGACATTTTGCTAGAGATCTGAGTTATTGGTGCGATATATAAAATGTTGGGCTTATGTTGGTAATTTATTGAAGAAACACTCACAGTACCCTTACAAGCACACCCTCAAAACGCCAAACATCTAGTTATTTCATCTCTTAGATGACTTAGGAGGTTGGGTGACCGAATGGTTAACGCTTGTGTGTTGTATCAAAAGGTCTGTCATTGAGTCAAGTGGAGTGGTTGTACGTGATAAGGAGTAGGGTCGCCTGTCCAACCTCGTGGGTTTCCTCCGAGCTCCTCAGTTTCCTCCCACTGCTAAAGACCCCTACGCGCAAGCGAATAATTGAAATAAATTTGAAACATATGTTAGTCCCTAATTTGCGTCGAGTAGACGTTAAAAATTCTACAGATGTTATGTTGCCACCTTGCTTTCCCTAAGATGGTTAGCCGACTCCAGAACGATATTTCATTTCTGTCCACGGTCATAGATCTCAAGTATCCGCGCTGTAGATCAAAGCCTGTTTTCTATATATGTAAATCAATGGTGCGATCCCACATTGTATGTGACAAAGAGTAAGGACACCTTCCTAACCACATGCGTTTTTCTGTAGGAATAACCCACTACCCGAAATATATATAATCTTTTGGCAGTGATTTTATGATGTATAACGTAATAGGTGAAATGCTAAACATGATTTTCAAGTGAAAGTTGAGAGACTATCATGAAATCTTGACAGATTCCTTAATAACCTTTATACAATTTTGACGCAGGATTTATAGATGATCGATTTGGGCGCCATTGGTGAACTCAATTTCACAGTTTATTTACATCATTTAAGATTATACATCCAATTATGGATCAGTGAGAAGGGTCTACACATCACAGACTCGTTTCCCAATAGTGTTTGATTTTGCCTAAATATACTAAATAAAGAAGTAGTATGATGTTTATTAATCCTAACTAGTTCTTTATTCATTTCTACCAATAGCCTGTTGTAGACAAGTCTTTTGATTACACGCCATTTTCTTCATGCCAGGTCAAGATAAGACAATCGTTTGATACATGCAAATCTTCCCGGGAACCAAAACAACGCATTATAACTCAGTGGGATCTACTTCATGTGCACATGTTGGAAATCACGCCACCTTTTGTGAATTACAAATTATTCGTCTCCCACAAGGAAGATAAATTTATCAACAACTTTTTGTACAGAATATTGTTGTACGTTATATTGTGTAATGTCAGGTTAGCTACTGGGATGAGAAATCGTTACTGACAGTGTAAATTTATTTCGAGTAAGAAGACTCGTGTAGTTTTTGTCACTAGTAACTAAATGACTGAAACTCGTAATGGGCTGTATTGATTTCTAGAACACATAGCTCTTACTGTCCTAATTTGACCTAGACTCAATATTATACCCCTTCTGTAAATACGAGTTAATAATGATATTTAAGAATTTCGAATCTCTATTGAAAATAGGCCACTGCAGTATAGGCTACATCTGACCACCAACTCGAAATTTTTCTGAAAAAAAGACAGAATATTTATATTCCTATTTTATAGCAAATGTCATATAATAATCTGCGCACAAACTATGTAGAAAAATGATAAGTTTCCATTGACGTCTGACACATCACTAGGTATCGTCTGCTGCATCACTAGGTATCGTCTGCTCCATGTGCTACCAACAGCGATGGCATGATGACAGAAACAGATGTATGAGATGGGTAGCCACACTCAAGATTCCTAAATTCGAACAAAATAATATTTTCCTATGTCTGTTGAAATGATATGTAACCTCGATATGTTTCGTTTCCTATTAGTACCCATTTAATGATGCCTGAAATTTTTGATTTCAAATTATTTATGATCTTCGTCATTGGTATGGTCTCGGTGAATGTAAGTAATGCATACATATTATTAACTATAGAATAGATCTATGTGGATGATCAAGAAAAAGTTGTAAAATACTGTTGAGTATTTTTACGCCGTAGAGTGGATGAACACATATTTATATGTAATGCCGTTTGGCCTTTTATTTTATATTGTCGGTTTATCGACCAGAAAGTCAGATACATATCTCGTGCTTTGAATATCATGAAACATTTTGTAATTGGATTTTAGCCCAGTTACGATTTTACAATGGATGAAAAATATTTTATTACAAATGATCTTTGTTCCTTCTAGTATCATGATAACAGAAGTGGTTTAACATCGACCGTGTATCCGTAATACCAATATTTAAACTCGGAACCGTGTCAAAAGATGGCAATGTCTGAAATTGATATTCTGATATCATAGAATCCCTTACTTCATGTTATACTCGTGTTGCTCAAAGCTGGAAATATTACACCCTAACTTGTTGCATTAAAGGTCTAATCACTCTATAATTTATTCGTTAACTTTACATACACCAGTACAAAGGGGATTATTCCCTTGCTGGTAGGTTCACGTAGGTATTGATTCCACATTCGGAATATATAGTTGGCTTGAGAGCGATTGAGGCTTGGGGGAATCTAAAAGTGACGTCGTACTTACTCCTCTAGGAACACTTAATATTACTTTGCCATTTATAATGTACACGTTCCGTGGTAAAGCCCTCGTACTGTTATTACACTAATTTGTCAATTTGTGTTTGAAATCTGGCAACGTTTGAGATCGATCGTATTCTATTTCATTCACACCTATTATCTCTCGTTACTAAAACAGAGATTATGGTTTCATTACAACACCCATTAAAATACTGTGTTTTAGAGTTTCTATTAGGTTTGAGCTAATAAAACAAATGGGTAAAGATTTATTAAATGTACGAAGATCGTAAATTCTCTTTGTAAAAGAAAAGCAGGGGATTTTTTTTTTTAGAAGGACAGTGAGTTTTACGATATTGATATTGTTTAAGATGCTAATATAAGAGATAGAACGACACAAGTGCAATTTCAGATTTAGCTGTCTTAATTCTACAAGAAATGGGTTGGCCTTTTCTCAGTTGTGTATATCATTAAATATAAACTTTCAGCCCAGTGAAGTACTGTGGTGTCTTAATACAATTGTGCCTGGAGATTTGGGTAGGTTTTGTAAATTTGGCTTTATAATTCAGCATGGATGTTTACATTCCGAACTTGCCTGTTTCACTTCAAGACATGGTGCTGTTTACATATTCGTCTCGTGTAATTCAATGACTGGTTTTATATGTGAAATGATATATTATTATCATATCTTATACATTTTCCGGTAAAATTGGATGATCGAAAAGAAAGTTGATCACAATCATAATATAATGTAGCTTCGTGAGAAAAATAAACTTGTCCGCAAATGACCGCAATTGATATCGCAGACGAACGTTTTTATCTGCATGAAACTCCAGTTCGCCAAATTTGAGGCCGGTCATCTACATGTAAGATTAGGCACCAGTCCAGGATGATGATTTACAAACTGAACATCCCGGAGACCGGCGATGACTTGATAGATCGAAAGATTGCTCCTTTCGGCGACTACCCGATCAGAAAGGGAAATGTTGGAAATGTCTTAAAATGAAGATAAGGCCCGGTCCCACTGCACTTACGGATGCAAAGAGGACGTAAAACGGGGAAAAAATGTGCCCTCCGTTTGAAAACGCCATGCATCCGTTGTGTACTCATTGCATACGTGTTTCATACGCTCTATCCATCGAGCATCCGTTCACTTTGATTTCATCCGCACAAAATGTTTTGAGCTGCACAAAACTTTTATAACGGATGAACTTTCTGCCGTGTACGATGTAAATGCGCGACATATACGAGCACCAAACGTTCCATGTCCGTTATCATCCGTTAAACGTCCACTGTATCCTCGCTTCATCCTCTGAGCATCCTCGCAACTGACATCCGCTCCAGCTGAAAACGGAAAGAGGGAGGAAAGATAAGGTACATGGAACGTCTATACATCGTTAGTAGCACGGAAATAGAAAGGATGTAAGCGTATGCATCTCGTATATAAAGTTTTCAAAACGGACAAAGCGTTTGTATCTGGGATGTATCTGGTATATTGAAGGATGTCTGGAGTTTGCCGGAGCTGTCATCCACTTCCATCCGCTAGGCTTCCAATGAACATCCATTTAACTTTCCCGCTACATAATTCCCACGTTCGTTCTTTTCCGTTCAGTTTTCGCAAATTTTCGTCAATTTTGTCCATTTCTGGAGCGGATAAAAACGGATGGAGCCACCCCCGAAAGTTTGCTCGTCCGCCGTGTCCTTTTTGCATACGTTTTGTGTCCATCGGCCACTGGGACCGGGCCTTTAGGTTGTAGAAGAATGGACAAATCCTAAATTATTCATCATATGAATAATGCGATGTATTAAATTGTTGAAATTTCGGACGGACCCTTTATAACAATATTAACATTGGGTAAAGTAGACCTTGAAAAAAATCAAATTGGAACTGTGGTCGTCAGATGGACATTGTCCCATTCGAAACTAAGTTGTGGAGCACGAGAAGAACCAACTCCTGACGAACTCTCCCCGCTGTTCGAAAATACAAATGGCTTAATCGTCTAAAATTGACTGGTCGATTGTGAAAGGTCTTGATCATCTACGGCCTAGTTAGCTTCACGTTCGGCAATCAATTGACCACCGGTCAGTTACCAATCAACTGAAGAGCTAGATAGAAGGATGACAAATATTTATTGATATAATTACCTCTATTAGTATTCATTGGCTTGCGGTAGACGAGCGATCAATGCAAGGCTAAAGGCTTATTACGCTAATATACACTTTACATGTAATAATCCAATAAATTATCCACATAGGATATTACTTCATGCCATTATTCTTATCGGTAATTGAATTATAACAGACTATGTGCTTATAGGCATGCTGTGTTTAAGTTTTAATTGTGGTCCTCGGTCATTGAATAATAACTTGATAATGATTATGGTAGCCTCTGGTTAATAACCGGGGATTGAATCGGGCAAACCTGGAAATGTAGTCCACGTAATGTTTTTTGATCGATTATATATCTTGGGTATGTGTAAATTCAGAATCCGGATGATGCCATCGGACTATACCTGCTGTTTGAGTCTCGCATATCGAAAGGCAATGTATGTAACAGAAGTATAAGCAATGCCGGATTTAGCTAAAGAGAGACCCTAGTCAATTTCACACACGAGACCTTTCAGAATTCCCCACCCAACAGTGCGTTAAGACAGGCTAATGTCAGTGTCAAAAATTGTAATACCTTGGCCGGGGGCACCCTAGATGTTTAGGCCTTAGTCTTTGGTCCGGCACTGAGCGTACGAAACGTAATTGATTTTGTTGATTGTTCAAGTAACCGTTTAATACGTCGCTTTCTACCCTGAATATAACTCGATTATAAGAGGCATCTGATGTTTAACCTCTGCTGTCTCTAAGGAAATAATAAACACTGAACTAAATTATTGATCATATTTTCAATAATTAGAGTTTAGAAGCACTGACTGACTGTCTTTCTTGAGTTCTCTTTTTAAGTAAACAGATAAACATTTTCGTCTATGTCTGTGTGTTCTTTGTATTGCGTTGCTGTAATGTTTATTAAATTGTGAATTGTTGGTTCGTTTAATATCAATAAATAAGCCTATTTAAGCAGAGGACTAACAGTTGCAAATCTGACAGCTCCAGTGTATTGACAACATCACGTGATGCGAATGTTTACAACACCGCACGTGGAGTGAGGAGAATCCGACGACCAAACGGCTTCAGTTTACTGGCAGTCAGATGTAAAGTGTGAGTAAAAACTGGAGCGTATAGTAGCAGACGATAACTAGTAGTAGGGAGTTGTGGCGTGTTGGTCTCGGTGCCAGGATAACAATAGAAAGTTGTGCTTCCAGGAATATAATTCACTTTACAAGCATGGATCATGAAAATACAATTTGTCCCCCGGCATTGCCCGAGGAGGTGGATTTACCAGATCCGGAGATCTTACTACCAGACGAACCCTTACCCGAACCTATTAAAGACGAAGAAGTTGTAGAAGTTGAAACCGCTAAGGAAGGTAGAGCGATATTTTCATTATTCTTGTCAGATCATCCTTGAAAGCCTCCAAACATCTGTTAATTTATAGAAAAAAATAAATTAGCTCAACCTAAATTTGACCCCATTAAAATTTATTACGTTGTTTTAAAACCATTAAACACGAAAACTAAGTAAAGAAATTTGTTTTCGCTTTCCGTCTTTTTGCATAATTTATACCGCAGCTAAATTAAACAGACAAATGTTAATAACAAAACATAAAGACAAGGAACAAAGATATCTAAATCTAGACTGTCAAGAAACAACTGCTGTAGAGCTTCTCTCGTAAACATCAAACGATTCGTTTACAGTACATGATTACTGGAGAATTCAACCTACTTCACGGCATCGTGCATAATTTATTCACCGTTTCCAAAACAAAAGTTCCGGGCGGCTTTTCTGTACTGTGTCGAGGCTTGTTATTTTAAACTCCTGTTTGTTTATCTCAACAGTTAAGACCCGTATTAAATTTCAAATTATTACATATGTAGAAGGCCTTTTCTGCATCTTTATCTGATTCGATGTTATGTTTACAAGACGACGCCTTGTTCATTGGGTTGAACGTACTGCCACTAGAAGCAATTTTATCACAAATATAGAATATGTGAATGCAAATGCTGAATTCTGATGTGGGGTTAACTTCGATAGTGGTTTATTTTACAAGCTATTTATGGCATTTCAGGCTTATTATGTGCGTGTGTTATCAGGGAACCCAGAGCGCCGAGATTGTTTGATGTAAATGTCAATTTATCCACAACGCAGCCTTCATCATCTCGCCGCTATAAGAATCGAGATAATGTTCACGATTAACCTCTCGTAGTATAGGAATGCGCGTTTAATACACTGTCATGACAGACTACTGCAGGCAGCAGTGTTCATTAGAATTTGATAACTTGAAGGGTTCTAATCAGCACACAGAATGGTAATCGAGCAACTATCACAGTAGGTTTATATTAACACTGACGACTCGTAATGCTTTCAAAGTGGTCATTACGTACATATGTCAGCTTATAAAATGTCTTTAATCTGGTCAAGGTCTTTTGAAATCGATGTGTGGGCCGTTTTTGAATTTCATCTAAATCAGCGTTTAAATAATTAATGTCTTCATAAACGTTACTGAAAATAAAATTGTTTTCTTGGGAGTTGTTATTCTTACTTTCAAAATATAGAAATAACTGTCCACCTACGTGAAGTTTACAATTGACACTTGGAAAACATAACAAACTTTGTTTAGTCTCACACTAGAGTTATTCTCTCTTTCACAAAGATAACCGCTGAAACTTTTTTATATGTTTTTTTAAATGCCATTTGTGGTAATGTACATATACCAGGCAGTTAATATTAAAACAATAATCTAGCTACCTTTTCTCGCTTAATTTGTTTACATCTGGAAGTTGTCAATTTACTGAACAGCATTTATCTGCCACAAGATAAGATTACTAAATTAGCACTGGCCATCTATAAATATCATAAATGCAGTACTCATCAGAACCATCAATGGGAGTTGTCATTTACTAACTTTACATACAAACTTTATATGCATCATATTACTAAATCCACACTGATCATGCACTACCATAAATATCGGAATTGCGATACTCGTCATGTAATTTTGTGGAGGTGTTACGGTAACACATGATTGACTGAACATCTGTATGGTCAATTGCCTAAAAGTTGCCAATTAATTTACTTACAAAGTTTATATCTATGCACATAATATTACTAAACAAACCTCGACCAAGCACTTCTATAAATGCAATAATTTCAAATTCTTATCTGGCACAATGAAGATTACTAAATTATAACATTGAGCATGTACAATTGTCGATATCGCCAACGTCAGAATCATCAATTATTTAGTACCCTTTCAGAACTAAAAAAGTATGATTTGTATGGGTTGGGTTTTTTTTGTGTTTTTTTTAATGAACAATTGAAAGCATGTATGTTTTTTTTAACCGGAACAGGCAGCCTTATTAAGGTTTTTAGATCCCTAATTGTGTACTCTGTGTACTCTCACAAATATTTACATGTACATAATCATTTAAAATGTATTTGAAAGAATTATGTTATCTCTTTTGGTCGTCCATTTTTGTGAACAATCCGATTATCTGGCACTGTTAAAACAACAATGTTCTTTCAACATGATATACTGGATGCACATGAATAGGTATTGACAAATAACTTAAACAGCCGATGTCACTCACTCAACACAAAGAAAGTGCATAAAGATCAACTGGGTTCACACTATATAAATATTTACATTAATCTGTAGTAGGAACGAATGGTACCAATGGTGCCCAACATGCCGATTGTAAACCAGATAGAGTAGAAATCTTGAACCATGAGGAGTCGGTATAATGGCAGAACGTTAGCTTATCTCGTGAGAATATCTCATTTGCATATCATATACCACAGCCATTCCAGCAATCAGTGTGCACCATCAGTGTGCAACCAGCATGTTGCAACCACTAGTTCTTTTTATAAGAATAATTGCGTTATTTTCTTCCGTTGGGACGAGAATAGGCAGCAGCCATAGCTATATTGAAATTAATGCTTATTTCTGTAATCAAGAACACGGGAATGCTGTTTATTCAATTGATTTTGTCATTGTAAACGTGTTTGGATTTTATTCTTATTTATGGTTTCAAGTTTTTTAATGATGCGCTACTTGATTTGATCACTGCTGGGCAAATCTTGGTGTAATTACGGAGTAAACTGAAAATAGTGTTAATCTCTATGCTTAGATAAAATGAGACGCATTTAGGGACATATTTAAGTTGTGAAATCTACTTCTATATGCCTTATAAGAAGTAGTATATCCGTATAAGTGTTTTTAATTAAAAAGCATGGACCTGTTGATCCGTGATTATAAATCTTCCAGGGATTATACACTATTAGATTATCATTAAACGGCTACAAAGCCCCATGACATCCTTGTATAATTTCTACGCAGAAACCCGTCTAGGGGGTTCGGGTTCTTTTGTGTTATTTCTACATTTACACTTCCTCTTCTTGTATGCTTGTATGATTTTTGCATGCTTGTACTCTTAACTTTTTTCTTTTTTTTCAAGTAGGCGTGGCTTAAATCTTTATTGTAGTCTTATATAGAAGATTCGATTTCAGTTTGTGATTGTCAAGCAGCAGGTTTCTATGTTAATGTTGGGGCTACATATTGGTTCTTCAGAATCTGGCGCAGATTTTACAAGGAAACTACAAATAGAAGATTTTTAAGAGGTCGATTAATCTAATCACGAGAGAGATACCGATAAGTTTTTATTCCTCCGCGTAGTCGATAACATTTTTTCTTATCTAACCGACTTATATGGTAAAATATCAAGCAATGCTGTATCAACTGTCAATTTCTCTCGAGAATGTTAGGTCCCCTTTTGTCCAAAGTGGCATGCGGTCTCGAAGTGTTATAGTAACGAACCTGTAACTCGTATTTATTAGACAAGATCATCAGCAGGTCTAAACTAAAATCTCTGTATCTGCTTCAGATCATGGCTCGGGATTCACGCGATTCTCATTTCCAGATCCACGTGGATTCCGCAAAGTGTATTTATGATGCCCCCTGTAATTCCGTTCTCAGTTCTGGTCTTGTGTTTACTCTAGAAATAAAATTTATGAAATGATCTGACGTTATGTAAATCGGGAAATGAGCTGCGGGAATTTCCATACGAGCTACAATATCTACCGTGGGACCGTTACAAGAATTGGGTCAACTGAAAGGGTTTCGTGGGATACGCGCCAAATGTTTTAGAAATACACGATGAACTACTGTCAAACAGATGAAAACAAGCGTAAATGGTGTGAAACTTGGTGTTTTTAATGGACTGTGTTAACTTTTAGTTTGTGAATGTCAAATTAACGAAAGACTTCTGTGTCAATGTGCACGTGGTGTTTGATCACCTCAATATTAATCGTAGTTAATTCATTATGACAACCATTATAAACAAACTAACATTTCGAGTAATAAATTTGGATTATTTCAATTGGTTGGCGATTTCATTGATTCGGCAATAAGGCAAAATCCGTAAGATGGCCGACAGAACAATAAGGTATCACTATCACTTGAAAAGAATTCGGTTAATAAATTTGTCAGTGACCTTGTAATTACCCAGCATTAGTAGATCACGCAAAATGTAAAATGCATTTTATTTAGTAGATGAAGAAAACGAGTATTTAGTCAATTTCAGTGTTTATCCTAGCATGTAAAATTTTTAAATGTCACAATGTCAACAAATCCCTAATGAGGTGAGGTGACATTATCATTTTGTATTAGGTCTTGTGGTTCATGCTAAACTCTTAATGGCTTCAATGAAAGTTGCAGTGAAATTGGCAAGAACTTCTTACTTTGAACATTAAGAGAAGTTTTATTGCCTTATCCAACCAGAACTGTTTGAATTATTCACATACTATGAACTGCATGCAATTTCTTTTAGTGTGTTTTTGTTTCCCTGCGGTAAGTAATAGAAATTCGGTCTCTACAAAGTTAACAGAGATGACACCAATCGTCTTCATGATATCATGGTTTTACAATTGATTTTCTATTTGACTGTTATTTATCTTTTAAGATTCCAAGGTTCCAAACCAGATCTGCTAAATCTAGAATACAGATGCGATACGAATTTATCAATATTTTCAAAATCTGGGAGATATGTATGGAATGAAGATAAATGCACTGCAGTATATGCAATTGAATAATAAAATTTCTGCAGATGCTGGGGGGAAAAAGATTATTTTCATTGTGCACTAAATATAATGTCATTTTTCTGCTCCCCACCCACCTCCCTATAATAAATGAACTCTTTCTGTATAATACATGAATTATTTACTTCAAAGAAATTATTCAACTGAGAAACACTTAAGTTTAATGGTTTGAATACTGAAGCATTTTGTTTTGCCAGACAATGATTAGGTAAACAGTTTTATCAGATAAAGTGTTTTTATATAGTTATCTGACATTAATGATCTGACCTACAATATGAATTAATCTGGTTAGCTTCGTTTCAGACGTCTCGATTTCGCTCAGTTCTTTCAATTCTCCAAAGAATAAGTAAGAAGCCAAATAAGAAGCCAATATGAAAATTAATAATTTCGACTTGAGCAAACTGATCTTCTTTTGATATTTTTACAAGAACTTTCGAAGAATAAAATATCTCGATATCATGTAATGATCATTAGGACTACATCACTCAGTAATACATCACTGTAAATTATATTGATTTTGAGGTTTTCTTACTATAGAATATCACGAAATGTAAATGGGTCAAATCAAATCTTTAGTCATCCTATTTCAAGATTTATGATACTTTTACATTCTCCATTACTCTTGTAAAAATAACTGAGACATTTTTCGTGCCGATGTTTAAGCATATAAATTGTAATGTTAGAAAATAAGAAATAATTTACAAATGGCTTCAGTGGCTTGGCTGTCAAAGTCTCTCACATATGGATACTTTACGCTCTTCACAAACAAGGTTTTTATATTCAATAACATATTTCTGTCTATGTTCAGTGAAGTTATGGGGTTTTGTTTCTACTAATTGGTAATAGTAGGTTATGAGGTGTTTTCTATGTTATTCAAGATAATTACAAAATAGCGTAAATAAGTACAGTACAGTCTATATAAAGGATACATTAACCAGCAAAAGGCTTATGAATGTTGCTTCATATATGGGGGAATTATGAAAATATGAAACCTAATAAGTTATCATTTTGTTTCACAATACATGTACATGGCACTATGGTGGCTAGAAAACGGATGTGTTGCATATTCCTCCATTGGTAAAGGTGATTACTATCAGATCAATTACAAATGAGTTAGATCTAATTGATAAGGCCAACTGCAAGTTTGGTCAAATGTCATGAGATTTAAACCAGGTTAGCGCTAATCCCAACTCTAACCCTAGACCTACCTCTACCGCTTACCCAAACAGAATACCACAAGCAACACCGAAGGAAGACCATCGGTGCCACCAAAAGCGAAATCAACTTTGTGTATAAATCTAATGTATTGCATGTATTTTTAATAAAACTAGGAAATATCACGAACCAAATTCTTAAACCTAACCCTGGACCTACCCCTAATGCTTACCCAAACCCTAACCTACAATCAGAATCTCACCTACAATCACATGCCCTAACCTTATTTACATCCCAGCGAACTTGGCAAAAATTGAGTTGGCCGTGGCGTATCAAATAGATCTAGCCAGTGAAATAACCAAATAAACAGTTAATTTCTCCAAATATGGTTATTTATGAATTTATCAAAAATGGCCACATTGAGTTCAGAAAAAACCTTTGTGTTGTTGTTATTGTGCTCAAGTTCTGTTCAGTAAAAAGATATATATATATAATATGTTCCTGGTGTTATTATATGATTTAGGGATGGTAACATTATCTAGGTACCAGGAAGTTTAAGATAATATGTGCGATACCAAGCAGGGTGTGTGATCATCCGCACCTTATTCTCTCATATAGATAAATTACTGATATTTGTTGATAGATATCTATATAGCAGATCACACCATTAATGTTAATCAAGAACAAGGGTTAAAAACAAACATTCTCAAACAGAGCCAAATTGTTATAATACATGACCTTTTATTGTTCATTAGTTGTTTGATTAACTGGTTTGATATTTATCCTGGTTCTTCAGATTGTAGGGAGCCTCTAGTAGGGTTGGGATAATTTGATTTCTGTGAGTTCTGTGGTCGGTTGATTATTATTTCCTAACCTTTTGTTTAAGACAATGGCTTGATATCTTTAAGATTTTGTCATGTTTTTTTTTCCATTTCCCTTTTTTGTTCAACATTCTTTTTTCAGACGGTTATGTCTTTGTTTTCTTTTGGGGTGTGGGGGGAAGAGGGAGGGAGGAGAGGGTAGCTGTAGCATACAGGTTTGTAGTAAGATCTGTATATTTTTTCTTGTGTACATTTCTGTCCAGATGATGTGACACAGTGTTAGGTTATTGTAGATCAATCCTGTGTTATCTTACAGTGTTTACAGGGAGAAGTGATTAATTAATACCATTACAGACTATAATACACTGGCTCATATCATATTTCCCTGGTAGCAAATATTACCAATGTCTTCCATACTTTGCTCTTTAAAAGGGGTTATAACATTTCGAGCTGTAATAATCTTTTTTAGTAACTTGACATCACGAAAAGTTTATTTTAGTATAAGATCTGCAAATCGGCATAATAGTTAATTACAGTATGGATGGCTGCTTATTATAATATTCCATAACAGATTGAGATATCTTAGTAAAAGAGCAAAGAAAATTAATCAAATTCTGTCTTGATAATTCCATTGTACAATAAAATGGTTAGGTTTTATGATCCATAGTAGTTTATTTTGGTTCCACAAAGTCTCACTTATGTTCAGAGCTCAGTGAATTACTCTTCAGGAGTATTCATTACTTATAGGATTTCTGTAAACCTGAAGCACCCAAAGACTGTACTGGTAAAGTTTAATAGGTTTTATGCTTAATTAATATGTCTGTCTATCAATTTAACCATCAAATACCAGAGTAATTTCTGCCCATGATGATCCACCCTGTAATAGCAAAACCTTTAAGAGAAACACTTATTATCTATTTAGGCATGCTGTGAACTTGTATATAATTTTACATAATTGCTTTTTCATTTCGGTAAAGGTAAAACAGTAGTCTAGTGAAATAAACAGACTGCTTGAGCTTGGTGTTCCATAGCAAAACTCTTCAAAGAAATTGGTGCATTTCACAGTTTTCCATTTGGATTGTAACTAAAAATTCTGGAATGGATTTGTAACGGTTCGTCTGTTTCGAAACTGAATAATTTGCTAGTAAAAATGAGTGACCTTTAAGACTTAGATCACATTTCTATCAGTGAATATTTTCCTGGCGTATAAAAGGAGATTTATTTATAAGGAAATCTAGCGCTTCATCATGGTTCTACATAACCTATGGGCTATTATACGTCCGCCCTGGTAGCGAGTAATTTCCAGGAATTGATTAATGGTAAAATGGAACTAGAGGCCTGTTTATGAGCAACGAGGTCGGTTAACTTAATGTTGTAAAAGAGTCAATATTGATATTGGGAACACGATGGTTTTGGTTCGACTTTTACGACTAAACACTCTTTAGTTAGCCAGATAACATTGCAAAAGTCAATCTTTACACTATAAGCATGTATTGACTAGGGATGAATAATGTTTTTATTATTTCTTCTTTGGTATTTAGGGGGGTTGGATGGCCGAATGGTTAGCATGTGCACGCGTTGTATCACACGGTCTGTCATTGAGTCAACTGGCAGGGTTTCGATTCCCTGGTTTTACGTGACAAGGAGTAGGGTCGCCTGTCCATCCTCATGGGTTTTCTCCGGGTCCACCGGTTTCTCCCACTGCTAAAGACTCCTACGAACAAGCGAATTATGAAATAAATTGAACCATGTGTTAGTCCCAAAATGACCTAGTTTGTTTCGAGTGGATGTTAAACCCCATTTCTCTCTCTCTTTGGTATTTGGCACTATGGTATCATCAGAATTAAACAAGGTTGACCTTCAGTATCGCTCTATTTAGTCGTGCATGGGGCATGGTATTCATACTTTTTCATACACCTTACACCACTTCTCATAGCTAACAAATTCCAATAGCAGTGTTTTACAAGTCGTAATAAGCATGATTTAAATCATGCATCTCTACTCAAATGGAGTACCGTATTCCATAAATCCTGACAGTAACGCTATATAAGAAATATAGTTGTCTCGTAACATAACAATACATCATAGTTTCCGTGTTCAGTAATTATTGGTTCTGTGACTATTACATTCAGTAAATTGTGCAATTTGTCGTAAGGCATGTATCATGTACTAATATTAGACTGAATATTGACTTCTCACGCTACCACATATATCACACACAATAAATTTCTTTCTGATAGAATAATGGTCCATGTGAAATTTTTTGCCTATTTAATGCGAAGCTACTGATTATAACTACAATAAAATTTTTGACTATCGAGCTTAAAGGGTATTCAAATCCAAAATTCATCAATTCTAAATGGAAACATAATGTTATATTATAGTACTTGCCATGTGAATGTTGCTATATAAAAAGTAAAAAGGGCACAATTCTTAGTAATAGTCTGTTCTGTAGATTGTTATTACTGTTTAGATTCCTAGTTGCAGATCGCTCATTATAAGTAATAAACAGTAATTGTATTCAGAGAATTGTCATGTATATTTCCAATTCAATTACAAAATGTCATTGCACCATATATTACAAAGTAGTATTGGGAGTAACTACAATTTGAAACTCACTCCAGAAAGTGAGACAAGACCCCACCACCTGTCAAAACAAGTTATTCTTTCGTTGAATATCATATAAAAGTAGCGAAAATGGACAGTTTACAAGAAATTCACCTCATTAGTTTATCCAAACTACCCTTATCCTGGCCATTTCCAGATATAGTATCAGACAGAAACCCTAATGACTATAAGCTAGAATCTGAACTGGGTTTTCAGAGTTGTTGTCTATAATCATATAATACTTTTTGACGCTTATTGAGATAAACAGGCTTTAACTGTTAGTTTAAAGAAGGGATGATGATGATAATTAATGGTGGCATTCTGGTTTTATTGGACTTTTATCTCTTTTCTCTGTTTTCCTGGTTCATTGCAAAGTTTATACCCTAATAATATCAAGGGATTGTTATTAAAATGAAATGTATTCCCCGATTGGCATATTTTTAAAAACTATCTGTTCGTTTTATCAGGTTTCAAAACAGTAATTTGTGCAGCAGTGGCCAAAATTTCTAACCTTGACATTTTCTGGGCGAATTTCTTTCTATTCTTCATTGGTGATGCTTAGAAATCAATCTGATATACAATGTTGTTGTATTTTAAAAGTGGAAGTTATTGTGCTCCAGGGAATTGGCAACGAAATATATCCCAAGCTAGTAATAAAATAATTTCAGTACCTTAAACATTAACAGAGCACACATTTCACTTTCAAGGAATCAATTAAATTGTTATGTCTTCAAAACCCAATATTATCGAAGTTTCGCCTTTTTTTTTCTTCGTAATGAATTTATAGAATGTCACCATGGCAACATTTTTTCCCAGTGAGGTAATAAATTGAACGAAAATAAGTAAGATGTTAACACGGCAGCCAAGATTATACAAGTGTTTATACATTGTCTATGATATCATAGCATGGATGTAGTGAAGTATCTTACAAAAAAAGCACTTAAAATCTTTTAGACTAGGTTCCCTAAAACATGCTTAATTTCATTTCAGAATTTCTTTTTAGTAAATATTCATCCACTTTTATAAGTTTACCCAATTCAATCCTTCATTGGAAAGATCCACACAAAAACCTATGTTGTGGCACTTCGAAAGAATTGTAGTTTAGAAATTTCAATATGATGCTTACCACCCCAAGTCTAATGGCTATTTCCTGACCTACTAGAGATAAATGTAGTAATAACATGGCCTCCATGTTTAGTTATTTAAAGTAGCTCATATATCATGTTAAAATTCTGTAAAGAGATAACTTTAAGTTATTCCAGTTTTTGAACTACATCTTATATTGGAATGGTTTTTCAATTAGTTTGTTCTGATCTGCCTGGTAACAGTAGCAGACCGTATCAGGTTACTTCTAAACCTCGCCTCCATTCTTTATCTTTCATTAAATTGACAAAAGCAACTTATTGCTTGTCTACTGCTCCTGATTATTTGGGTAAATCAAGTGAACTGGATGTAATAAGTGACCCTGGGCTTTCACCACCCAAATTCCCCACTTAAAATAATTTATAGTGGCAGGTGTTACTTCTGAGTTGCTTTTGGTTATCAAAATGCCAAACTATTGAACATTTTAAGTAGAATGACAGGGCAATAACCAGCTGTAGTAATGTCTGCAGTGAGGGAATCCACAAATCTCCAAAACATATCTTATCCTGTCTGTATTCCCTTTCATAACAAATAACATCCTAGATAAAAGAAAAGATGGTGAATGATGAACCTGATAAGAAGAGTTAGCTTATGTTAAAAACAATTTACAGTCTTTAAGAACATTTTTTTACTTTACTTTTCTTTTTTCAATATGTCAGTGTGATATTAACCATTAACCAACAAAGAAAAAGAAGAAAAATATGATATAGTCATAGGTGAATCTGGAATCTAACATTATAATCCATGAAAGAATACTGCAATTTAAATATCATCAGTTTGTTCCCTATATATGATAAAAACAGCCATATTTTACAGCTTTGTTAGAGGTGGGATGGGATCCCTGGTGGCTGAGTGGGTAAGACGCTGGCTCGCTAGTCTGGAGGTCGCATGTTTGATCCCAGCATTAGCCGAAAATGTTCCTCTGGATTTCCTGACGTGGCTTCCCCTTGTCAGTGGTGCAGGACAGAAGGGCCTGAGAAGGACAGCTGTCTTGTTGTTCTGATGGGATGAAAAACTGAGATCCTGTGTATACATTGGTGTGCACGAAAAAGATCCCTTGGCAGTTGGAATTAGATATAAGAGTAGGCCATAGTGCCTCTGCTCGGGTAAAATTTCCCTCATAGCACACTGTATGGCGTATGCCCATCTTCATGCCCAGTCGGAGCAGAACAGTAGCATGTTAAACCCCATTTTATTTCATTTGTCAGAGAAGCAGGATGGAGGGCCTGGAGAGGATAAGTGTCTACTTGTTTAGATGGGACAGAAAACTGAGACCCTGTGTACGCGTTGGTGTGCATGTAATGGAACTATTACAAGAGTAGGCCGTAGACTTTCACCTTTTTGTTTTTCCTTGAGCCAAGATATCAGCCACAAAATATTCCTGTGAGTGTTAGTTATTGAATTAAGATAAGTTTGATCAAATATAGCGAAGTATACACATCTTGTATTGCTATGGCCAATTGTTTTATTTTATCCTGAACCATTTTAAAGAAGGGTATCAACTATTATAATTTCAGTCTAGACAGTTGAACGATTTACTTTAATGATTTCTCTTTAACAGAAACTATAATGTAATATATAAATGCACCCCAAGGAATACAATTTTCTATATTCAACTTTATTGTCTACATTTAACTATACTTCTAGGATACCATTACAATACAGAATATATTAACCATGGCCATATGGCCATTTTAAAAGCAATCCTTTACAGTATTCTGTAAAGCTAGATCTGGATGTGAAAATGGCATTGAAATGTGTATTATACTTGGGCAATGTCATAAATAACACATTTCTAAGCATGTATGTGTGCATTTTAATTAATTAGATGACTTTGTTCAGTTCGAAACCAGAACTGTATTTACTTCATGATAAATGTTCAGCTTTGACAACATATCATCATATTATTTGTTCTTATTTGTGAATGAGATGTGTATAAATGTCTGGGCCAAGAATTGGTGAAACTGGGTTCACACTTGTCAGGGGTAGTGCCAGCGGTGCTTACAAGTAAAGTGTTGCTAAGTTACCTGCATGGAATAAAAAGATGAAGTCCACTCATTAAGAATTGCATGCATGTAAAGGAACCATTGTCAGTTGGAATTGAATGATTAGTAAGTAGCCTAATCAACAATGCCGCTGTCCAAGAGAAAAGTCTCCTCCCTAGCATTAAAGGCATGACTATAGATTTAAAAAAATATCTCAAAATGACCAAAGGATTTTATTGATGAAACCTTAAATGTCATTCAATTGTATGCTCATGTAAGTCTACTAAACAGTCATACGATAACATAATGCCAGTTTTATTTGGTAATGACCAGGTTTTGAATGTAATAAATTGGTTTGATTTAATGACAAATTGTGAAGATGGTATGATAAGAATTAAGGAGGCATTCCCCTTAAAGAAGGGGGGTTGGATGGCCGAATGGTTAGCACGTGCGTGCTGTATCATAAGGCCTGTCATTGAGTCAACTGGCGTGGTTTCGAATCCCCGGTTGTACGTGACAAGGAGTAGGGTCGCCTGTCCAACCTCGTGGGTTTTCTCCGGGTCCTCCGGTTTCCTCCCACTGCTAAAGACCCCTACGCGCAAGCGAATTATTGAAATAAAATTAAACCATATGTTAGTCCCGAAATGACCTAGTTTGTGTTGAGTGGACGTTAAACCCCATTCTCTCTCTCTCTCTCCCCTTAAAAAAAAATAACCATTACTAGTGTCATATACAAGGCAGTCTATGCTTATTCTTTCAAGGACACATGATACCACATCTAATTTGTTGAAGAGTTCAAGAAGCTAACAAATTTTGATATACTTAAGTACTAGGCTTAACAATTATTTCTATTTATTTCGTCTTTCTTGTAATTCATTGCTAAGTTTTGGTGGGGGTTTTTCTGTTTTTTGTAAGTTTGTTTTTCATATTGAGTGAAGCTGTTTACGGGTGGCCCCAGATACATTCACTTTATTTGATATTTGTTGTTTATTGTTTCCAGTGTTTGTGTATTTTGTCTTGTCCACAGGTTTGTCTTATCGGTTTTCTTTGCATGTAGTGAGGTCCGTCTGCACTTGCTATTGAGTTCAAAGAGCATTATATATCATAAACAAACAGAAATCAAGAAAACATATGGTTAGTGTATTTTTAGTGGAATTTCCAAACAGAACATGGTAGTCTTGTGTTATTATGACTCCAGTGTTCTGGTATATAATATGATTCCAGTGGGAAAATAGCATCACTGGAAAATCATTGCTACTTAAAAACTCTGTTTATACCAGACGATTAACAACTTGATTAACACCTCATAACACTAACCCAGTAAATGGTAATTTGTTTACGTCATATGATAGGGTATTCTTATTGTGATGTATATTTGATTTATGGCTCTTTTAACCTCTAAAATATCGCGACTTGTTTGGCAGAGTTCCTGGAATAATGTCTGTCTCTACCGGTATTTACACAAGATACTGTATTAATATGTGGGGTTTTAAATTTTCGTAAAATTTCATAAATACATGATACAGAGTAATATTTGTCTGTATTATATATATGTTTTTATTTGCCCACATTTTTATGTGGATGTAAATTGTCATTGTCTCTTGATTAAACTTAAAATATGTGTTTATATCCCATAGATCTCGGTCCCTTTCGAGATTCGTGCATATAGGACCGTATTACATCTAACTTAGAGATCTATGACATACAGTACAGAAGTCAGAGTTTTACTGAAACTGGAAAACAATAATAAATGATCTCCAATGCTAGTTCATAGAATTATCGACACGTCAGTTTGTTGAAATTTGTTCCACGGGTCACATTAAACCCTTGGCGGGCCGGATTTGGCCCGCTGGCCGCATGTTTGACACCCCTGCTCTAGGTCTAAATAGTGCTAGAAAACTAAATCAACTGGGTTTTTTCCGAATCATTAAAAATTATTTGTCACAAAGGGCGTGAATAACTTACCTACAATTATTTTCCTATTCATTACCATTTGACAGTTATACATTTTAAGGATTGGTAAAACAAGCTATAGTTTGTTATATGATATTTTGACATGTAGAAAACCTATCACAGGTTATATAAACAACTTATCTTTCTAAAATAAACATCATTTGTCTATTTTCTGTTTTATTAAATATATACCTTGTTTAATTCATATATTACTTGTTCTTGTACAAAACATTTATAGGGAATCACGGTGGCTCAGTGAGTATGAATCGTGTTCAAAAACCAGAAGATTCAGGGCTTGATATTCAGTGTTGGCTGAGAAAGTGTCTTGAGATTTTTGAGTGTGGTTTACCCTTGTCAGTGATGCAGGATGAAGGGCCTCGCAAAGAACCATGCCTGGTCGTTCAGTTGAGAAAACAGAGGTACCACTGACATGTTGGTGTGATAATATGGTTAAACATCACTGTCACAGTCAGTGGCATATGTCCATCTTCATTAGACCAGTTGGTGCAGAAAAACACACTACTGATCCCTGACTTACTCTGCATTATGTACTAGATAATCCAGTCCCAAACCTAAATATGGAAATTTCATTGGTCTAAAGTCTAGTGGATAATGTACAGTATATAGCCAACACCATCATCATCTGTGGTTTTCAATAATATTATATGGTAGTCATCTATCATTATGTGTTAAAATATTATTAGCTTTTCAATAATCCCTATGGCCATATGTATTCTCTTTTATTATCGATCTTTTCTCTTTTGTTCAAGCCTAACAAAAAATCTGAAAATACTAATCTATTTATAGAACCCATCACCTCCCTCAAGCTCTTTAACACAGTTCCACAAAAAATGTCTTGGCCATTATTACATTGTCTGTGCATAGCAACTTTATCTTGTTGCGAAATAGTGTTGTTGATAAATAACATGACACAATATGTTTTCTACATGGAAAGCAAAATTATGCTCTACAAGGTCATTCTAGTGTATAGTGTATTTGATCGGTTTTGTTGCCCATTCTCTTTGTACAATACTTTTTTTTAAATCAAAATGGCTAACGTTTTTTTTGGCCCACCCTTAAAAGTCCAATCAAGTCATGTATGATACAAGGATTTGCATTGGATGCAGTATTTTTATCTGCTAAAAAATGTCACTTTGCTTTGAGGATGTCAAGTTTCACTCAAAGATGTCTTGGTTAAATATTGGGAATATTTACTTGAACCTCTACACCCAGGGCTTCTTCACTTTTTGTTTATTGTGTATCTGCAATTGTCTTATAAAGTGGAGAAGTGACTTGCATCAAGAAATACTCAACATTTTTTTCCATTTTATTAATTAACAGGGGAGTGGTAACATGGGAGCACAGTCCAAATATTTGTATATTCTGTAAATAAAACAATGCAAATGAACGACATTTTATTTTTACATCTTTTTAATGAATAATTTTGATAATCTACAATACTCAGTCTGTTGATTACCATTTCTGCCATTTGCGATAAAGATATTATTTTGGCCATAAGATTTTAAATGTGGCAATAAACTAAACAGTATTAGGCGTATGGTCACACATTTTTGATTATTATAGTCAATTTGTTTCCGTTTAGAAACCAATTTGCAATAAGAACCACCAAATCATTTAGCTGGAATCATTATAAATTATATAGTACTTGGTATTTTATAAAAAAATACCAGAGAAAATACCACAGAATATCATCTCATAAAATTCCTATTATTTTGTAATCTCTGATCTGGAGTTCTATTATTTCTATTAATATAATGTGCTATAAGTGTAGTAGGTTAATTGATATGAAAATGTTACATTGATAGTACAAGGATAAATAGTGGAATTATATCGCGTCTCATGACTGCTTTATATGCTGCATTAGCATTCTGTACTGCCTTTAAAGGGACAATAACACTCTTGCTGGCTTGACAGCTCCAAAAAATAAAAAATAGCCTTATTCTAAGTACTAGATGTGTTAGTGTCCTACCTGCTGTGTAAATTATCCATTAAATCCTATTTTACTTGTCCAGAGGGTTCAAAAATATTTTTAAATCCAAGTCACATTTGAAAAGCTTTACGTCAGGCTTTTCAAATCATTTAGTTGAATTTTTCCAATTTTTTTAAATTAGATGTGTTAAGATGAAATTTGTATCATCAATTAATTGGAATATTGTAAAATAGTGCAATTTGTTGACCAGAATAAATATTGGGACATATTATTCAGTTACATCAAGAGTGGTATTGAGCCTTTAACTTGTTCAACTTTTTCAACTTGATGAAACCATAAATCGTGTAGAATAATGAAGGATATTCAACTGATAATACCTACTGGTAATTATTGTTTATGGACTTGAAGTTGACTAAAAAACAATGTAACATTTCAAGCACTTTTGTTGTTTAATGTCATATTATCCATATTGTTTCGTCATCATTGTTTGCTAAAATACTATCTGCTTTTAAAAAATCTGTAGATGAAGAAAATACATTTAATTGTTAGTTTTGTATTTATTTCAAACAAATTAGAAATGGTATCAGGTGTAGCAGTACCATGTTTGGCACAACATCTGGTACGCCATTTAACAGAGTCTAGTAGGTGACATACAGTGTCAGCACTGATAAACCCACTAGGAAGCAGGCAGAATGCAATCCTGCAGATGTTGCCAGAGAATATGGCCATCTTGTCAAAGTATTCTGACATGTTGCCATCTAGGCCTTGGTTGACGATTTACAATCATCCATTTATATGAGAAATATACCATTATATAAATAATGATGTGTAAATATCACATTTCTTCAGATTGTTAAAAAATGTTGTAGCTTGATTGCTTTGATTTAACATCCTCTTACATCCTTTAAAAATTACTAGAGAAAATAACTTCTTCTAGTTTGGATAAATAAGACTTCATAGATAAGAAGTACTGAAAAGCATGCTGTGAATAGCAATAGACCTTGTATTATTCCGTAGCAGGTTCTGGAAATGAGTGTAAATATTTGGTGAATTCCTCGAAAATAAATTTTTTATAAATATTAGACATAATAATTGAGTTAAGTCTTGTGTAAATATTATTTTTGTGCAAGGTTGGCTTGATGGGTTAACAAGTAATTACGTTATGTTATTTTTCATAATAGTTTATGTAATAACTGGCCATTTTGTAACCCCACGGCAGATGAACAGTTAATCATCCTCACCAACTGAAATCACTTTCGACTCGAGACTTCTGAGATATGCCACTTTTCATTTAAGAAATATTTCAATCGATTAGAGAACTAGTAAGTGCTGTGTAATGGTATTTGATGTGGATGTTCAACTCAATCTGTTTTGCTGTTATGTGTAAAGAAAAGTATCTGGTAGTATTTGAAGAAATTGAATTGAATTTTATTGTCATATACAGACTTTGTTTTCTTTTATATTAACCTGTTAACTGGATTAGTAGAATTTATAGCATAAAAATTTATCCCCAAAAATAAAAAAAAAATTGGTGGGGGACGTGACAGGCTTATAAGCCAATATATGTCAGTTGGGGGAATGTCCAGTGTTAAATTTGGATAATTATACTTCTTTTTTTGTAAGTTTATCTAATAACAATTTCTTCAAGCTAAATTGTGTGATAACATTGTACAGAAGTGTAAAAATTATGCTTCAAGTTTTATGTTGTGCGGTGTTTCGGTTCTGTTTGTTGAATTGCCAAAACTTTTGCACCATTTTAATGTCTGAAAACAGGAAAAGGGTACGGCAACACTCCCTTAGAGCGTAATTAAAGCTGGACAGGCTGATACATCTGCGTGGAGACTGGATCAAAAGATGATACCGGTGGGGCGGAGTAGTAAAATAAAATTAAAGAACCCCCCCTCAACAGAATACACAACAGACTTGTAGAAGTAGAAGATTGTTTAATGGGTTGACGTTTTCGGGTGCAATACCCTTTATCAAGATTAAATTATGATCCTGTGACGCCTTATATACAATAATATCTCTTTTGTCTTGGAACATCCAGGCCGGGGATTGTGAAGAGAAATGGTAGTAATGAGACTTTAAGATCGGTCAATCCTCAAGAAGAACATTGTTGTATGTTATAGTAAATGGATTAGGATATCTTGGTAGATTTAGATATGGTCAGCCAAGTCAATTATACGTGGAGGCATCAAATAATATGTATTAAAAACACTAACAAACGATTCATTGCATGCAGTGTTTGGCAATATCAATGAACCTCATGGTGAGATAAAGAGCTAAAATGGTGCCATATTGACGGCTACAAGACACCATAGAACTTCAAATTCTTTGCATGATTACTTTTATTCTTATACAGTTGGAGAAGTATATTTCTCTTTGGTAAATATGTGTCAATCCGGGTGAAGTTCTTTATTCATGGCAGTAGAGAGAAGTTGGGAGTATAAATAGACTACTGACGTTAAGCTTATTATTGGAATTCCAACACAGGCTAATGTCATGAGGAGTGCCAATTGGCCCAGCAAGTAATAGAACGACAATCGATCAATACACACAGAAAGACTTCAAACTAGATATAAAAAAAGGCATGAATACCAAGTTAGAAGATTAGTTGATAAATAATTTGGAGCCATTTTTGTATGTTTTATGAATTGGTAGCTGCAGTTCGTCAGTGGTTATCATTGATGGAAACTACACAAAGAATCAATTAATTTCAGACTTAATTAATTTGTACGTTAATAAAAGTTCCCAGAAGAATACTATTTGGGCCTCAAACACACAACCATATGAATATGGTTTTACTCCATCTTATCTATATAAGAAAACTGTATCCGACAAAATGATTCAGCTTCTCTGTTGCCAATGTACCCTCTGTTAAATGTTTATGGTGATTCTCCAGGCTACTTAAGATTAGACTGTGAGATTAGTCTTTCAGAAGTTTGTTTTCAATTGATCTGACCTGATCTTTCATCTAGCCATTGATTTGAGGTTTTCAAATAAGAAAGAACAAGTTTAACCAATCAAATTAAGAGAACAGATAATTCATAAGTTGGTACTTTCATTGGTAGTAAGAATTCCATGTATAGTCTGGGTCAACCAAAATTAAAACCAGAGTTAAACAAAGATCAAATTTTAGGTAGCTTGCATGGTTCTGGTACTACATGCCCGAGTAAGTTAGCATTTGGCTTCTCAATTTTCTGAAAATACAATTAGATTTAGGTTTAGTTGTGTGGATGCCATAAATATGGTATGATAACTTAATTGAAAGCCATTCAGTGATTCACAAAAATGCCTCTGGCATAAACATGATTATCTTTTGTGGTGTGATTTCCAAGAGAGAACATAACGCTTTGTTAATTTCCAGGTTAATGTGTCCAATCTTTGCATAATTAGTGGTCCAGAACATTTGATAGAAGATAGCATGAAGTGAATTGATTTATATTTGTTTTTGTTTCTCCCTTATGATCATTTGTCGAAAACTGCAACTTTTAATAGTTATAGAACAATGATCATTTGAAATCTAGAGCTCGAAAAGGTTTATTGACAACGAAGAGAATAGAAATCTCTAGTGTAACCATATTAATATACCCCTACATTATGGTAAATTATGGAGAGCCGAGTAGTAATTCTGGTTAAAACAAATGTTCGAAACATAACAATTAACATGCCAGACCATTAACTCATTACTATAGGGACTAGACCAAAACTTCTAGCAGTATAATTTGACAATCACAGGCAAGTTGTAGTGATGATTCATATGATGCATGCGCTCCCAACCGTTTGGTCGAAACAAGTGCGAATTCAGCGGCATTTGGCATGAGTATCCAAATATTGTCCTAGGTGTAACAATTTTTATTCATTATTATTAGGCATTGCATTTTGTGTGGTTCTGTGTTTGATCTATGTGTCTATAACCATTAATTACTATTAATGTATCAATTAAACATCTGAAGTCTGTTCTGAGAGGATTCTCCTAATTGATCTTGTATTAACCAGAATAAAAATCCATGATGGAAATCATCACACAGAGATCTTACCACACTTTGGTGTGCTTTAAAAAAGCAATTAAAAGGTTTCCTCTCGTAACAACTCTTCGAAATTGATGTATGATATAAATCGGCAACCACAGAAATGCCCAAAGCAATCTGTAGTCATTCTGTGTGAATAGAGTCGTTATTCAGTTTCCTGTAAATGCATTGTTGCCAATGTTGTTTTCTGTTTGTTACAATAAAACATTCAGTGCTTTTCTATCTATGTGCTAAAACTGATCGATCGGACAATGCATTTCTGAAAACCTGGTATTCCGTAAAATAACATGGTTCGAAAAAAACGAAGATATTCCAATAAAACAAATAAAAACTTTTGTCAACCACAAATGGCTGAATTACTGAGATACCCGGGCAGACTAAATTCCACAAAGGGTGATGTAACAAGATTCCAATAAACTGAAGACATTCCAATAAAACAAATAAAAACTTTTGTCAACCGCCAAGGGCTAAATTGCTGAAATACCCCGGCAGACTAAATTCCACAAGGCCTGATGTACATCATATGGACATGCTTAACCAATTACAATATATAAACACAATATAGTTTACAATTACTCCTGTTTATTTTATCATTAACTATCACAGTTCCTGTTTTATATAGTTTATATCAATTACCTACATAGAGACCAGTTGATGAAACTTTATACCTGGATAGTTTTAAGTTGCTTTGCATTAATTATCTCTCATCTAGGGTTTGGGAGTAACTATCTCTTGTTTTAACAAGGTAAAATTATGACATTATATAAAATATTGGTAGGCTTCGTTCCTGAACAGAGCTGTAACTTAGTAGATTTATTTACCTATATTTTTTGGTTGGTGTAAAATGCCCCTGGGGCTAGAACTGTAAAATTTCCATTTGTCTTGAGAATGGGGCTGATCACTTCATAATTTAATTTACACAAACTTAGCACCGTATAAACTCATTTTTCTTCCGTAAGATACTGGCCGTAATTATTCTGCTTTAGGTTGTGAATTTCTATTTGATATAAATGTGATCGTATCTCAAAACAAATGTGTTATGAAAATAACAGATCAATTCAAATAATAGTTTATGTTTTTCTAACATCACTTCCACTTGATATATTTATTTTTGTGAAATGCTTGTCTCGTATATATTTAAATTTCTGTTTGTATTCAGCATAAGATATTTGTCATATTAAATATTAATGTTGTTTTTTTTTTATCTTTTCAGCACGAAATCCAAATTGCTGTGAGCGGTTTCTAAAATGCTTGTCTCACGTGCCTTGTGCCTCTCTGATCGCATGGATTATCTTGTTGTTGGGATTAGGTGGATTAACAGGAAGTCTTCTCATTGGGTCGCGCAAAACACGTGATCTTCTGAATAACCAACCGTTGTAAGTAGCTACTTATTTTAATTGTCGGGGGGGTGGATGGCCGAATGGTTAGCACATGCATGCTGTATCATAAAGCCTGTCATTGAGTCAACTGGCATGGTTTCGAATCCCCGGTTGTACGTGACAAGGAGTTGGGTCGCCTGTCCAACCTAGTGGTTTTTTTTCCGGATCCTCCGGTTTCCTCCCACTGCTAAAGACCCATACGCGCAAGCAAATTATTGAAATAAAATTAAACCATATGTTAGTCCCGAAATGACCTAGTTTGTGTCGAGTGGACATTAAACCCCATTTCTCTCTCTCTCTCTATTTTAATTGTCCAACACAGAAATTGTTAATAACACTTGTTTGTAATGAAAAATATTCAAATTAGTTTCCAAACATACCGGGTGACACAAAAAAAGCATTCATCACCTAAACTTGGTTGACGAAGAGGGGTCATCAGGGACCTCCAGTGGTTCCAGCAGGATGGTGCCACCCCCACACCTCAAACGAATCATTGGCATGGCTACAGCAGCGTTTCCCTGACCGACTGATCAGCCGCAGGTGTGACCCGGAGTGGTCGCCGCATTCACCGGACTTGAACACCCTAGATTTTTATCTGTGGGGATACCTTAAGGACAGGGTGTATGGCAACAACCCCCAGACTATCCCTGATCTGAAGGCAGCAATCACAATCACAGCAGCAATAAAAGCAATCCCAAGGGAAGAATGTGGGAGGGTCATTGAGAACTTTGCCCGCCGGATCCAAATGTGCTTGCAGCACCAGGGACCTCATTTAGAGCACATTTTTTAAGCGCCAGTTAAACAAAGAGTTTTTGTGGTACAGACTTGAAACTTTGGAGATGTCTGCTACATAGACTTAACCTAATGTAGCTGAAATTTTGTGTTAATCTAAATAAAATTTTGGAAGTTATTCGATTTTTATTGATGAAAGTTTTTTTTGTGTCACCCTGTATTTGTAAAAATATATTGAAACTAACCTTAGACTCGTCTAATTGTCAAATACTTTGAAGTACTTAGAGTAAGTTGTTTTTCATGAGTGTGCATTAAAATCATTGGAAACCATTAAAAGATTTGTACCTCTCTTCAGAAGATATATCAATGATGGTGTGGCAATTTTGTGGACACTACAGGTCACAAGTTTTATTTAATTTGGACAAAACTTGAAATATAGGTTTATTTCTCAAAGATCTTGGTTCCTTTCGATATTGGCATGTATCGGATTGTAACTTCATGGATTATGGCCCCTGATTGTACGAAAAAACATCATGGTTTTTTTTGTAAGGTCACAATTTTTATACAATTTTGATCAAACTTGAAATGTATGTTTATAAACCAAAGAACTTGGTTCCTTTCGATATTGGCACATATGGGACCGTAACTTCCTGGATTATGGCCCCTGAGTTAAGAAAAATCATTTTTTAGCTTTTGGACATTCTAGAGGTCACAATTTTTATCCGATTTTAAAAGCCGTTCAAAGATATCACCGTTGCTCCAGACAAAGTGAACGCTCCCTGAATGCAAATAGTGTAAAAGTATGTAATACCAAGATTGTGGACTGTTACTTCATGGATTATGGCCCCTGATTTTAAAAAAAATCACGTTTTTAGCTTGTGGACACTTTTATCCGATTTTGATGAAACTCAAAATGTATGTTTATAACCCAATGATCTCGGATCCAGTTTTGATAAACTTAAAATACATGTTTATATCCCAAAGATCTTAGTTCCTTTTGATATTGACACATGTTGGACAGTAAAATCCTGGATGTCCACCACTTCTATCTCATTCTCATACAATCTAATTATCACATGACATCAAAGTGAAAAAGAATTTTTGTATGAACAGGCATATACAGATTTTTCTAGGATTTTACATGCAATCTGATTTGAACTGGGCAATGTCCAATGTAACTGTGCAGTCAAATCACTTCAGATACAAAATTAATGGTTTACCAACCCACAAATGTCTCTGTCTCTTAACTACCCCAGTAAACTTATTACCTTTAATCTTATTGTAATTTATTCTATTTTTAGACTATGGTTTATGGACTTTACTTTAATTGGAGTGATCGTGTCCATGTTTGTATTGGGAACAGTGTTTCTGATCATTGGTCACATCTCCTCGGAACCTACCAGTCGCCGTGTTTTTAACTCCTCCAGTAAAAACAGATGTGCTCGTGGTCTCAACATGGGAGTAAGTATTGTCTGCAGCTTTGTTTAGACATCAATAAATTTGTGTTTCTTTTATAAATGACTAAGGATTAGACAATAAGGTTCAATTTCTAGTTTATGTACATTTCATGTCCCATACTAGGACAAAGATGTCTCAAGTGAATGTGTTAATAATAAAGCTGTCTAAAGCAACCCTTCATTCTCAGGAAACGTGGCTCTAGATGTCTGATAGATAAAGCCTTATTAAACATACATTATGCAAGAGCTAAATCTGCCTATTGCAGGTCTTTCTTTAGGCCTGAGATGTTATCTAAATTATTAATTATACATTAATTAACTTATCCAGACCATAATCAACTCTCGATGTCATCGCAAGCCTGACATGTTTATTGGATTAGGTTCCGATTTGCTGTTCGACTTGCATTCATGATTTAATCATGAAATGGATAATCAAGACTTAGGTTTTATATCGCACCGACTTAAGTAATGATGATCGGGGCTTGGCCGAAAATTCAATCGCTAAAATCTTGGTTCAGAGTGTATCAATTTGACTGAAATTATCAGCAAATTCGCTTTACATTATCTAGTTTTTAACTATTATACTGAGAAATGCCAGCTCTTTATCTAATCTCCCATAATGTATCTTTAAGGGTTTATTTGTTGTTCATCACCACTCTGCAGCAATTAATTGTGCCTTTTAAAACAGAAATATAACTGGCAGACAAATAATACAGTGTAAAACTGTATAAACTATCAACACTTGCTTCTTATAAATATCTAGAAATAGGAATTGACCAAAACTTGCAGGTGTTTTTACTAAACACTTCCACTGTTACCTACCTTGTTGCTATTATATTTGTGATGAGAGGGGATTATGATGCAATGGGATAGTTAGAAAGTACATCAACAATCAATGGTGGTAGGTGAACTCAACTAGTTGAGTTGGATGGGTTGGATGGGATTTCTTTTTATGCTTGAATATCGCCCAACTGTACTTCTCGATTTAGAAAAATATAAAAAATTGACCCCAGGTTTTTTCGAAGAATATCGATAATGAAAGAGGGATTCTTCTTGATACTATATTGATCTAAATATTAGTCTTGAATTATAAGTTAATATATATTGTAATATTTCTATTTCAGTTCCTGTCATTTGTATATTTTCTGACTGTTTGTTGGATTCTGGCATCTGCTTTGTTATTCATTCCTCTTGTCATGTTGGGTATCTTGTACTATGTAACAGAGTATGATGGCCTCACTAGTCTCAACCTCAAATATTATGGTAATATATATATTTTTTTTATCACATGTTCCATCTTAAAATCATTGGGAAGAGTTTAAATCTTTAGTATGCTGAAAAAAGGAGTAGGTTTTTTTTTCATCCTATCTTATATCTTTGTGACGACTGTGACAAGTGTCAATCTAGCAAGAGAATTTATATTTGTTCTTTGGTTATGACTGAAAAGCTCGTGTTTATAAGTGACAGCCATGCATTAAGAATTGAGTTGTGTGCACTAACAGCACTAGATTTCTGTGGCTAACCATTGTATACTTGTGACATATTGTGCTTAACTCCAATCAGCAAGAAATCTTTTCTAAACAATATGGTAATTTTCAGATTATTTCAATTTCTCTCTTTATTTTTAAGTGTTTTTACACTTTATCTATTGTGTTTTAGGGTTAAATTCTTGGAAATTCTAATTTTATGGCATGAATTGACTTGACTTTTTTTTAAGTTCTCCTGCCAGTCAGTCAAGACTGAAGCAAGAGCTATATTGATTTTGTTACCTTAATTTGATTTTTCTAAATGTTTTTAAGGCTTTGAAGACAGACACCTTGATGGTGAAACACTTGATGAGTTCATGATGCAGGTAGGTAGAATCCATTAGTTATCAGCAATTTTCTAATCAGGTCTAATTTCGTCAGATATGGAGATGAAATCTGTGGGTTTTTCTGATAGAGTATGAAAATATAATTCAATTCCCCATATCTGCAAATTGGCCCTCAGTATTTTGGCATTAAAAATCATGCATAAAGTACTAATAATAACTGAATATGTCGGATATTTCAGTGACAAAAGTTTTATAATATCTCTGTAAGTCATAAATTTCTTAATTTGTTCTAATCAATTATATTATTTTGTTTTATCAGGCTAAAGACGTCCTTATTTGTTATAGCTGTGCGTACGTCTCTTCGTTACTAGTAGTCATTAGCATGGTAAGTAATATTGATTATTAAAATAAATATTATCACTTTATCTCAAGTTTGTTAGTGTGACGCGATTCTCAGATGTATCATTAAATTTAAAATTCATTGAATATAAAAGTCATTAGCATGGTAAGTAATATTTATGTTGTTCATTAAAATAAATAATATGGCTACACCCTCAAGGATTTTAGTATTAGGCGATTCTCAATTATTTCATTAAGTTTAGAATTCATTGAATATAAAATTCATTAAATTCCAATGGGTTGCTGAATGTTGCAATTGTTTGTTGCTCTAATTTAAATCTTTTGTTGGACATTAGAAACTGTCTAGCTCACCATAAACATAGACAGTGATCAAGTGGCGCTATATATAAACCGATGCCTGGCAATATTCCAAGTTTATAATCAATAATAGTCTTCCATTAAACACTACATTGTGTTATTACTGTCTTTAGGTAATACATGGAATATTTTGTTAAGTTGTATCTGACATATACCACATAATGACTGTAATAGCATTAAAGGATTTTTTTTTTTGCAATTTTATTTGCAATAATTTCAAACTACAAAAAGTTCCTTTTTATATGTCAACTTTGAAATGTGGATGTATATTGTTGTCACTTCGGTCATCCACAGTTTTTTTTACAGCACTCTCCTTACTAGACTTATTTTCAGATCTAAATTCTATATAGGTTGTTTACATTGAGAGTTCAAAAAACAACCTGGTTAGTGTTGAGTCCCATTTCTCTCTCTCTATTTACATTGGTGAGACAGAGAAGCCTATAGAATTTCAGTGATTTCTGATAATAGCTTACAATCAGATTGTAGGATTTTGTGAACATATTTAGAGACAAAAGCTATCATCCAATCTGTTAGAAATTTATATGCATTACAGCATTGTCCAGATTAGTGATTATCAAAAATTTACTTGTTCATTACTTCTAAAGTTGTTGCCCTTGCTTACTTTGTAGAATCATTAAAATGTTCAGGTAGAAAGGTTTCATATGATCTGCTTGACCGTTATAAATGCATGATTCAGTTTATAAAGACCAAGAAACCTGGAAATTTCAACAATTTTTATTAATTACTTTTAAGACACAAAACCAATTATTTCACTTGATTTCTTAGACTTCGGTGAATGCCATAGTGACAAAAGTTATTGCGTGTACATAAAAGAATCCTTGTAAGGTGGAATTAAGACACAGATTAAAAGAACATGCCACTTGGTAAAATCCCCTCAAGGCACACTGAATGACATAGGCCAGTTGGAGCATTTCATTTTATTTCCATTCAATTATGTTTGACCATGGACCGTATATACACGGTCCATGGTTTGACGACCTAACAGATTGGATATATTGACTTAAAGCAACTTTCACGTCTTGAATTCTTGAAAAGCGATTCCAATTTTTTCCTAATCTGTCTTCTTTTCTTTCAGATTCATTTCCTAATTTCCATAACAGCAAACATTACCCATCTAACAGACAACCGGTTTGCTGCCCTCAACGCTTATGAGCCCGGTGAAGAGATGAGGAATTCAAAACATTCAGTCTTAGACACCAATATGTAATACGCTGGTTGGAGTTATATGTTATATATAATTTGTGCAATATTGTTGGGTGGTACGTTTATAAGACACTTTTAAAACCACAATGGAGAAAGAAAAGAAATAGCTAGTGAAATGATCAGTTGCATAGACCAACACATAATCTCCATTCTACATCATACACCATGTGTTCAACCATTCAAAAAAAAAAATCGCTAATGGAAAAGAATATATATGTTAAAAATGGGTGTTGGCCCAGTGTTCCGTCACTCTGAGCATTGGATTAATAAATTGAAAGAATGGATTAAGCATATTGGATCAAATTAAATTGATATTTTCTAAAGGAATGGATTTACTTGTACTGTTTTCTTCAAGACTGTAATATGTTTCTTTTTACTTTAAAAAGAAAAAAAAATATTTTTAATTATTTTGCTTTGTGCCTAGTTGTGGACCAAATTTTAGCTTTTTGTTTTTAGCTGCCTTGTGCTACTATGGGACTAATGAAGGGCAGCATATAATTAAAATTAGTGTCATGTGTCCGATTATCAGTGAATACATAATTATGACATTTAGGAAATTTTGGATAGTGAATTATGGTAACAATACTTCAAAAATCATTAATTAGCTTTTCTCTTTGTGTGCTCAACTTGTATATCAATTACCATCTTATTATGCAAAAAAAAAAAAAACTTTAATAAAAAAATTAATAATTAAAAAAAAAATGAATTGTCGGCCAACATGTAGTTTTAATTATTTAAATTTGTTACTCAGTACTTGATTAATACTCGATTTTAAACCACTGGGGAGCTCAGTTTTATGATTATGCTGTAGGAGTTATTTCCCTTGAAATGGGACCACCAGTCCACCATTCAGATAAAATTCTTCTATTGATAGATATTGCACTGGAATGGTCTTGACCATGAGCGTCTATTATTAGGCATTATTATGTCCTGTCTTTCCGTATTCCTATAAACACCTTATACAATTTTATAAATATAACAATTATTTTGAGGTTGGAACTGAATCTAATCACAATTAATGTTTTTCATGGTTTTGTTTTTAAAATTTCAAAACCTTCCTGTGCCATCTCTATATAGTACCCTATTGAGACATGTTTATTATTTCTTTCTTGTTCCTGTTTTTTTAAATGTGAGAAATTAGCTGGAGTTGTCTTAGTTTTGGTTATAATGATTTACAACAAAGTCACAATCAACAAAAAATCAAATGCTAGGAGGTTAAAGTTTGATTGGATGTGTATACCGTAATGAATTAATCGAAGAGTTATTGAAACTCTTGATTTGATCTTTAATGCCAGGTGGGTGACATGTAAACATGACTAGCATAATGACCTTTCAAGATAAATGCTCAAAATCTTTAAAATATTTCTCAATTTTTTTTTTAAATTTTTTTTTTAATAATTGTAAACTTGCAAATGTGTAGACCATTGAAAAAAAATGAAAGACAGGAAATGAATTTGCCAGAAAATTCTTGCCACTCACATTATTTCTAAACATAAACATTTCAGTATTAGGCCCTTATTGTAATGTTGAGAGAAAATTCATCAGCGATCTTTCAACTTAAGTTATTCAAAAGCAATAATATTCTAATCACCATTTTGTATTGTAAAATAAGTCTGACAAGTGGCAAGTCAGGAACAATATGGAGTTCCATTTTATAATATAAGAAAAAGTCGAAAAACACTATTTCATTTTTTTCTCATTTCATTATTTCTAGTCCATTTCATAAGTTAGTTATTATATATATAAATAATGAGATATTAATTTTTGTAAATGTTCAAGTTCATAATTAGCTCAATATGTTAGTAAGTTATTGCATTAATTACTAGTTTTACAGTAATTATTATAATATAATCATGTTTCATATTTTAACTGTATACTAAATACGATATAAAATGTGTTTTATTTTGTGCTATAAATGAATATCCATAAACAGGCCTATTATTATAAATCTTTGTATAAGTAGTCAATTTAAGTGTAGATTTTAATGCTTTTAAATATATGTTGTAATTACAAATTAGCTTTCATATATAAAATGCTTAATAGTGCATGTATATTATTAGTAACATCATGTAGCAAAATCATAATTAAACATCTAATTAAACCTCACTTTTGAAAAGGAAAATACTATAATTGTAGGTTATTTCTAGGAGTCGTATTCAAAGAGATCAATAAAAGTCAAAGGAAGGACTTTTTATATTATATCATGATCGGAACATAATATTCATAATGATAAACATCTAATTATTTTAATATAGTAACATCATGTTTTTAGAATTAATTTATGCACAAGTTTCGTCATCTAGTTTCTAGTAATTTGAATATTTACAAGAAGAACCTATGTAATATATGGAAGTATGATATCATGAAGAAAAAGAACTATATTCTAATATAATCATGTGTATATAATTATTACTATTAATAACAATTATAATATATTATTAAACTGTAGACAGGTCAAACTGTTCATTTTATATTCAAATTCATTTGTATGATATAGGACCATCTGAATATTATTTATGAATATTATCTCTAAGTCAATACCGTAGTAATTAATTGAGAAAAAACAATCAACGATTATCCCAAACGAATCGAAAGCTTTGATTAAATTGGTGACGGGATGCATGCAATCCATACACCTCTACTGAGTGCGCTAAAGGGAATTTCCCCACGCTAAAGGGAATTCCCCACACAGGACAGAGTAATCTTGGTTTCCCTAGATATACAATCACACAGCACACCACATATTTATATCCCTGCTACAAAAGCTTATTACCTGTAAACTATAAATTCTTGTTAAAAATATAGGATTAGAAGCTATGAAGTAAGTTTACAATTATAATGAACACTCATGAATGCTATGAGATCATTTAGACAAATATTTTGGATTATGTATCAGCAATTCTTAATTGTATTAGAGATAATATTTATTTTTCTATTATTAATACAATGTTGATTGTTATTGTTTTATTAGTAGTTAGTGTTGATTATGTAAATTCTTGTTAATGTTTGTGTAAATATGTCTCCATTAAAAACTATTACATAAAATTAATTAAAAATCTTATAAAATACAGAGTTATAGATATAGAATCGAAAAATTTGGAACAACTAGACCAAGAATACTCATTAACCATTTGTATCTGTTATTAGAAATGATAAAACTTGAATTATAGGTCTTAAAATGCAATTTGAGGATTGTATTAAAACTGGGCAAGTCTTCAATTTATATGCTCAGAAGACAATGTCTATGGTATGGTAGCTCAATTTCTTCCCAAATCATGGATCATATCTACAACAATTCCTTCAATAGGGCAATTGTGTCACTGCTTAAAATCATTATTTGGGTAAGCTTGCATCCAATGTCCAGATGAGTAAAATATTAATACATATTTTCTCTATTAGCACAATGATTGATAATTACTTTATATCACTGGTGGGGTTCTAATTCTAGTCGATTTATTTCAATCAACATATTGACATACAGGGAGGGATAAAAACTGAACAAAATTATTTTAAGAAGGTACATGTTTATTAATTAAGAAAATTATAATAATTATCAAAATACAATGAGGTATCTGAAAAAATGTTGTAAATAATGGCTGTCATGGTATTATGTCGGCAAAAATAATTTAAGATTCATGTTGGCATGTGTTTCTCCTATTATATTTTTTATTCATTGAGAGGTTCAGTTGTAAGTGTAAGTCTAAAGCCTATACATTCAAAGCCTAAAAACTGATAAATATTTTGATTGCAGGGATCTAGAATCCCACCAATGATAAAACTATGGTTAAATGTTATGTTTGCCTTTTATAATGTTAGCTTTTTATATGGTTTAAAAATCTGTTTCACTGTTTTTAATATTAATAGTGTTATATTAGTAGCCTATATATTTTATTATAAAACTAGTTACTCAGTTTGACATATTCTAAATTATTTTTACTGATATTAAAGTATTTTATAAAGGAATGAAGTTAATAAAATTTCAAATTTTGCAAATATGGTAAGGGATAGTTAGTTGAACAGCAGTAAAATATGATTCCAAAGTGGTCATTTAAGTAGATTTTGTTTTTCTGTGGGTTAATACTGAAAGACAGGGCATGGATTAAGAAGGAATCTGTGGGTATGGTAGGGGCTTATGGGGCCACATGCTAATTTTGTGCATAAAATACAAACATCAGGATATACCATGCTCTAGAAAGCACCATTTGCAGTATCATGCCAGGGATAAAGAATTCACACAATCCAGTCCATCCTTGCCAAAGAAACCAACCCTTTTATTTATACTTCATTCCTTTAAATTTGTCAATCATTCAATCTCTCCTACTCGACTCTAATCTCATGTTTACCTGTAATTCTACTGTGAACTTATCTTTCTCTCGAGATGGAAAGACATTTGCAGTGGCAAACACAGAATATTTGGTTAGGCCCACCCCTCCATGAAAATTTAGACATATTGGGGTGTCAGTGAGGATTTGTGGCGCAAGTGGACATGAACATAACATTCAGTTTCATCAGCCACAACCTAACTATACTGCAACCAACAAAAAGATCAAATTTATAGGTTTCACAGACAGAATATTACAAAAAAAAAAATTATACCTGAATCCGCCACTGGACATTTGAATATCATAATTAAAGACATTGAAGGATTTAACATCATCAACATAAAATAAAAACATGAGATATCAATTTGAAATTACATTTAGATCATGATTGGATTGTGGGTAAGATATGAACAAGAGTTGATATAAATTAATAATTCATTAAAGAGATTTGGTATTAGATTTTTAAAAGGCAAAAATAATTAAATTACCAAGAGTTTGTATCACTTTGAAAACAACAGATCTGAAGAAAAAAAAAATATAACTACTTCTTTATTGTTTATCAATCATCTCTTGTCAGTAAGGTTACTTCTTTAAAAAAAATTGTTTTTAGACAGAGAAAAGGAAGTTTAATTTACAGAGGACTTTAGAGCTTTGATTAATATTGGGAAAAAAAAAATCAATCAGCAAATTTTGTAAAAAATCTCTTTAATGTTGGTAGAATTCATGTCTTTTCTACAAATAATTTTAAAGCATGTTTATTGAATTTCACGATCAATTTTTATGAAGAAAATGTCTGTATTTTCCATCATCAAATTCTCGTTTGTAATATCTTTTTTATCTAGAATTTTGTCTTTTAAGTATGTGAAGTTGAAATAAATGTTTTCTAAAATTATTATCGATTTCTTTTGTTCAGGTTTCCAGTTCAGCAGGCATGTTGCAGTGGAGGTAGACTGCAAAGAATTTATAAATCTGTTTCATTTTATGGTCACGAACAATAAGACTCGTGCAAACCTTTACCTTAGAATTAGAAAAAAAGCTAAAAATGTGCGATTTTGGGTACAATCAAGGGCCGTAATCCAGGAAGTTACGGTCCGATATGCGCGAATACCGAAAGCAACCGAGATCTTTAGGTTATAAAGATATATTTTAAGTTTCATCTAAATCGGATAAAAATTGTTACCCCTAGAGGCTCCGCAACCTTGGTATTACATACTTTTACACTATTTGCGTACAAGGAGCGGCAATTTTGTCTGGCAGCTTCGCTCCGATTTTTACGAAATTCAAACTCAACCGTCATTAGGTGCAACGGTGATATATTGAACGGTTTTTAAAACAGGATAAAAATTGTAACCTCTAGAATGTCCACAAGCTAAAAACATGATTTTTCGTTCAACCAGGAGCCATAATCCAGGAACTTACGGTCCGATATACGCCAATATCGAAAGGAACCTAGAACGTTGGTTTATAAACAGACATTTTAAGTTTCATCAAAATCGGATGAAAATTGTGACCTCTACAGGGTCCACAAGCTAAAATCAGGAGCCATAACCAATGAAGTTAGTCATATACACGCCAATGTCGAAAGGAACCGAGATCTTTGGGATATAAACCCATATTTCAAGTTTTGTCAAAGTCGGATGAAAATTGTGACCTATAAAGTGTCCACATACAAAATGTGAATGGACGGACGTGTGAGACTGTGAGACGATACTATACGTCCACATGAAATGTGTGGGAGCATAAAATAAAAGGATCTTCTAGGTATTTGTTCAACTAAATTTATAATGGTACACTTTCCGAAAAAAAACCTTTGAAAATGAAATGGGGTTTAACGTCCTATTGATCTGCTCCGACTGGGCTGATGAAGACAGACATTCTAATACGCAATACAGTGTGCTATGAGGGAAAGTTTGCCCAGACAGCGGCGCTACGGCCTGCTATTATATCGAATTCCAACTGCCAAGTTTTCGTTTACGTACATCCCAATGTGTACACGGAACCTCAGATTTTTCGTCCCATTCGAACGAAGCTACATTGTCCTTGACATGCCCTCCGTCCTGCACTACTGACAAGGGAGAATGAGGCCGGTTAGCAAGTCAAAATCTTACGGAGCCACACCGGGCACGTGGCGGGTTTACCCGGGGGGGTTGGATGGCCGAATGGTTAGCACGTGCGCTGTATGATACGGTCTGTCATTGAGTCAACTGGCGGGGTTTCGATTCCCCGGTTGTACGTGGCAAGGAGTAGGGTCGCCTGTCCAATCTCGTGGGTTTTCTCTGGGTCCTCCCACCGCTAAAGACCCCTACGCGCAAGAGAATTATTAAAATAAAATTGAACCATGTGTTAGTCCCGAAATGACCTAGTTTGTGTCGAGTGGACGTTAAACCCTAATTCTCTCTCCCTCTCTTACCCACTATTGAAGATTTGTGCCATTAATGTCATCTGTGGAATCTAAATGACATTTTTTTAACTTCAATCACGATGTTGAATTGTGTTTCTGACTCTGTACCTTCATACTTATTTCGACCCCTATTTTGGAATTATTTTTAAAATCTCAAAACTGGAAAAACTATATGTTCTCTTATCGTCAAAGATCTATTCTTGCAAACCACATTTGTTTTCCCAAGATTATGTTTTTTGGGTTTCATCGCCAAACATCGTAAGATAAAATATGGTGAAAAATACATAAAGGGGGTTTTAACCTTTTTCTTTGTGTATACTTAATGGTTCAACAACCACTTCCACATGGGTTAAGATAACAGTTTTAATTCTCAATACCACTCTTGATGTAACTGAATAATATGTCCCAATCTTTATTCTTGTCATCAAATTGCACTATTTTACAATATTCCAATTAATTGATGATACAAATTTCATCTTAACACACCTAATTTTAAAAAAATGGAAAAATTCAACTAAATGATTTGAAAAGTCTTACGTAAAGCTTTTCAAATGTGACTTGGATTTAAAAATATTTTTGAACCCTCTGGACAAGTAAAATAGGATTTAATGGATAATTTACACAACAGGTAGGACACTAACACATCTAGTACTTAGAATAAGGCTATTTTTTATTTTCTGGGGCTGTCAAGCCAGCAAGTGTTATTGTCCCTTTAAGGACCACTGCAGAATTCGTCATAGGTCAGGAGGTGTAAATAGGGCTATGGCACGTGATTGTGGGCTAGCCCCGTTTACATCGCGTCTTAGTCCCATTTACATCTTGTGACCTATGACCAAATATGCAGTGGGTCTTAAACTTTTAGACCTGGGCCCTGTTTCACGAAATTTTAACTAAAGATAAAATCTAAATTTTAGTAGATACTTCAATTTTGATTGGCTAAGCACTAAAATCAATCTAATATTATCCAATCAAATTACTAAAATTTGGATTTTATCTTAGTTAAAATTTCGTGAAACAGGACCCAGATCCTTCCACCGGGGAAGATTTAAGTTTAGTCCATGGGAAACAACTCCTGCAGGAGGCAGACAAACTTCAACTTCAAATGTTAATTTTGGTCCCTTTGCCCGGCTATGAGTTAGGCTGAACGCTTATCACTACGGGGCAACCAATGGTCATGTTTTTGCTCCAGATTTTGCATGTCGTTGACCAGTGACATGGCATACTATTACATACTTTTAGAATATTTGCATTCGTGGAGCGGCAATTTTCACTAAACTCGAACTCAACCGTCTTTTTGGTGTCACATACCTTTTTTTTTTATATCAGATGAAAATTGTGACCTCTAGAGGGAACAAGCTAAAAACGTAATTTTTCATACAATCAGGGGCCATAATCCAGGAAGTTACAGTCCGATATGCACCGATATCCAAAGGACTGAGATCTTTGGGTTATAAGCATACATTTTAAGTTTCAAAATAAAATAAAAATTTTGAGCTATAGAGTGTCCACAAACAAATTGCGGTAGACTGACTGACATGGGCGATGATAATATACGTCTACATGAAATGAGAGCCATAAATATCTTGAAGGGGGTTGACCACTTTGATTTCTATACATGTACATGTAAATGCATTCATGACTCAATGTGGGAAATCCCTCGAAATAACTACTCTGTTGCACATAAAATAGTCTTCAGAGCTACGATATGCATATTGACACTATTAAAACAGTTTTTCAAGTTGTAAAAATATTGAATGGTGCAAAGTTTAATTAAGGTTCAAGTAGTGAAGTATTCTATTAATATTGTCCAACCCTACCATTTGCACTATATATAACCCAAAGTCCACGTCTTGGGCTTACAACATACTTATGGAAGAAGTATTAATAGAAATCCTTAGCTGTTTAGCTAATCCAACTTGACCAGATAGAAATAGACTTATAAACTTTTCACACAAATTTTCTAGTGACAGAATGGTCACCACCAATAAAATTCTATTTTTTCTAGATATTGGGTTAGGCTAATGAACACCAGGACTAGACAAGTTTCTTTAAAATATTGCATGATATTCAGTGCTAATTTTTCATTCTATGAGGTTTCTTGAAGATTTGGCTCCTCATAGAAAGCTTGTGCATCCAATACAGGGATTATTCCCCCAACCAACCCTTTGTCCAAATTGACATCTTTTACAATGATGCCATTGGTTGATAAATAAGCACAAATAAATGTTTTTGATATTTTTTTATTTTTGTTAACTTAATCGCTCTCAACATTCACAGATTCTTTACCTGAAAGTAAAAAAAAAACAACAATAAATTTATATGTTGTGCAATTTTCCACTGAAATACCATCAAAAAATTTAATATCTTCTATGAGACTGAAAATAGCTTATTTTTATTTCTATTGTTATGAAAGTAAAGGAGTAGCACTCCTGCTGATAATTTTGACTGTCAGACAGTAATTCTCGCTAGGCCGCTACAGTCACTGATAAGGATGACATCGATGCGACTTAACGAGTCCCAATATTAACTTTTTTGTTCTGTGAAATTAAATTCTAAAACATTTTTTTTCATTTATTAGAAAAATAAAGACGTTTGAATTATTTGTAGGTAAAAATCATTTCCTATTTAGTGTAAATGGGTATTAAAATTCACCATTTAGCCCGAATCAGTAACGTCTTATGTAAACAATGCAGTCTTATGTAAACAATGCACGCGCTATTGAGCCAATGATTGACACCGCGTGATGTGATATCACATGTCGAAACGGTCATCGTTACAGAGATATTAAACGATCTCTGGGAAACAGATTGAGTAATTCTTTTATGTATACCGTACACATCAATTTAATCACGGACAGAACCTCGGTGTTTTGTCCAGTCCGAAACACAAGGCAGACTTTCTGTGTCAGCAAATAGGAATGTGGTGTGAAAAAAAACAACCTAGCAAGTTCTTGGAATCCAATACTTAAACTGCTCTAATACTGTACCATGACCCCTACAGTCTAATAATAGCATTTTGTTTCTATTTTAGTTTGTTTACAACACTTCATGTTAATCAATAGGTATTTCTGTTTAGGGCACATTGATTATGAACAAATTCTGATGTTCACAACCAGTGATACAGTAATTCCACGAAATCTTTTAAATAGCTTTTACTATTCAGGTATTTGATTGTCCAGGGCTTGCCACGAGCAAATTGGAGGCGAGTAGATGACTACTCACGCAAATATAGACTTGCGCGGGTGAGGCGAGTACATGTATTTACTCACGCAGAATGATGTGCGTGAGTAACATTTAAATTTCATTTGCCTAACGGCAATGCTCTTGTCACTTCGGTGGAAGCGGACGTTGAATAAAGCTATTTCACACACAATGGCAATGCGGGATCGAAGGAATTGCTATAGAAACGACAACATCCGCTCAATTTTTGATTATCCAGACACGGCAAAGGACATCCGCTTAAAAACCGCCTGGCAGTACGCGTCTCAAAGTATTTTTAGTAACAACAGGTGGCACTTAAAAGACACGCCGCGTGCACAATAGTGCATCAATATGAAGGCATACAAATTGTTTACGGCTTTTTTATTACGATATTCCATTATTTCTGATTAAATTATTTTTTATATTTGCGCGAGTACTTAATCACTCACGTAAATTTGGTTTTACGCGACCGTAGCGTGCGCGCGAGTAATTACTCGCGTCTCGTGGCAAGCCCTGATTGTCTAATCAAGGTCAAAAGTACTATTAAGCTGTCATCAAAGGCCCAGAATGCACTTTCTCAAACACTTATTTAGGTGTTAAAAGAATAACCATTAGAATATGACAATTATGTGTAGTATAAATCTTACCAGAGAAGTCTGTGCATGGTACATATGTAACTAGCGTATACAATCTGTGAACAGAATCTTCATCTTCATTACGTTTTCGTGCTAATCTTACTCGTACTCGGAATGGTACACTCCTACAAATACAAAAATAATTTAAATCATTTAATAAATTCAAATCATAATCTCTAATTACATGACTTGTATCTATTCACTTGATTTAATAGTAGTAATTTAAAACATTTAATAAATTCAAATCATAATCTCTAATTACATGACTTGTATCTATTCACTTGATTTAATAGTAGTTTCTTTGTTACGATGTATTCGTGTCACATCCTTGAGTCTTATCTTTCGATTTTTGTGAGGTGAAGTTCTCCTGTGCTTACTATGTTTTGACAAATAATTAGGATGTTTTAATATTAAAAATACCAACTCAGACAAGGCTGAAACTTAAAGTGTGAAATTTCATAGAAAAACTCAAAACGTCTCATCATCATCATTGGTACAATTTGCTCGACCACAAAATTATAACATTATGACCAATATTAAAAAATTAATATGAATAAATATTTAGTTTCCATTTTAAAGCATGATGGCATAATGCTCGACTGAAAATTATTGGTCCATAATTACAATAGTTGATCAACTCTATGGTACTGTGATAGCTTACTTTTTGGCTGTTAAAAGAGTTCAGAAGAAAGAACTTGGTAGATCCGGTACTTACTAGAGAAAAATGTGGTGGTAATCATGTTACGGTACAATCAAATCAATTAACACTTATCTGAGCAAATTAAACTAAATGTATGGTCCAACACTGAACTGGTTGTGGAATGCATGTGTCATTATGACTGAACTATGTTGAGGAATGTATGTTATACTGCAGTGTTATTAGTGCAATCATACATATGTGTCAGTTGTAGCATGCTAGAATGATTATTTAGCTTCCAATAAAATAACAAATTATACAATCTATAATCCCATGTAAAAAGTTTTCATATGATTAAGACAAGCCTGTTTATTTTAAAACAGATGTTAATTTGTGATCAAACTGTGTATATAAATAACACATTAAAATTCTACCAACTCAGACAAGGCTGAAACTTAAAGTGTGAAATTTCATAGAAAAACTCAAAACATCTCATCATCATCATTGGTAGAATATTATATGTTAACAAGAAAATCCAAAATTCATTCTTGGATAATTTTCTAAATTCAGTGTAAATAACTATGTACATGGATGGCAGTAATATTTTTATACGAGTTGATTTTAAATAAAGAAATAAATCAAGAGCACTCGCCAACTGTGAAAGATTAAATTTATCAACACAGGATGTTTTGGATATATCTGTTATTAGAATAACAAGCCAACAGTGAGGCTGATGTCCCCCGCAGAAATCCCAAAATAAATAGATGACACATATTAATCGCACATTTATTTTTTTCAAAAGTTTCGAGCAATCAAACTACACACCAAGTTTCATCACTCTATCAGATATAGAATCAAGATTATCTTGTCCCAAAGCATCGACCAATGAAATTGATTAGCTCTACTTAGCTTTAGCTTGAAATGTTAATCATTGAAATCAGTCAAGACATTCACCTAATGAACATCTACATTAGGTTTAAAGTTTAAACATTCTACCTCAATTAAAAGCAGAGTTTTTATGTTCCAAAGTCTTGACCAATCAAATTGCTTATCGCTCCTTAGCCCAGGCAGAAAATTCGTACAATCGAACTTAGTCAAGGTAATGATATAATGAATCTATATTCAGAGTTTCACCGCTCTCACTTCATTATAACCAAAGTTATCGTGCCCCTAAAGCATAAACCAATCAGATTGCTTATCTCTGCCTACCGTAAACAGAGAATGTTTATAATCGAACTCCATCAAGGCATTGACCCAATAAAACACCTACACCAAGTTTGAACATTCTAGCTCAATTAGGAGAGTTATTGTGTTCCAAAAATCTTGGCCAATCAAATTGCTTATCGCTCTGCTTACCCTGGGCAGAAAATGCTCATTATCGAACTTAGTCAAGGTATTGATGTAATGAAACTATACACCAAGTTTCATCACTCTCACTTAATTAGAACTAAAGTTATCGTGTCCCAAAGCATCAACCAATCAAATTGCTTATCTCCGCTTACCCTAAGCGAAAAATGCTCATCTTCGAACTCCATCAAGGTATTGACCTAATAAACACCTACACCAAGTTTGAACATTCTAGCTCAATTAGAAAGTTATTGTGTCCCAAAAAGTGTGACGGACAGACAGACGGACAGATGGACGGACAAAAGGCGGGGGACAATTACTGTGACCTGCTGGAGATTTTAGATGTGTATTGAAAGTAATGTGAGCTGCTAGAGATCAAGATTAACGGCTTATTGTGACCTGTAGTACTCTACTCTAACATGATAGCTGAGTTTATCAGTCAGTGATTAGTATTATTGTTACCATTATCACATTAAATTATTTTACTTTTAGGAGGGTTGTTGAGGTTAACAAATACCAGATATAACTGACTTATGCAATCAATCTGTACTGTTCTAGTACAAACATTTTGGGTGCAGAAAAAAACTTATGCATTTGTCAATCTCATAAGAAAAAAGCCCCAAAAAACAAGATATAAAAAAAACATAAAGACTGCTCTACATGCATCAACAAGTACTGTAAACTTCATATAAGTCGGATCTAAATGGACTGACCAATTTTATCCCAGTTACACAAAGATCTGTTTAGCCGAAGACCTAGTTCACCTCTGAACACAGGTCTCATTATCGAAATAAAATCAGTTCCCAGTCAATTTTATTGGGCATATTTTTACTGTAAACGGTTGTGTGTCAGTCTTTGTGAACGCCTGAACAATGTAAAGGAACATTTTAGTGAGAAAATAAGACCTTGCTTACCTCGCTAGAGTCAGTATTGTGCAACACAACATGCTGTTAAAAATCCGTCCCCTTCTGCTAAACATTGAGGTCTAGATGTGGGGTGGCGTACAGATTTACGTGGCTTAGCCATATAAGACAAGACGAAATTTAGGTAAGCTCGGGTGGGGAAAAATTAGAATCACTGAAAAGCTGAGAAACTTCAGTCAATCATTGCTTTGCCTAGCCCAATTACAATCAAATTTTTTCAAAAATTCCAATTACGTTTCGTCTTATATAGCCGAGTTGCGCAAATTTGTGCGCTGCCTGTATTTCGATTTTAATGACGTCAGCCAGGCCGTATTTTTAACAGCATGTTGTGAACATACTGCTGATCCGTCTTAGGCGAAGGAAAAAAGCCGGAATTAGATCAAATGGACAGAACATTTTGATCAGAGTTAAGCGAAGATCCGAATTACGCTCAGAAATTTAATAAGAACATGCAGGATCAAAGGGTTCAAGGGATTTTATCAGAGTTGAGCGAAGATCCGACTTATGCGAGGTTTACTGTATTACCCAAATTTAAAACTATTGTATTGCGGAATTGGGATTGGAATGTGTGCAAAAACTTGAAGCCTAAGTCATCAAATACCAACTCAGACAAGGCTGAAACTTAAAGTGTGAAATTTCATAGAAAAACTCAAAACATCTCATCATCATCATTGGTAAATGATTTGTTGTCTGAAAAATTTGTAGGTCAGTGTTTGTGTGTCCATGTGTATTTTTTATTACTATTACCAGAAAGAAAATGAAATGGGGTTTAACATCTTACTGTTTTGCTCAAACTGGGCTAATGAGGGAAATTTTGCCCGGACAGCGGCGCTTTGGACAACTTATATCGAATTCCAATTGCCAAGGGATCTTTTATGCGCACTCCAATGTGTACATGGAGCCTGAATATTTCGCCCCTTCCGAACTACTAGACAGCTGTCAGGCCCTTCGTCCTGCACCACTGACAAGGAGGAAACCACGGCAGAAAATCTTGAACTTTCTCGGTCAACACCGGGAGTGAAACCCACAACCTAGAGGATAGCCAGCCAAAGTTTTACCCACTTAGCCAATGTGGCTCCTAACCAGAAAGAACTAAAGTCAATATCTATATGCCATACCTTACACCCTTGCTCCATATGTATTTATTTAATCTTGTGTCCACTCGAACATCTGGGGTTTTCATCATTTTAAGAGCAAATTTTCTTATTTCTTTGATAGCTCTTGGAGCTTTCCTTTTGCAGGAACTGAAAAAGCAAATAAGCAATTAGCAACTGCTAATCATATGACAAAATGCAAACTTTCAAAATTCAAACAGTAAAAAATACCTTATTCCTAGCATATCAACACTAATCAATAACCTAACACTAATCAATAACCTAACAGGAAAGTCTTGTAGTACTTGAAAGTCTAAATGGACAGTTGAATATATTGGTTTGTCGAGAAACAGACCTGTTGTTTAATACTAATGGTAGTTTTGTAAACTTACTTTTCAAGCATAGAAAAATAATTTACATCTGATTAGCCTTTATAAAGACAAGTTAAACCCATACCTGATGATGTCATAATCATCCATAATCAAATATTGACTGCCAAGACTTTGTTTGAATGTAGCAATTTTCAGTTCCACTATTTTATGAGTTAATTCTGGTGAACCAGTTATAATCTATGCTATATAAGTTTATGTTTTTGATCGGTATTCAGTATAAGGCTTTATGCCACTGCTTGCTTTGTTTGAGAGATGTTTTTTGTTCAGAACATACTTACACGCCATGAATATATTTGTGAAGGTGAATTGTCACCTCTCGGGTGATAACCTCATTAGCAACGGACTTCTTTTTATCCTTCTTGTCACGAGGTGCCATGACTGAAAATAATCAAAAATCATTATCCCACCAAGATGCAATTTCATTTTCTTCAGTAAAGTGAATTGATCCCAGAATCAATCCACAATTTACATTTAGGCATAGACAGAAGGTGTCATGCCTAAATGTAAATTGCTCCATTTTACATTTTTAGGACTTATGCTACAGAAAGTGTAATGACATTTCAGACAAGGCCTATGTCATGTGGATGTTTGAAAGAGAGAGAGAGAAATGGGGTATAATGTTTTGACACAAACTAGGTCATTTCAGGACCAACGTGGTTCAATTTTATTTCAATAATTCTCTGGCACGTAGAGTACCCGGAAAAAAAACATGAAGCTGGACAGGCGATCCTTGTCCTTGTCGCATACAAGCTGGGAATCAAATCCATGCCACTTAACATGACAGACCTTATGATCAAATACGCATGTGTTAAACTATTCGGCCACCCAACCACCCTGTGGTTAAATTAATGCTCTGGCTCCTGAAATTCCACTTGTAGAACAACTTCTCTAATACTGACCATAGGGGCCTTGTTATCCGCTCTCAAATTTAACTAGACACATGCATCACATTGACACTGCTTACAAAATTAGGCCTCGAAAAGCCAGAAAGAAAATAATCATAAATTTAAATGGTTATCACTGTCTTCCAAGCAACTAATAAGTGCACGCAATTGTAAAGAGCTCCGATACCAAGAGGCTGAAGAGGTTTATTTGTACCTTAAAATTGTTCCGATGTTTCTGCATGGACCTAAGGTCCATGGTTTCTGTAAGAACGCCTGGCCATAATCATAAGCATGTTGTGAACAGGGATCTTCACCTCAATGTTTACGTGTAGATGGTAGCGGAATGATGGACGTTCTGGACAGGTGATTATGCCAATATCGAACAATATCGTTAGGGTAAACAATAAGGTACATGCTAGTTGAATTGAATTATAATATTTTATTTGATAAAAGAAAGGATTGGTGTGGATTTGACATGTGACAGTATTTTCCACTTACTCGTTGGTAATGGCCGAAGCTGAAAAGGAAGTGGATAGGCATCTGGGATTGAAGAATCGCATCAAGGGAGATAATGCATAAGGAACGCACTTTCGTTAGTTTCAAAGCACCACATAAAAGACGATGAAAATGAATAAGTTCACCAAAAAGATCCAATAGATCCTAAAAATATTTATGTTGGTTTTCAATTCCAAGTGAATCAATCCCTTAGATATCTCATTAAATACGGATTTATTTATTTGTAATTTGAGAAAACTGTCGCCCCAAGGTAGCCGTATCGATAGCAGACAGGTCAGAAAATCGTCTTATGAAACAGATCAAAATGAAATAAGACGATCTTTATTTTATCAGTAATAATTTAATAGGTGGTTTAATCGATTGATTTGATTTCATTGTACACAGTTTGTGAATATTATTTAGATTAGTTCGACTGTTTTTGGAATAATATCAGAATTTGGGTAACACATCCATCAAATTCTAACTACCAAAACTGATATTACAGAAAATAAAACGAAAGTAGAAAAATGAACACTTGTATTCTTAATCCTTCAAAATGTCTATTATATAAATTATCGACAAATCAAACGGCCATTAGATTCCTACCTCAAATAAGACGTTTTTCAAAGACACAAGATCCAAAATGCTTCAGCGTAAAACTAAAATCAAGAAGTCTAGTACAAGTGTGTGGTAAAGATACTCTCAATTTTCTTCAGGGATTATTTACAAGTGATGTTAATCTCTTGAATGATAATGTCAGCCAATATTCTATGATGCTTAATGTACAGGGAAGAGTGTTATATGACTTATTGTTATACAACATGTCAGCAAAAAAAGAGACAGCAAATATATGGATTGAATGTGCAAGTGAAGTGAAGGACGAATTTATTCAAACCATGAAAAAATACAAAATAAGGAAGAAGGTTGATATTAGTGACATAAGTAAATCTGCATATGTTTATGCCTCACCCAATCAAAATTTGACTCTAATGGAAGATTCTGTCAAATTAACAACCCCAGACCCCCGATTACCTTCCTTAGGAAATAGAATTATAGTGACAGAAGATTTGAAAAGCACTGACAATATGTGTGTTTATTTAGAAAGCGAACAATATTACCGTGAACACAGATATAAATTAGGCATTGGTGAAGGAATAACCGATTTACCTCCAGGAAGTTGTTTCCCATTAGAAAGTAATCTAACTTTTCTTAAAGGTGTTAGTTTTGAGAAAGGGTGTTACATAGGTCAAGAGTTGACAGCCCGGACATTTCACACAGGTGTTACTAGGAAAAGGTTAATGCCATTAGTCTTTGAGAATGTTCCAGCAGGATTCAATCCTGATAGTTCAATAACATCTGAGAAAGGAAAATCCGCTGGAAAACTAAGAGATTTTATTGGTATTTATGGACTTGGTTTAATGAGAGTTGCAGAAACTAAAGGTGACCTCAATATAATAGATATTAAAGGGAATAAATTAAAAGTTAAGGCTGATATACCCTCATGGTGGCCTAGTGAGAATCATATGTTGTGATATTTAGTAGAGATATTATAGGATCTTTGTTTTAATCATTATTGATTAGATTTTTGTATTGTTGTTGTGCATGAAAATGTTGGAGTGCAGGAAGTAGGCCTACCCTTAATTCAGCTCTGAAGTAGATCTCCTTACACACAACCTGTACTTCAGAGCTGAACTAATCTACCTTATATTATATGCAATGTTTACATTTTGTTTATTTAACAAATAAATACTCAAGCTATAATAAAGATTCAAATTAAACAGAATTGCCTTTTAAAGAAGCATTATTCAAAAGCTAAATCTGCCAATTGGAGGTCTTTCTTCAGACCTTAAATGTTATATAAATTATTAAAGATACATAATGGGAGATAAGATAACGAGATGGCAGTTCTCGCTATAGTAGTTAAAAACTAGATAGTGTAAAGGTAATTTGCTGAAATTTCAGTCAAATTGATCCACTATGAGCCGAGAAAAAAGCGGGTGAAATTTTGGCATAGTCTCGGTCATCATTACTAAAATCATTAATATAAACAGCATAGTCTCGATTATCAACTTTTTAAAATTTAATTATCAACGGCCAATAGCGGGATATATGAATCTAATCCAGCCAACATCGAAGGCTAGCCTCGACATCGAGAGTTTATTATGGTCTGGATAAGTTAATTAATGTCTAATTGATAATTTAGATAACATTTCAGGCCTAAAGAAAGACTTGTAATAAGCAGATTTTGCTCTTGCATAATGCATGTTTAATTAGACATTTATTAACATGACAAGACCATAATCGGCATAATCAACTCTCAATGCCATCGGATCGGCCATTTAATGATTTGTTGCTAAAGTGGTGGACACACTTAATCGACGTGGAAATTTGCCTAGTGTGACCACTGTCCTTCGACGGATTGATTCGCCCGAGTCAAACATGTTTGATACATTCGGCTGAATTATATTCGCCTAGTGTGTCCACTTCTCTGAAGCATTTGCCCGATTGTAGAATTCATTAGTTAATTACCACTCATATTGAGAAGTCATGTGATTGTTTGAAGTCATGGTCACTGCCATGTTTAATCATGTGATGTGAAAGGTGATACAATTGACTGGTGAATCAGGCGAAGAATTCATCTGGTGTGTTCACCCATTTGGCTCAATCTGATGCCGATTGATTCGGCTGAACTGATACCATCACAAGAGAAGGAGAGAGGAAATAGGGTTTAATGTCCACTTGACCAAAACTAGGTCATTTCGAGACTAACATGGGTTAATTTTATTTCAATAATTCGTTTGCGCGTAGGGGTCTTAAGCAGTGGGAGGAAACTGGAGGACTCGGAGGAAACCCATGAGGTGGGACAGGCGACGTTACTCTTGTCATGTAAAAGCGGGGAATCGAAAACCACGCCACTTATCTCAATGACAGACCTTATGATGCAACATGTAACCATTCAGCCACCCACCCCCACCACAAGAAAGTGAAATGAAGTTTAATGTACATTCTCACAACTAGGTCATTTTAGGAGAACCATGTAACTTTAACCTACTGGTACATGTACTACTATGGGGTAAATTCTGTTATTGCACCCATCAACCTCAGAGCATATGACAAACAGCAAATCCAATGATTTGACTGAGCTCATAAATTTTGATAGGCCACCCTAATAATTCATCTCACACACAATTATTGTTACAGTGTCTCTTCACTAGAGCATGATCCTAGAATGTAGAGAACCTAAAAATAGAAGATTTTGTCAACCATTTCTAATAGTTTCAAGAAATTATAAAATATGGATCCCTCTTCAAAGCTTGCCAACCACAACCTCATTGGACATTAAATGAGGCCAATAGGGTTGCTAAGAACAGGTTGTGTTACTGAACTCAATTTTTAAAAACATGTACCAAACCTTGCTAATAAGTTAAGTTCCTGGCAACCACAGATTTTTTGAATACAGTTACATGTAGCCTGGGTGTTAGTTAAATATCCATGTCTCAGTATATTAGTTGTCTCTAATAACCCCCTGAACTTTATCACAAAACAGAACAATTCAAAATTAACAGTTGTATACAAAATGCAAGTTTATTGGGAAATAACATCAACATATTTTCTCAAAACACAAAATAAATACATTAGATAGTATAAGAGAGGGGTATTGTTACAAACTATATAGAATGGATACTGGGGGAACTATACGGAATTTACAATAGAGATAGCCCTTTATATAGGACAACATTCATAGGATGTAGAACTATATGTATAATGCCATTATCAAATACATTTACAAACTTACAATAATATAACATGCAAATAACAAATGAAGTTATTTCTTCTTACCTCTTAAATAATGAATGATTATGTCATTTTAAATAGTAACTAGCCAAAAACACAACAAACATCATGTATTACAAATGTGTTTGGGACGAACTTATTTAATATAATGCCTTTATAAAATTATAAAGATTAATAGCACACACACACAAATAAGAAATCCTTCGGACTACAATACCATGTTTCTGAACCTGGGTGAACCAGGTTTGCTCCTCATCTTGAGGACCATTTCAGAAACAGATATAAATAATCCTGAAACAGGTCTTTAACATATGGCAAGATTCATTAAATTAACTAATATCTCGGAATATGTTTTATTTTCACATTCTACAACAGAAAAGAAAAAATTACATAAATTATAAAATCAAAACAAATATTGCATTCTAAAATTAAGACTAGATATTTTCATTTATTGCCACAAATTATTCCTACTATCCTATTCCTGAAACTCGGCCAGAGCATGCAGACCATCAAAGCAATTTTTCTGACCTTTTTGCACTGCAATGCATCAAGTGTTGGGTCCAAACATGCATCTCTGGAAATATGCTATGTGCAGGACAAAGTTTAGCACACTTATTAACTATGCACAAATAATTATTACAACACACGTCATGTAATCGCAAAAGAAAAAAAAAGTATTTGACCACGTCAAATTTAATTAGCAATTAGGTTAGTAATATTGTATTCTTGTTAAAAACAAAACCCCACACACATTAATAGTAAGATGCCATTATTTGGAAAAAGTCTGAAATATGACATGGACAATAATAAAATACATTCCATTACCATCCAATAAAATTTAAACTAAAGAACTTATGTATTAAAGTTTAATATTCATCATAAATATATAATTCTATCATTTCCACATCTTAATTTCCTTGGTTACCAAATTTTTGTGTGGATTAATTTCCAAGCCAACCACTCAAGATACAAACTCAACCACAACAAAAATACAGGTAATTTAGACACAAGTAAAACTTGTTATTAAATTTATCGTGTTAACTGATTTCCAAACCAATTACACAATATTAAGTTTGACCAGTAAGATCGTGAAATAACAGAAAAGCCATAAGTAAAACTGAATATTAAATCCATATTTTAAAGTTATTATATTATATATTGTCATGCACACTAATAAATAAGTAGAATTGTACATGCATAACTATGTATGGATAGTATGGCCCCTTTGCACTAAGCACACCTAAAGCTTTAAAGATATGAGCAGGAATTTATGTTTTAGTTGCATTTTGAACAAAAAAGTACTATACAAAGTAAACATGTGAGTTGAGGTTCATAGTTTATCTGAATCTGGCCTCCTCTATCTACCGATACATACAAGATGTTTCGCATCAACCTCAAAATTATTCCTACAGGTCTCAGAGTGTTTGTATTTATCATCTTAGTGTTGACAAGTGTTGTGGATTTCAAATTCAACTGGAACATATATTAACAGAATATTCAGATTTATATCAATCAAACACGGTCTAGTGCAAGATTAGCAACTCTTTGCATACGTGCTAAAAGTATGCAACAACATTGGAGATTGGTCCTCTGTAAACATATATCCATTATTTAATTAATTAGTAAACAAAATGTTTTTATTATTATGGTTTGCTGTAACAATATATTTTCTATTATTTGAACCACACATAAACAAAACTGTAAAGTGTCTACTCATACTCTCAACTTAACTGCAAGTCTCTATGCATGCCAGCTTCTATAGGGCCCACCTTGCATTGAATGTGTGGTAATATACAATTCAATTAAACATATATGTACAAAATCTAGAGGGAATAATTATTATGCGCATAATTAATATTACACGTGTACAATTTTACAAAAACATACAATATTTCATATATCAAATCAAGCAAAATTGTGAGATTCTTTATCAAGGTAAAAAATAATTACATATTTTCAATCTTTTATAAATTAAAACTTTAATTAAAGCTTACTGACTAGATTTGTGGTAAATACATTATACAATAATAGATTACCAGCTACCTCTACATGTTTTAAATAAGACATACAAAATACTAATGCCAGGCAGGAATGGAGTCAACAGATGTTAGTGTGGTTTAATAAACAAGAACAAGACATTAGGTAATATATCAATATATTACTTAATGTCTTCCTCGAGACCATTAAACAACTTAAAATACAGACACTACCCAGCACCTGCATTTCAATGAAATCGTCAGACGAGTCCAATATATCATCTAGTATAAATAATGTACGACTGGCATGTTGCTCGTACTATGATTTGAAATAATGGTAGTTTATGGTACACCAACATCAACAGATGATGTCACATCTGTATTTTAAAGCCTTTTATTTTATGTGCATGTTTTCTACATTGACATTGTAAAACAAGAAATTAATGCTTTAAATCCAAACCATAGTATAGTGAGCTTCATCATTAGCAATATGCAATTCTTTTTTTGTAGCATAGCCAGGACAAAACAAAATACTCGCTAAGTCAAAACAAAACAAGCTTATTTTGGGACCAATGGTATATCTTTAGTTAAATAATTTATTTGCACATACGTTGTAGCAGAGAAAACCTGTGTGTAGCAGAGAAAACTCATGTGGTTAGGCGGGAAATCCTATTCCGGTTGCAATAATATCATGATGCACTAATTTCTTTATTTTCAACATTGATATTAAAATAATACTGTGAGTTTTCTCGTAGTGTGTAACATACTATTTTTATATATTTAATTAAATCTGACAAGAAATTAATGCTTCACCAAATTAATGCCAGAATAAAGATTAAATAGAAGACTACATGTATACACCAATTTGATTGACAAAATTAATCAAATCAATCAAGTCATTTAAAGTTTACATTGTTTTTTATACTGATTTCATACTGTAATTCTATCTTTTTCATATAAGCCAGCCAATTCTTCAGGAATTTTTTTTTTGAATACTCTGATGTGCTCAGCTCCTAATACAAATAGTGTTTTTATTCAAATAGTACATATTTTAGTTTCCTACGATATATGTGAATGATCCAGCTTGTTTCATAATTTCTTGTTTTACAGTATTAATCCATAACCAAACTGATTTCTCCATTTCATTAAACTGGAACTTTTTGTGGCATGCACATAGGATGATGGTGTAATAATGTGCGTACATATACTTTACATCAACAATTCATGTGTACCAATATAAAAAGTAGGTGCCGTACATTTTACAATAAATAAAGTGTTAATAACAACAATAAAAAAACAATACATAGTACACATGTAGAAAACTTAGGATTCAGAACTATATTTTATTCAGGCATAACAAGTTTAGCCATAGCTAGACTGGCTTCTAATTTTTTGGCCTCTCTTTCATGAATGGTCATGTGACGTTTAAGATGATTTGAGCGTGTGAAGGAATGAGAGCAAATGGAGCAAGTAAAAGGACGAAGCCCTGAGTGGGTTTTCATGTGACATTTTAAACGACTAACTTCTGTAAAACCCTTTCCGCACTGAGCACATTTGATCAGACTGTCTCGAAGATGTATTTTCTTGTGTCGATTGAGGCGTTTTTTGGCTATAAAGCTCTTACCACAATCGCAAACAAATGGACGATCCCCTGTATGCAGACGAACATGAACTTGTAAATAACACTGCTTATCAAACTCTTTGCCACATTCGTCACATGGGAATTTCTTCTTTAAGTTGTGAGATTGAATATGACGTTTATAATGGCCGGGATGACTGAATGCTTTGTCACAATACTGACAGACGAAAGGCTTGATTTCTTCATGGTTGACTTCATCATCTTTTATCTGTACGTGATTCTTCAGTGCCAGATTGGTAGAAAACTTTATACCACATTTACACAAGAAGAGATTGGCAGCTTCGTGTAATTTCTGGTGTTCTTTGTATTTGGGCAAATCTTCAAATATATCTCCACAATCCTGACATTCAATACCAGTGGTGGCACCATTGCTGGATATTGGTGGTTGGAAACAGGAACTCAAATGTTTCTCATAATCTTCACCACTGAAAAATGACTGTAGACAGAAGTCGCAGTGGTGTGTTTTCTTTTTATATTTATGGACATCTAAGTGCACGGTATATTCTTCCGCACTGGTGAATTCCATCCCACACTGAAAGCACAGTGTAAAGAATGGGGGATCCGAGATTTTCATTTTCTCACTGAACAGGTTTTCTCCTGAATGGATTTCTATGTGTTTCTCATACTGGCTAATGTACATAAAGTCTTCACCACAATGGAAGCATAAATAGAGGAATTTCCCCGAACAGTTAGACAAGTGAGCGTGCAATACTGATTGGTCGGAAAATTTCGCTTTACAAGTAATACATTTGAAAATTTTCTGATCCCTGTGTAGAACCAAAAGATGTTCTTCTAAATCTTCAATGTACGTAAACTGATCCCCACATTCAAAGCAGATAAATGTTTCTTCGTCTTTTTTTGCTGGACCCAATTTTTTCTTTGGTTGATCTTCTTGACCATTTGTGTCTTCAGTTTGTTCCTCTTTGATGGGCTTATTCAACACTTCAGACACATCTCCATTAACTGGTGATTTATCACCATTTTTTGAGCTGCAAGTACTAGTCTGAGTAGTCTCCATTTCTTCTTGGTCAACGTGGTTACCATTTTCTGGAATAGGCATTTCAATGGGCTCTGTTTTTACTACTATAGGGGGTTGTTCCTCGACCTTCATGTTTGAGAGATCTGTAGACAGAAAAACACTAACTGTGGTCAAGCACTCCTTACTCTATTCATTATCCTATACAAAAAGACAAAAAAAACCAATGAACATAAAACAAAAATGAATGGAATGAAATGGGGTTTAACATCCTACTGTTCTGTTCTGAATGGGCTAATAAAGATGGGCATCTGCTATAAAGCAGTGATTCTCAACCAGTGTGCCGCGAGAACTTCATTACTGTGCCGTGGAATTTCCTAAGTGTGCCGCGAAATTTGAATGGCACACTAAGAAAATGTGAAAAATCATGTGATCCCAATTGAGTATTCACTAGTGTCTACTGAAAAGCTGTGTTTTTCTTTATGTTGTTTTAGTTATTCTATGTGTCTATGACTAGTCTCTGTCTACGGTTGGATGATGTCTGACTTGCCATGTTTTTATTTTGCAAAATTAAAATATTTCTCATATATATTTAGCCAGGTGTGCGGTTATTTTTCATGTGTTCCATGGTGTGCAAAAAAAGGTTGAGAACCACTGCTATAAAGTATAAGCTTACAGTGTGCTATGAGGGAAATTTTGCCCGGACAGCGGCACTATGGCCTACCCTTATATCGAATTCCAACTGCCAACAGTTCTTTTACGTGCACGCCAATGTGTACATGGGACCTCAGATTTTCGTCCCATCCAAACTACTATACGCTGTCCCTTGCCAGTGGGAGTTAACAGGAGGAACCACAGAAAAACCCTGAGGTTAAAGAGTCGAACCGGTTGGATGAAAACCACACCACTTGACTTAAATGACAGATCTTAGCACTAGTGAGGAAATTTTGAAACACTTATTGATTGCTGTGTATAATTTAATGTCAGTTATGCTTTCATCAGATCGTGCACCTTTGACCATACAAAATTCCCGGGCCCTCCCTCAATCAATCATAACCAGGGCTATATTTTCTGACTTTCCTGTGGTCAAAATAGGTCTCAAAAAGATAGAAGAGGCCTGGATAAAGTCCGATATTTCAGATTATTTATATTTTCTTTAAAATTCAATGGTACCATTAGTGGTATTTAATTTCTGAATATATTTTGCTATCTTAAAAAGTCTTGACCTCATCCATTTGAGTGAAAAATAAAATCATTTATAATCTATTCCATATGATTTGATATGTTGATTTTTTTTTTTGTGGCATAGGTCTTTCTGGAATTTTTTTGTATCTAGAAACTAGTAAGCAGGAGTACTCCTGATTAGGCCTAATCTTTGTTTCAAAACAAAAGGAGCTTGTCTCATCACTAACTGAAATAACACATCACAAACAGACCAACCCAATTCAACATTTTTTTCATGTTTTATCTAAATCATTTACCTACTTTCAGATTCTACCTAAACATGATTCCCTTTTTTATCTACATGTAGCTCTACATATAAAGACAAAAGTGTTGTTCGCTCTTAATCGGCTGATCCATATTCCACAACCTATCCGTGATTACGTGCAAAATAATATAAACAATTCATATCAATAAACCGAATTTATTGTCATGTGTTTACAACATAGAAACGTGTTTTCGCTTTATTTTCATCATTTATTACTGATTGAGTCAAATAGGGACAAAACTAGACAACAAATCGGTCCAACTTTTGAAGAAATGACGGATAAAAATGTCGAAAAGTCACGCCACATACAGGCGTTCTACATTATAATTCGGCTTGGTGCGGCGAGGGGGCTGGGTCCACGTTTTTACCCAACCCGCTTGATTGTTGCTTTGTTCATGAACGTAGTTCATTTAGAATTTAAAAATCAAAAATATTTCAAAATAAATTGTTTTAGGTTACCTTGCATTAATACCCGTACTTTTAAGCTTTCCCACAAGGAATTGGTGGTATAAAAAATTAAATTAATCTCGATATCGCTTCCCTTTTTTCCATGTTGTTGAATCTAATAGCCTCGTTCTGAATATCTAAACTTGTACGGATCGTTTTTAGACTGCGTGTCGTCTTGATTGTGTTATATTAAAAATTTTGTAGTTCAAGATTTTTTTTGCAGCCCTTTCAGCTTATTTAAAAGAAATAATAATAAAAGCTGGACAATAATTTCATAAATACTTTAATAAACAACAACATTACAAAAATTAAAAATAAATAAATAAAAGCATTTCACATCTGAGATCATTTCCTCAAGTGACAAATATAATTTAAAAGAACTTGCTTACTTTCTTTATAAATTGTTGAAAGTTAATAAGAGTTAATTAAGACTCTTCCTGCCACTTTTGTAAACAAAGAATGTAAAATTCAAATAGGTAGATATGTGTGTGCATCATACTTATTTTGAGGATAAATAATTGACAGAAGAAAAAAGTAGAGACAGCATCCACATATACACCATGTTAAAGCATTGCAACATTTGTCTGATATCTTGAGTCCACATACAGACTTTACTGTAAACTGAGAGTGTAACATCTGACTGGCATCCCCCTTTTTGATTTAGGTCAATAACATTGTCAATTTAAATGCATTTTGTGTGATGATTTTAATTGTGAGCTGTCAATCTGTCTTTGTAACACCTGACTGGCATCCCCCTTTTTGATTTAGGTCAATAACATTTTCAATTTAAATGCATTTTGTGTGATGATTTTAATTGTGAGCTGTCAATCTGTCTTTGTTTAAAATTTATGGTCCGTAGATAAACCAATGTCCTTTCAATGCATTTTATGTGTTGATTTTAATTGTGAGCTTTCCCCATGGTTAAATGCAATAACAATTTAGATGAACTCAATTAATCATTTTTTATTTCAGCCTAATTCAAAGCAGTCAAGGACCTTTAAGCACTGATCTATAAATGTATTATATAGTTGAAGATGTGACAACCATGGCACTGACTAAATATGGTGTGTATATAATCGGTTTAGAGAGAAATAAGTTGAACAGAGTATAACAGAAAAAGATTAGAATAAACAGTACATGGTTAAAATGCACATTATTTAATATCCATTTATATTATCCATACTTCTCAAACATGTCAATAATTTCCTGAGTATATATCAATACATAGCATCCAAAACATAAAGACCAGGAGAAATAGTTGTATATCTGACGAATACATACCGGTAACGGTAACCTATTATAAATTTAACAAGGAAAAACTTAACAAAAAAAGATTCAAGTTCTGTGTGTATCTTTAATACAGGCTATGTTGCACAATTCAGGTATGACAGATCTTCCCCTTTTACTATACATGTATATGTCCATAGTTGTACCATCACAATGCCCAAACATTGTAATACTGGATCAGGTGTTTGACAAAAGATATTATATCACTTTTTTTGAATAGCACAGCATTTGCAAGGGCATTCTTTGTATACATATGCATTTTTCTCAAAAATTACTTATTTGACTGAGTTAATTAAAATTTAAAAATTAATTATTTGACTGAGTTAATTAAAATTTAAAAATTCATCAGACATTGAGTGCAGCTACATTAAAATTAAATAGAATAAACACATAAATCAACAATATTACCTCCCTTTTAATTTTAAAATTATAAATCTTTATTAAATAAATAAAATAAATAAAAGTCTCTTATTAAAGTAACACGATAATATGGAAATAATATATAATCTAACTACAGTATATATAATTTGTTCCTAGAGTGATTTTCGTAGTCTTTCACTGGACAACTGATTTGATTCAATCCATTTGAGAATGTCAGGTAATGGTTCTGGTTTGACTATATTGGAATCTATTTCTGCTATCAACTGTTCTGGCGTTATTCCTATCAGCGTCTGTTTAACAATAACTATTGCACAAATAAATTTATCACTGCAACGCACAAAAGTCTGTTCAAAATAAAACGATTTCTCATCCCAATATGATATCTGAAAAGCAAAATAAAAATTTTGCATAGTAAATGTTTTAAAATATAGTCAAAATATCAAAATTGAAAATCACACCGTCTGATTTTTTTTCCACTTGCAGACACAGACCAGCAGAGAATAAAAGGCTTAATTATATATTATATCGAAGAGAGTTCACCTTTTCTCTAATATTTTCTGATGACTTACAATGTCTATCTGTCTGTGGAGCCACAGTACAGCAGTGAGTAAGGCACTGGGTCACTAATCAGGAAGTCTGAGATTTAATCACAGCGTTGGCAGCGAAAATTCCCTAAATTTTTCAGCTTAGTTTCCCCTTGTCGACAGTAAAAGATGGTGGCCGTGCACGTAAAAAAACAGTTGGAATTTGAAAAAAAAGAGTAAGCTGTAGAGCCACTTTCCGGGAAAAATGACCCCCATAGCAAACCAAGATTCCGTATACATAGTTACAGTACACGTAAAAGAACCCTCAACAGTTGAAACTTAAGGGTACACTGTGGCACAGTTGCCAGGCAAAACTTCCCTCACAGTACACTGCATGGCGTATGGCAAAGAAAAGTAGGATATTAACCCCATTTTATTTCATTTCTGTCATGGTTTTCCAGACAATTTTTGTAGACAGACGTAGACCATGGACTTGCTATCTATATCAGTAGTCAATGTATGTAGCTACAATAATGAGTGCAGAAATGCCCGCAACCCCTACCCCCACACTAACAGTGGTACTATTTTTATTTTTTTTACATATAAAACAGTTAAATACAGCCTCGTTTATTTTAGTAAGCAATCTGGAAAGCATATCATCATTTTCCTTTTTTTACTGTATGTGTTGAATGTTTGATACCTTGGTGTGTATATCATATCTATCAAACAACTCGATAGATTTTCTGTATCTTATATTGTTGCCACCATTTGTCATAGAACCTCCCATGCTTCTTACTTTCTTCCACCAAGATGTTCTTATCCAAAAATCAAATCTTGCAAAATCACATTCTCTTAGATATCTGCTATTGTTCATATGAAGTACAAAGTCTAAATCTGTAGTTAGGCATATTCCTATCAAAAAATCAATAAAATCTTCATTAAATAGAGCTAAATAAGAGAAGTACAATCCTTAATCATATCAAGACTAAAGGTCATGAATGAAATTAAGTGGCTCAGTGGGTAAGGTGCTAGTTCACTGACCAGGAGGTTTAAAGGTCAATCCCTGTTTTGGCTGAAAAAACTGACCTGGAATTTGTCAGTTATGCAGGACAGAGGTCCTTGCGCAGAAAAGTGTCCAGTTGTTCGGATGGGACAAAAAACATATGTCCATATGTGCACATTGGCGTGAACTGTGCACGTATAGAACCACTAGTTGGAGAGAGATGGGGTTTAATGTCCACTTGACACAAACTAGGTCATTTCGGGACTAAGACATGGTTCAATTTTATTTCAATAATTCGCTTGCGTATAGGGGTCTTTAGCAGTGGGAGGAAACCGGAGAAAACCCACAAGGTTGGACAGATGACCCTACTCCTTGTCACATACAACCGAGGAATCAAAACCACACTAGTTGACTCAATGACAGACCTTATATGATACAGCGAAAACGCGCTAACCATTCGACCATCCAAACCCCGCTCTAACAGTTGGAATTCGAAATATGGGTAGGCTGTAGCCCCACTGTCCAGGCAAACTTTCCCACATAAAACAATGTGGTGTGTGCTTGTCTTCATTAGCACAGTCAGTGCAGAACAGTAGGATGTTGAACCCCATTTCTTTTTATAAAGTTTACAAGTTTTCTGTTTCTTTTTGCGATTTCTTGCATAAAGTCTGATTGTATGAATAAAGAAATAGATCAGAAGTAAAAAGGAGCACAATTGACAGGCCTACTTCTCAACTAAAATTTCTCCTCTGCATTCAGCATGAGAATTCTGACATAATCAGCTGTCACCACAATTTCTTCAGTGTACCCTATATATTTTTGTTTGTAAAACTATCAGAGTGTTTTTCGTTGAGAAAATAATTAGAATTTTCTTGTACAACCAAATATTGACAGTGGCAGGGAAAACCTCTCCTCTTACCATACATAAATAAACGATGGACATTATAACTATTATTAGGGTCCATGCTTATACTATAGACACTGTTAGAAAGATTGATAAAATCGTACTTTGACTGTCCAAATTCCGATCTTCCTGTCCTCTGCGATTCTCATATTCATTCTGCCTTGGTGGATAATAATTATTTATGCTACCGGTACCGGTAATTATTATTATTATTAATTTCTACAACTTGTACAAGACCTACCTGGTAAAACACATTCGTCCAGAATGTTTTTCTGTCTTCTCCAAAAAGCATAGATAATGACAAATGCGCCTCTAACGAAATAGTAAACATCAAAAAAAGGAAACAATATTAAAATCAACCATGGCAAATAACAAATCATTGCTGGACTTACTCTTGACTTCGTTGTGTCTAAATGCTAAATGCTGAGTGCAAAGGTTAGGCCTATCTCTAAAGGGAGACAATAAGTTTTGAGGGGATCAGACTGGCTTACTTTCCAACCGATTTCCTTGTTAATTAATCCAATGCCCTTCCTTGGCCTATAAGGTTTATTTTATGAATATTCTTATTATCTGAATCTTTATAACCACAAAAAACGCAAAATATATGATAAAAATCATGAAGGTGGTTGAGCACCCCTGCTGTATTTTTTTTTATTTAATTAAATTACATCAGTCTTTATTCTTTTTATTCATGAGATGGAGTTGGCCTATTAGAGACTTTTGGCAAGGGGAATTTTTCCCATCCGTATCACGTATCTGTATCTTCACGTGATACGCTGCGTCAAAAAGCTTATTTCTATTACAGCATGACGGCAGTTCTCTACCACAAATTACTGAAGGGAGTAAAGTCCCTGACACTGACAGTCGCTGAGCTATTTAAAAAACAAATTAGGCCTAATGTCGAACCTTTTTAAAAATCTTTGATTTCGACTCAGCAGCAATGTTTGGTTTCACTAATATATATTTACTGATTACAGAAAGTTTATACCTCTTTACCATAGAATCACATCATTTACAGATTTGCAAGGTCCTACCTCCCTAAATTTAGAGCGTAGATCAACCAGAATGCAGACAGACAGGAAAAATATGAAAATTCAGAGAAAAACTTGTCAAAAAAATGATTAAATTCCAGTCTTTATCACGGTTAAAATCACATCAAATATACAGTGTTCTAGGATACACTCTTTACCATAGAATCACATCATTTACAGATTTGCAAGGTCCTACCTCCCTAAATTTAGTGCGTAGATCAACCAGCATGCAGACAGACAGGAAAAATATGAAAATTCAGAGAAAAACTTGTCAAAAAAATGATTAAATTCCAGTCTTTATCACGTTTAAAATCACATCAAATATACAGTGTTCTAGGATACACATAGATTCATAAAAAAGCTATAGCAAAACATTTCAGGGTCTAAAAGTAGCAAAATAGACGGTAAAAAGGCGATGATGTTATACAGACCTTTTCCGTATGAAAGCTGTTTGATACGTGCTGCCGTATCTGTGTGCCGTATCACGTATGAGAAATACACACACATTGATGACGTCACACGCAAAGTCGATATGGATACACGATACAGACCAGGAATTTATGCTTGCCAAAAGTCCCTAATGTGTATTAGCATAGCCTTCATGTCATTTTATTAACAAGAGAGAGAGAAATAGGGTTTAACGTCCACTTGACACAAACTAGGTCATTCTGGGACTAACATATGGTTCAATTTTATTTCAATAAATCACCTGCACATGGGGATCTTTAGCAGTGGGAGGAAACCAGAGGACCCGGAAAAAACCCACGAGGTTGGACAGGTGACCTTACTCCTTGTCATGTACAACCTGGGAATAGAAACCACACCAGTTGACTCAGACCTCATGATACAATGCGCAGGCACTAATCATTCGACAAAGTCTGATGACCCTAAACAGATGATTAATAAGGCATGAGAATGTAATTGAAAACAAATACGACAGGGATGACTTTGAGACTTTCAGATTGAAATAAATCATCGAGAATATGGACCATTTAGTAAAGTATTCATAAAAAGCATCTCATTCTTTAATAGAGTGATATTACTACAAATTTGCTACATCCCCAACTATAACAGAACAATAAAACTGGATCCATTTCTGTTTTTTTTTTATAAAATGCTATTTTCACATGTTCAATGCTGAGAAGGAGAAATATGCCCATACAGCAGCATTTTCAACTAACCTACTCTTCGTCAAGGATTCTTTAATGTACACAGCAATGTGTAGGCCTACACTCGTTTTTCTAATTTGATATGTTTATAATGGCTAGGTCGCAGGTGAAGTGGAGTCATTCTTTCTGTGAAAAGAAAGCTAGATGGTTGACAGCTAGACAAAATAAGAAATACAAGGCCCTGTTTTTTGTTATTTTTCTTTCTAACCCTCTAGAGATTTGCAGGTTTTTAAGAATTTTAATAACTTCCAACTATTTCTTCCTCATTAGGAGTTCTTTTTGCCACTGCACTTGCTATTTAGTTAAACGAGAGGGCTACAATGCAACAACCCTGTTAAAATTAATGCTTGATCCTCACATAAAAACAAGCTAAAGATCTTGCTTCAAGAATCTGTTATAGCAGAAATTAACACATCAAGGTTGTTCCCAATTTTATTTACAAAATCAAAAATAATATCAATAAATTTCCAAAATAATATTGCTCCCACGGTTATCCCACAATTGAAAATACTGATAAAACATATATACCTAACATGAAATCGTTTAATATGAATCACAGATAATGAATACATGTATGTGCATCATGAAACTATCAATATTTTGGTCATAAATGAAGGAGGTTTAGGTCCATTAAAATAATGTATGTGAACCTGTCAATTAAAAAGGATTTCTCTTTTGATTAAAGATTATTTCTGATTTCCAAAGAGTAATTAGTACGAAACCATACCTCACATAAAAAAAAGAATAATAACAAAAATTAAAGTCACTGAATGTCATTTGCATTTTGTGGACAATATCTAATGTTTCACAACCTAATCCACACTAAAACTGATTATTTAAAGGACCATTATGTAAGATTAAAGCCTAGCTCACAACCCACCGTACCTGGTTACATGCACGGGTGGGGTGGGGCGGTGGATGGCCGAATGGTTAGCACATGGTTTTGAATCCCTGGTTGTACGTGACAAGGTGTAGGGTCGCCTGTCCAACCTCGGGGCTTTTCTCCGGGTCTTCCGGTTTCCTCCCACTGCTAAAGACCCCTACGCGCAAGCGAATTATTGAAATAAAATTAAACCATGTATTAGTCCCGAAATGACCTAGTTTGTGTCGAGTGGATGTTAACCCCATTTCTCTCTCTCTCTTTTGTCATGCACGGGTCGTAGGGTTTGGCATCTCACAGACCAGCCGCAAAACCAGCTGCAAGAGACCGTGCCAAACACAGGCAAGTGAAGGCTAAGTCTCACGCACAGGTTTACTAAAATTTCCCCCGTAGACTGTCTGTAGCAGCACGGTTGTGAGCTAGGCTTTCGATAAAGTGCTGACTGTATTTCTCTATAATATTTCAAAAATAGATAATACATATGGAACATATTGAAAATTTCATTCAAATTACTTTATTTTGAGTGAAGTTATCAATGGTTGTAGTTTTGGCAAGATGTGTACATTGATCATAACCACCGAACTGGTCATTCAATTCTTAACCTCGCTTCTCCATTTATAAATTAAATCATTAAATGGTTGAACTGTTCTAATCTACTTAAAATCGGAGCCATCCAATGGCATTGAGAGTTAATTATGGTCTTGTCATGTTAATAAATGTCTAATTAATAATTTATATATATTAAGGCCCAAAGAAAGGCCGGCAATAAGGCAGATTTAGCTCTTACATAATGCCTGTTTAACTTTTAATTAAGAAAACAATATCAAAATATCAATCCAGCTTGGATTCAATCAGGTAAAAAAGAGACCCATTCAAAAAATATTAGCAAAGACTATAGGCGGCCCCGACTTCTTCTGATGATATACCATTTATATTGTCTGCAGAGGATGCCAAATGATGACAAATTTTCCATTCCAGATATCTTTGTAAATAATGAACCGAATTGAACCGTTTTTGGACTGATATCCCTTTACAGAGATATAATTTTGATAATATTGTAGTTTGCAAATCCCTCACGTGACAATCAGCGGCTTTAACTAATAACATTATAATAAATCTACAGTCACATCCAATATTTGCATAGTGTTAAAACATAATATATTGTGGCTATTTATAGCTTGCATCTCAAAACTACCAGTTTTTCTGTTTCAAAAGGTGTGACAGAGGCAATGATGAATGAACCCATTTTAATAGCCTCCTGCTTTCTTCGACAGGATCACACATATTAAGACAAAACAATCTAGACTAACAAGTACTTGATAATCAAGGATCAAGTGTTTAAACCACTACAACATTGGTTTGTGTCAATTTAAAAAAAGTTGGACAAAGTTGTAATTTGAATATTTTCATAAAGAGGCATTAGCACTTCGGAAGACTTTACAGATACGGTACACCAGATATCTTTATATTAAATAGCAAGCAAAATTTGACTAAAGCCTGCCCAGCTATTCCCAAGCTTTTGTAATTTTCAAGGTCCATTGACACAAACTTGTGAAACAACCCTAACTCTAGGTGCATCTGTGCATGGATTTTTGACAATCAGAGAAGTCTAATGTTATTTTGAATATATTCATTATTGACTCCTTTTTTTTTTCTTTTTGGTGAGAGTAATAATGCCTCTTTAAGGTTGGCCCCTTTAAATTCTATAACATAAAACACAATACTGAATATTGACAATATAAAGACTGGAAGATGTTTTGATAAACATTATCCAGTCTAAGTAAAAATGATATAAAACTATTTAAACTTTGTCATGGTTTAGAAAATTGTGGCCTAAATGTTCTCTTTGATCACATATAGGGAGTATATAATTTTCAAGTTTTATTACATAACAAAAGTATGATGACATATAGGCCAATATGAATCAACATGAAAGCAAAATAGGAGCTCACATTAAATTTAAAAATGGAGTTTACATTGAATGCAAAAATTGAATTCACATTGAAGGCTAAAATGGATTATGGTTTTAAATTATTTGTATGCATGAAGTAATGAAATCTTTAAAGGCCTTCTCATTTGGTCAATATGCCATCAAGAACTACAACTGAGCAATTCCCTTTTAAGATTAATTAATACCAGAAAACCTTTAAAATGACCTTATATTTAGGAGTATTTGATGTATCCATAAACATGTTAATTACAAGACCCGTCAACCCCTAAGAGCTGCAATTAATGCAGTAGGGTGGTGTAAAAAGTAGAAACCATGATTTGGCAGTAAATTCAAAGCGCATAAATTCGCACTTCCAAGGGTAATTAATATAGAAATGATACAATGAAGTAGGCCCAATGACACAAAAAATGGATTAAATTGTTAAATAATTAGTTTAAATGGGTAATAAGATATAAAATAAAGACAAGCAATGGTAACCATATAAAATTACGTAATTAATCAAATGACTATAATTTAAAAATTGAATATGTAGTCTACAGAAATAAATAATGTCAAATATAATCTACAATTACCACTTGTGCTTGTGTTCATCATTCTGGAGTTTTTTGTCAATTTAGATAATTGGCTTGGTGTGCTTTTATCAGACTTTATAGAAAATTGTTTTGCAAAACGCCTAATAGTAATATTGACATCATTCAATTTAATCAGGCCCCCCCCCCCCCAATGCCATTTCACAATGTAGATCTATGGAAATTTTTTCTGCCAGATTCCGAAAATCTGTTATTACATTTATTCAAAAGAGCGTTCTGAATTGGTGAGACTTATTCCCATCTTATTCCCAATATAGTTTCAGGTTTTGTTGTATTCGAAATATTGTATTTGATGCTGTATGCGTGTCTACTAAAATGTCGGCCCTTGCTTATTTTATTCAATACACATTTTAAGAGTATTGGAACACGTGTCAATATTTATATCCGCTTTATTAACTCTAAAATACGTTGAAAACTATTTTGATTACATATCTAATAGCTTAATTACACCGTACAATTACCCCAAATCGATGTTGATAACCAAAAGTTGTGATCTTTTTTGCTTACATGCAATGAGTTGTGTCCCTTAGTTTTGGCGAGAAATTTAAAAAACTTTGTTTGAAAATATGGTAGAAATCTTATTACTGTACAATAGAGCGGTACATGAGGACTATTCGTGGCAATCTACCGTGTGATGCGGTAGTATTGATAGATCACTTAATTACTGTAGATCAAGAATTCTATTGCAGAGTAAATTCCCAACATATATCATATTAAATATACGGCTGGAAAATCATACACAATCAAAAGTATTTTTATTGAAACAGATTCGAGTCCTAAAATTTCAAATTGATCAATAATAGCTTTATGGCCATTTTACATTCGTTTCTATTGTTTTCACATAGCCATATTTATGTCTCTTAGAAATTTATAGGATCCGAATTTATGATGCTATTGTAAGTTGAAAACCTTCTCATTCTTCATGAATTTTTATTTTTATACTTAGATTGTGCTTTATAACATAACAGCAGTTTGTAAATAAAAATTGTATGCACAATTTGCTTTATGAAAAAATACCATGCTGCTAAATTTTGGGTTGTTTTATAAAAAACACCAATGTAACTATGGACAAATGATGGTGGGCAGTGCTGAGCAGGAGGCATTATAACCAGCTGCTAAAGTTCTTATTTATTAAATAAAAAGAATGCCAGGCACTATAAAATACTGTTTTGTTTTTCATTCATTCATTGTTTTGCATATAAAAACTATCACAATATTACAATGTATACACTACTGAGTGCTAGGCGCTATGGATCTATGCACTGGTTTCCTTGACAACCGTTTCCCAATAGTTTCAACATGGAATCCTATTTCAATTAAAGCTTCATGGTCCAAAATAATTCGCCCGTCAAATATAAATGCTGGCTTCAACATCTTCTGATAGATTTTGTGATAATCTAAGGTCTAAAAATAAACAAAGATAATAAATCATAATGGCATTAATTTCAGTGTACATTTTTGTTTTGTTACGCGAATCCTTTAATTCAATTTTATTGTCAAACCTAGGACCCCTCAAAACAATACAATAATAAACAGACATTATTAGATTATAAGGGGGGTTGGGTGGCCGAATGGTTAGCAAATGCGCGCTGTATCTTAAGGTCTGTCATTGAGTCAACTGGCATGTTTTCGATTCCCCAGTTGTATGTGACAAGGAGTAGGGTCGCCTGTCCACCCTTGTGGGTTTTCTCCGGGTCCTCCCACTGCCAAAGACCCCCTACACACAAGCGAATTAAAATTGAACCACCATTAAACCGAATGGTTTAACATGTGCACGTTAGATTAAAAGGTCTGTCATTAAGTCAAGTGCATGGTTTTGATACCCCACTTGTACATGACAAGGAATAGGTGCACATGTCCAACTTTGTGAATTTTCTCCGGGTCCTCCAGCTTCCTCCCGCTGGTAAAGTCCCCTACACGCCACAAATTATCGAAATAATATTGAACAATATGCTAGTCCTGAAATGACCAAGTTGGTGTAAAATGGACGTTAAACCCCATTTATTTCTCTATATAGTGTGTCTAGGGACATTATTTAGATTAAAGTGTTTGCAGGTAATGGATACACGATTACCAGCAGCTTTTTGAAAGATGGTTACAAGTTTATGCATGAAACTGATGGGCAGATCTGAATTTTGATAGTGTTCATACTTTTTATGATTAGTTAGTCATCGTGCTTGGAAAAAAATCTCTGACCTGTCCAGTGTTTACAAGATTTTGATTATGGGGGCAGGAATTCTGTGAAAAATCATTACGCTATGTAAAATTGTAATTGGGTTCCTCCTTAGGAATAAATGAAGAATTCCAAACAAAATCTTTTTTTTTTTTTTTTTTTTTTGAAACTGTAGTAGGCCTACAGTTATATGTTTTGGTCTAAGAGGGAGTAATCCTGTTAAAAAGCCTTGTGCAACTATGAATTTTGATAGATTTTAGTTTTAGGCAACTGTTATTGTGTTAATATAAGAAAAATCAGTCATACACTAAATACTGGAGTATATACTTACTTTAAATTCATCCCATTCTGTACAAACTATTAATGCATGACTACCTTCTGCTGCTTCATAAGGATTCTGATGTATGGTCACTAACTTAGAAACTGAAAACATAAAAACAATCCTATTGCTACATTATGTAAACTAAGGAGAGCTGTTTTTACACAGACTTAGCCTGTTTTTCCAATCTCTATTTCCATTTGTCTGTATTTATTGTGATATGACCATTTACGTGTTCCAATGACAATATAGTAAGCCCCCCCAAAAATCCCATGGGATTTGACATTGTCTTTCCTGCACCAATTAGGCTAATGACGATGGACATACGTCATGTAATGTGCTATGAGGGAATTGTGTATGGACAAAGGCGCTATGAACTACTCTTATATCGAATTGACTCTGTCAAGGGTTCTTTTACGTGCAAGCCAATGTGTACACGGAATCTCTGTTTTCATCCCATCCGAACAACTATACATTGTCCCTTTCCAGGCCCTCCGTCCTGCACCATGTTGGAAAATCCTGATGATCTTTCTCAATCAACATCGGGATCGAACACAGGGCCTCCAGGTTAGCGAAGTCAACGTCATACTCACTGAGCCACTGCCGACCCCAAACTAGTAAACATTTAAACTTCTGCTTAAGAACCATGGCCCATCGTAAATCAAAATAACTTAATACTTTAGATCCAAGAGTTTTAGCTTTCTCTTTTTATAGAATATTTTTGGGTGCAGTCTTCATATTGAAATTCTACGCCTTCTAGTTTGGGACCATTTTGACAAAAGTTTGAGAGAAAAAAAGTCTCAATAAATTAGACACATAGATAGAATTTAATGATTCGGTGACAGGGGAGGTAACCCGGTGAATAAAATCTTTGTATAGTGTTCCTTCTTAGGACTAACCAAACAATCCCAGCAAATTAGGAATAAACATACTAAAATCTGACAAGGGCAGTAACATTGCAAAGAATCACTTTGCTACTCTGATTCCTCCTTCTGGACGAGATGAACCATCCTAGCAAACTTGAACAAGAGCCATAACTCTGGAAGTAATTATCGGAAATCGCTGAAAATTAACAACCTTCTTCATCTTATGACCATAAACACTGTATATAAGTCAATCGGATAATAAGTTTAGCCTCTAAAGCATCCCCCTGACTTTTTGTCAAGGGCAATGACGACTAGCGTAGTATTTCTCAGACAGCAATTTAATGTGTGCGTATAAAAATGTATTTTCCACACTGAATTTTGTTGAATATTGACATGGTTTTAACTTGTATTGCTGATAAATTACATGCAGCTGGTACTACCATATAATCAATATTCTAATATAATATACATTTATAACCATTATTTAAAATATAATAAATATCTAATACCAACCTCTACTAGGATCTTCTGATATACATGGATGCGTTAATTCTCTAAAAAAATAATTTAAACATGAAATCAGATAATTATTCAAATAAAATATCATTAAATCATGCACCGTTAAAAACCATATAATTATATCATTTTCCAATGAAAGCTGTTTCTTTCATTTATTTTGTATCTTTAATAAATAACAAATGTTTAAACTAAATCAATAAAATGTTTTGTGTGAATATTATACATTAATAAAATTGTTTAGTGTCTCAATAAAATTATTTTGTGCCTAGGAAATTATTTTGTGTAAATATAAAGTAGACTATATGTAAACTGAATAAATCAATAATTTTCCTTTTTTAACAATAGATATTTAGTCAAGTAAAATGCAATAGAAGGGGATGAGTGAAGCAGTACCACCTGGGAGACATTTTGAGAGAGGGGGGTATCATAATACTGGTAAGTCTAATCAACTGAAAACAAGATGGGTTTTTTTTCTGCAGGGCGGGGTGGTGAAAAAATGCTATTTACACATGGCAATGCTATTTTTTCTCAATGTACATATTGAGTTTTTCAACAAAAAGACACTAATATTGATTGAAGTGCAGTTGGTAAACAATCATCCTATTAAAATATAAAATGAAATGGGGTTTAACGTCCTACTGCTCCGCTCCGATCTGGGCTAATAAAGACGGGCACATGCCATACAATATCCTATGAGGGAAAATTTTGCCCTGACAGTGGCACTATGGCCTACTCTTATATCGAATTCCAACTGTCAAGGGATCTTTTACATGCACGACAGTGTGTACACGGGACCGTGGTTTTCCGTCACATCCGAACGACTGGACAGCTGTCCTTGTCAGGCCCTCCGTCCTGCATTACTGACAAGGGTTAACCATGCCGGAAAATCTGGATGAACTTTCTCGGCCAATGCTGGGATCAAACACCCGAGCTCCAGACTAGCGAGCCAGCATCTTATCCACTTAGCCACCGTGACCCCCCATTAAAATAAGAGATCCTACAGGTATTCTTCTATCTATAAATTCCACTTACCTCAATATTTGACTTTTTTCAACTTTAGGGTCATAAATTCTTAACCTTGCCTCTTCATCCATTAAATATTTACTTAAATAAATCGCTGCAGATTCTCTGAAAATAAAGACCCCAAAAATTTAAAATTTGAATTCAAGTTGCAAAAAAAAAAAGTAAAATGAAAAAAGTAATTAAGCTTTGTGTAAACTTTTCAAATAAATTAGAAATAGTATCAGGTTCAGTTGACCTGGAAAAGTATAAGAAGTGCTGCTACAGCCTATTCTTATTCCAAATTGTAACTATCAAGGGTTCTTTTATGTTCATGCCAATGTGAACACAGTTTTTTCCCAATGTGAACACAGGTTAGTGATAATCAAGACAAAACTAAACATAAGTTGTTCTTACCTTGTATCTCCCGTATCTTTTTTAAAAGCAAAACCTAATATTGTGATATTTTTATCTGTAACTGTATTAAATAAACTTTCTACAACTCGATTAGCAAATCGTTGTCTCTGGTAATCGTTAATATCTACAACCTGTGTATTAAAATAGTATTACAGTTTATTATCATTATATTATTGTAAACAGCTAAACTATGGAATTGGAATGAAGAATGTAGAAATCCCTTCATGATTCTTTTAAATATCCTATTTCCTACCCTTATTTTAATATTCCTGCTTCCTTTATATTCCAAGCCTCAGCCTGAACAAAGGAGAAATTGATCAGACCATGACATGATTAAATTGAACACACTTTGCAATGAATAAATTGATCAGACGTTGCCATGATTAAATTGACCACACTTTGCAATGATTAAATTGATCGGACCTTGCCATGATCAAATTGATCAGACCTTGCCATGATCAAATTGATCAGACCTTGCCATGATTAAATTGATCGGACCTTGCCATGATTAAATTGATTGGACTTTGCCATGATTATATTGACCAGACCTTGTCTTGATTAAATTTTTTATTTCATGTGAGTCTAGGTGTGCTAATTGCTTGCTTGCTTTTCTTGTCAAGGTCTGTAGGATCTGGACTGGATTGAATAATATTTGTTCTATCGTAAGTGCAGGGGCACCGCACCACACACAAACAATAAAACAAGACAAACCTATAGACGAGACACAATATACAGTCATGACAAACAACAAAAGCACATGTCAGATCAAGTGCTGTAAGCATGCACCATAAATCACTTTAAAATAAATTATTTAGCTTCATCTCAGAATAGAACAAACACCACCTGGTGTAAATACAGTTTTTTGGAAATAACATACTAGTTGAGCTGTAAATAACATTAAAACATCTACACAGTTTATATTAAAATGTATTCAGATATCCTCAATTGATACCTTTTAATATCCATATGAATTTATTGATTTCAATGAAATAAATGTAACAATACCTGTTGCCAATAAGCTGCTGCTTCTGGTAAATTTAAACATTCACATAAATATACTAGATTTAACACATCTTTTTGAAAACAACTACCACCAAAACCTAGAAACGGTTAAAAAATAATGGTATTTTAATGTTTGTTGCCCGACTCAGAGAGCTGTCCATTGAGTTGTATTTAATTTCAATACTCTGTTCTCCACACCCTTTCTTCACTAGCCCAGTCGAGGCAGAACATGTCAATTTAATGTTTGTCGCCCGGCTCAGAGGACTGCCCATTAAGTTGTATTTAATTTCAATACTCTGTTCTCCAGACTCCATCTTCATTAGCTCAGTCAGAGCAGAATACAGAATATACTGTCACAAGATTGTAGTTTGCAAGAGATTAACCATCCCTCAAATCCAACTGGCGTGGTTTCGAATCCCCGGATGTATGTGACAAAGAGTAGGGTTGCCTGTCCAGCTTCGTGGGTTTTTCCCCCGGATAATCTGGTTTCCTCCCACTGCTAAGGACCCCTACGCACAAGCCAATTATTGAAATAAAATTAAACCATATGTTAGTCCCAAAATGACCTAGTCTGTGTTGAGTGGACGTTAAACCCCATTTCTCTCTCTCCATCCCTCAAATCACGATTAGAGACTTAAGATAATGAATATATTAGTGAAATCATCAACATCACCAGACCTTTCACTATAATGTTTCTGAATTGATAAAGAGTGTTGTTGTGAGGTAATCAGTCAAATTTGATCATTTTTTGCCTAGAGATAATTGTTTATTATGTATTTACACTTTCAATAGCACAATTACTCGTTCTAGTTATTTTATTTAGAATGATGCATGAAAGAGCGTGCCTAGAAATTTGTTAAAAATGTTTTCAGTAGCAGTCATTGTTATCTAGCTTAAAGCATAGTAAAAGATAATTGGACTATTTCCTTTAAGAGCGAATTGAGATGTACTCACCAACACTGGCCTTTAAGAATTTCGATCCTATCCGACTATCGGTACCAATAGCATTAGCTACCTCTGATACATCAGCACCTGTAGCCTCACATATAGCAGATATAGCATTTATACTGGATATTCTTTGAGCTAAAAATGCATTGGCAGCCTATAATAAAGAAAGATCTCAATATGATAGTCTATGGGGATTTCTCATATAAGAAGTGGTAGCAGGGTTTCTAGAAAGAAATTTACTTAACAAATTTTTTTTTACATCCTCAACATCCCTAGTGAAAGTGTTAAGATTCTAGAATAGAACAATCATGACTGGGAATACCGAGGGTGAAAATGATACTATGATATGATAAGACATGAAACAAATGGACATGTATAATATCTGGTTGACCCTCTCTTCATTAGACATTTTTATCATTTAACCCTTTAAGTACCAGATGCAAATATTGTAAATAACATGAAATTTACTGAAGCTTTTTTCTATGATACCATATACATTGAAATTTACATGCTTATTTTTATGAAAAGATAGGTTGCCAGGCAATGAAATATGTGTCCATATCAACTAAGTTGTCCAAGCAGTCCACAAAGATTATATAGCATATCTATTCTTTTGTAGGTAATGGAGAAATTATTCCATTGAAAATTCAGAGGTAGCTTTGAATAGGGACTCACACGATGACTGAAACAAATCTTACCAATTTGGAGAGTTCTGAAGACCAAGTATTCATTACAATAATTTTTTCTCTAGGAATCCAATGTTCATAGATCCAACAGAGAGCTTCAATAGCCTCTTGACCTAGACTATTTTTTTCTCCTCCTATTAAAACACGGTCGGGATCTAATACATCACTAACAGCAGTTCCTTCTGCTAAAAACTCAGGATTAGATAAAACCTACAAATAAACAGGACTCATTTCAAAATTTATTCCAGTCATATAGGTTGTTAAGATGCAAGCTGAACCAAATAAAAAATTTGTACAAGACAAAATAAATACAAACTATATAAAAATGTAATACAAATTGTATAAAAATTTAATACAAACCATATCAAAATATAATTCAAGCCATATGAAATATTTTTCAAACCATATTAAATTCAATATATCAGGTACATTTTCTTATTAAAACATCAATTTATTTTCAAATGTAACAATTTTTAAGTTCAAATTGCCTTACTGGTTAATTTCTAGAAAACCTTTATCATAAGCCCTGTGATATATTTTTAAGTCATAAAATTCTACGTCATGTAAGTGCCTGTAAACCATGTCTATATATACCTGCCAAAATTATATTGGTAACTAATTGTCTTGATTGTCAAGTCATTCATAGTCATATAACTGTAGAATGAAATCCCTAAAAGTCTTCCGTAACAATTTTCTATAAATCTAATAAATGTTTCCAAAGGGTTAAATAATTTGAACTGAAAATTTTCTGACACGGTAAAGAAGCTATATCGTCACATATTGGTGCTTGGTTTACATAGTTAAAACCAGTTATATTTATATCTTCCTATGAAACCTTGGATGGTCCCTTTAACTTAACTGTCTATTGAATTTCTAAATTTTCTTACTTGATATTTGACTCCAGGTTTGACATTAGCTTGTAAAATGTTACTAATACTTTGAGCCGCTTTAACAGGTACGGTACTCTTCTCGACAACAATCTTGGAACTTTTAGATACATCTGCTATTCTTCTAGCAGCTGCTTCTATATACTTCAAGTCTGCTGCACGACCCTTTAAAACGATGAAAGCAATAAGTGAGTTAATTATATTAAAGCCTTTTTCGACTTTGTTACGGTTATTTTGAGTCTAATAGTGGAGTAAAATGAGGTTTTAACGTCCCCTCAACACAATACTTAAATTAAGAAGAGTGAAGTGAAATTAACTCTTTCGATGAATAAGGTGGGTTTTTTTCATCAGTATGTAGACTGCAGTTACAATAAGATCATTCAAAATAATTTTCTAGTTGTCCAATATCATCGTGTAACTTAAAAGGGCTGCATAACATTTTTCAGTTTCAAAAATAAAGACCTCCTCATTGAATAACCCACATTCATATTTCCTGTGTTCATATTAAATCTACTAAGTTTCCATTTCAATTTGGAAGTGTCCAGTAGGCTCAATTATCAGGTACACAACCCTGATATACATTACTGACAAACCTACATGGCACTGGACAACCATAAATTGACTTATAGTTACCGTGAAATGGTGAACATTGAATAATCTGCGTAATATTTATTGTGTTATATAATATGCTGATTGTTATAGAATATATTTTCGATAATATCAAATCACAGAAAAATAAAAGAAAGGTGATTCTACTACCACTTTAAAATAAATAACGTGCATGTTCTGTGAAAAGATTGAATGTATGAAATTGCCTGAATTGATGTTGTTATGTTTACAAATATATCAATAAGACATATCAATTAATTTTCATCTTCTATTTCAAAATATTTATTATTGATGAATCTGAATCAAACGGTGTCAGCCTTTGTTTAATATTTCATAAGCTCAGATAATTAATCTATACTATCCCACACACTGGCTTTACTGGATGTTTTGACACACCTTTCTTGACAAGTGGAAAACTCCAGGTCTTGTAATTAGGTCTCATCAGTTAAAATTCTTTTATTTGGTAAATAAGCTGTTAACCCTTTAATGTCTAAACATTGCTATTGAAGTTTCATTTAATAAAATCTGAGCAAAATGAATTGTTAACCCTTTAATGTCCAGACATTGCTATTTAAAGATACATTATGGGAGATTTTAATAGAGAGATGGCCAGGCCATTCTTGCTATAAAAGTTCAAAAATAGATGATGAAAGAAGAATATATTGAAAATTTCAGTCAAATTACTTTATTCTGAACAAAGTTATCACTATTGTAATTTTTGACTAGAAATAGGAGTCAACTCTCCCTTCACCGTCTCCGAGAATATACAATTGTTTGATTGACAGGCGTTAACTCCACCTACATAATCTCGATTATCAAGTAACGTTTTCAATGGCTGTGGTTTGAGACGGGGTTGCAATTCAATTCGTATCACATTTATTTTTACTGCAAATTAAAAATAAGACTTTTCATATATAGATAAGAAGCGAAAGTTTGAAAGGAATGGATCAAATCAATGAGGCATAATTATAGCCGACTTCTTGTTAGCCTGCATGTACTCTTTCTTGTACTGTAACTGGTAGGCCTACAGTCCGTAACTCTCGAACAGGGATCCAATGGAGCTGCAATTCAACTGGGGTGATGTTACTGTTAGCTGTGATGTTTATCAATTTCTATAATTTTTCTGTAAACGCAAGTGACAAAAGACCGTATAATACCGACATCCAACCTCTCATTTTAACCACAACTAAACATAATATCAAGGCTGTATATATCAAACTTTCAGTCAAATTGACTGACATGCGGCCGCCTCGCTTCGTACAATCTATCATTTAGCCTCGATCTAAAATTATTTCCGGGAGTATGACGTCAACGTAACGGTTAATCTCCGCTTACGACGCCATTTAAAAATTTAATCAATCAACGAAATCCTGTTTAAATCCAAGCCGAATCCAAGCCATCCGTGGGTCTACAGAGTTGATTTTGTGCTTGTTGTGTAAATAAAGATCTAATTTATAATTTCTATGACATCTGAAGCCTAAATAAAGACTTGTAATAATCAGATTTAGCTCTTGCATAATGTATGTTTAAGTTTCATTTAATAAAATCGAAAATCCGAGAAAAATCTGGAAATGAATGGGTTATACTTAACAGTACTTTATCAATGATAAGAATATTTTTAACAGATAAAAACTGTGAAAGTTTGATAACTATGGCATGAAGATTTTAAATAAACCTAAAAATAATTATGTCCTACCAAGGGTATAATTAAAGTCCATATGTCCAGTGCCATAATCACATGACTACCATTAAAGTAAAGAAACTATTGACTTACATCAGAGAAATAGAATGAAATCAAAATAACTCTTGGCATTTAATCCTTCAGATCAGAAGAGCTATAGGTTTGGCATGAAATGTGATTCTGTTCAAAGAAATGATATGGGGTTTAACATCCTAATCCAACTGGGATAATAAAGATGGGCATACGCCATACAGTGTGCTATGGATGGAAATTTTGTACAGACAGCGGTGTTATGGCCTACTTTTATTTCTAATTCCAACTGTCAACGGTTCTTTTATGTGCACACCAATGTGGACATGGGACCATATACTTATAATATCTGGTTATTTTTCTCATTCAACCCTTTACGTACCAGATGCAAAAATTCCAACTGCCAAGGGATCTTTTACATGCACGACAATGTGTACACAGGACCTCAGGTTTTTGTCCCATCCAAACGAATATACATTGTCCCTTGCCAGACTCTCTACCCTGCAACACTGACAAAGTCCAACCACGCCAGAAAATCCTGATGAACATTCTCGGCCAACACCGGGATCAAACACAGGACCTCCAGTTTAGCGACCCAATGTCTTACTCACTGAGCCAACGCGGCTCCTCTGTTCAATGAATATAAAATAAAGAGTTACCTTTCCAATGCCAAAGTTTTTAGTGGGAGTATTGACACAGATAAAGATGAGATCAGCTTCTTGTATAGCAGTATCTATATCTGTAGAAAATGATAAATTTCTTCCACGACATGATTTTACTACATCATCTAAACCAGGCTAAAAGATGAAGGAAAAATACAATCAATGATGTATTATATCTTTTTTAATGTACAAAGAACATAGAATAAGTTTTTTTTTTGTTTGTTATGTCATGGTTTTTGTTCCTCATTAAAGATGCATTATGTAATAGTCTGGACTTTTTTCTGGCTTCAAATGTTATATAAATTATTAACATTTATTAAAAAGGCATTTATGTAAGAGCTAAATCTACCTATTGCAGGTCTTTCTTTGAGAATTAAATGTTATACAAATTATTAATTAGATATTTATTAACATGACAAGACCATAATCAACTTCAAAAACTCATAACTTCACAGAGAATAAGATAATTTGACTGAAATTTTCAAGATATTAATTTCTCATTATTTATTTTTGAAATATTATAGCAAGAATGGTCAGCTCCTTATCTGATTCATACATAATGCATCTTTAATGTACCGGTATGTTATACAAAATACAGTAATCATCCTAACCATCACAATATCTGGGCTACCCAGGTATTACTGTAAAATCTATAGTAGCCAGTGGCGACTCTTCAGCTTTTTTCATCTTAGGATTTTATTAAAAACAAATTGATGAGTATTTCTAAAATACTGTTAGAATTTATGCAAAAGGGTCAGAAAGAACATGGTTGTCAGTAATGGCTGAAACATGTTAGTAACTTGTGAAACCTTGTTGAAACGTCGCAGTGAAATAAACCATAGTAATTGTTATCCATAAAAGTGTGTTTTTGATTATGTTCCAATTACTAAATGCCATTCAAAGAATAGAATATGTTAGTAACTGAACCGTGCACCCTGACGTTCCTCATGTTTTTCAGTAAATTCAATTGTTAAAAACACTTATATGGATATACTACTTCTGAATTTATTAACATGCTACGTTTCAATACACATAAAGATATCATTATTTGCTTGATAAATATATCTGTATGTGTATCGAAGCGTAGCATATTAATAAATTCAGAAGTAGTATATATATATAAGTGTTTTTAATTTGTGAAATCTACTTCTATATGTCTTATAAGGATTAAATTATAAATTCAATTGTGACGGTATTTTTGAAATTCATTCCACTTTCCTTCATTTTTAATATTATATAAACATAAGAATATAGACCAAGTTGCTGTGTTGTTACGGGTATAACCATGGATTTTACAATGGATATAATCATGGACCTTATAATACAACTTCCATGATGTAATAATATGAATATTGACATCTCATTAAATTTGACATTATGGCACTTCAAGGAAACAAGTACAAAAAGAAGTACAAAACAGGAATGAATTACGGGTAGACCACAGTTGAGCGAAAAATGCATCAGTGTACTTTCAAATGTCAGAGCAATATTTGAATTAAAGTGCACATGTTATTATTAAAATTGAGTCACATAAAAACTGCATTTGTCATATTTCTTTGCCACTGTTAATGCCCAAGTATGCCTCTAAAAGAAATCAAAGCTTTAGCACCAATGCAAGTTTAGAAATATATTTTTCTTTGATTTGACCTTTCTAAAATTGTGCAACTTTATTAAAAAAATAAACAAAAATCTGGTTCTAGTTGCCTATGAGTATTTAAAACACGATTTACCCTTTCTAAAAATTAAAAACTTCATGCTAACTAAACAAATAAGTTTTACATTTAGTTGTTTTAAATTTATACCACCTTCCATCATAACGAACCTCATAGAGTGGCAGGTGATCAGAATTCCATTGTTTTATTCTTTCTTCACTAAGATCAACAACTGTGACTTGTATTGCTGGACATTTACTGGCTATAACGGCACAAGATGGTCCACCAACATAGCCAGCACCTATACAACATATCTTCTTTAACGTCATCTTCCACGTACTGTAATTAAAAACAAATTGAGACTAACAGTATTAATTTTTAATGATAGGTCAGAAAAACATCAGCATTTTTAAGCCAGCCATGCCCACGAGTAACGTTTTCCTTTCTCCGAATCTTGTCAAAAATCAATAACTTGCCCGTAGACTGATCAAAATAGTTGATACATTATACAACTTCTGTTTCTACTTCAATGAAAAGTTTTAACTGTTATACATTATTAGTCAAATGAGCATTTTTGATAGTTCTGAAATGGCATACGCCTACAGTGTGGATATAAAAATTTGTGAGAACTAACAAATGTCTCATATGCTGTTCAGTTGCTTAAGTTAAAACTGCCAGTGATGATGATAAGGTTTAATTTCTGAAATCTCAATGCAATGGTAATAAACCCAGCTCCATAGTCAAAATAAACAGAAAAATAAGCTTGCGTTCAGGCAACAAAGTCAAGGTAGCATAACTAAGAATTTAAACTAGCTTAACATAAGCATCTAATCTGTTTATATACTAAATAACTTATGGATAATTGCTGATGTATCAGATATTTTTATTATAAAATCGTCAATATTTCCAAACAATTACTCAAGCTTTAAAAGTGAAAAACTAAAAATAACCACAAACTGATTTTGGTTAATCAAGAACACAACATATAATCATCTGGAAATTTTAGCATATTTTTAGAATCAAATGACTACTTACATACAAGTATTCATTTTTGAAAATTCAACCTTTTTGTAAACTTGTTAAAATATATAAATGTAGTAACAAAGCTGTGTGACATGTTAGTTCATGGATCATCTGTCATCTATTAAGCTATGAAAATACAAGTCATTGCCTGGGAACATTAACAGTCTACATTTCCCATCTAGTGACTTGCATTCAAGTCCTACATACAGAGCTTGCATTTATTTGACATCAGACTAGAGTAACTTCAAGCCTTTTAAAAAGGCATTATTATGGTATTATATTATAATTATTTAAGACAATATTGGTTTTAAGTATTATGAAAAGCCAGGAGTTAATACAATTTCAATTTTAAATCTCTTAGACACCTGCAACTAACAGAATGTAGTAATACCAGTACTCTGACATTTGACACTATGCCATAAAACACATAACTAGGGCCTAAAAATAATATACTGATTTCTCTATCAGACATCCACTAGTTTAAGCACTATATATTTTCAGTCAAAACAGTCAAAAAAACATTAAATTCTTATAGGTGTAGCAGTAGTCTAGTCTGTATTCACTTTATCCATAAAATATTCGGTTTTTAATCCAGGTCAATATAACCCTAGACATACAAAATATTTTCTGTCTACTTTAAAGCAGCACACTATATAATGCATGTGTCCCATGACTGGATTGTTTTCTTCTTGAAAGTAAAAAACTGATTCTGTGAATCTGTACCATGACATTTTTTTCTAATACTCTTTATCTCCAGGTTTGAATCAATGGATATAGACCTAAAATTTTGACCACAATCCTATATGAACATACTAGACACAAGGTTAATAAATTATCAATGCGTCAAATCATGGCAAGACAAGATATTTTCTTTAAAAAAAACTGGATGAACTTAGATGCAAGATGCCCACTTTAATCCTAGGTCACAACCCACCATACATGCTACTACGGGCAGTCTACGGGGGAAATTTAAATAAACCTGTGCGTGAGACTTATGCAAAGCCTGAATCTGTGCCTGACATTGTCTATAACAGGTGCCTTGTTATTTCCAGGCATGATTAACATCCCAAACAAACCCTAGTTGGACTCAACTTATTATTGAATATCCAAGTACTACTAGCCCTCACACAGTATGGTGTGGTACCATATTTTTAAAAGACGTTCATTAGACTCCTTAAAAATAACATAAAAAAACAATGTGTGAGGACTATTACTTGGATATTTGATAATTATTTGAGTCTAAAGTTATTTCATATCATTTTACAAACTCACATACAGAAAGTTTTAAAAGGACTCAATTTAATTTGCACATCCCCGACATGACTGGAAATCCCTGACATGACTAGACAGTCAAATCACTCAAAATAGCAAACACTTTCTAACCAAGTGGTTTAAGACCACCAAAGCGCTCATGCTTCATTATGCTATCTAAATCAGACATACAAAAAATGAACTTAAACTGCCCCCCAAACCCTGTAAAACCCATTGTAAATCAGCTGTCTATGTCACACTCAAGAGAACACAAAAACTAGAGAAAATTATCATAATACAATAAAATCACAAACCTTAAATACATCATAATATTGTTATAGATTAGATCGTAGCTATCAGTTGACAGTCAGACTATATTGTGTGAATTGTAGATATACCTGTAACGTATACTCCATTTATGACAGCTGGAATTCAATACACTATAAACAGCCCCATTTAGTGATACATCTAATGCATCAAAAACTATAGATTGTATATATGTATAAATATATCACCGATATGTGGCGTACTATTGACTGAAGTGTTATAGGAAATAGATTATAAAAAAAATTTAATACCTCATTATTTACACAACAATGAAAAAAGTTGACAAATTAAAAAGAGGTCTTCATAGCCTGTTCAATAGGGAACCTTATAATTTTCATAATGCAAAGAGCTGTCAATAAAAAGAGATCTATTTCAAGTTCATTTATTATAAGCTATAACGTGAAAAGCCTGAATATATTACAGGTAATATGTTTCGTGCAATTCTCTTGTATAGTCTCTTGGGAGCCACGGAGGTCCCATGTTCAATTCGTGTTTAAGCTAAGCAAGTTTGACAGCGGTGCAGAGCAAATGGCAATGTATAGTTGTTTGGATGGGACAAAAAACTGAGGTCCTGTGTGCATATTGGCATGCACATAAAAGAACCCATGACAGATATAATTCGAAATAAGAGCAGGCCGTAGTGCCACGGTCTGGGCAAAATTTCCCTCAATGCACAGTGCATGGTGTCCATCTTCATTAGCTCAATTGGTGCCGAACAGTAGGATGTTAAATCCCATTTCATTTCATTTGAATTGTCTCTTATATGTGTTAAGACTTTGGAATCTGTCTGGCACTAGCTGTACCCAATCTTATTAAAATACAGATTTATATTTCATTTCGTTTTTTTTTTTAATACTCTCGATGGCCTCTACTACATGAAGATCTGACGGCTTTTGACCCTATGATGTCAGACCTTGATGTCTCTAGTCAGATACCCACAATTTGGTGCATCACACGCCAAGAACACACTGCAACAGACTGTTTCATTGGCTAATCCCTCACATCATAGTTAGTGTTAGTTGTATTTTACGGCCGCTTCCACCGAGGTGATATCGCATCAACCAGAATGTGGGTTATACAGCAACTCTTACAGATCCTAGTGTAGTAAAATCAAGTAAAACGAAATTTTGAACTATGAAAAATGAAACAAAATAGGCTCTGTGTTTTAATCAGATTAAGCTGTACCACTCAATAAATATAATATCTCACATGTAGGGAACATAATCCTGGGTAATCTTTTAGTATCTGGATAGAGTAATGAAGAATATTCTCTCAGTGTTATTAGACTAACACTCCTTGAAATGTTGCTTAAATTTATTAGTACTGGTTCAGTTTTCTATAAATTATAGTTTAAAAGCCAAGGTGAGGTTATACATGTACAATGTAGTTCATAATCTCAGGTTAAGTTATAGTTTATATTCCAAGGAGAACTTATAGTTTACAATCCCAGATTAAGTTATAGTTTATGATACTGGGCGAAGTTATAGTTTATTATAATCCTATATGAAGTTATAGTTTATAACCCAAGGCGAAGTTATAGTTTATATTCCCAGGTGAAATTATAGTTCATAATCCCATGTGAATTTATACTTTATAATCCTGGGTGAAGTTATAGTTTATATTCCTGGGGGAGTTGAAGTTTTAGTTTATATTCCCTGGGGAGTTGAAGTTTTAGTTTATAATCTCAGGTGTTACCTCAGGTAAGATATAAATAGTATTAGAGAAAGTGGGTGGACATAATCTGAAATTGATCCCTTTAATGAGACATACAAATAGAAAATCCATTGGGCGCACGCTTGAACGGTTGTTATGATATCAAATTCACCTGCTCTTCACTCAGTATTTAATTCTGCCCAATGTCTAGCTTTCCGGACTATGATTACACCAAGTATACCATACTCAATCATTTCCAATTTATTTTTCAGGGACAGAGCCACTGAAACTAGATTTATTTTATCTTTGCAATTCTAGGAATTCTTTATCTATAAAACATCAACACAAGCTTTGTTGAATTAAAGGACATTTTCTATATCAAATTACAATGGTTAACAAACAATTTAACAACCAATCAATTACCATACCTACTCGGTAATCAAAACAGCAAGGACTAACCAGAGTCATAATATGTTTTACAAATAAGAATGACAAAATTGAATACATCACGATGTTTGATTAAAGAGAGCAAGGAAAAATCCAAATGATCACAGATAATTGAAAGTAGTTAGACACAAGAAGTCTGTCTTGATAGTACACTGCTGTTTAGAATGTAAATTTATAACAAAATACTGTGAAGAGTATAATAAGTTTATTTGGGAATCCACCTGACATTTCGAAATAAAGATGTACCCAGTATTTATTTCCAGTTTTAAAAGACAAAAATAAAGATGAGTATCTATCAACGACCATCTATCTCAGTGTAGGTTATGCTTATTGTTGTACATTGTATACCTGCATTGTTATTTGATTAATTCCATTCCAGCCCCAACATGCCAGATGGTTAAATATTGTTTAAGACCTTACCTATTCAAAAGTATATATATCAAAAATTATGTTGGTCTAAAGATTCTTTAGATTGATCAACTGTAATTTAAAGCAGAGCTAGATCTCTTTACAGTCCAAATAAAGTATTGACTTTGGTTGTTTCGATTTGATGTGTCATTTTGACCTGTGATGGGGAGAGAGAGAGAGAGAGAGAGAGAGAGAGAGATGGGGTTTATCATCCACTCGACACAAACTAGGTTCAATTTTATTTCAATAGTTCACTGACGCGTAGGGGTATTTAGCAGTGGGAGGAAACCGGAAAACCCTGAGAAAACCCACAAGGTTGGACAGGCGACCCTACTCCTTGTCATGTACATCCGGGGAATCAAAACCTCGCCAATTTACTCAATAACAGACCTAATGATAAAATGCGCACATGCTAACCATTCGGCCACCCAACCCCTTAAGGCCTAAAGAAAGACCTACAATAGGCAAATTTTGCTTTTAAATAATGCATGTTTAACCAAGGCTTTCCCTTACATCTGATAATCTAGAGAGCAGGATATAGGCTTGTCATGTCTAAATAATAGTTTATATAACATAACCATTCAACAGGCAAGTTTAGCTCTTGCATAATGCCTCTTTAACTTTTTAGGTATTTGATTCATGTACATGTATGTAATATAAGTGAAATAGAGTAGAACTTGTGTATTCAGTCACTTGATTTCTTTATAAAGAAATTGATATGCACACCTTACTGTTAATGTTAAACAAACATGAATAGGGGTTCTCCAGTACTGCTTCAGGGTTTTTTTATTTGATTAAGTAGGATATATTTGAAAAGCTGATTATCGGCCAATATCCAATTTAAACTTCATTTCAAAGATATATAGATAAATGTTTGCACAGCAAAATACTTATCCTTAACAGCCTTCATGATCATTTCCAAAATAGAAATATTGAATATCACCAAATCTACTCTAATCAAGATTCATAATATTATTTGTCTGTTAAAAATGAAAATTGTGTAAGTATTGATAAGGTTGACCTTGTAATTCTTTTAGTTATGCTTCAGTTTGACTTCTGAATTACTGGTTCGTCCCTCAATCTTTTAAAAACTTATCTATAGGTGTCAATGTTAAACATGCAAAGATCAGGATTGGGTCCAATCCTGTTTAGTCTATACTGTGTGTACAACACCTAACTATAGACAAAATAGTTGGAATATCACATATATGCATTGCAGATGACAGACATAGTTATAGGTTGACTTAATACCATCTAATTTTAGTAATTTTGAAGGATGTAAATTTATTAAATCTCAAACTTGGATATTGAATAATTTTTTACACTTACATGGAGATAAAACAGAATATATTCTTATAATAATTGGACCTAATAATAATTTTAGAAAGGTTTCAGGCATTCCATTTTTTAATAATTTTGGTGCTTATTTTGATAGTACCGGATAATATGCTCTTGACAACTCAAATTAATCAGAACTGTAAACAAAGTTATTTCCCTTTAACAAATATTGCTAAAATACTAGTCTCGGTCACAACCTCCTTCTAGCCTTTAACGTACAGAGGGTTTGGGTCGGTTTTCAACATTTGGTGAAGTTTACTGGATAATCAACCACATAACAAAAACCTCCCAGTTACGCATGGGCAATGAAACTTTATTGTTAAAGTCATGGTGAACATAGAGAAATATTACAATAAAAAGTGTAGGATATTGAACAGGAAATGCAAATAGATTCTTCTGAAATGGCAATTCTTAAATTAAATTCATGGGCGTCGATATCTTGTTTTAGGGCTAGTTACCTCTCTTAGGTTTTGTTCATGATAATGTAAAAGACCGGATAATCTAGCCAATGACATAGTTATTCTCAAATGTTGACAACTCATCCAGATTAATATTCGTAGAATATTTGTCTGAATGATAGTGATGGAGAATACTAAAATACATAAAATACTGAGGCCACCAAAACTCTAAGTACACAATTTATCACTTTTATCTGGATTGAAAAATTGAACAGCCTACAAGTACTTTATTACTCCTAATTACTCTAACTAAAATACATAAACATATTACACCTTCGTTTATATAGAGAACAGTCTTTTTCTTATCAAACTTAAAACCTTTCGAATAAACTTCCACTTGCTATTAAAAGCAGCCTTTCAGTTGAATCATTCAAAAATTCCTTCAATACGCGGTACTCATTTATTTTTAAAAGTGTGCAGGTGTTAACTATCTTTATTAGTATAGTACAATTCTGAAACTTTTGAAAAAAATGCTATGTTTTCATGAAAAACATATAAATCTTTGATCTATAAACCTCTTGCCAATTGTCTTTCTCCTCTCACGCTCACGATTTGTTTCCTCAGTCTCGCATTATAACATTTTGATTTGTAAATACTAATGATGTTTCATAGTAAAAGGTGACTTTGTTCTTTGAGGGGTCGCGATTAGATGATGGTTTCTGGAATGGCTGAGACAAATGGCTGGGAACTACTGGTATACTATTCAATAAGATGGTCAAAAACAGATAAACAAATACACATTTCTAGTAAATAAACACATTTCTAACCACTAGTAAATCAACATCTTTCAATCACAGCATTTTCACACTTTCACATCATTAAATGTAATGTATCTTATGTTAGAATTCAGTTGTATTGTAAATTAACAATGTATTCATAACAACAACTTACATTTTCTGAACAGGCGGGTTTCCATCATCTGTTTGTTGGATTTCTAAATCAGACATGCTTTAAGATATTAGTCCTCAAATTAATTAAAGAATTAAAGAAGAAATTAAATTTATGAATGTAGGTCTCCAGCACATATAACGAATGTATACCCAGTAAGATGACAACACCATGAATAAAGCTCTAATTTCTCAAAATATTTTCACAACACACTCGATTTAATTTTTCTTTTATGTATTTAGTTAGGGTGTGGTTAAGATATTAAACACAGTTTTATTTAGGTAGGTTATATTTTTAAGGTGGAGCTGAATCTAGTCAAACCTTCTATAGAAATATATGGGGGGTCAGCCAAGTTTCAATATACTATATTGATGATATTATTGTAAATTAGATCTTTATACCATTGTATGTTCTATAGGTGTGTACGTGTAAGTGAAACTTCTACGGATTTCATTCAAAACATATCATCCTTAAAAATCTACACTATTGTCAAGATTACAATCTTGCCAGTCAGTTATTTCTTAAGATGTGTGTGTGCACGTATTGATATTTTTTTCTATAAAAATATCTTCCTTCCTTTAAGTTATTTATAGATTTTATAAGCTCTACTTTAATGTGTTTATAAAGGATTTCATTACACAAAGACAATAAAAAATACTTGTAAAACAAATAGATAAAAAGAATTGTCATATCTTGAAGTAAAGGAGGGGGACCTAGGCATGACTGGAGCATTATGCCTATCTTACAAATGCACCAAGTAAAGACAAAATATTAAAATATTTTTTGGGGATCTAAGTCTCTTTTTCCGTAAGTACTTAGAGCACCCTCCCTATCTTTTGACATTACTCAAAATCTCACTCCGCTTCCCCCTTCACAACTCTCCCAGATTAATTTTGAATACTCTCTGAAAATACTTTAATAATGCCAAAAATCAAAAAAAATATTTCCAGGACATGACTCTACCAACCCTGAAATCTAGCACCTGCAGCATTTATACCATGATATATAAATTGCATAGAAGCTTGTTTTTTGCAAACCTCATTTATGCATTGCGTTACACATTTTACAATATCGGCGTTTTATACAAGACATGCTTTCTGTATTAGAAAAGTCGATGTATTTAATTAAAAATATACACCATCAAAATTTGGAACTTAACTCATTTAGAATCAATTAAATGAAGACAAAATATCAAACCCAAACCCACAGAGATTATATTTATATCAATTTATTTCTCCACACTGGACGAAAGATCAGTTTTTGAGTTCTGAATTTTTCCACTTGTTTAAAACAGTAAACATCTGATACCACTTCTCACTTGAGAATCGACATAACTACAAACTACATGTAACTAACAAATGTCTCTGATACTTTTGTATTTCCAATGATCACACATCACATTAACCCGTTATACAATATCAAGATAATTAAATTTTGTAAATGAACCCATCCAACCATTCAGACAAAATTTGGTATCAAATTATTCAAATGCAAAAAGTGATAATGTGACTGCACTAAATGGAACCTTACTATGCTAATTGTATGTCTATGTACGGCAAATGTTTCAGTATTTCAGTATTCAGCCTCAACATAAAACTATACTAGTCTAGAATTTAGTGACAAAACGTCTATTTTTCTTCAACCTTTGATAAAATATAAATCCAAACCTTATTCTCCTGAATGTTCACCTAACAAAACCAGCTGTTGAAAAGTTCTTCAAAGAGTCTTTTTCTTTTTTAAAAGTAGAACAAACACAAAATATAATACTTGACTGTATAATAGTACAAGCTCTAAAATAAGTGAAATGAACTGGGGTTTAACGTCCTACTGTTCTGCTCCGACTGGGCTAATGAAGATGGATCTCTACAATAAGACTGCTCTTACTAACACACTCTTTCAAAGTCTTACTTAAACGAAGTTCAGGAGAATTTCAGAACAATCCATTGATATAATGAATGCATTCATAATGTTCACAAGTTGAAACAAGAAAGACATTAATCACCCATTCACTTAACAAACTCTCCAGATCAACAGATCATTGTATTTAATTAGACAGCTGGATATAACCACACCTATTATTGATAACACCTTAAATCAGAGATTATCTGAATATCCTAAGTATTGGAATTAGCCCACACTTTGGTATAACAATTGAAGCAATTAGAGATAATATGTAGCGTAGCCAATCCTTTAAAGGAGTGTCATTGCATGGGATCTAAGTTCATCAACATCCGTGAATAATAGAAATATAGGTCAAAATAAAAGAGAATAAAAAAAACTCAGCCCTTAATTGTTAAAGAAAGTAGGTTTTCAGGCATAATAAAAAGGAACTGTCATATGGACAATCACTTTTAATACAGTGAACCATGACCATTTCTGTGACGCATGTGACCAATCAAAAAGGCAAACTTAAAACCTCTGGATTACTGAAACAAAAAATAAATAAACCCGCAGAACATTTTCTATAAGTACTTTAAGCATCAAAAGAAAGGTCAGGTTCGTATGTTACACTGAATTGCATAAAACTGGCTAAATGTTTTTACTTTTAATGTCTTCAAGTCTCCAACTTCCCCTGAGCAAAAAGGCTCCTTCCCAAACACAGAATTGAACCCAGGGAATGTTTTCAAAAATGCAACCTGACTTCTGAGATGGTAATGTGTTCTACATGATTTTCATATAACTCATGCTGCATGTGATGTTCACCGGGACCAGCCCTATAAAATGCACCCCCATACCTGGTTCAATCATTCACACGACAACGTCAGCCGCATGCCACGCCCACGACAGCTTAGAGGAACCAGGCGCTTGGAAGACTCGACATTGGCCACACTGCCCAAGTCGTTGCCAATCACTCCCAGGTCAATGTTCGGATCATCTACAGGCTTCAGCAATGCTTTTGGGTCACCAACACCACGGATGACCGCCCCGAACTGGTAGACCAAGGGTTACACCAAGGCAACAAGACCGCCATGTTGTGCGACAGCACGTGCAGAATCCCTGCGCTGCGCTGCTGTTAATGACACTCGCAGTGGACACACCAGACACTGATGTATAGACTGTGTACAGACTCTAAACCTTCTCGTAATGTCTTGGAATTTTGATGAATTAATCACTAATGTGTCGGCATATACTGTTCACAAAAAATTGCTTTGATCCATTTAGTAAGTCGTTTTCTAGAATGATTTGATTAAAGTGCCTCTCTGATTTTGAAATCGTAATGACGCTTTTTTTGCTGTTTAGTATATTAATGACAGGAATCATAAAATTACAGGGAGCTGTGGTGGCTCAGTGAGAAGGGTGCTGGTTCACTTACTGGGAAGTTTCTTGCGATTTTCCAGAGGGCGTGGCATGGAAAGTGCCCAGTCATTCGGGTTGGATAAAAAGATTCAAAGCACACCTTACATGTTTAGTCTATGCCTGTCTTCATTAGCCTGGTACGTGCAGAAAAGTAGGACATTTAACCCTATTTCATTCATTCATTCATAAAATTGGCATTAAAACCCTAAGATTAAGTTCACACAGGGTCAGGGTTCTATATTGAAGGCTGAATGTAGATCATGCAATCCCTTTCTGTTTTACTGGGAACCGTATCTAATTATCTATCCCAATATTAATTTATTCATTAGACATAGGCTACTGGTACTCACTCTATAAATTTACAGAATTATATAAAACTATTTGTTATATTGACCATGAGGTAAAATATCTATTGAAACACATTATAACTATAACAATATAAATGTTATCTGAATATGTACTGCATTCACAATCTATATTTATAATATCAATATAATAAATATTTAAAGGGAATGTGGCTCCATTCTTTGGAACACTAAAGTAGTCGAAAATGGGTCTAAAAGCACATATTAATGTAATGTGAATGTGTATAAAGTTATTTCTATTTAATTTTTTAAAAAAAGATATTGTAATTTCTAACCAATTATGTTCAGTGAAATATCTGAACAGTCCAAATTGAACAACAGTCATTTATTTATGCCAGCTTAGTCCATTCTGCACGTTTTTTTTTATTATCATTTTGTCGTTTGTGAATCAGCCATGTCTTGTAGTCTTGTAGGATGTTTTTTTCTTTGTTCATTACAAATGACATCCGAAACCATAGAATTAGAATGCAATTAAGACTTGTGTACTGATTATAAAATATTCATTGTGTCTACAATATTGGATATTAGGATCCCATATTTTCACGGTAAAATAATATCAATATTGATTGAAATGGATCAATATTGAATTTTTATTTGTGTTTTTAATTTCGAATATTATGGAAAATATTTAGTTGTTAGTACTAGTAGAGGTTTACCCCCTTTAGTTTAAATTATCCAGTGAAACATTACAGTTCATTTATTAATTTGTTATTTAATGTATTGCTTTCATATTGTTTGCATGCTGTTCACTAGGCCCATTGAAAGACTGTTTATCGAATAAAATCGTATATGAGTGTTATTATTACTGAGCTTGGCAACAGTAATGAATGAAAACTGGAAGTAGAGTCGAGATCTCTGACAAATAGATCTATGATCTGACATCAAAATAAAAAAAAACAGAAGTTTAATAGTAGTTGAATTATATCTACGTCATCTATTACAGTTTTTTTCATATTCTGCCTGATAGTCAAAACTTACCAATATTTGGCACCAGAATTATCAGGAACCACTTGTCAGAATGAAAACGTCACACTTTCCCATTACCGGAATTGTAAGAAGAGTTATCCTCCCGGTAGCTTGGGCAGGCCTGTACCATTTCGTAAAAAGGGTGAAATAAATTTAGTCGATAAATTCTCAAACTTATAACAGCATCCGTTCTAATGCAATATAAGGAACATACTTCTTTTTTTTTTAAAAAAAAAATACGATCCTTTATATCCAGAAGGACATAAACTGTACCTGTAGGCTACATATTACATATTGTAATGGTCACACACCCCTATATCATTAGTAATCAGACTATTTCGTCAGAAAGCAAGCTCGAAGATGGCTCCTAAAACAAAAACAAGTCAGCGTGGGGAAGATTTGAAACAAGAAGATGTTTTACAAGCTGTTGTTATAGCCGATAGCTTTAATATTAGATTTGGTCCTTTAACACAGAAAAAACCAAGGGTAATATGGAAATAATGGATCTAGAAATAAACTATTATTAGCAATAAACTCTTCTGACTAGGCTACTGAAAATAATCTTGACAGTTTATAATATTTTCTTGTAATTCCTGAATTTAGGTACCGGTACCCAAAACCCCACTATTATTTGTGAATTTTTTGTACATGTGTCAAATTTATTAATTGCTATTTCCCTAATTTATAATTTTTCAGGCATTGTTACCTCTAGTCAATGTACCAGTGATAGATTATACTTTGAATTTCCTGGCAGCTGCTGGTATACAAGAAGTTTTTGTTGTCTGTTGTCATCTAGCAGACCAAATCAGAACTCATTTAAAGTAGGTAAACACCATATGCTGTTTCTGTACAAAGTCAAAAAATTTAAAAGATAAATTAAACCATTCAACTTTGATGTTTTCTGACTTGATAGTTGCTAATTAATTATTAGTAAGTGAAGGATGACATCACCACACACAACAAAAGATTATATTACAATTTGAAACACTTGTCGGATGTTTTCTAAACATTCAGAAACACTGTTGGCAGATATTTTCTAAAAGTTTGAAACACTACTGTCAGTTATTTTATAAACAGTTGGAAACACTGCTGTCAGATATTTTATTAACCCCACAACACTAGTTGGACTGTTGATTTGCCATACGTACGTGTATATTTTGTTTCCAACTTTAAAAAATTTGTTCATGTTTATACACATAAAATATGTATAATAGTTGGAAACACTGCTGTCAGTTATTTTATAAACAGTTGGAAACACTGCTGTCAGATATTTTATTAACCCCACAACACTAGTTGGACTGTTAATTTGCCATACGTGTATGTTTTCTTTCCAACTTTAAAAAATTTATTCATGTTTATACACATAAAATATGTATAATAGTCATGAATTTCACTTTTATATTGCAGAAATTCAAAATGGAGCGAAGCAAGTTCTACGATGACAGTAACACCTGTGTTATCAGATGGTTGTTTATCAGTGGGAGATGCATTACGTGAAATCGATTCTAAAGCTCTTATCAGAAGTGATTTTATCTTGATTACTGGCGATGTTGTTTCAAACATTGCTGTACAAGATATCATGGCAATACACAAGTAAGTAGACCAAGATATGTGTTACTGGCCAGATTATTAAAATTCTAAAACATCTGATTAGTTGCCTAATCAAGGTCAAATGTTATACAATTCTATCGTCATGGACCCAGAATACACTTTTCCAAAACATGGTTTTAGATGTTAATAGAGTGACTAACTGAAGACTCAGAATGAAAATAATGCCTAGTTTAATTTGATATTGGTGCAATTAATAACAGAAACTTTGAATTTTTAATAGCACCATGTCTCTTTTATTGTTGAAGCACTTCACTATCAGCATCATCAATTTTATGATCAACATTATATTCTCTTAGTTAGACAATAAAAGTTTCTCCTGCTATTATTAAATTAATTTTCACTGTTTGTGTTTTTAGGAAGAGAAGAGAAAAAGATAAATCATCTCTGATGACGATGATTTATAAAAAAGCTCCCATTGGTCATTCGACCAGGTGTCCTGAAGATGATGTAGTTCTGGCTGTATCTACACAATCAGAACAAGTTCTTCACTATCAAAAAACTAGACAAGAAAAACGACTAGACATGCCAGTGGTAAGAAACATTTCATATATTTCATTAGCTAATGTGGACGTTCTTATTGGTGATACATTCAGTTGTTCACATCAAGATTTATTTACCAACTAGACCAACTAATAGCCACATTTATAGATTTCTGTGGGGTTTTTTTTTTAATGAAAAATCATTACCAATGTAAATTCCTATATGTAGTGGAAGGCATCATATGAGTCATCAAGCTTCCATCTTGTCCATTCTCAGATAATTGACACTAGTGAATGTTATATTTGTTTTTTTTTTGTTAGTGAGGTTTCGTCGAGTAATTTGATACAGTTTTTAATAAATAATATTTGATTTCAGTTTGTTTTTTGGGTTTTTTTTATTGTAGGAAATCTTGTTAGATAATACAGATGTCGAGATACGTTATGATTTAATGGATTGTCAGATATCTATATGTACACCTCTTGTACCTCAGCTATACACAGATAACTTTGATTATCAAACTAGAGAAGATTTTGTTAAAGGAATACTTATTAATGAAGAGGTTTGTGTAAAATATACAATCACTGTTATATTACTGTAGGGAACACATTCTGCACACAGAGATCCATTTACTTCATTCCTTGAGAATAGATCTCTGCCCTAAATGACCACCATATCCAAAAATTGGTATACTACTTTGTAATGTGTTTCTACTCTGTTTCACGCCTGTCATACACACAAAGACTAAATAAACTTCTTTCAATTTTATTAAATGGGAGCAGAATAAATCCTCAACAAAATTCTAGAAGTATACATTGTCAAGAGTTACTTTCCTTTAGTTCTAATAAGCGCAAATTAAATAAATCGTATAGCATTTAGAATTCCCTGGCTTGTATTGATAAATCAAATAAAATATGAATTGAAAAGTATTAATTTTGCCATTTGTGGTCTAAGGGGAGATAATATTACTGTAAGGAACATTGTCAGAGTTACTTCCCTTTAGAGATAATAAATATCTCTCTTTTTTTTTTTATAGATTTTAGGTAATACAATACATTTACATGTTGTAAAAGATGAATATGCAGCTAGAGTATCTAATTTACAGATGTACGATGCTGTGAGGTAAGCCATCATTATACGTCCAGAGATTTGTAACACAGAAAATTAAGATTAATTGAAAATATATTTGTTACAATTTAATGTCCTCAGCTTATTGGTAATGAACCATGTTCTATAACTAAATTTATTGTTATAAAATAAAGCTTGTTAGAATAGTTAGATGCTGGCTAGTGATGATAAACTTTTTTATTTTTTACTTTCATTTTTCAGTAAAGACATCATAAGACGATGGACATTCCCCATGGTACCAGATCAGAATTTTATATCTACAGACAAGCAGAGAATTTCTTATGGTCGACATAATATTTACCTTAGTGAAAATGTCTCTTTAGAAAGGTGAGTTTATTTTAAAAATAAATAGTATCATTTGTTTGGTGTAGCTAGTTTTATTATATACGGATTTAAAATACAGATGTGACGTCATTCTTTGATGTTGGCATACACTTATTCAAAATAATGGTAAAGACAACGTTGTGCCAGTTGTAAAATTATTTATACTAGATGAAATAATGGACTTGCGTGATGATTTATTTGAAATGGTGTTATATTTTCAGAGGATGTGTATTAGAAGAAAATGTTGTGATAGGGTCAAATACTGTAGTGGGTAGTAACACATTTATAATTGATTCGGTTATTGGTAAAAATTGTATTATAGGTGAGTAGAATGTGGAAGTTTTTTTATTCTGTTTGTTAAATCCATGTCTACAGCATTACTGTAATTATTCTTAAGGATTCAGACTGCAGTTGAAGATAAAATTAATCTTGACTGGTCTTTGTAAAAAGTAGTGCGAGATGTAAATAAAGAAAGGCGAGTTGAGAAATGTTGCCCTCAATTTCCTAATTTCAGGATATCAGTCTCATTGAAAAGTTTCCATAGTGCTTTGAGATTTATTCTTTCCAATAATATTCAAAGAGATTTGCACATTTTCTTCTTTCTTTTATTACCTGTTTACTTTGCTTATAGTTGATAATAATCTTACAACAAAGTTGACAGTCTGCTTAAAAAAACAAAATGATACAAATAGGTACATTGTAACTGTTAATTTTTACCATGTGGAGGAACTGATGATTTAAGATGGGGTATTTGATCGATAGTCTGTGACTAGTGTTCTCATCTTATTTGAAAAGAACAAATAATGGATGTTTTATAAACAATTCATCCATAATTTCAAATCACCATTTACTCGCCCACTTTTGAATTGATGACAATAAAAATGACTGTTTTGATAAATAGTTAGTACTCTTGATACAGTCAAGACAGAAATCTATGTTTATTCAAGGACATGTTGGGACTTTAATTGGCAGGTTGGAATGGCCTATTGGTCTAGAGTGTCACACTTCGAGTCCTAGCTGGATGGTCACCTCTGACTTTTGGTTGTGTTTTCAATCCCTGGTTCGAGTGTATGTAGCTTGGAGATAGGGGTGCATTCTCAAACTCGGGAGTGAGCATGCACTGAATATACTAAAATAATGTTGTCATCAATATCGCCACCCCATTTGGAAGCGTATGTTAAACGTGATGACTTGATTCTGCTGTTTTTATCATGAATGTAATGCCTTGAATGAATTAGTTAAAGAATATTATGTAATATAATAAGGACGAGTATACATGATTTATTACAGGAGAGAATGTAAAGATTAAAGGAGGTTATTTATGGGATGGTGTTAAGGTAGAAGATCATTGTATGATAGATACAGCAGTCTTAGCTTCTGGTGTTATTGTATATAAAAATACTACTGTTAATACTGGTAGTGTATTGGCCTGGGATGTAAGTTTTTCATTAGTGTCTACAATATTTTAACATTCTTCAATTAAAGGCACAATATTACAGACTTTCAGACTATACTGTATATTAATACTTTGTAACTCGATTATTCCAATGGAAGATGTTGCCATCTGAAGTTCCTACTATTTTCTATTGATTTTCGAAGACTCAGTGATCAATATAAGTCAATGAAATTGTTCACAGGTCGTAGCAATCTGTTTTATTGGTTAAAACAGTCAGTGTTTCAGGTACATGTGAAAATAATTCTTGGATTATTTCGTTTAAACATAACTGATAATTTGCATTATAAAGCCGCCCAAAGACAAAATTCTTGCCAGATAATAGTTTTAAAAAATCAGCTATGGGAGGATGGTTTCTATTTCTTTGTTTGTTTTGTCTAAGGATCATTTGGTTAAAGGGGGGTTTGGTGGCACATTAGAACATTAGATCTGTCATTGAGTCAAGTGGTGTGGTTTCGTTTCCCTGCTTATGCGTGACAAGTAGGGTCGCCTGCCCAACCTCATGGGTTTTCTCACTGTCTTCTGGTTTCCCCCCTGTCCTATAGACCCCTACACACAAGCAAATTATTAAAATAAAATTGAACCATGTTAGTGTTGAAATAATCTATCGAGTGGTCATTATACCCCATTTCTCTCTCATTTGGTCCCGTCTTCATTAACCCAGTTTAGGAGCAGAACAGTAGGACGTTAAACCCCAATTCATTTCATTTTCATTTTCTCTCATTTGGTAAATCTTATAACACCATATTTCAATATTCTACATGGATCTCATCATCTGTTTACATGTACAGCAATTCAAAGAAAGTTGAATTAAAGATAATAAATATTACCATTGTTTTACAGATCAGAAATTTCTGGCTAATATAATTGATGATTAACTAATTTTTGTCATAATGTTCTGTTAGGTGAAAGTTGGTCCTGATATAGTTCTACCCCAGCTTGTTTTGTTAATGTCAGAACCACAGAAAGATGAATTTGATTCTGATACAGAGGAACCAATTCCAGGTACTGTATTTTAGCACATTGTTGTTTTTCGAATATTTTGTCAGAACCATTGCTATTATAATATTAAAGTTTCTGGTTGTGAGAATAACTTTATTGAAATTCTACTTTGTTATTTTGACTTTCGGCAGAACTGTTGTCCTTGTCCCAGAAAGAGGGAGCCACGGTGGCTGAGTAAGTAAGACGATGGCTCGCTAGCCTGGAGGTAGCTTCTCCGATGCCAGTATTGACAGAAAGTTCGTCAGGATTTTCAGGTGTGGTTTCCCCATGTTAGTGGTGCAGGATGGAGGGCCTGACAAGGACTGCTGTCTAGTCGTTAGGATGGGATGAAAAACCAAGGCGTGTGTATCAGAGATCCCTTGGCATTTGGAATTCGATATGAGAGTAGGCCGTAGTGGAGTTGTCTGGGCAAAATTTCCCTCATAGAACACTGTATGGTGTATGCTCGTCTTCATTAGCCCAGTTGGAGCAGAACAGGATGTTAAACCCCATTTTTTTTCAGTTCCAGAAAGGATAACCTGTCTAACCTCATGAGTAGTCTTAGTTTCTGCCCACTTCTAAAGCGAACTATTGAATAAAAATATACCATGTTAGTCCTGAAATGTCATTAGTGGACATTAAGTTCCATTTCTCTACCTTTGCGTAATTTATATGGAAAGCATGGATGACAATAATTCAGATTCGATTTCAGTGAGAGATGGGAGAATTTGATGATACTGTTTACAATTATATTGTTATGTTTTACAGAAGTCACACCTATATTTGGTTCAAAAAGTAAAGCGTTTGAATATAGAGCATCTTGTGGTAGTGATGATGATGAGGAAGATGATGGATTAATACAAGATACATGGGGATTAAAGATATTATCAGATGATGAAGATTATGATGATATATATACTACAGACAGTGATGATGATTTAGATGTTGATGATGGTGTGGATGAAGCAGATATTGAACTTGGAGATGTAGATGAACATGATGTAGTTAGTAAGTTATTTATCTTACTAGTTGCCTTCTTCATCCTCATTAATTTTATTGGATATTGTGTTGATAGACAGTGGCTTTATATAGAAAAGTTACATCAGACTCTGGTGGATGAAGAGTTGGTTCTTACCATTGAAATGTATAAAGTTGAACAACTATTTGGTAAGACTATGTATACACAATTGTTCAGTGTTGTGGTAGTATATACAATATATTGACATATCAATAAACAATATCTCTATATCTCTATAGAATATTCCATGAGTTACTAAAATATCCCTAGGAGTCCTCAGTTTAGAAGAAAAAAATGGAAAGGAAACGATATGCTTTGTTTTCATTTTAAAAATTTAATTAATAGTAAAAACATTTTGGAGAAAAGTCATTACAGAAGTAGTCATGTCATCAGTGCCACCACACATTTGATCAAAATTGTGACTGGTTCTGGCTAAATTTGACATTTTTTGAAACAGAAATTCATCAGTCTTGAAGTCGGTGACAGGTGTCTCATTTAGCCAGATCAGGTCACACTAAGCAATATATTAACTTAACGGAAAAGGTATATAGATACATATTGTATTATAGTGTATTTTATTTTTACAGTGTTTTATTCAGAACTAATTGACACTTTAAAAAGAGCTAAAGAAGAGAATATAGGAAAAGACAATGTTATATTAGAGATTAACTCATTAAAGTAAGTATAACCAGCTGAATATATTACATTATGAAACTGACAGCAGGTTGTGCCATTCCCTAATCTAGCCAAAGTAGCCCACTTACATGTATCTAGAAACAATAAATTGAGATGCAATTGAAATAGCACTTTTATATTCAGTATTCCTCACCCCTGTTTGTCTGTAAAACCTGTCCACACCAATGATATTAATTATCACTTACAGTGTGAGGCACGACACCCCAATTTCTCATCAGCGATCATCTGTCAGACAAGAAATCTTAGCACACCATACTAATTTTCCTTCCCCGATTTATTGTCACAGATTTATCCCGACCAATGTCTCACTATATTACCTCAGTTTACAGGTGTCCCCACCTCCCACATTCAAACTATTATAAATATTATGTTGTTTCAGGCATGCCTATAATATATGTATTAATGATGTACATAGAATGGTTGTCAAGGCAGTTATTGATTTACCTTTACTAATATCAAAAGATATAGAAGCAACTCAAGTTATAAATATACTTAAACCAGTAAGTTTTTCATATCTGTATAAACAGTACAAAATTGTTTCTCTTTCTTTGGTTGGTATGATCATAAAATCATATTTATACTATTCTACCCATGCATAAAAACAGCTAAATATCATATTTATACTATTCTATCCATACATCAAAGCAACTAAATACCATATTTATACTATTCTAACCATGCATAATAACAGCTAAACATCATTTTTGGAGCATCCCCTGCAGATCATCAGTGTGGATCGGCCAAAAATTGTAATTATAAAAGTAAATTGGACGAAAATGTAAATTACATATGTAAAATCCAAACCTAGGAGACCGAGTTTTCTACCTTTTCATTTTATTCTCATGATTGATGCTGATATGTACTGGGATGTTGCTGTACCAGTATGCTGTCAAAAACAACTTACACTGTAAATGCGGTGTTTGATATCGCTCACCACCAACAACTAAGACAAAATCGTTGTTTTCCATTTTTCAGCAACACTTCAATCATTATTGGATCATAATTGTTGATGTGATTATCCAGTTTTCCAAGATCTCAGTTTTAACTCACATAAGTTTAAAGTAGCTTAGTCTCTAACTTAATATCATCCAAAGTCTTCGACATTGAAAACACGAATTTTTTGGCAATTTAAATCAACTTTGATGTTATGATCGTACCAGGAAAACATCGGCTTCTGATATCCAATATTTAAGACGAATCGTGTACCATAATGCGTTTCCTTCAGCACCATTTGTAATAAGGAACTCGAAGAACAAGGCTAGACATATTCCACAAGTCATGTCAAACGGTGATGGCCATATTATCTGGAGAGCAAGCACAATGAATACTACCGGTTTAGACTGGAATAACCAGATGCTAAAGATTGCCATTCGATTGAGACTTCTGGCATATTTCGCGCAACCTAACTGATTCGAAATTAAGAGTAAAAACGGGAACAATTGACTGTAAATCAGTTTATATACATTCATATTACATTATTATATGTGCTGCGACCCATTTGTGTCAATATCTAGGTCCCAAATATTAGCGATTTAGCTGTTTAAGGCAAATAAAATATCTTTAAGGTTACTCGTACATAAAACAGACAAATCTTTATATTTCAGCAACTTGCAGCACAGAAACCTTTATTATTGAATTATATTAAAAGTCCAGAAGCTCAACTTGATTGTTTAAATGCACTGGAGGTTGGTACATATATTTATATAGATTGAATCCAATAGATAATTGAGCAGAATTATACGAGACCATTGACATCCCAAAGAGTATGATCACCTGCTTTTCTTCCATTCTTCTGCTGAAGAACCACCAAGCACATAAGGAAATTAATGGAATAAATAACAGTGTGTTAGTTCTAAAATGACCAAATTATGTTGAGTAGATGTTAATCCCGTAATATTGAAAGTACATATTTCTTATTTTCAGGGATTCTCAGAAGAAAATAAATTGGTTAAAAGTGCATTGATTAAAATCATTCATTATTTTTATAATGAAGATATGTTAGATGAACAAGTTATATTTAAATGGTATAAAAAGGAACCACATCCTGATAATATAACGTCACATACTGCTGTCAGAAAACAGGTACAATATATAGAGACTTCTACTCGTCTTTTTTGATATCCAAAAATATCAACACAAGTTGATAAAGTAAAAAAAAGCGAGGCTCAGCCATACTTTATCGACGAGTGTTGATATTTTTTGATATCAAAAAAGATGAGTAGGAGATTTTATTTATCACTGAATCCTTTCTTACATGCATAAATAAATAAATATAATTCTTTGCTATAGACTTCACTTTTACTGAACCTGTTTACATTATGGCGTAGTGATACATAATTTTTTGACAGCAATTCAACCATTGCAAAGTCCTTTATTTTGACCAAGTGTTTCCATCAAGGTCAATTAAATAAAAAATAGTTCTTTTTTAATAAAAAAGAGGTAACTTTAAACCCCATTTCACTTCAATTTAATCCAACATAATATTGTGCAGGCACTAGCATAAATGGAATACAAATGTTTATATTATTTTAAGTGATACCATATTGACATGGTTGGTTTGGGTTGTGCAATTCTTTGTTTGCTCAATGCTTGAATCTCTGTATTCTTTAATTTCAGGTGGCTCCATTTATAAAGTGGTTACAGGATGCAGAAGAGGAATCGTCAGATGATTAATGTTATAAAATAAAACTCTCTATAAAAATATCAAAATTGTTTTACTTGTATCTTCACCAAGCCCAATCTTATTAAAATTAGTTATTAATTCTTTAACACAACATCGTAATCTGACCTACTTAGATGTCAACCAAGTTCTGCCAAAATATCAACCAGACTTTAAAATTTGAGAAAATATTATTATCTCTCTAAAGAACACATTTCTGCAATTTGCTTTTTATACGCCCACATTTTCATGTGGACGTATATTGTCGTCGCCCCTGTCCGTCCGGACATCCGTCCGTCCACAATTGTTTGTGGACACTCTACAGGTAACAATTCTTATCCGATTTTGACGAAACTTGAAATATAGGTTTATCTCCAAAAGATCTCGGCTGCTTTCGATATAGGCATCTATCGGTTCGAAACTTCATGGATTATGGCCCCTGTTTGTACGAAAAATCACGTTTTTAGCTTGTGGACCCTATAGAAGTCACAATTTTCATCCGATTTTGTTGAAACTTGAAATGTAAGTTTATAACCCAAAGATCTCGGTTCCTTTCGATATTCGCGCATATCGCACCGTAACTTCCTGAATTATGGCCCCTGATTGTACGAAAAATTGCGTTTTTAGCTTGTGGACCCTATAGAGGTCATAATTTTTATCCGATTTAAAAAAAAACCGTATTATTATATCACCGTTACACCCTAAGGACGACTGAGTTCGAATTTCGTGAAAATCAGACCAAAATTGACAGACAAAATGGCCGCCCTTCATTCTCAAATAGCGTTAAAATATGGTATATCAAGGTTGTGGACCCTATAGAGGTCACAATTTTAATCCGATTTTGTTGAAACTTGAAATGTAAGTTTATAACCCAAAGATTTCGGTTCCTTTCGATATTCGCGCATATCGGACCGTAACTTCCTGAATTATGGCCCCTGATTGTACGAAAAATCGCGTTTTTAGCTTGTGGACCCTATAGAGGTCTTAATTTTTATCCGATTTAAAAAAAAACGTATTATTATATCACCGTTACATCCTAAGGACGGCTGAGTTCGAATTTCGTGCAAATCGACCCAAAACTGACAGACAAAATGGCCGCCCTTCATTCTCAAATAGCGTTAAAATATGGTATATCAAGGTTGTGGACCCTATAGAGGTCACAATTTTAATCCGATTTTGTTGAAACTTGAAATGTAAGTTTATAACCCAAAGATTTCGGTTCCTTTCGATATTCGCGCATATCGGACCGTAACTTCCTGAATTATGGCCCCTGATTGTAAGAAAAATCGCGTTTTTAGCTTGTGGACCCTATAGAGGTCATAATTTTTAGAGGTCATAATTTTTATCCGATTTAAAAAAAAACGTATTATTATATCACCGTTACATCCTAAGGACGGCTGAGTTCGAATTTCGTGCAAATCTACCCAAAACTGACAGACAAAATGGCCGCCCTTCATTCTCAAATAGCGTTAAAATATGGTATATCAAGGTTGTGGGTGGACCCTATAGAGGTTACAATTTTAATCCGCTTTGGTTGAAACTTGAAATGTAAATTTATAACCCAAAGATTTTGGTTCCTTTCGATATTCGCGCATATCGGACCGCAACTTCCTGAATTATGGCCCCTGATTGTACGAAAATCGCGTTTTTAGCTTGTGGACCCTATAGAGGTCATAATTTTTATCCGATTTAAAAAAAAAACATATTATTATATCACCGTTACACTCTAAGGACGTCTGAGTTCGAATTTCGTGAAAATCGGCCCAAAATTGACAGACAAAATGGTCGCTGTTCGTTCTCAAATAGCCTTAAAAATATGAGGTCACAATTTTTATCCGATTTTGTTGAAACTTGAAATGTAAGTTTATAACCCAAAGATCCCGGTTCCTTTCGATATTCGCGCATATCCGACCGTAACTTCCTGAATTATGGCCCCTGATTGTAGGAAAAATCACTTTCTTTTTAGCTTGTTCTCTATCCATCTCTCGAAAATGTGGGCGTATCCTGTCTGGCAGCCGCTGGTTTGACTAAATTTAGACATACATTATGCAAGAGCTAAATCTGCCTATTGCAGGTCTTCTTTAGGTCTGAAATGTTATATATAATTGTTAATTGGACATTAATTAACTTATCCATACCATAACCAACTCTCATGTTATCTTATGTGTCGGGTTTTCACTGGATTGGAATTCAATCTGCTGCTCAACGTTCATTGATGATTAAATCCAAAAATGGATAATCGAGACTATGTTTTTTTTATCATTCTGACATTAACGATGATCGAGGCTAGGCTTAAAATTCAAAAGCTAATATCTCAGTTTATAGTGGAGCATCTTCTAATTAGATTATCTATTTTTTTAACTATTATAGAGAGAAAAGTCAACTCTTTATCTGTTCTCCCATAATGTTTCTTTAAAGGAGCTAAATCGCTAATATTTGAGACCTAGAAATTGACACAAATGGTTCGTAACGCGTATAATAATGTATTATGAAGGTATATAACTGATTTACATTCAATAGTTTCTGTTTTTACTCTTAATTTCTTATCAGTTATGTTCGGGGAAATTCGCCAGAAGTCTCAATCGAATGGCAATCTCTGGCGTCTGGTTAGTCCAGTCTACACCGATCGTATTTATTGCGCATGCTCTCCAGATAAGAATATGACGTCACCGTTTGACATGACTTGTTGAATATGCCTAGCCTCGTTTTTCTAGCCCCTTGTTACAAATGGCGTTGAAACGCATTATGGTACACGATTCGTGTACCAATGGTAAAGTGTTTATTTTGTTTTAAATATTGGATATCAGAAGCCCATCTTTTCCCGGTAAGATCACAGCATCAATGTTGATTTAAATTGGCAAATAATTTGCGTTTTGAATGTCGAAGATTTTGGATGATATTGAGTTAGAGACTTGGCTACTTTAAGTAAAGAAAATGCTTATTGATTGACCTACTGACGCATTGCGTCTTTAATATTTACTGTATACTACACCACCGGTTGGTGCAGAAAAGTATGACTTTATACCTCAATTCTTTTCCTTTTTTAGAGTTTTCAAGTAAATAAAACAATATTGTTGTATCGAAGGTGTTGCATTGTTTTCTTCGTGTCGTGTAGGCCTAAATACCATGGGATTGTGAAAACAATACAAGTAATGAATGGGTTCATACAATGATAGATCGGATTTCCTAATCTTGCTAGCAACTAAACCATCACTCGTAAACACAACAAAATACATATTAAATCAAACAAATGACAATGGTATTGATGACAAACGTCGAATTAAAAACGAAACAAAAACCTTCGGGGAAACTAATTGTTAAAGCAAGGCCAGGGGCCTGTTTCACGAAATTTTAACTGAGATCAAATCCAAATTTTAGTAATTTGATTGGTTAATATTAGATTGATTTTAGTGCTTAGCCAATCAAAATTGAAGTATCTACTAAAATCTAGGTCCTGTTTCACGAAATTTTAACTAAGATAAAATCCAAATTTTAGTAATATGATTGGATAATATCATGGAACTTATATAAGGTCCATGATAATATTAGATTGATTTTAGTGCTTAGCCAATCAAAATTGAAGTATCTACTAAAATTTGGATTTTATCTTTAGTTAAGATTTCGTGAAACAGGCCCATGGATTTTATCTTTAGTTAAGATTTCGAGAAACAGGGGCCAGGATTACTAAAAACAACATTGATGTAACCGTGTAATTAGACCAGGGGATATACGGCGTAAGGAAACGAATCTTGATGAATACGCAATCGATATCTTTTCGTCTTTCGATTTTTTTTACGGGCTATTATTGTATTGTTGCATTGACTATTCACAATGTCAACTCTCACTATTCGTTTAATAAATTAATTGCATTAAACACAGTTCCTTTATAAGATTCATTTTTATTTAGTATTCTGATGAACATTTTCAATGATCTTTAAATCAAATTTCAAAAAAAAAGATAACCCACTAAACAAAAAAATCCTACTAATTGTTCAAATTGTCCATCTTTTGTTGTTGTCATTGGTTTAGTGTCATAGAAAGATGAAATTTTTTTTTTTTTTTTTTTAGATAAACTCATCTCTCTGATAATTCGGAATATCAACGAAAATCAAATTTAAAAAAACAGATAACCCACTAAACAAATAAATAAAACTGTTAAATGTTTGAAATCAACACACACGCTACTATTAGAGAATTTGAATAAATCCTACTAATTGTTCAAATTGTCCATATTTTGTTGTTGTCATTGGTTTAGTGTCATAGAAAGATGAAATTTTTTTTTTTTTTTTTTTTAGATAAGCTCATCTCTCTTAAATAATGACGTATCTGATAATTCGGAATATCAACGAAATTCATATATTAGTTACGAAGTTATTGCCCTTGACTTAACCAAAATAGGTCAGTGAACGCGACATATTCTACATTTGCTACCAAACTGTATGTTGCTATATATTCTAAGTAACTTCAATGGGTTCGATTTAAAAGAGATTCAACAATTATTTACGAAGTTATTGCCCTTGAATTAGCCAAAGTACGCCAACAATAGAATAGTTTCTGAACGTGATACTTCACACACTTTACTTTCATTATTAAACGCTAACACCCTAAACCGGAGATAAACAAAATTAAAAGGTTTTCTGTCGTAAACGGACTTGAACTTAATTAGCTAGATGGTGGTTTGCGCATGGAGAGAGAACCGCACACGTTAATAGTTTCCGCATGTAGATCTAGCTCCACAGCCTACTTACGAAAAATATACGACCTTCCAATTTTCGGTAAAAATGGACAGTTTATATTTAGTATGAAAAAGTATAAAATGGTTTTGGAAACGAGGAAGGTCTGAAGGGCTTTTATTGCGGGAAAATGCAAGGACAGTGAGGGCGTCATATACTAAATTTTATCTTTAAACTGCTGCACACAGTTACGTAGTCATAAAAGTAAATAAGCAGCGGATGAATCCAATATCGTACGAAAAGTATTCGGTATCTAATAATAGAAAGCAATGTAGATCTACCATCAACGCATGGACATTATGGGAGAAAGGCAAGCCATGTAAAATATGTATATGGGCGGAATTTACGCCGCTAGAAAAATTTTTTTTAACAAGTAGAAGTTTGTGTTATTTGCCATATTAAAAGAATCCCCATTAAGATCGTTCGGTTTGACCTTTAAGCATCTTTGCACGTCTTGCCTTTTCGGATTTTTGAAGTTCACTTATTCTTTCAAGTTTTTTTTGCTGCCTTTCCTTCCGGCCCTGCCATTCATCTAATAACCTGTGTTGCTTCATTTTATCTCTTTCTTCTTTTTGTCTCTGGCGTCGTATCAAAGCTTCTGTTTCTTTTCTTCGTATCTCTTCCGCCAAACAGGCACTGCCTTTACCACTTTCGGTTTCTCGGATTGGCCGTTCGCTTTTAGGCGGTTGTCGTACATCAAGCGACCTTCTGAAAGAGACTGCGTCGCGCCGTCGTTTTAGAGTTAGGTCAGTTGCTTGACGGTATCGAAGATATTCCCGGAACTTGTTGAATTCTTTCAAAGAGCAGATGATCTTTTCATCGGGAGTAACAAGACCATTCCTAACAAGATGATTTTTTACCTTCTTCTGCTGGAAGTGTTCCTTCAAGAAGGGGTCGTGCAAGGAGTCATATTCTAGTGGTCTAACGTGGCAGTAAGGGTCAGTGAGGTCAAAATCATATTTTTGTTTGTTGACATATTTTGGTTGGCCTACAGATGTTGTGCATAGCGTGTATGACCCTTCAGGGGAGGGAACTATGGGTAGTTTATCGTCTAAGTTTAAAGTGGACCAGAATGGAAGTTTGTCCCCACTTGGAAGTAATTCCGCTTTAAACACTTTCTTACGCCGTGGAATGGCTAATCTGGAAATGGCTGACATCCTGAAATTAACGAAAATTTCTCAATTTCAAAAGCACTTTGGATTTGGTTGATTGATTTGAATTGTCCTCTGCGTGAAACTTTGAAACTAAAATCTTGCATATATCCAAAAACTATAGAAAGTAGACAGAACTATAAACAACCGACATCTACGTTCAGTGGGGTATTGCTAAGGCTAAAATGTACATTTTCCTCATTAAATGGACCACAATACATCACAATTATTAACGTATTTCAAAATAAGCGAATTTTAGTAGTGGACCCAAAGAAGTGTTATATGGGTACCAGAAACACATATCCTCCCTCGTGCACAACAGCCAAAAGCTAAATGGGGTGATATTTTGAACCGAGAACCCCCCCGACCCCCCAAACCACCAATAGCCAAATGAGGTGATGTTTTGAATTCAGAAAACAAGGCTTACGAGTAGACTATAACCAAAAGCCACAAGCAGAATAATCTGATGTAAAATTGTTAGCTGTTGCTATTTGAAATATCAACCATATATCAAATATGTGTACTGATTCCTAATTTTTCATTTTTAAAATGAGTTACGGGGTGGCTCACTTACGGGGAGATCTGTGGTTCGACTGGCCCAGCGTGGTTTCCCCAAGGACAATGAACATCACCCTGGCGTTCGGATGGGACGCAATACTGCGATCCCGTGTACACATTGGCGTTAAAGAACCCTGTCAAAATTTCACTTATAGTACATTGTTTGGTGTATGCCCGTGTTCATTAGCCAGGTCGGAGCAGAAAAATTGGACGTTAAACCCTATTTCATACAATCATTCCAAAAGGATAACGCGAAGATATCGAAGTTTACATATGTATATTAGAAAATATAAATCAAATTTTGAGTCTTACCTTGTTTAGATATTCCCATATAGATGGGGGACAATTCACATATATGTGAAAATCTTCAGCGAGAAAAATAATGGCTGAATGAACAAGTATAGATATGAAGTTGGCAGATACAATACTGGTGTTAAGTTTTATTATTATATTATTATAGAATAATTTGATCTGCCATAATTAAAACTTAACCCAGGTATAATTTATTATATTGTTGTTTAAATCGCATGGTGTTAGCCAATCAGTCAAGTGGGTAACAGTACACCCAATGACTCTGTATGTAGTTTATGATATAGCCTAAATTTATATGTAACTTATGATAGCCCAACGCATACAAAGTATTATTTTTCGGCGATTTTCCGAACGTATGAAGGCCCGTGGGGTGTGTGTGAGGTGGGGGGGGGGGGGGCAACGGTGCCTGTCCTCCTCGCTGATATATGGTTCCCCTTGTAAATCACTATGTTTTCCAAAAATCCTGGCACCGGGCCTTCTCGACCCACCTTGATCTACCCATAAACAGCCTTCTGTTTCACAGGTAATGCGAAAGCCTTCTAACTCTGTGTAAGATGGCTGACCTTTATAAGTAAAAATACCTTCTACATCACTTGGCGTCAATCATTGGCTCGATAGCGCGTGTATTGTTTACATAACGTCAACCTATCCGGGCAGAATGGTGCCTTTAACTCATTTTATATACCTTTAAATATGTAATATTTTTTTTTTATCCAGATGTACTTCAAACACTTTTATTTATTTTTCTAATACTTAAAATAAAAAGAGTTAATATTGTAAACTAATTAACTTGCACCGAGTAATTGTAGCGGCCTAGCGAATATTCAGTTATGATCAATTTGATAAACAGCGAGCTCCTATTAGCACAAATAAGATCCTTTCAACTTCACTGTAGCGAATAATCGAATACACAAAAATAAAACTATAAGGTAGATACATACACCATTGGTCTATTTGTAGATTGTTTGAATAGCACGAATAATTTACATTTGTACATAGACTATTTTGATATTTTCTGAAAAATAATATACATCAATATTGTCCCTAAATCTATTTTGTACCTACAATAATAACTAATTTATTACTGTTAGCCTGCTTATAGTACTGAACAGCTTATTGATATATTTTAACCTTGGGAATACAACAGAAATGTCACCCTGCTTGCCAAGCCATGAGTTAAATAAATTATTCAGTGCCGTAATGGGCAGTTTACATTACTCAGATTAAACAAATTTGTTTTAGTTCGCAACATAGAAAATATTCTTTTGACGGTGTAATATTTTGAATTGGATAATATGGCGGAAGCATAGTCTTTTCAGAGCTTTGGGTCTTTGGATGTCTTAACCGGGCCTTAGAGACCAAGGCGATGTCGCGTTGTTCAGTTGATTTTACATGCCTCTATCAGACACCATATTTTAAGCAGAACAGTAGGACGTTAAGCCACATTTCATTTCATTTCATTTCAGACACCATATAACTTTATGTGGTTTTCACTGTATCTTGTAACATTTCTAAAAAAGAAATGTCAAACTGTTTACGAAACTAAACGCAATACAATCCCCTTTAATAGCAACAATATGACAGTATATATATTAAAAGTAAAAATGGAAATACAACAAAATAGAAATTCAAACTGCAATAATTAAAGGAGGTAAACGGTTAACCGCTTCTCTCTTCTTTGGAACCTGAACATTGGTCGAAAAGCACATAATGATACGACGTATATAAACTTATTTACAGTTACAGTCAATGTTTTCATTTTTTATTGTAATTTCTAATCGGTTATGTTAGGCGAAATACGTGAGCAGTCGGAATTTAATGACATTCGTTCGTATAAATTAGCATATTACATGCGGAAATGGCCCATTTATTACATATTAGTAAGAAGTTACATTTTTTGAAGTAAGCATATAACCCATACGCATTGGTAGGCGAGGAGTTAGAAATGTGGCATAAATTCCGCTGCATACATATAGTCTGAAGGGGCCAATACTAATCTATTTGATAAGAACTGGTTTAATATAATATTGGATTGGTTTGTGTTTAATTAATATACTTCTAAACTGACTAATATCCTTATTATATGTTAACACATGGCGCTTACAAGAATAGACTGACATTGTTGTATTAAAAATATATAATACTAGAAGAATGCCCGGCTTCGCTCGGGGGTCATAACCCCAAAACCAGAAGCGGTAGACTAACGCCACCTGGCCTATGTTACTCCCCGGTCCGAGCTACCCCTATACCCCAAATTTTAGACTCGGGGCAGACCTAGTGTAGCCGCCAACCCCGAACAGACAGACAGACAAACAGACAGACAAACGACAGTCACAGACAGACAAACGACAGTCACAAATATTAGTATAGATAGATTAAAATTCTTCGTTTTATTTTTCAGATAAAAATTGCACCTTGAAATCAATTACAGAAAACAACAATATAAACTGTAAATGGTTATATTGATAGATTTGAGTAATTTTTCAACCAAAATATTTATTTGATAGAAATACCTTTAATTGCGAGATGCCTTAAAACCCTTTACATTTATGTTGGGACTTTATATAAGGAATATTGTGTTTATGATATTAATATAGCCAATGTCAAGTTGATTATCCAGGTTACACACATATATAAACCACGACTAAGCTGATTTAACCTGGTCTTCACCGAGTTACAGAACCGTGTAAATACTCTACTAAGATTCTTGTGTAATATAAGATAATACCAATAACCCAATGAACTGATCATCAAGATGGTGACGTAATAATGCAATAAGTAGCTAACACTGTGAAAAACGTGGATTGTTAAATCAAGCATTTTGTGTTGTCGGCCAATAATTTGGTTTGGCCAATAACGAAAGGCCGTTCACACTTCAACGCTTTGGCGTTAACCATAACAGAATAAACCGTCGTCTATACGTAGTAGAACAACTTCCTGTGCTGACATTCTTTTAGATTAAAACATAACGGATATTATTTTTATGAATTCTGATTTGAAAAAAAAATATTACAGTAACAAGTGTGAAACAGAGCTGACAAATTTTATTCGTTAATAGTTATGTCAGTAATTTAAATGTGGAAAAGCAAGCTTAAAGTTTTGAATAAAATGTCAACTGTAGGAAAGCGAAAATAACTAATTACTTTTTGTTTGCTGGTATGAATATTTGTGTGTGTTAAATTTAACACAATATTTATACCAGTGTATTAGGTAGAAAATTTGGTATTATCCATGTTAACGTGACCGGTCATCGTCTTGACCAAACGTTACTCTCATATACAATAATTTTATATACACCAATCTGTAGTGTTGTATATTTGAGAGGAGCAACACTTTCGTCAGACTTTTCGAAACGGTTTATTGAAGTAGTACCCAGAATAGCACACGTACTCGTCAGAGGCTTGGTGGTCTACATTTTCGTAAATTTTAGTGGTTTTGTTGTCAACTTATCTTCACCGAAGCGACAAACCACTGCTGTTGAATAATCTTATTTGAAAAAAATCCCAAAAGAACAAAACAAATGGGACGTTATTGTAATTTCGGAACCGGCTCTGTGGTGCATGTGGATTACGGAAGTAAAGTGTAACATTTTTATTGCCGGTTGGATTTGCAAACTTTTGTTATTTGATACGAGTCTTTGTTTGGTGTTCCTGAGTCATTAAATATTCAAATTTTAAAGTGAATCAAGCTATTGGTTACGAAATACTTTCAACAAAACAACATCTTCTTCACAGATGAACCAAGTAGACCTAGCAACGTGTTCAGGACTTGCAACAGACAACACCTTCTTCCCAGATAAGCCGCGTAGTCCTAGCAATGTTATCTGGACTTGCAATAAAACATCTTCTTCACAGATGATCCAAGTAAGTCTAGCAGCATTATCAGGACTTGCGAGTAAACGACACCCTCTTCACAGATGAACCAAATAAGTCTAGTAACGTTATCAGGACTTGCGGAAAAAGTAGGTAGGATTATAACCTGAGTCTTGTGGAGGGGTTCTAAAAAGACCATAAACTCACAGAAAGCAGTATCATCAAGCCCAACCTGCCTCGCATTGGAGTGTTTTAATTACACTAAAGGAAAACTCCCAGGAACAGTATACGACCCGGTCGCAAGAAAACTCGAGTGGCGCTGCTGCAACCTCAATTAAAGTAAAAACTGATTGCCCTATCTCGATATGCTCGACGTAACAATCAGAAAAGACTTCTATAACTGTGACGACGGAAAGAAAAGAAGATTCTTTTATCCTCCGTATCGTCGTTCTGTAACTTTTGTTCTCGATTACAGCGTCGTTGCCGCCATGTTGGAAAAATATGTCAAACAGAGTTACTTTTTCTTTGCTTTCAAATTCTCTCTAATATACTATTCACTGATAAATGTGATATTGTGTCTAAGGAAGGCTGTAGTGTGTTTCGGGCAATTCTTGAAATTCTTATTCAACTTTGGTTTTTGTATTTTGAATCTTGTTTGTTTGTGTGTTGCATTCTGGTGTCGAGTGTTAACGGTTGTTTTTGTTTATTTTCATTCGGTGTTAAAATATGTAAATATCCTCTTAGAAATATTGAATTCCCATTTACTAAGAAAGTAAAATAATAGTACCGGTACAAAATATATATGGAGTGTAAGGTGGATTATGGCATGTTATACATTTTGGCAGATATTTCAATCTGTAAACTAAATTTATAATGACTTTACATGAGAGAATTATGAAATGAAATGACTTGCAACTAAACAACATCTTCGTCCCAGATAAGCCGCGTAGACCTAGCAACGTTATCTGAACTTCCAATAAAACAACATTATCACAGATGACCCATTATCAGGACTTGCAAGTAAACGACTTCCTCTTCACAGATGAACCAATCTGATTAAAACACAGATCCTATTTCGTTTCGTTTTTTATAGTTCAAAATTTCGCTTTACATGTCTTCACAACACTAGGATCTTGAAGAGTTGTTATATAACCCGGATTCTGGTTGAAGTGAGCGGTTAGAAAATGAAACAGTCTGTTATGGCAGTATACGATCCTGTCGCTAGAAAACTCGGCAACCGTAATTGCAAGTAAAAACCGACTGGTCTACCTCGATATGCTCTGCGTAACAATTGTGACGATCGAAAGAAAAGAAGATTCTTTTATCCTCCGTATCGCCATACTGTAACTTTTAATCTTAATTACAGCGAGGTTGCCGCCATGTTGGAATGTTGGAAAATACGTCAAACAGAGTTACTTTTTCTTTGCTTTCAAATTATCTCACCGGCAACGAACCCAAGACCTCCTGGTTAGCAAACAAGCATCTTGCCCCCCCCCCCCCCCAACCAACAAGAATTATAAATTGCCATACTAGTATACTCATGTGGCGTTTTTGTGAGTCGATTAGATTAGGTTTTGATTTGCTAGTACGATTTGGTATGATTTCGATTTGATTAGCTATGGTCCACAAATGTGAAATTTGATAATTACGATTTGGTAAGATGGCTGCCATCACGGACACCGATCAGAAAAAAAAATTGTCTCTGCTAATTATTGATGACTTGTTAAAGACAAATGAAGGTTATCTCCTATGTCCAACAAGTTCAAGTATTTTTTTTAAAACTGAAGTGACAAAACATGTAAAAAGTTTACTGAGAAAACCTATGATCGAGAAATATATTGAAAAAACTGTAAATAATGAATAAAATTGCTTAGAGGTGATCTAACTTTCTTGTGGACTATAAAGTTAACATTAAACACGTCAAATGTGTTTTAAAAAAAAACATTTTTTATGGAGAAAAACAACAATAAGCATTAAAAATTACTTACGACGTCGAACATTCCGCCATTTTGAAAAAGTCAAATCTAATCGCCTAAACACCTCCTGGGACGATTAGGTCGATTTGCCTAATCAGTTGAGTTAAATCGTCTCACAAATGTAACGATTAGCATAAACAACTTGGTTCACAAATGCGTATAATAGCTAATCGGTCTAATCTAAACGCCTATGATTGCACGTCTTGTATTTCCATTTTTAATCCAAGCATTACAGGATTTGAGGAGGTTTACAGTAGGTTTAAGTAAGTTGAGAGCACGTATATGTCGTCAAGCTCTGTTTAATTTTCAACATTGCTATTGAATATCTAAAACACTTTACAGTTATATTAACAAGCATGACAAATAATTTCCGGAAGTTTTTGTCTTCCGATCACTTAAAGGCTTCATGCTTTTTTTGCATTATCGCTAAAATATCAAATTTCTCAAAGCTTCATACCCGCTAAATATGTACTCAGATGGATTATTTAGCCTTTAATTACGAAAAAAAAAAAAATACCAACGCTAGATAATCTCTCGGATGGGATTCAATCGGATTTAAACTAGGCCCATCGGATTCTTCTTACGCTTGAGCAGCATAGATCGATTCAATTTCAATTTGTCATAACTTTGTTTGTAAATACTGAAAGGAACAGAACAATTTTTGGACTGATATTTCTCTTAATGATTAAACTTTCACAATATTGTAGCAATATTGTAGTTTGCAAGCGAGTCCCGTACCGCTAAACGACGCACTGGGCCTTTAATTAATTATTATTATAGGATTTTACATACACGTTCTTTGAAATCTGTCTGGCAAAGGTTGTATTTTAACATTTGTTGTGGAAGAAATATTTATTATCATTTATATTATATGTATATTTTTTATTTGATTGATTAACATTTTCTACACCAAACTCTTGTGGAGACTCCAATTGTTTTATGGTAGATACATTACCCCGCAATGAATATAGTCCCAATCCACCAGTTAACGCATTCTATGAATTCTTCGTACTTCAAACAAAAGGTGGTGGTCATGTTTCCTACAAACCAATGGTGCGACGTACTTTTGACACTATATACATTTTACATTATTGTGTCCAGATTTGGAAGGGGGGCAATTTGCTAGAGCTATCGAAACTAATAAAACATTACGAATCTTTAAAGACACACTTGTAACATTATTTTGCGATTCTTTTGTATAAATGACAATTTCGGTGTACAAATGTAGGTATAGGTTAGAAATGGATGACGTATCATATTTTTGACCCAATGCCTGATATGATTAAATTTAGACATTGTTTTGAAGGTCTTGTTTGTTTTCTTAGAAAACTGCACTTTCGAGGGTCAACCAAAATTCCTTTATGTTGGGATGTCCGATCGGAATCCTCATCTGGGAATTCACTCATGGCTCCCGAATTGGGTGTCAAAGTAAACTTTAACTTATCACCGCGCAAAACATATTGCTTTAATACCCTGGAAACCATATTAATCATTAATGTACTATTACATGACGAAAAACAAATTGATCTGTTATATCCGAGAATCGATTCGTTGAACATAAACCCACTGTTAAGCAGCAAACTAAAAGCCGCCCTTTTTTTTTACTAAAACTAATCAATAACTAATCAATAAAATAATACATCTTCTTTCTTGGGAAAAAACAATGAATCGTCGTCTATTACGGATTCGGGTGATCAGTTCCTGATGAATTTTTTTTCCGAAATACGCGAGACAGATGGGGTTTAACTTTCACTCGACATAAACTAGGTAGCCTATTTTCGGGACTAACATACGGTTTAATTTCATTTCAATAATTGCTTGAGCGTAGGGGTCTTTAGCAGTTGGAAAAAACAGGAGAACGCGGAGAAAACCTACAAAACCTACGAAGTTGAACAGACGACCCTGCTCCTTGTTACGCTGGTTAGACTTTAACAGGAGTTGGGGTTGAGAGAAAGGGATTTAAGCTATGCTTGTAACCTATGTATCCAGGCTTGATATAAAATGTAGAAACGAACTATAGCATTGTTGTACCTGGTAAACAAACGTCTTAGCGACGGAGATTAAGAAGAATATATACAACGTGGGTCCCAGCCAAAAGAAGCGAATTAAAAATTACCAGAGACAATACAAGACGAGTTTCTGTTATCCAAAATACCATAAAACTACGAAATTCAAACCATTTAGTTTATCGATACGCATTATTCCCATTAAAGCCCTCGAGTAAATCAAATGCCAAGGTCACGGAAGCAACATGCAAGTTCAAGGTCAAAGCACCGATACATTTCAAAACGAATAATACGCGATAAACTCATTTATTTCATCTCTCTACGGCTGTCTGACCTTGTGCAAACATATGAAACTCTCTCCATTGGTATTGTAACCGTTAGTTCAATCTGGCAGCAGTTTTCAGTTCCGAAGCGTTTATGTTTACACCTGGATCTTCGAAAAATATCGAAAAATTATATGTAATAACTTTGAATGGAACTTATAATTTTGGAACCAGATTGAATTTGCAAATTTGCTGTTAACAACTTTGTCGGCACGAAAAAGATCAAAGGCGAAATATGACATTTTCAAATTTCCAAATACCAGAAATGTATTCATTTTGGAAATAGGAGACGAATTCTCCAAACCAGGGCCTATCGGGTAGGTCAAAGTTTCAAAAGATCCTATGGTTAGATTCTGAGAAATCCGATTTGCAGCCCCCCCCCACACAAACACACACATTATAATAATAACTAGATCTGCAAGGCAGATATGAAAGACGTCATATTCATGGTCACACGTCATGGATTTTGTCACGAATGTCAAAAAGAAGAAAAGAATTATTTAGATCTGCCAAACATTCGTTGAGTTATAACCAGAAACATTTCTACCGGACAAAATTCCCAATACATGTTACGGATTAAATCGGTCGAAAATTTGCTAAGTCATAACGACCAGGCATCACTTCCAATTAGATGTTATTGATCTTGTTAAGAATCTTAAACAGAAAAGATATATTAATTAACTTATAAAGGTAAACATTCCAACCGGGCGAAATTTCCCGTTTTGTTATTTTAAAAGTTGCACAGAAATGTATTAATTTCGGAAATATAAGGCCTATTGTGATTATTCCCAAGCCATTAATGTGAATTTTTCATTCGTAAACAACTTTGTCGGCACGAAAGGCGTCAAATGCGAAATTCGAAATTTTACAATTCTCAAATACCAAAAATTCGACCCTGATCCCAGCTACCCAGAAATGTATTCATTTCGGAAATAGGAGAAACATTCAACAAACTACGGCCTACTGTGATTATTTACACGCCCGTTAACGGGGATTTTTCACTTTTTGTCGTATTCAATCCAAAATGGTCACCATCAGTTGACCAAAATCAATATTCTGCTCTCAACGTTTATAGGCATTCCCTCAAGGATTCAGAAAATGTAATTCCCATGACAAGATATAGCAAAAGCCTTAGGGATTTTTGACGTTTCAAGATGGTGGCACTTCTGGTTAGAACGACAAACTCCATATTTTGTTTCAAGATCTACTTACATTCCAAATTTCATGAAAATCGAGCTAATATTAAAAAAGTTGTCAAAGTCGTCTCAACCTTCTGGACGAAAGCACAACGACGAATTTTCGAAATTCGAAAAATCGGAAATTGCAGGCGAAAATGATTTTTTTCAAGGTGCCCAAAGAAAAAAAAATATAGTAAAATAGGTTTACACCCCCCCCCCCCCACACACACACACACAAAACTAAGACTATGCATTGTTAGTTTTTTCGTTCGTAAAACGTTTTAAAAATAGCTTTAATCCACAGCCACCACCCATTCTTGGGTGGTTGGGGAGGGGGGAGGGGTGTTAAAGTTTAAGAACGATCCCATGGTTAGATTCTGAGATATATGATTTGTGGAAAAATAACAAACACAAAATAATAAAAGTAATAATAATCTTAGCAGAAACAACAAGCTTCCATATGAGATATGAAACTTTAATAATAATAAGAAGAATAATAATCCTAACAAGAACAATAGTGTTTCACACAAGCTTCGCAGTGTAAAACTCTGCTCTAATTAATACTTCTTACTTATTACATGTTTAGAGTTTACCAAGCAGGGAGTCGGTAAAAAAGTATTAACATTAGTTTTACTTTGTTGTCTTATTTTATAAAAGTTTTTTTTACAAGTTGATTACCTTTATTGTGTTAACAATAAAACACAATTTATATGGAAAACAATTACTGATTTTATTTCACACTACGTTTCAACAAGTTCCTCTTGTCGTTCTCAAGTAAATAATTTGTTTTGTTCTCATGTTATTGTAGAATGGTAATGAAATCTGCTTCGTTTGTTTGGTTTGAATTTAATTGGTCTGTTTAATATGATTGGCGTGTTTCATTTTTATACACCCAAATATTGTTGTATTTTTAATTGTTTATTTTGTTATTTTTTTTAACATGATTTTAATCATTATATTTTTCATTGTTTAATTTTTGACTGAGTTTTTAACTTTTAATCACGATAACAGTGATTTTAATTACGTGAGAGTGTAGAAACTTGGTGTATAGTTTTATCACGTCAATACCTTGACTAAGTTCAATAATGAGCATTTTCTGCTCAGAGTAAGCAGAGTGATACGCAGTTCGATTAATAAAGACTTTGGAGCTCGATTCTAATTGATTGGTCAAGACTTTGGAACATGACAACTTTGCTTTTAATTGAGGTAGAATGTTTCAACTTAGAGTAGATGTTCATAAGGTGAATCTTGATGAGTTCAATGATTTTAATCATTCACAAGGAACACCAAAGTGAAACAAGGGTCATAACTCCAGAAGAAATTAACGGAAATTAAATAGACTTCTTCACCCCACTAATGTTAACAACATATATCAATTTCAAAACAATCAGATGAAATGTAATCTGACAGACGAGGGTGAAGGCAATATAGGACCACATTTCTATTTGAGAAAGTTCCAATCAATAGAAACAGGTACATTGTAACACCATAAGCTCCATGGTAACACAAACCAATTACAGACGGGATGATGGGATCAGTTTTGACTAAGTCAAAATGGTGCATTTGATATTCAGATAAGTTAATATACAATAATTAATAGTGGGCGTATAAAAACGAATAGGACTATCAGTTTACTAAGATATGTATTAATGTAAATGCCATTAAATTAAAGACAAACATATATTAATTGCAATGACTGGGAATATTATTTAGTGGTGGATAAATTTTAAAAATGAGTTTAAACTCTTAACTCGGTAACAGTTATAGCTTAATTCTTCATACAACAATTAGAGAGATCAATGTACTGAATCATTGTCAATTTCTCAGATAAGCAAGATATTATTAGATAATTTAATACAGTGTACAAGTATGTTTAGGGGCGCTATGCAAACCTAAGTAATTAACTATGGTGCTTCTTTATCTCCCTAACACAATAGCTTACCTCCCTGGGGTTAATTTAAAGATTTTCCATTAATCTCATATACTGCAGAGAACACAAAAGCTATTATTCCAGTAAAAAAATGTTCATATTCAAATAAAGATATAAATTTAAGCAAGAACGGCCAGACCTTTATCTAATTCTTACATCATGCATCTTTAAGACTGAGTATTAAAATATACAGTTTTTAATCAGTTTACCAATACATAGATAAGTCAGATAACACGTGAAACCGCGGAAATCTCTGGTAATACTTTACCATGTAATACGATGTCATGGGCCACATGTTGGTGTGCAAGAGTTGAGTAATGTCCATTCCATAGTAAATAATCATTATAGTTAATTACGTCATATTTAGCAAATTAAATAACAGAAAGTCGAAACTCAAGCTTATAAAAGTCTAGAGCAGTGGGAGATTTTTAGACACCGGGGCAGATTCTAAGAGGGGAAAATGTATCAAGTTCTATCGGCAGACTCAAGAGCGAGTTTGCATGGGAGTGGGATAGAGAGGATGACTTTATTTATACTCTATGCTTGTAACCAGAGGCGTAGCCGTGAAATATATATTGGGGGGGGGGGGGGTCCGCAACCCTAACCCCTAACCCTAACCCATTTTTGAAAACCCCTAAAAATATAAACAAACACCATGTGGCCATGCTGTCGACCAAGACACCACGTGCAAAAGCATTATGGTTACGTTGCTGGCTGAGCGGGCGATAAATATTTTGTTTAGGCGGTTATGTTTTTGGGTACCTACATGTGATTTACTCTGATAAGTGGCAGAAAAAAATTCTCAAAATATTACTGACAGGCTAACTAGACACAATTTTATGGAACACAGGTACTTTTCACTTCACACATGTTTCCAGGATGATTATCTCTGTGTTTTATTTTAGCAGTATAAACCATATTGGGATATGTACAGGTTTTATACAGATAGAATCTTAACTAATCCTAATAATTGTTGTAAATAAATAGGAGTTTGGGCCTACTATGTAAGTTTGGGGGGGGGGGGGGTCCAAGTATATTCAGACCCCCCGGACCCCCCCCCCATGTGTGACGCCCATGCTTGTAACCTATGTATCCAGTGCTTGATATAAAAATGTAGAGCCGAAATGGGGTATTGTTATTCCCGTGCTTAACCATAAACAGAATAATAAGAGCAAGATGCAAATTCACAACGTGAGCTGTCAAAGTCACATTTAAAAAACCCCCAACATTTTAACGGCTGAGATAGAGACATATACACAATGTTTAAAGAGGGGCCCTAGAGTAAAGAATTACAAAAATAACCCGAAGCAATATTAGATGACCACAGGGCTATTAAAAATATGTAGCAGAGAAGAGAGTATGCGTCATACGTTGGATGTGAGGAGTTTGGGTAGAATGCCTTTCCACATCTAACCAGCGACTCATAGCACTGCATATCACTACGTATTTTATAATTTGGATGCCGAACTGCATAGTGCTACACAAACACAATAACAACGTTGCGAAACGTAATCAGAAATCATATTTGTCATAATGACATTATAGATATTTAAAGATACAGTATTCAAGGCCTAAATCTGCCTATTGCGGGTCTTCCTTTAGGCCTTAAATGTTAAATAAATTATTAATTAGACAATTATTGACATAACAAGACCATCATCAATTCTCGATGCCATCGGATGTTCTAGATTTTCAACAGATTTAAATACAATTGACATTTAGCAATAACCATCGTTACAACACTGTTCTGCAATCGACGATAACTCCGCGCAGAAGTAATTTGACTGAAATTTTCAACATATTCCCTTTTCATTATCTATTGTTAACTATTATAGCAAGAACTGTCAACTCTTTATCTTACATAAAGCATCTTTGAAATTTTGAAGAAATACATTGTGTTAGAACTTTATTCCGAGATGAGTGCTGAGGTGGATTGTTGGAACGGGTTTTAATCAGATGTATTTTTGAGTACACTGTACCGACGCTACAGCTAAAGCTAACCCAGTTTTCCATTTAAACGTTGAATTCAATTTCAGTAAAAATCATTAGATTATAGTAAAGTAAATGTAATGGAGTTCAACGTCCTACTTTTCTGCACCACCCAGCCTATGGAAGACGGGACATGTAAAATAAAGGTTTGTGATGAGTGTAAGACATGTTTTTTTTTATATCCGAAATTATATTTTCAGTGATACATAATTAGCTTACAGTAATCATGTATTTAGGAAATTGACTATCGTGTTTAAATAAAACGTCGGCCCTATCCATTGAGATTTTATCAAAATGTAAAGTATGTTATTATTAAAATAATTGGACGACGCCTATTCCGTTTGTTTTTTTTAACACATAAGATCAACTAAACGAGAATAGTATCCACAATATGATTACTCACACACTTGTGTCTCTTATAGATTAGCCTAGCTAACATCATTATCTGTCACACATTTCAGTATGAATCGAATGTTCTTTACATTTCTTATGTTATGATTTCATCTTCTTAATGTATGTTAGTGATTAAAGAAAACATAAAACTTGGGGCCCGATAATTGTCGTAATCAGAAACTGTGATCTTTATGATCCATGGGAAGGTGTGATTCTCGTTCCTTTCCCGTGTATATTTAACCGTCAGACAGGTTTTCAATAGTCTATCGAAAAACTAATGCGCATGGTAAGTTACTACCCCTGACATTAAACCTTATGTACGGTCTGCTATTTTGTTTTATTAAAATAGCCTATTCACATTGCCGATATTACCAATCGATAAAACTTAAAATTAACATAATTTAAGAAAAACAACCAGTCCATAGGCGAAAATATGTGCTATGATATTTTAATTATGAATCGATAAAATTGGTTTATCCCTCCAAAATATCAATAAACACCTTTAATTAGAAATTATTACCACAATCAATTAAAAAAGAGCAACGCTACCGCTGCAATATACGTCCACAGTCCTGCTTGGATTGATATGGTATTTTTTTTTAAATGAAGAGAATGAAATATGAAATGGCTGCAATGTCTGTAATATGATAAGAGGCAAAGGAGGTTAGGTGTTGGGTTTATTTGGCCAAAATTTACAAACTAATTATTGACAAAAATATGGGTGTGACAAAGTCGCAGGGGGTCCGGGCATGCACCAAAATACATAGTTGCTGTCTTTACGGTGTAAGGAATAAACATGCTTAGTTCCAAGATGATCCATTTAGAATTGCAGCCTGTAGACGATAAATCGATGGCTTGGAACACACCTGTACTATGTCCATTTTTAAGGTTTGAGAAAAAAACGTATTTTAAGATTTCAATAAGCTATAAAAAAGTAAGTTATCAGTGGATGTATATGGTTTCAGGAAAGATTATTGCTTGAATCAATTCAAATAGGCTGATAGAGACGCACTTCAACTTAAGGACAGCATACAGCTGATTTTTGGATAAAAGTGATCCACAATGACTTATGTCCGTACTTTTTTGTCAGAATAATTGCACAAAAGACTTATGTCCGGACATGGACTATGTGTGTTCTAAAGAAATATGTGGGTAGTGCACAACAAATGACTTATGTCCGTACTTTTTTGTTCAAATTGATGTACAAATGACTTATGTCCGCACTTTTTTGCCAGAATAAATGCACAAAAGACTTATGTCCGGACATGGACTATGTGTGCTCTAAAGAAATATGTGGGTAGTACATAACACTTATGGTTATTGTGCCTTTTCGACAGCTTTAAATTGTAAGGGGACTTGTATCTTTTTACACAACAAGCGCCCTGGAATAAGGATTTTTAATATCTAAAAATCTTATTTTCACCAAAAATGGACATAGTACAGTTGTGCTCTAAGCCATCGAAATATAAAAATGAACGTGGCTCTGCTGGGCACGGCCCAATATAAATAGATACAACCCTATTGATTTTGGTGCATGTCCCCCCCCAGGGGCAGAACCACGCCCAATGTTTGTGTTTATCGTATACATGCCACTATTCTGATTGGATTATCTTGGAACTTGGTAAGCCTGGACGGCATCTATTGATTTTAGTGCACCCCCCCCCCATCTTTTAGGCGGTGCCACACCCACCTTTTGTTAATATTTTGTCTGAATAATCCACAAGTTGCAATTATTAACAGATCTGGATCCAATTCGACATGATTCATCATATGATGATGAGTTAGTTGTATTTTACGTCCGCTTCCACCGAGGTGATATCGCAGACATAGAGGTCATCCTTCTGCTTCTGCCGGATAATGTCCACAATCAAGATGTTGATTATAATGACATGTATGGATGGTGCGCATGACGACTGAACGTTAAAATGTTAAAAACAGGTTAAAAACATTTTTCGTGATTACGGAACCGAACACAACATCTGAGAAAACAAGATTCGTGGGCTTTTCCACTGCACACGGTACATGTGTTCTATTACAGAACATAATTTACTATTCCTTAGAACACTTGTTATGTAATAGATTGAGAACACTAGGAACGCGTCCATTTTGCTCTGTGTTCTATATCTTAGAACACAGACTGTTCTATCTTAGATCACATACTGGTCTATGTTAGAACACATATTGTTGTAGTTCAGAACATTTTCATATATACACTGGTGCAAAAGGGGTCCGCTTCTCCGATTCGGGGGGCCTTTTCTTGGACTCGGAGGCCCTCCACAGAATCGGGAGTTTTCTCTCATTTATAAATTTCTTGAGATTTTCAACAAAATATCGGACCGGAGGCATACGCCGCTGGTGCCTCCGCTCTAGTCCGCTTCTGGCGACGGGAGAATTACCCACGCTTAGTTTATATACTGCTGTTTGAGGAGTCCGCTCCTCTCCTTGGTGCCCATATTAGAAAATTGTGTTAAATCCAGGGTAGCTTCTGAGCAGCTGACCAATGAGATAAAGGAAGTACCTGTCCAATTTCCACGGGTGAGTCCATGGCTCATACATGTATCCTCTTTATAAGAAAGAGCGGGGTTCAGGTTTCTTCAGACACCATTTCCTATTCTCAGAAGGACGTTAAGACGGCCTCCTCGACTGAGAGGCTGGGAAGCAGACATCACAGAGCGGTCCGACAAGGACGTTTAGCCGCGTCGCTAGAGACCGGGATACCGACACCATGCGGGGTTCTTAGAAGAAATAGAGACAACATGCAGTTGTCCTAGAATGACATACCTTTAGTCACCTCGGCTTAGGGACCGAGGGAGATAACCATGTAGTTAAACCAACAAAGTGTTCAAGAGTCAATTGATCCGTGAAGTTTTTTTTATACGCCCACATTTTCATGTGGACGTATATTGTCGTCGCCCCTGTCCGTCCGTCCGGACGTCCGTCCACAATTGTTTGTGAACAGTCTACAAGTCACAATTTTTATCCGATTTCAATGAAACTTGAAATATAGGTTTATCACCCTAAGATCTCGGTTCCTTTCGATATTGGCATGTATAGGACTGTAACTTCATGGATTATGGCCCCTGATTGTACGAAAAATCACGTTTTTAACTTGTGAACACTGTAGAGGTCACAATTTTTATCCGATTTGGTTTAAACTTGAAATGTATGCTTATAACCCATAGATCTCGGTTTCTTTTGATATTTGCATATCGGAACGTAACTTCCTGAATTATGGCCCCTGACTGTACAAAAAATCGCGTTTTTAGCTTGTGGACCCTATAGAGGTCACAATTTTTATCCGATTTAAAAAACTGTATTATTATATCACCGTTACACCCTAAGGACGACTGAGTTCGAATTTCGTGAAAATCGGCCCCAAACTGACAGACAAAATAGCCGCCCTTCGTTCTCAAATAGCGTAAAAATATGGTATATCAAGGTTGTGGACCCTATAGAGGTCACAACTTTTACCCGATTTTGTTGAAACTTGAAATGTAAGTTTATAACCCAAAGATCTCGGTTCCTTTCGATATTTGCGCATACCGAATTGTAATTTCCTGAATTATAGCCTTTGATTGTAGGAAAAATCACTTTCCTTTTAGCTTGTTCTCTATCTATCTCTCGAAAATGTGGGCGTATCCTGCCTGGCAGCCGCAGGTTTTACACAACGTGGAAGCTAGAGTTATGCGTCACAGTCCGTTTCCTACCGATTACAGTCTGTTTTTAGATATCCGTGACCAGGAGAGTGATCATGTTTGGATTTCTATTTTCACCCAAAACACAAATCCTATCTGCAATATCCGGACAAAAAACAATAAAAACAGTTTATCTGAAATCAATTAATACGTTCTTTGGTAAGGAAACTTGTTTTTGAATACAGTATATTATTAATTGATTCGATTAATGGATATTGATCTTAAAACCTGTGCGGCGGTTTTGCACTCCGGTGTACACGTGAAATCAGAGAATGGATGTACATGTAGTATATAACTTTGATTTGGTGTTGTATTTCTTATTTAAAAACATGTTTTTTTTTCTTTTATTGTAATTATAATTTATAATTATTAAGTCTATTACGATTTATAATAATTGGGTCTATAAAAGGGGCTTTAGGTAAGATTAGATAAAGAGCTGATAGTTCTCGGTATAATAGTTAAAAATTTAGACAATGAAAACAGAACATGCTGAAAATTTCAGTCAAATTGCTTCACTATAAACCGAGATATTAGCGATCCACCTTTAGGCTAGCCTTGATTGTCATTACTACCGTTGTTTGGATAATAAACAAAGTTTTGAGGGTTGATTATGGTCTGGAGAAGTTAATTAATGTCTAATTAATAATTTAGATAACATTTCAGGCCTAGAGAATTATCTGCATAATGCATGTTTAAGTACTGTGTGCCTGCCATTTACTTACAAAAATGTCTTCTTTCTTGTAACGTAAGAAGTCAGGTACCTAGCCAAACTATGTACCGTGTCAAACCACTACACTTATATCGCTATTTGGCTGGGTACCGTTTTTGGCTCGCTACTTTATTATTATGTCTTTTTAAGAACACAAAAGCGGTCTTAACCATGACATTTTTGCAAGGAAAATGGCAGGCAAGAAATGATAAGTAAAAAAAAATAAAAAAAATAAAAAAAATAAAAATAAAATGCAAATAAATGATAAATTCAATATTAAACATATTATATTGATACAAAGAAACAGTTTGGGTCTTTAAAGTCTCTTTACCAGAGGTTTTCATTAAGACGGTGCAAAAAAGTGAAGCAACATAATAGATCAATTCCTGGCGCATATAAATCTTTTTTACCTAGCTTGAAAGAGAAATGGGACTTTAACGTCCAGTTAACTTTCGTTTTTTTAGTATACGGTATAGATTTTACAATAAAAAATGAAATATGGGGTGTAAAACAAAACAAAAAGAACCGAAATAACGTCCAATTGTATTTAGATTGCCTTTTACGTAAACATGATATACGTCCATAAGATAATTAAACGCCTTCTGATTTTTATTTATTTGTAAGAGCATAATTGTTGCAAGGTAAATGGCAGTCAAGTAACGATAATAATGTTGATTAACAAAACAAGGCCTATAATAGAACGACCACGGTTATCGGAATTTCAATATTTATTATATAAAGTGTGAAATCTCTGTTTGGTATCGGAGCTTTTAAAAAAACTTAATGTTAATCCATAATCATCGAGAACAAATATGATAAGTTCGGTTACCTTTTAGATTATTTCCATATAGACTTCATAAACTAACAAAACAAAATAAAATTTTACTGAGATGTTCCATTAATACCACTCGACACCAAACACCTAGGGTCCCGGGGATCTTGGGATTGGTTGACGAATGTTTAGAAAATAGAGATTTATGTTTCGCTTAACAACAAAATATAGAAAACTATACATAAGGCGTGGGTTAGCGCGTGGCGTGTGCGTTGTATCGTAAGGTCTGTCATTGAGTCAGCTGGCGTGGTTTCGATTGCCCGGTAGGGTCGTCTGTCTTGGGTTAGTTGAGGTACGGCCAACACACGGCGCATGCGCCAAATATAGCTCATAAGATGTTTATTGAAACGAGATGGGTTTAACGTCCTACTACTAATCTAATGATGTCGGTCATACACACCATAGAAAAGGGTCAGCTCTTGGAAAATCTGGCTATGGACTCATGATAAGTGGCATGAGGTGTTTAGAAAGCGTAAGCAAAATCGAGCTGGTATAAAATTCCCGTCACTATTTTGAGGTAAAAGTGAATTCCAGAATTCAGAGCTACTATTCATCTGGCAAACAAATTTATCACCCAATAATAACACATTCTACATAATCTACTGCGATATCTCCTTAGGAGATATCTCTCAGAAGATATCGCTTTACATGAATTTGATTGGTCAATTAAGAAAGAACTACTTTATTTTATTTAAAGATACATTATGTAAGATTTAGATAAAGAGCAGGCCATTCATGCTATAATAGTTCGAAAATGGATAATGTAAAATGAATAATTTAAACATTTCATTCAAATTACTATATTACTCTATTAGCCTTTGCAGGTTTGACAAGACGTGTGCAATAATTTCAACCACCGTACTGGTTGTTCGAAGCTAAGTCTAGCTCCCCAATTTTTAAATTAAATCAAAATATAGCTAAACCGTTCTAATCTATTTAATATCGGAGAAATTCGATGCCATCGAGAGTAGATTATGGCCTGGATCAATTAATTAATGTCTAATTAATACTTTAGAAAACATTTCAGACCTAAAGAAAGATCTGCAATAGGCAGATTAAGCTCTTGCATAATGTATGTTTAATCGTTGTTTTTTTTTTACTTTATCGACGAGTGTTGATATTATTTTTTATATTTTTTGATATCACAAAAGACTCGCAGAAGATTCTCTATATATCTGAATAAATGACATCTTTGAAAAAATGAGCTTAAAAATTATACAAATCGAGTCTGAAATATACTATTCAAAAAAAGTAGGGGATATTTGATTTTGGGGGCATAATACTAAAATATGCAAATGACTACGAAAAAAGTCACTATAGAACCTAACAGAAGAAACATTTCCAGTTACATGTGACGCCCAAACGCACCAATAGCTACCGCATGGAATGCAGGTGATGCTTGGGATCATCATGGGGGTCCAACCCAAGATTTGCACGACTCTGACTTTGAATGTTACAGTCATTGTGGCATTGAATTCCAGGGTGGAAACATCAGTTTAATTGTTTTAGTGACCAGAAAACAAATTTTGATATGCGTCGGCTTACCCAAAATGAAAGGTTACGTGCCCTTGGCATGCTACAGATCGGCACAACACAGGCGGTTGTGGCGCGGACGATGAATGTTTCTCAGTCTGTCATAAGCAGGCTATGGTCCAGATACCGTGATACACAATCTGTACAGGACAGACCACGCTCAGGTCGACCAAGGGCGACAACTCAAGCCCAGGATCGATTTATCCGTACCTTGGCCTTGAGAAATCGTGTCATCACAGCAAATCAGATCAGCGCTCGTCTTCAAACAGACACTGGTGTGAGAGTGAGTGGCCAGACGATTCGGAATCGACTGCATAGGGGTCACCTTCGCGCCCGACGTCCTCGCGTGATCCCTTGTTTGAGAGATCATCACATTCAGGCAAGACGTCGTTGGTGTAGGGATCGTCAACACTGGGATAATCGACGCTGGAGCAATGTGATGTTTTCAGATGAGTCAAGGTTCACTGTTGATTTTTTGGACAGACGTAGGAGGGTGTGGCGTCGTCGAAACGAGCGCTTCCAAGACGTTAACGTCATCAGACATGATCGATTTGGGGGTGGTTCTGTTATGGTGTGGGGAGGCATCACTGTTGCTGGAAGAACGACTTTACATGTTGTTGCAGGGCGTGTTACAGGCCAGTACTACCGGGACAACATCTTGGCAGTCCATGTTGTGCCGTTCGCACGACGTCATGGCCGCCGTTTCATCTTCCAGGATGACAACGCAAGATGTCACAGGGCCAGGATCGTTACAGGTTACCTCCAACAACAGAACATCACCACATTACCTTGGCCAGCACTGAGTCCCGACCTCTCCCCCATCGAGCATGTCTGGGACATGCTTGGACAGAGGTTACGTCAACGTCAACAACGTCCTGCCAATGTCCAAGAACTTGCTGCTGCGTTGCAACAGGAATGGGACAATCTGGACCAAAATGACCTTAGACGTCTCATTAGGAGTATGCCACGTCGGATCAATGCTTGTTTGGCAAACAGAGGAGGATTTACCCGTTACTGACTTGGTTGTGATGCTGTGGTAACTTTGCTGTTTGACCCCGGGTATCATTTTACCCTTATAATGGTCAGTCTGTGCCTTACTTAGTCTAACGATCATTTGGAATAAATCGATGAATGTGAACTTCATTTCATTTTGTCATTTGTTTCTTCGTCAGTTTCATTAGGTGACTTTAATAACACTTAAAAATCAAATATCCCCTACTTTTTTTGAATAGTATACTTTTAAAATCGCAACTATCACTATGGATAGGTTATACGATTTGCATTAAACTTTTAGTATATGGATATACATACAGTATTTACAGTTTATAATTTAAATTAGAAGCAGCATTGTAATCTATGTGATGTTGATGATAGTGTTGTAATTCATGAATTTATGATAATATATGAATTTAGCTGTCCCAGTTTAAACAAATCATTTATTAATATGTATTATGGTAGTACCAAATTCACCCAATAAATGGCGGAGACAATAGTAAACCATTAGGCTTACTGTCGGTTAAATTGTTATCATACAATTAATTAAAAGTTGGTGGTGCACTGACGGCTTGTTCTAAAAACAAATATCGCTTTTCTCAAAGCAACCATTTCTTCTTGTACATATCGTAAAAATTGATTGAAACTTCGTGATGCATTGGTGAGCGTTTCTCGACAGTAGTAAACCATTAGGCCTACTGTCGGTTATATTTTGAGGGTACAATTAATTAAAGAGAACGAGAGAAATGGGATTCAACGTCCACTCGACACAAATTAGGTCATTTCGGGACTAACATATGGTACCATTTTTTTTTCAATAATTCGATTGCGCCTAGGGGTGTTTAGCAGTGGGAGGAAACCGGGGGATCCGGAGAAAACCCACGAGGTTGAACAGGCGACCCTACTCCGTGTCACGTTCGACCGGGGAATCGAAACCACGCCAGGTAACTCAATGTCACACCTGAAGATACAATGCGCGCGCTAACCATTCCCCCTCCCCCCACCCTCTACCCACCACCAATTAACTAAAACTTGGTGATGCACTGACAGTTTTTCTAAAAAAAATATCAATTCTTCTGGTAAACCCCCCGTCTACAATACCCCGGATCAAATACAATTTATCTGAAATCAATCAATATTTTCAATGATAAGAAACTGGTTTATTAGTGTATAGGTTTATGGAATGAAAATGCCCCGCTGAGTTAAAGATGCATTATGTAAGAGATAAATCTGCCTATTGCAGATCTTTCTTTTGACCTCAAATGTTATGCACATTATTAATTAGACATTTATTCATACGACAAACAATAATTACCTCTCTAGGACATCGGCTGGTTGTGATTTTTAACGGATTGAAACACGGTTGTCATTTGATAATTTAATTTAAAAGTGGACAATCGAGACTTTGTTTATTATCGTAAAATCGAGACTACGCTATTGTATTCACAACTTCGCTCAGAATTAAGCGATTAAAAAAAGTCTCATAAAGAGTCTCATAATGGCGGATCAGTTCAAACGTATTTTGTTTTAATCGTAAATTTCTACTTGAAAATAGTGTTGAATTATTATAAATTTGTCAGATGTGGCGAGAAATGATTCCTTTTGGCAAAAAAGAAAAAAGAATCACGGTGAAAAATACAAGTTAAGGATTCCAAAATAGCCTTAGAACAGAGGTGGGGAAGAGCGGACGACCAGAGGACATCGTCCAATCAGAGACCGTTCTTAAGGGAACTACAAACGTTCAAGTGGCGACTCTGCTATGCATGACCTCTTGAATGAACACCATGCCTGCCCGATAAAATCTTGATTTTCAGCAAGATAAAGTGTATCTTTCTGGCGAGGTTTACAATTATCCATTTATAAAATTTTTTATTGGGCTCACAAAAAAAGCCTTAGAATGTTACAATATGGATTCGAGTACACTCGTTGATAAAGTAAAAAAAAAACCTCGGCAGAGCCTCGTTTTTTGTTACTTTATCAACTTGTGTTGATATTTTTTGATATCAAAAAAGACTGGTAGGAGATTCTCTATTTATCAGCCTGTTCGTAAGCCGATGAAAAGGTTTTTTTAGGTATCACCTAGACAACCTCGGTAAATATAAACAAAATAGTTTGGTAGTCGACGGATTTAAAAAGTTATGTGTTTTTTATGACACAGAAGGTTGTAAATGGCGATTACATTTTGTACACTATAAAAAAAAGTGGAATGCTTTGGGTGATATGGACCCATAACAATATTAGCACGATTTTTTTTTATTCAGTCCCAAGTTATGAAAGCAATTCATTTGTCTGTGTGGGCGTGGATTAAATGATGAAGCTACTGATCTGCTTATATTACTCTCAACAAATTGTATAAGTTCAAAATATTGGTCTAACATATTTGCACTCCCACCAAGAGAAAACTAATCCGTTCCTTGGATTATAAATGGGGTAGAGTGGTGTAGAATCAACCAGTTTAAAGATGCCCACTGTGGGGTCTTTTCCTAGCTTCAAATGTTAAATAAATTATTATTAAGACTCTCTACTTTCTTGACTATAGTGTGATCGAGATATTAAATGGATTAAAACACACGCATCGTTTAATAATTTAACGTTTAAATGGATTTCGAGACTTTGTATATTAGGCTATTTAGGCTAAATCTGGTCAAAACTTCCAACATTAACGACATCGCTCAGAATAAAGTAATTTGACAGAAATTAAAAAATATGACCATTTTTATTATCGAATTTTGTATTATTATAGTTATTACTGCCGACTTTTTTTTTATTTAAATCTAACATAATGCATCTTTAACAGGAAATGGGTGTTGTAAAATGTGTGTTAGCCATTACACATATTGACTGTGGTATGTTAGGTGCACTGGCACTTGAAGGGATTAAAACAAAATGTCTTTGACTATATATTAAAGTATTAAACATGCATTATGCAAGAGCAAAATCTGCTTATTACAAGTCTTTCTTTAGGCCTGAAATGTTATCTAAATTATCAATTAGACATTAATTAACTTATCCAGACCATAATAAACTCTCGATGTCAAGGCTAGCCTTCGATGTTGGCTTGATTAGATTCCTATATGCCGCTAACGGCCGTTGATAATTTAATCAGAAAAAGTGGATAATCGAGACTATGCTGTTTATATTAATGATTTTAGTAATGATGACCGAGACTATGCAAAAATTTCACCCGCTTCTTTCTCGGCTCATAGTGGATCAATTTGACTGAAATTTCCAGCAAATTACATTTACCATATCTAGTTTTTAACTATTATAGCGAGAACTGCCATCTCTTTATCTTATCTCCCATAATGTATCTTTAACAAAGTTTATCACCCGACATTTTGTTTTCACTTGTTGACGACATTTCGTCTGCTATCATCTCACAATACTCACTAGTTCTAGCACTTCCCGTCGTTTTTATTGTCAACTAGATTTCTTTGATCCCCATACAGCTTCCAATGTAATTAAATTTGTCATTTTACAGCGTTATTAATTACAAATCAACCCTGAAGCGCTATCACTTGGCTATTATCAACTTCGTTGGACAGGAAGTCGTACGAAATGAAATCAGTCGCGTTGGGGAAGACCTTTTTTTATGATTGGTGGAGACGTGTTACTATGCATAGCTGACCTTGATTTAAGAATCTCAGAATGACAGCTGTATACTCTCATTTGTATGCAACATACTTAGGAAAATTGAATTGATCTCTCGGTCAGACAGGTAAAGTGGTAAAAAATTAATATAATTTTTTTTGGGGAAAAATATTTTGCCTTTTAGTCAGCAAAATGAAGTGTCCGAAATTAATCCGCCCCTTCCCACCACTGCCTATATTATTTCTTAAAACATGAAGATCACCTTTTTCATTTCTGAATACTGATCCCTTACTATGGCATATAATGCAAATCCATTCTTTTGTTTATGATGCCAATGCCAGAAACCAAACGTCTCAGGTTTCGGCCGATATGTGCTATAATATATTTTTCGGGCATCGTTCATTTTTATACGCCCACATTTTCATGTAGACGTATATTGTCGTCGCCCCTGCCTGTCCGGACGTCCGTACGTCCGTCCGTCCGTCCGTCCGTTCGTGGACTCTCTACAGGTCACAATTCTTATCCGATTTTGACGAAACTTGAAATATAGCTTTATCTCCAAACGATCTCGGCTGCTTTCGATATTGGCATGTATCGGATCGAAACTTCATGGATTATGGCCACTGTGTGTACGAAAAATCACGTTTTTAGCTTGTGGACCCTATAGAGGTCACAATTTTTATCCGATTTTGTTGAAACTTGAAATGTATGTTTATAACCCAAAGATCTCGGTTCCTTTCGATATTCGCGCATATCGGACCGTAACTTCCTGAATTATGGCCCCTGATTGTACGAAAAATCGCGTTTTAGCTTGTGGACCCTATAGAGGTCATAATTTTTATCCGGTTTAAAAAAACGTATTATTATATCACCATTACACCCTAAGGACAACTGAGTTCGAATTTCGTGAAAATCGGCCCAAAATTGACAGACAAAATGGTATATCAAGGTTGTGGACCCTATAGAGGTCACAATTTTTATCCGATTTTGTTGAAACTTGAAATATAAGTTTATAACACAAAGATCTCGGATCCTTTCGATATTTGCGCATATCGAATTGTAATTTCCTGAATTATGGCCCTTGATTGTAGGAAAAACGTGTGGTTGTGTCTTAGTGCAGTATGGATCATCCATCCTTAGGCAAATTCCGCATAACGGATAGGTTAATGAACGGACTGGGTGAAACAGACTGTTACTAACAAAAACAAAAGGGAATCCCTCACACCTCATTTCGCGTTACTTCCGGTTCAACGACGTTGATAATGGCCAAGTGATAGCGCTTCAGGGTCAAAACAAAATGGCAGGTGATAAAACCTTGTTAATACAATGATATGGGGCTTAACGTCCTACTTTTCTGCACGGAAAGGTTTACAAATAACAGGATATTTATGTTGTTCCTGGGATTACTTGACTGATCAGCCTATTTGCTCAGTGTCAGTTGTAGTAGCTCGGTGTGTAAGGCTCTTGCTCGCTGTGTTCGATCCAGGTGTGGACCGAGAAAGTTCCATCAGGATTTTCGTGCGTGCCCCCCCCATCCGACCCTACTCCTTATCACGTACAACCGGCGAATCGAAACCACGCCAGTTGACTCAATGACAGACCTGATGATACAACGCACACACGCTAACCATTCGGCCACCAAACCCCCTATTTTTTTAGCGTTGGCGGACAGGGGTGAACCAAAAAAAGCTTTCGATGGTTTTTAAAAACCTGATTCCCATCGCCTACCTGTATGTTAGAAACTGCGTCATTTTATTTAATCCATATGATTTTAAAACAAAAAAACAAATATCCTTGCAGACAGGTAGGAAATGCAAATTTCAACAGGTGAATGATTACGCGTTCAATCTGATTAAAATACAGATCTATATTTCGTTTCGTTTTTTAATACTTTCGATGGCCTACACTACATGAAGATCTGACAAGTTATAGCGATAGGTCACGTCAGGGGTCAAAAGACCGACTTTTGACCTATAACGTCAGACATTTGATTAACCAATCAGCATTGATGTTACTAGTGGATTACCCACAGTTCCGAGCAAAAAAGGTCAAACACTCGATTTGACAGACCATTTGATTGGCTGACCCCTCATTTCAAGCAGAGCACGAGTTAAATAACAAGTCTTCCAGATCCAAGTGTAGTAAAGACAAGTAAAACGAAATTTTGAACTATAAAAACGAAACGAAATAGGATCTGTGTTTTAACCAGATTGTATACAAGGTATCCCAGACACGAAATCTGAAAACACTCGGAACATGACATGACAAATCACTGAACTTATCGTTTTGACCCGAAACCGGCGGTGGCTCAGTGGGTATAACACCTGGTTCATACAACTGGCGGTAACTTGCCAGATCCCAGTGTTGGCTGAGAATGTTCTTCGTGATTTTCCCGTCTGGGGTACCTTGCAAGGAATAGCGTACAGTCCTTCGGATGGTAGAGAAAAACGAAGTCTACCCTTGAATTCGTTGGCTAGCACAGCTGTGATTCGATGACGAGTGGACAGAAACGCTACAGAACCTAGGTACGTGTAAGACTTCTGGGTGCTAAAGGGGCGCTATACAAAGAACGTATATCAGACACAATCTAATTCAAATAGTTTGTAGCACAAAAAGTCCGACCCGTATCGTGTAGACTTACTTATACAGAATCCAATTATATTTATTTGTCAATAAACAAAATCACTACGATAGATGGTAAAAGGTTTCATCTGATTTGATTGCATTATCTCAGTTTCAACAAGCACAGAGTGGAATTATTGACGAGAAACATCCGGACGTTGTCCTAATTCCGGTGTAATGGCGGTCGGTCGGCTCGCTAATATAAATAAATGAACCTATTGACGTAAATTAATGGCTCTTTGTTTTATGCTAATTGCTTATTAATAGAGAATGAGAGGGTATAACTGTTGAATAAAAATATGGTTAACTTTACCTGTATACCTTTAATTAAATAACAGGTATAAAAGAAGCCTACCTTAATCAAACAATAGGTGAATATGAAGATGACGTGTAAGTGAATGACCACTGATTTCACAATAAACTCCAACACCAACACCTTGTGATCAATATGTATAATTATATTAAAAGCCCTTTTTTTATGTGCAATCTCTTTAATCAATTCGCTAATACAACGACAATCAGATCGTAGCTGTGGAGTCTAAAGTTCCACTTAACTGTCTTCAAGAACATTCAAATATCTCCGTTAGTGTATAGATATATTACATTTTGTGTGTAGAGATTTTTAAAAAAAAAAATGTTTTATACAAATTTGTTCCTGATATTTGTGGCACAATGGACTACTTCATCAACTGGTAGGCTAAGTATTTTATTGTTTTAACATTAAGTTTTAACAAGACCGGATCTTATGTACAGAAAGTTTTATGTACGTACACTTGTATGTTTTTACTTTCAAGGAGTTAAAAAAGTTTGGTGTTTTGTCGCTTTTTAAAAGTTCTTTTATGTTGTAATTTAGAGTGATTCTTAGCAGTTACATAGCTATCATTCATATGATGACTGGGTCGAAGAGTTCGATTTTTGAATGAACTTTTTGTTCGAGTAAATAATGGGAGTTATTGATCTTAGCGATTCTTCCCAAAATCTTATATTCTGTATTTATAGTAAATGTCATCTCACCTATGATATATGAAAGAGCTGTCAAACGGCTCTACCAAACGATAAAACAGTAGCTGAGCTATACGATTCTTTGATAATATACATCCTGTCTTGTAATTTAAAGCTATATTCAGGGTAGATGAATTTAGAGGAATGTTTTTGATACTGGTTTTGCAAGATCGGTATTTGTATTTGGGAATTTGTTGTTCAAGATTTGTGTTTCGTTGTATGTTTCTGATGTAATGTAAATACAATTTTATGATTTTCTAAAAGAAATTTTGTCGGTATATTACAAAATATACTCTTCAAAAAAAGTAGGGGATATTCAGAAACAATACAAAACTGATGAAATGCACTGCTGTTTTTATTAGAGGTAACCAGTGTATGTTAATAACAGGCCAATTGTCTACACATGAACATAAACAGTTCATATGGGCGGATTATCTGATGGCCCCATTTCACTCGCAAAGAGATACACCGTCAAAAGTGAAAATGGACGTGTTCGATTTTTGTCTTAATAATGAGTAATTGCTCCACTAATCCTCAGACATTCAGCAATTCGTCGTGGCATGCTCCTAATCAACCGTCCAATCACGATTTTGGCCAATCTGACCCACTCCTCTTGCAGTGCCACGGCCAATTCTTGCAGTGTTGTCGGTTGACGTTGACGTCGACGAACACGTCTCCCGATCAAATTAAACGTAACACACTAAACCAAAGATACGCTAAACAGTAAATCTTATGCAAGAACCGATAGGAATGCTAACATGGATAGATAAACCAGCACGCGGCAGTTTTCATCAACCCTTCCTTGAAGTGTCAAATTTGACAATGAACCCATACCACGTGTATGGCGCTATTGCGTGTCGCATGTGCAGCTCAGGGGTGATAAGTTCTTCATCTGTGAACATACTCTCAAAGCATGTCAAGTGTCCATGACTTTTTATCATATCACAACCTACTTTTTTGAAGAGTATACAATTAAATTAAAATCGAGATACAATTTACAAAGCTGATATAACAAATATCTCATTTGTAAAACAAATATTGATTTTAAGATACAAAAGTGAATTTTAGTATACAAATGTCTAAATACGTCAACAAATGAAGAATTAAGAATTAAGGACTAGGAACTAAAATTTAAGAACACTGGTGAGCACGCACTGAGCCACCATGCATCCGAGTAGAAATGAAATATTACTTTAAACAAATTTAACCTTTCATCAAAGGAAACTTGCCATTTTGTATAATGGAAGTTTGCAATGGATATGTAGCTTTCTGGAAATTGAAATTTTAAAGACAAATAAAGCTGCTTTAAAACCGATTTGATACTTTTATAAATCATGATTAAAGTGGCATTAGGTAATATTAGATAAAGACCTGGCAGTACTCGCTATAATAGTTAAAAAATAGATTGCTTCAATGATCCTAGATATCGGCCATATAGTTTATTTTACATATAAACTCCTCATTTTGGGGTATTTTGATTTAACTTTTTTTTTTTAAAAAAAAGAAACCCCTAAAAATTGGAATTCGTTTATTCTATTTTTCAGTTTCCACATGTACGAAGTTTACTGGTTTAATTACTCCGGTGATGGTAGAAGGTCGATGTATGTATGGTTTTTCTGATATTTATCAGTATAATCCTGCTAGGACTCTGTGTGAATCAGAAGGAACCCAACTTGTTACTTTACAATCTGAGACAAAACAAGAAGCGGTGTGGACAGCTCTTGGTATGTTGTAGATATTCTGTTTCATAATTTCAATTTTATTTCCATAATTCGCTTGTGCGTAGATGTTTAGCAGTGGGGGGGGGGGGGGCGAAGGACCCGGAGAAAGTGAGGATGGACAGACCAATTTACTCCTTCACCCTTAGCTCAAGACTGGCCTTTTGATCTAAATTGAAAACGTACATGTTTGACCACTAACATGCACGATTAATGGCTGTGATTGTTATCGTCGCTAATAGTTATTATCAGGGTAAACAATGTCCATATCGATTTGGATTCCATGTTCGATTTCTGCGTTGGCCAAGAAAGTTCATCGGAATTTTCCGGTGTGGTGCAGGACAGGGGGCCTGGCAAGGGACAACATATAATCAAGGGCCTGTGTACACATATACACGTAAAAGATCTTTTGGCAACTGGATTTCGATAGGCCGTAGTACCGATGTCCAGGCAAAAAATCCCTTATAGCACACTGTATGCCCGTCTTCATTAGTCCAGTCGGAGTAGAACAGTAGCACGTTGAAGGCCATTTCATTTGGAGCATTTTCACAAATGTAGTTCAAGAGTTATGGCCCTTGACTTACGGTTGTTTTTAAAGTACATTCCTACTCATTCCGTAGATTCTTCACTTACTTTCATCAAATTTTCCACTGTAATTAGCAATCGATTAAAGACGCTGTAGATTGGATTAAGCTTGCAAGGGGCCCCTGCCTGATTGAAACGTGGCCTTTGCACGCCACACTCACACAAATGCATGCCAGTATGGTAGATAGATAGATTTATTTGGCACAAACATATACAACTTAATAAATAGACTTATAAAAATGATAGATTATAAATTAATGAATCTTAGAACTAATTTGGTGTCCCCTTTAATATTGGGCCCCTTGGCTCACCAGCTTCATTAATCCAGTCCTAATTATGGAACACCCTCTGACCATTGTTTTCTCAGTAAAAGAATCGAGGTTATTTACTAAACTAATGTATGCATAGGGTCTCAACGATAAACCCTGCAGAATGAATAAAATAATGGTATAATTTTTTTGTCTGAGAAATAGATTACACATTTTTGAAGAACTGATGTTTAACTTGAAAAACGAATCGAGCAATAAATGGAACGTATCCGTGCGCTAGTGTTATTTCTGTATTGTAAGAACTACATTTCCAAGTTTAACTTAAGAAATCAAACAATAAATGGAACATATCTTTGCGTTATCCTCTACAGGTTCAGAATTTGGCCAGCATTGGATGGGAATGGAAAAAACAAATGGTACATGGCAATGGAATGAAAATGGTGTTTTAATAGATGTGACGTCAACACGATGGGACAATTTCCAGAGATTAAATAATGTCGCTTTCACGATGTCTTCTCAAGGTAGATATTTATGGAAGATGGCGAATACTGATTCTTGGTATAAACCTGTATGTGAAGAAATCTCAGGTATGTTTAAAATATAGTCAAGACTTGGGGTTTATAAATTTAATGTGTTACTGGTTCTACTCTTTTAGAATAATTGTAATAAGTCTTGACAACAAGGAATATGACTCAAGTCGCCCAATAAGCCTTCTACCGCTTGTCACAGATGACACTGTAGATGCGTGTATACGAGGGGGGGGGGGCTATCCCAGGGTCCCGTGTTCGATCCTGTTGACGGAGACAGTTGCGGAGTGACTCCCTATTGTCACTGGTGCAGGGCGGAAGGACTGACAGAGTACAACATATAGTGTTTCCACTGGGACGAAAAGCCGAGGTCCCGTGTACACATAAGCGTGCACGTAAAAGGATACGGTTTGACGTATGTCCGTCCTCATTAGCCCAGTCGGAGCAGAACAGTAGGAAGTTAAACAGCATTTCATTTTATTATTACAGTAGGGGTTTAAACCTTATTTCATTCGTATCCATTCATCGTGTTGCAATATATGGTGCAGGGCGAATAAACGTCGAGACTGTAAAAAAAAAACAAACAAAGAAAAAAAAAATCAGAAAAGTCACTATTTTATTAATGGTAATATATTTGGTCTCAAGTGTTCATTAAAAATCTTATCTACAAAAAGATATTAACTGAACACATGTTGGTGAAGGGGGTTGAATATTATACTGAACTGAGAAATGTTCAATTGCATATAGCCGTTATGCACTTAGCCATTTTTATACACCCACATTTCATGTATCGGTACAGTGTTGTTATTAGTATCTGTTCGCTTGTCCACACGTCCAGAATTCTTGTAAAGGTTCAGAGGTTTTGAGGCCTTTGCGAAACCCAATCGAAATTTAGTCGAAAGGCGACGATTTTCTCAAACTGCCTTCTGAAAATCATAGCCGCGCAACAGAATTTCGCACAGGTACTATTCCCGTCACCAAAACCTTGTATTTGACCTGGTTGGTTATTGTGATTTTATGAGCTTAGGTACGATATCAGAAACTGTCAACCTGACCTGGCGATCACCGGATGTTCTCTGAACATAAATTGGCTGATCTAAGTCTTGTACATTATCTCAATCTGATTGAAACACACATCCTATTTCGTTTCATTTTTATAGTTCAAAATCTCGTTTTACTTATCTTTACTACACGAGGATCCGGAAGAATTGTTATCATTGACGTGTTCTGAATGGTGTGAGAGATTAGTCAACGACACGGTCTGTTACGGCGAGCTTTAGGCGTGTTTTGCACGGAACTGTGGGTAATCCACTAGTAACATCAATGTTGATTGGTTAATCAAATGTATTACCTCATAGGATCAAAAGCCACTCGTATGGCCCCTGAGGTGACCTATCGCCACAACCGGTGAGATCATCATGTAGTGTAGGCCATCGAAAGTATAAAAAAAAACGAAACGAAATATAGATCTGTATTTGAATCATATTGACATTATCTAAATTCTAACACATTGTTGTGTGAAATAAAACTCCAAGTGGGGCACTATCCTAGATGTTATACTACTTAATAATCATAGAGAGCTAATATTGGCTAGTTGCCAGTGTAATTTGAATGCTGAAGAAACACAAGACGAGTTGACAACCGTGACAAATATTAAAAACACTTCAGGCTTTTTCTGTTCTCTCTTCTATTATGTTTTGTAATAACCCAATCCATTATAAATGTTTAGTTTTATATTCCTTCAGTATATTGATCAAGAGAACCCTTGTCTGACTTTATTATTAGTAATTAGGGTTTTGATATAAAATGGTGTTTAATTTTCTCAGTGTTGTGCACCTACTGGACCAATGAAAACGGTATCTGTTTTTCTGCAAGTATAAATACGCTGTTATATCTAGCTTGACGATATATCCCGCCCAGCTTTAGTTTCCCTCTAAATCTGTGGTTTAAAAAAAGAGTAATCCCTCCAAATATCCTTTACAAAACTGCGGCGTAGTAATTGAAAGCAATTCACCAAGGCCCTGAGCAGGTAATATAATCGCGATATATGCAGATTCCTACATCGGTTGTATTCTTTCTTCTTGATACTCTCGGTATAAGAGTTGCAAGAATTACTGCGCATAATAAGGGTGAGTTGACGGCGAATAACCAATGTTCTGTGGTAAATTATACCGCCCGACAGATTGTCCCTAACGTTTTGTCTGCTAAATGTATGATGCAGGCAGACAGACTGTCTATCGCCGACTATTTCCAAATATACGCTTTGGTAGTTGATGTTGTTTGTTTAGGCATTTGTTGAATGCCACTTTCTTGAGCATTGTATAAACACCCCATTCTATTGGGTGGTGAATGCTTAAATAAAACATCTTATGACAATGGCGGCGATATAAGAAATTATTGTGCATGACATACAATCGTCGACGAATCGTTTGTAATCGAAAATCGATGTAGGGTGCGCTGTGTGATGTCACCGACTAGGTCATTTCGGGACTATCACATGGTTCAATTTTTTATTTCCATAATTCGCTTGCGCGTAGGGGTCTTTAGCAGTTTGAGCAAACCGGTGGACCCGGAGAAAACCCACGAGGTTGGACAGGCGACCCTACTCCTTGTCACGCACAACCGGGGAATCGAAACCCCGCCAGTTGACTCAATGACAGATCGACAAAATTAATAATCGCTGGTGTGCGCAAGCCCTAATTATCACGTCATTCCGCGGACATAATTCAGTGTTAAGAAAATAGTTCCCGAACTTTTGAGTGTATCCACTTCCAACAAATAGTCATGCACAATCGCATTATCTATAAGACCTAAAATACATGGGCGGACGTACACCCGTGGTGTTTTTTTAGTGTAATGTGATCAATAAAATCATGTTATTGGTGATTAAAAAAAAAAATGTTAATGTTCTAGGCTTTAAGTTTTTCATATTCATTCACAACAAAAAAGGTATGATATAAATTGAAAAGAGTATTGTTTTTAATGTTTTATATAGAAATCCTTGAAGCTAACTACACAACTTTTCTCTGTGTAGATATAAATTAGCAACGGTAACTAATCATCGTCACAAAGTCCGGGATTATCCATTTGTATGTGTATGGTGCGTTGTCATGGGTGCAGATGGCTCTCAAAACGTTACATGCAAAACATTTTTATCCTGCGGCCGTCAATATCACCACAAAGTTACTACAAAAACGGTTATTGGCAATCCGCATTGGTGAGAGAACTATCACCGAGTCCCGAACTTTAAGCGGCTTAACACAACGAAGTCATAAATCTTGCCAATTCATCCATCAATATATATATACGTCAACTGCGGTAATATATCACAAATTTTAATAAACTATTTAGTATTTTTTAATGTTTTTCAGGAGCCAAAAAGATGTCAATTTTGTATGACCGTCACTTGCAGGCCTTAAATAATGTGGTCGTATATAAAACTGTGACTGCTGTCAACGCTAACCATTGTGCTGTGCGATGTTTAATGTTTAGTCAATGTCGTTATTTTAGACTTGTGGTGGCAGATGGTCCAAACTGTGATCTTATGGAAGTAAACTCTGCAACTTTTGCAAACTATGATTGTTCAGTCCATAAGTGTTATAAGCGATCTCTTGTGTAATAAAGAATGATCAAACCAACTGACCAGGCCCGTTTTCCGTGTACGCGTTTCCATAGGCGTACGGGCTCGATGACAGTTAGGGGGGCAGAACGCGATATGCCCGAAAAAATTTCGGGTTTACAGAGAGCGCCGGTCTTCCTTGAGAGGCGAAGAGAGCGGAGCTTACCTTGCCCCCCCCCCTTCAGGTGGCTGACTCGAATTCCAATCAATCGTTTACAGTCCACGAAGACGGGACCGTTGGGAGAAAATTTTGAAAATTTAACTGCCACAAACGCGTTTTCCTGCTATTCCAGCCTGTGAATACAGCAACTTCAATTTGGTCCAGTATAGCCTACCTGGCTGACCGGAATTCCAAACAACCAATCAATCGTCGCTGGGTTCGGGGGTATACCCTCCCGGAGAAAATTCTGAAAATTTAACCACCGCAAATGCGTTTTCTGCTATTCTAGCACTTGTAAACTCCAAAAGTATCCAATGGTTTTGTAACCGAAATCCCACTCTGAATTCCAACCATCCCATCAGACTGTTGCAGCTGCATTCACAAATAATAATCGATGCCCGAAAAATGTCGCACAAAGTAGAGTGACTCCAGGCAACAATTTTTAATCCATAATCAACTCTGTACAAATTCGTGGTATTCAATTAAAAGAAAAGTAAAACTAGTGTTATATTAGGGCTCGATAACAGTAAGGGAAGCAAAACTTGTATGGACCCCGAAAGAAAATTTTGGAATATTTGACAGCCGCAAACTCGTTTTCCTGCTATTCCAGCCCGTAAAATTAGTGCTTTATTAGATTTCGGGCACTTTATTTTGCCAAGTAGATGAAATAAATTTTTTTTTCACATTACCCGTCTGCCCGAAAAGTCAGCTTGCCCGAAAGTTAGGGGGCAGCTGCCCCCCCCTGCCCCCTGGCTCGTACGCCTATGCGCGTTTCCGCCGGCGAATACCGCTTCCATGTAATCGGCGAAACGCGCGCGGTACCTCTGCGAAAACGCGCACGTGGAAAATGGGCTTTACATAGATCTCCCATCAATGATATTTTATTATATGTTAGCACGAATGACGCAGGCTACTTTCAGAAAGACAGTGTCAGAAACATCAGAATTTTTGGACCATTAATTGGGCCCCCAAGCTTTAACCATGGCCCTCATGTTGTTCTTATTAGTGCTATTCTTATTAGCGCTCGCAGGGGCGGATCCAGGGGGGGGGGGTCAACTGCTCAGCTAGATAATTTTTTTTTGTAAATCAGTACTTTTTATGAGAAAAGTTTCTCGGCCGTGTGCTTTATCCTTTATCGTCAGATGTGGGACAGGATGGGCATTAAAAGCACGGAGATAATGATATAGACATTATGTGAAATCACAATTAATGCTTTGCATCCATGAAATTGAATGACAAAGTCATTGTATTGATTCATAATAAAAATTGACATCAAACGAAGTGTTGAATTTCACTGTTTAAAAAGCTCAATGTGTATGTATATACGCCAAAATGACCATAGAGACCATGCGGGAGGGGGGGGGGGTGTCTCAGGAACCTGACACCCCCCCCCCCTGCAAAAATTCCTGGATCCGCCCCTGGCTCGCCCAAACGAAGCCCCGGGCTCTGCCAATTCATTTTCGATCGAATGAAACTTGGCATGTTTGTTTATTGGAAAATTGTGCATCGATTGGCGGAGTTCACTTTTTAATATGACGAAACAAAACCTAGATGACGTCATATCCGGCCTTTGGTCCATTGTACACTCATAATTCTTTTAATGGTCCAAATGCTAATATAATATTGGATCATTTGAACTAGATATGTCACACATGTGTAAGAAACGTTAATTATCTGTTAAAATGTGTCAATTATAATATTCAGACTATCTTCGTGTATCAAATAAAACTAGATATGTGTCATTAATATGTACATGTAACTGTATATAAATTGTAAATATATTTGTAGAAGCGCATTTTATTCAACTTTATGGTTTGGATTTATAAATAAGGGACAGTGAATGTCATCTTTTTTTTCCCTGAACACATGTTGCCGAGTGATTCCAGATGTGTACGCGACAAGCCTGGAAATATAGTCCACTAAATGTTGTTGATGAATTATATATCTTCAGTATGTGTAGATTCAGAATACGGATGATGCCACCTTGGCACCCTTGGGGAAATTGAAATATTCAAGGTGGCCGACATTAGTTATTTTCTGGTTATTTAGTAGGGTAAAATATGCGACGACTCTCTCGGACCTCGGTTTTTAGATAGTTCCTGTAAGATTTCGATCCGCTGAATCCAATGAGCTTGGGTATTCCTCCTCAAAGTGATGACTAATTCTTCTAAGGGGCCCAATTCACAATGTGGGCTCATTTTGGGGGGAAACTCATAATGTTCCCCTAAAAGGTGTGTAATATATTGAAATAAACTGGTTTATTAGTTCAGGTTTATGGAATGAAAATACACAACTGAATTAATTAATTGTAAGGAATTTATTCATACGTAAAACCAATAATTAACCCTCTAGACCATCGGATGATTGTGAATTTGAACGTTTTGAAGATGTTGCCGAAAATGTACCATCCTTAGACGGATTGATCGTTTCCAGTGGACCAAAGTCCTGGGGCCAGTCGAAGTATTATGGCAGTATATTAGATTCAACATTCTTTCGTGCTATCGTCTAACTTCTATTCATGTAATTTCTAATCTAAGAAAACGTATAATTTAATCTGTTTTATTTGTTTCGCTTCTAATCTTGCAATTTTTTAAATTCTATTTCATGTTATCTCTATTATAGCAAAGACATTTTTTCTTTTCAACGACGCTTTACATGTTTTGAATAAACATCAAACAAGTTTAGATACTTTCACCTAGCAACCATCATTATGACATCGTTTGGTATCGCCAGTGCTTGCGAATCTATCCGCACAGTACGGAGAACGCTAGATCATTAATATAAACGGCTCATGCATTCGGAGTTCTTTGGTAGACCGAGTTGAACAAAGATGCCGTTAGCTTATCTATTATTTCCAAACACTATAAGCTTATAGTTTTGTGCGATAATATAAATTTAAAAGTTGTCCTTGAAGAGCATTAACAATATTAGATCCTATCCCATATTTGTTTGATTATCGTAAAGAAAGTTAATATTTGTTTGATTATCGTAAAGAAAGTTAATATTTGTTTGATTATCGTAAAGAAAGTTAATATTTGTTTGATTATCGTAAAGAAAGTTAATATTTGTTTGATTATCGTAAAGAAAGTTAATATTTGTTTGATTATCGTAAAGAAAGTTAATATTTGTTTGATTATCTTAAAGAAAGTTAATATTTGTTTGATTATCTTAACCCTCAACCAATTAGAAAGGACCTCATCCAGATATATATTCTAGTTTTAAGTTTTAATCAATAAAGCCGAAATAGATTGGGAAGAAGAGGTTGGGGCACTGCTTTCTGAATTGGATTAGTCCTGGTTACTGCTAATATTGTTTTATTAATTAGGACTATATACCTATCATTTAGGAGCCACGGTTGAGGTCGGGTGTTGGATCCCTGCATTGAAAGTTCATCCAGATTTTCCGGCGAGGTCCCCCCTCCCCCATCAGTGGTGCAGGAAAGAGGGCCTGACAAGAGACACTGCACAGTCGTTCGGATGGGACGAAAAACCTAAGTCACATAGGCGTGCAAGTAAAAGATCCTTTAGAAGTTGGAATTCGATATAACAGTGGGTCGTAGTGCCACTGTCCGGGCATAATTACCCTCATAGCACACTGTATGGCGCATGCCAGTCTTCATAAGCCCAGTCGGAACAGAACAGTAGGACGTAAAACCCTATAATAATACCAAGGTGAGAAACAGGTTGGAATTAAATAATTGTGATCAAAGTTCATTACTCTAGATTCCGTCAACCAGTGGCAATACTCACTAAATTTCGCTAGGTAGACAATCGAGTCTACGATGACTTTTTAATATTATCCACGTGACCCTCTTTAAGTCACGTGCGATATTCGTGCATATCGCATCGTATCGTCCTGAATTATGCCCCTTGATTGTACGAAAAATCGCTTGGTTTTTTTAGCTTGTTCTCTATCCATCTCTTGCAAAATTTCTGCTTGGCAGCAGCTGGTATATAGATAAAGCTACTGGTGTGCTTATATTACAGTGCCTGGCAAACTACCATTTCTTTATGCATCATCAGACGTGTGTACGGATTTAGAAATTAAGTTTTTGAAGACACATGTTCGTATAGACATTTTTTTTATCATACAATCAATTACCTCATTAAATATTCTAAAGAAATCTATCATTTCTGTTTTACCTTGGATAAACAACAAAACTAGGGCATAACAGTAAAATTCTATAAAATTCTTCAACGTTGAAAAATATTAAAGGTGATTCGGGGAAAAACAATGTCTATGTTCATAGTGATGTAAAGATACTGTCAATAAATTGTATAAGTTCAAAACATTGGTCTAAGGTATTTGCACTCACACCAACAGAAAACTAATCCGTTCCTTGGATTACAAATGGGTTCGATTGGGTTATGGGGGTATAGAATCAATCAATTTAAAGAGGCCTACTGCGGGGTCTTTTTCTAGCTTCAAATATTATATAAATTATTATTAAGACTCTCTTCTTTCTTGACTATAGTGTGGTCGAGATATTAAATGGATTAAAACACACGCATCATTTAATAATTTAACGTTTAAATAGATATCGAGACATTGAATATTATCGTAGCAATGATATTTAACAACCGAGACTACTAGTATTTAGGCTGAATGTGGTTAAAACTTCCAACATGCATGACATCGTTCCGAATAAAGTAATTTTGTGAAACAGGGGAAGGTTGCCAACCCAACCATCAAATTATTTTTGAGCTCGAGACTAGAAAATACGAGATGGTGAACTCGTAATTTTTCTATCCCCCCCCCCCCCCCGCGAAAAAAAGAAAAAAAAAAGAAAAAAAAACACCAAAAAACAAAACAAATTACATGAATCGAAAGTAGCTAGGGGTGAGTCAAAAAAGACTTTCGAAGGTTTTTCAATATTTGATTCGCATCGCCGACTTGTATTTTAGAAACTGTGTCATTTTATTTAATCGATACGATTTTCAAAGATACTCTCCCGCCTACAAACTGTGTGATTTGATGATATTTTTGGACTAAAAACATATCCAAACTAATTAATCTATCAACAATTTGCTTCGGGACTCTCTCAAAACTTTGTATTCGCGGAGAGATACCTACAGCTATGAAAAAAAAATCTGTTTTTAGAAGCCATGTTTGTCAACTAACTTGATTGAGGGGATGGGGGGGGGGGGGGCTCCATTTTCCAGAACATATTTGTCATTACTCACTGTCCATTTACCATACATATTGATGCCTAAGTAAATTTTTGAGTTAATTTCTGTCAACTACACTTTCCACCGTTTACTTACAGAGTCTGTTATATGTTTACAACCCGCCCCCACTGTTCCCAAAACCGCCTAACCATTCGATCAAGAAATAATAACCGCTCCCTCAGTCAAGATAGCATACAATAATGCGCCAGGTGGCCAGTTAGTGATACCCAGACATTTTGCCCAGTGCTTGCCCCATGGGTGTCTTTCGGGTAATCCCGTATTTTTATAGTGAGATTGGGCGTCTATACTTTCCATAATAATATATACCAAATTTGCCATACTATTACTGGAAATAACCACCCGATAAATACTTTCGTAACATGTATCTTCAAAACAAAAAGAAATATCTCTGTAGAAAGGTAGGAAATGCAAATTTGAACAGGTGAATGATTACGCGTTCGAAAAAGTAGCCTATATAATGTAAGGTATGCCAGGGACGAAATCCATGTCAAAAATTTAAAAACAGGAAATGACAAACCACTGGAACTTATCGCTCTTACCTGGGAGCGGCGGTGGCTCAGTTAGTATAGCACCTGGTTCACAAAACTGGCGTTGGCTGAGAATGATCTTAGCGATTTTCCCGTCTGGGGTACCTTGCAAGGAATAGCGTATAGTCCTTCGAATGGCAGAAAAAAACGAAGTCCACCCTTGAATTCGTTGGCTAGCAAAGCTGTGATTCGATGAAGAGTGGGCGGAAACATAATGTAGGTACGTGTAAGACTTCAGGATGCTAAAGGGTCATTATACAAAGAACGTATATCATGACACAATCTAATTCAAATAGTTTGTAGCACAAAAAGTCCGACCCGTATCGTGTAGACTTACTTATACAGAATCCAATTATATTTAGTTGTCAATAAACAAAAACACCACGATAGATGGTATAAGGTTTCATCTGATTGGATTGCATTGTCTCAGTTTCAACAAGCACAGAGTGGAATTATTGACGAGAACAATCCGGACCGTAATTCCGATGTAATGGCGAATGAGAGAATGTGATGGTAACTGTTCAGTAGAAATATGGTTAACTTTACCTGTGTACCTTTAATTAAATAACAGGTATACATGAATCCTACCTTAATTAGACAATAGGTGAATATGAAGATGACCTGTAAGTGAATGACCACTGATTTATGTACAAGTCAACAATAAACTCTAGTTTCTCTGTTCATTAACAACGATCAACATCAACAATTTGTGATCAATATGTCGAATTATGTTAAAAGCCTTTTTATGTGAAACCTCTTTAATCAATTCGCTAATACAAGGACAATCAGATCGTAGCTGTGAGTCTAAAGTTCCACTTAACTGTCTTACATCCAGATCAGGAACATTCAAATATCTCTGTTAGTGTATGGCTATATGACATTTTGTGGGTAGCGATTTTTAAAAAAAAATGTTTTATACAAATTTGTTCCTGATATTTGTAGCACAATGGACTACTTCATCAACTGGTAGGCTAAGTATTTTATTGTTTTAACATTAAATTTTAACAACACCGGGTCTTATGTACAGAAAGTGTTATGTGCCTACTCTTGTATGTTTTTACTTAGAGTTTAAAAAGTTTGGGGTTTTGTCGCTTTTTAAAAGTTCTTTTATGTTGTAATTTAGAGTGATTCCGAGCAGTGACATAGCTATCATTAATTTGAGGAGTGCAGGCCCGGCGGAGTTCGGGGTGGGGGGGGGGGCTTTAGCCCCCTAATAATTTAGCCGCAAGTTCTCTTCTCTCCCGGTTATTGCACGCATGTAGCCATTCAGTTAGATACAGTGACGTAAATGGAAGAGACTTGATTTTAATATAGAAGTGAGACGTCTAGAAGTAGAACGTAGTCTTTCAGAAGAAAAAACCCTGCCATTCACTATACTGATCACCGGGTTATGAGCCCCCAGTTTACTGAGCAGTCGAATATTTCATTCCATCCCATTTCCGTTGTATCTATGACAGATTGGCTAATTAAAACACGACGGGATAGAGTTTTTCTAACATTCTATAGCAGGGGCTAAAGCTCTACAATGGAAGGTTTCATGTTTACCAAAGTGAAACTCATCCAAGAACTTTTGATCACATTTTGCGTAAAAGGCATTTGGCATAACTCCAGAACGGAAGGTCCGATGCGCACCAAACTTGAACTTAACTAAGAACTAGTGCTACTTAAACAGTAAATTGTTTCAGCCTTGGTATTACACACTTTTACACTTTTTCCGTAAATGGGAGCGGCCCTTTGACAGGAAATTTCGGTCCGATTTTCAGGAAATTCGAACTCAACCATAATTATGGTGTAACTGTGATATATATGAGCGATTTTCAAATAAGACAAAAAATTGCTATCTCTAGAGGATTCACAAGCTACAAACGTGATTTTTCATACAATCAGGGTCCATAATCCAGAAAGTTACGGTCCGATAAGCACAAATCGGAAATAAATTGTGACCCCTAGATAGTCCACGACAGGGCAACCCTCGATTGCACGGATTTCCTACTCTAGTCGAACTTCTTGCATGCCAATGAGATTTATTTCAACCCCGGGCGTACCATGCGATAGAACACGGTCGAGATAGTTCAAAGATAGCTGAAAAGACTGACACGTGTGTAGATTTGTCTCCAAAATATCATAAAGTTGCCAATTGCCAATGCGTTATTTACACCATGGATCGCATTTCAAGGTTCATGGTAACACCCGGAAACTGTGGTATATTTGAACGGTTTTTACAATCAATAAAAATTATGATCTCTAGAGGGCCCACAAACTAATAGTAGTGTGATTTTTCGTACAATCATGTGCCATAATCCAAGAAGTTACGATCCGATATGCGCCAATATCGACAGGGTCCTTTGTGTTATAAACATACATTGTAAGTTTTATCAAATTTGGATCAAAATTGTGACCTCTAGAGTGTCCACAACGCATATATTTGTCCAGTTCAGCATCACAGGAAATCACCATCGTCTGCAGTGCTTTCATGGTAAGGGATTAAAAAACATAAAAACTTCAATGCTGAGTGATTTTACTCGCCAGAAATCGCGTAGAAAGCTTCTGCGACGATCTAGACGTCCCTGAACCTTCGCCTAAAGTCTTAGAACGGTATTCCCCCACCCCAACAAATCAAAAATCGCTTCCGCCGATTGTTCGAGAAAATAATGGGAGTTACTGAGCTTATATTCGGTATTTATAGAAAAAGTCATCTCATCTATGATACACTGTTAAAAATAAATGTAAAATTACAGTGAAAAATATAAAGTTTCTTTAACATAACGCTGTAAAAATACCACTGCTTGTTTTTATACCACCAATTTTACTGTATTAGTGCGGAAACATGGGATTACTGTAAAAAATTTTTTTAGGAAATTAACAATAAAAGTCTAGTTAGAAGTGTATTTTTATTACATGTAATCTGTATTGAAACAACTATGTTGGTTAAAAGTACATGTATGTTGTACTTTAACTGTTTTTATGAGTAATTCTACTATTCAAACATGTTTAAATACGGGATTTGTGTACAATTTACAGGAAACGTGTAATTGTACATCTCTTTAGAACTTTAACATTGATAGACCCTTTAAGGCTTCATTACTTTTCGTCTATACTTTAGTCCACTTATGAGGGGGTCACGGTGGCTAAGTGGGTAAAACACAGGCTTGCTAGCCTGGAGGTCGGGTGTTCGATCCCTGCATTGGCCGAGAAAGTTCATCCAGATTTTCCGGCGTGGTTCCCCCTTGTCCGGAGAGCCGGACAAGGATAGCTGTCTAGTCGTTCGGATGGGACGAAACACCGAGGTCCCGTGTACAGGTTGGTCTGCACGTAAAAGATCCATATTAAACTGTTAAACTTATATGTATATTTACAGTTATAAGTATACTTGAAATACAGTGTCCGATTTGTAATATCACATTGTTTGTTAACTTACATTTAAAACGATGTAAATGCATATGAATACAAAGCTTATGTAAGATTACATCAAACTTAATGTAGAAATACAACCATATGTCACCGGGGAAAGATCCCATGAATCCTACCAATTATTGTCCGATCGCTTTGATTAGCTGCATTTGCAAAACCATGGAGAGATTGATCAATCGAAGGCTTGTTTGGTACCTTGAGTCCAACAACCTCATTACAGACCTCCAATGTGGATTTCGGTCCCAAAGGAGCACTCTTGATCATCTCGTTCGATTTGAAACGTTTATCAGGGATGCTTTCATCCAGAAACAACATTTAGTAGCTATATGTTTTGATCTGGAGAAAGCTTATGATACCACATGGAAATATGGTATCATGCGCGACCTGCAAAACCTCGGTTTGCGGGGTCGCTTACCTATCTTCATTAAAAATTTCTTAGAAGATAGGTCGTTTAAGGTACGCTTGGGATCAATATTCTCTGACCCATTTCCCGAGGAAATGGGGAGTCCCTCAGGGAAGTATACTATCTCCCACTCTATTTTCCATCAAGATAAATACCATACCATCGTGTCGACGGCTCTCTTTATGTTGATGACTTTCAGATGTGTTACGGATCGACAAGTATGCAGACAATCGAACGTCAGTTGCAGCTTTGCTTGAATTCTATTCAACGATGGGCAACTGACACTGGATTTCGATTTTCGAAATCCAAGACTGTTTGTATGCATTTTTGTCAACGAAGAGGTTTACATCCTGATCCGGAACTTACACTGGATGGAAGCCCCATTCCAGTTGTAGATGAAACAAAATTCTTGGGTTTGATATTTGATAAGAATTTATCATTTATCCCCCATATCAAAACCCTCAAAAACAACATATTGAGAGTCTTATCAAACAATGACTGGGGAGCAGATCGTAAGGTCCTGCTCAGATTATATCGAGCATTAATAAGATCTCAACTCGATTATGGATGTATTGTGTATGGGTCAGCCCGTGAGTCTCATCTCAAAGAGCTTGACACCATACACAACCAAGGACTTAGAATCAGTTTAGGAGCATTCCGAACATCTCCAGTGCAGAGTTTATACGTCGAGGCGCACGAGCCCTCATTGCACGACAGACGTGATAAACTTGCACCGCAGTATGCTACAAAAATTGCATCTCTGCCTCATTATATTTCACTTAACACCATATTTAGACCCTATCATGAACATCTATATTTACTGAAGACTAATGTTGTTCCATCCTTCGGTATTCGCATTCAACCCCTTTTGTCTCAGGCTGGTATCAGTCAAGACAGTATTGCGAATACCCCTTTCTTTGAGACACCATCGTGGTCTATATCTCCTCCCAAGATTGATCTCGATCTTACAATAAATAAAAAGAAAGATACTAGTTCCACGGTGTTTCAGTCTCTATTCAGGGAGTTAAGGTCTAAATATGGTGATTATGCTCCAATTTATACAGATGGTTCCAAAGATGGCGATCGGGTAGCTTCGGCTGCTGTCACGCCATCTGACACGATTTCTGTTCGTCTTCCTCCTGCTGCTTCCATATTTACTGCTGAACTCCAGGCCATCTTTCAGGCTTTGGAGTATATCAAACCCTCTTCATCATTAAAACACATTATATTTACTGATTCTTTGTCATTTTTACAGGCAATAAACAATAAGCAGCTTGTACACCCTTTGGTAGCAGACATTTATCGTCTGCTACTATCACACGAGTTTAACAGGAAGGACACCGTCCTTTGCTGGCTCCCCAGTCATGTTGATATTAAAGGGAATGATCAAGCAGACTTAGCTGCCAAGTCTGCTTTAGATCTTCCCATGTCATAATTTCTTTTACCTTTCACCGATTTTAAATCGTCCATTAATTTATTTATATATGGCCGCTGGCAACGGTCTTGGGATCTTGCAGACACAAACAAACTTCATCACGATCTTTTAGAGGCATTTAGTAACTGGATAGAGCAATAAACTATAACACATCGATAGTTGATTATGTATGGCCTTGGAAAGTTAATTACGTTTAATAAAAGTCTAATAAAGGCAGATTTAGCTCTTACATAATTGTGTATTTAAATAATCGGTACTAGGTATAACAACGGACCGAAACATATTTTTAGCTCGGTCGTTTAGACGTTAATAAAATGTAAGAGATTTGCGCATCCGGGACCTGTTTCACGAAATTTTAACTAAGATAAATCCAAATTTTAGTAATTTGATTGGATAATATTAGATTGATTTTAGTGCTTAGCCAATCAAAATTGAAGTATCTACTTAAATTTGTATTTTATATTAAGTTAAGATTTTGAGAAACAGGGCCCCGATCTGATGGATGTTTGGAATGTAATTTTAAGATGAACTAGGTTATCTTTTACTTCGCTGCGCCGGGTATAACTTTTTTTTACATATAAACTCCTCATTTTTGGTATTTTTAAAATATAACTTAAAAAAAGAAACCACTAAAAATTGGAATTTATTTATTTTATTTTTCAGTTTCAGCATGCACGAAGTTTACTGATGAGCCAAATTTAATTGCTACGGGCATGGTAGAAGGAAGATGTATGTATGGTTTTTCTGTTGGTTATCAGTATAATCCTGCTAGGACTCTGTGTGAATCAGAAGGAACCCAACTTGTTACTTTACAATCTGAGACAAAACAAGAAGCGGTGTGGACAACCCTTGGTATGTTGTAGATATTCTTGTTCATAATTTCAATTTTATTTCCATAATTCGCTTGTGCGTAGATCTTCTTAAGCAGTGGAGGAAACCGAAGGACCCGGAGAAACCCATGCAGTGAAGATGGAGAGAAAGGGAGAGAAATGGGGTTTAACGTCCACTCGACACAAGCTAGGTAATTTAGGGACTAACACATGGTTCAATTATATTTCAATAATTCGCTTGCGCGTAGGGGTCTTTAGCAGTGGGGAGAAAACCCACAACGTTGGACAGGCGACCCTACTCCTTGTCAAAGTGAAGATGGAGAGACGAATCTACTCCTTACCCCTTAGCTCAAGACTGGCCTTTTGACCACTGACATGCACGATTAATGATTGTTACTATAATGCCCATATCGATTTAGAGCATTTTCGGGTAGCCACGATGGCTCAGTGAGTAAGACATTGGCTCGCTAACCTGGAGGTTACGTGTTCGATCCCTGCGTTGGCCGAGAAAGTTCATCAGAATTTTCTGGCGTGGTACAGGACAGGGGGCCTGTTAAGGGACAACGTATAGTCGTTCGGATGGGACGGATAATCAAGGCTCTGTGTACACATTGACATGCACGTAAAAGATCCCCTGGCAGTTGGATTTCGACAGGCCGTAGTACCGCTGCCCAGGAATAAAATTACTCATAGCTGACACTGTATGCCCGTCTTCATTAGCCCAGTCGGAGTAGAACAGTAGGACGTTAAATGCCATTTCACAAATATAATTCAAGAGTTATGGCCCTTGATTTACATTTCTACTCATTCCGTAGATTCTTCACTTACTTTCATAAAATTATCCACTGTAATTAGGAATCGATTAAAGACGCTGTAGATTGTTTAGTGCGTCGTTCCAGAATTATTGTCCCTGATTTATGTGATTGTACTGTCCAAATCCTGTTTATTTGAAAAGATTCTTTATTCGAGGATTTCCAAATAAAGTTATTGTAGGCTACAATCGATTGTTTCCTTTGCGCAAATGAGTCAATATTCACCCGGCAGAAACTAAATATTGCACGATGTTTAGTGTATGAATTTACACACCAACAAGAAAAACATCAACAAAAACGACGTTGTCGTAAATAGCGTTATAAGCCAAAAGATTATTAGGTAAAAGTTAAAATCGGCAGAATTTTTTAATGAAACGATAAACCCTGCAGAACGAAAAAAATATCGACATTATTTTATTGTCTAAGGAATAGATTTTCCTACATTAATGTCTTGCTAAAATAAAACAGGTTTTGGGCTAGTGATATTTCTGTATTGCAAGAAGTACATTACAAATAGAAACATATGTTTAAAGGCTCAATACCACTCTTGTTGTAACTGAATAATATGTCCAAATCTTTATTCTGGTCAACAAATTGTACTATTTTACAATATTCCAATTAATTGATGATACAAATTTCATCTTAACACACCTAATTTAAAAAATTGGAAAAATTCAACTAAATGATTTGAAAAGCCTGACGTAAAGCTTTTCAAATGTGACTTGGATTTAAATATATTTTTGAACGCTTTGGACAAGTAAAATAGGATTTAATGGATAATTTACACAACAGGTAGGACACTAACACATCTAGTACTTAGAATAAGGATATTTTTTTTATTTTCTGGAAGTGTCAAGCCAGCAAGAGTGTTATTGTCCCTTTAAATTAAAAAATCGAACAATAAATAGAACATATCCTATATACGTTATCCCCTACAGGTTCAAATTTCGGTCAGCATTGGATGGGACTGGAAAAAACAAATGATATATGGCAATGGAATGAAAATGGTGTTTTAATAGATGTGACGTCCACACGATGGGAGAATGTCCAAAGTTCAAATAATGTCGCCTACACGATGTCTTCTCAAGATAGATATTTATGGAAGATGACGAATACTGATAGTTGGTATAAACCTGTATGTGAAGAAATCTCAGGTATGTTTAAAATATAGTCTAAAAGTCAATTGAGCTTTATAAATTTAACGTGTTACTGGTTCTACCCTTTTAGAATAATTGTAATAAGTCTTGACTACAAGAAATATGACTCATGTCGCCCAATAAGCCTACTACTCCAAACTCTCGCCACTTGGGGCTGGATGGGCTCACTGACTAATGACTATATGATACATGCCCTATAAGATGGATATGTTTGGAGAGTCGATCAGTACCTTGTCCGGGGGTACACTAGTTTAGCCGCTCCAAATTTTTCGAACTCTTAATTATCTCTAATTGGCCCTTTTATACAACTGCAACATTCATTACAACTATAAGCAACAAAGTTGGTGTGGTTTTCAAGTCAACGATTTGGAAAAATTAAAACAATACATCATGGACAAAAAATAATTAGATGATTTATTTTGTTTGAGTATGTATGTCAATGGTAAATTGTATATAAGCCCATGATAAATTAAACAAATTAATTATTACAGTATTGTTGGGGGGTGGGGTGGGGGTGGCTCAGTAATTTAAACGTTGGGTCGATAACCTGGAGGTCCAATGTTCGATCCCTGTGTTGACCGAGACAGTTCCGGGGTGGCTCCCCATTGTCACTGGTGCATGGCGGAGGGGCTGACAGAGGATAACGTATAGTTATTCGACTGGGACGATAAACCGAGGACCCGTGTACACATTAGCGTGCATGTAAAAGAACCCTTAGCGGTTGAAATTCGATATAAGAGTGGGCCGTACCGCCGCTGTCCTAGCAAAATTTCCTCACAGGACACGGTATAACGTATACCCGTCTTCATTAGTCCAGTCGGAGCAGCACAGTAAGAAGTTAAACTACATTTCATTTTATTGTTACAGTAGGAATTTAAACCTAATTTCATTCGTTCGTATCCATTCATGGTTTTGCAAGTGTAATCCATAATGGCGCCAATTTTAATATTTGTAGATTGTAAAAAAAGGCTTCCACTGAAGTATCTGGAAAGTTCTAATGTTTTTTGTAAACAGATAGATTATCTTAGTGTGGAATAAATGGTAATATATTCAGAATCGTGACTGTCCAGGAAATGTGTCTTTAAAATAAATCTATGGAATTATTTAATAATTTTTGAATTCTGTAAATTTACGTAAAACTTAAACATATTTATTAAAAAAATAACTATCTTATAGATACCAGCAGCAATGCCTTTTTAGTATCGGACACAGAAACCTCAACTGTTGCGTCTCCTACTACGACTACAACACTACCAGGTAAATACAAAACATTAAACTGTTCCTGTCTTTATCAGTTATCATTAATAACGTGCTTGTTCTCAAAGTAACATGTAAAAATAAACCATCAGAACAGTCACTATTTTATTAATGGAAACACTTGGTCTCAAGTGTTCATTAAACATCTTATCTACAGAAAGATATTAACTGAACACATGTTGGTGAAGGGGGTTGAATATTATACTGAACTGAGAAATTTTAAATTGCATATGGCCGTTATGCATTTAGCCATTTTTATACACCCACATTTCATGTATTGGTACTGTGTTGTTATATTACTAGTATCTGTTCGTTTGTCCGCACGTCCACAATTCTTGTAAACGCTGAATGGTTCAGAGGTTTTGGGGTCTTTGCGGCTGTAGTCCCAGGCGAAACCCCATCGAAATTCAGTCGAAAGGCGACGATTTCCTCAAACTGCCTAGTTCTAAGTGGGAACTCTTTTGAAAATCATAGTCGCGGAACAGAATTTCGGAAAGGTGCTATCCCCGTCACCAAAACCTTGTATTTGACCTGGTTGGTTATTGTGATTTTATGAGCTTAGGTTCGATATCAGAAACTGTCAACCTGACCTGACAATCACCGGATGTTCTCTGAACATAAATTGCTGATCTAAGTGTTGTACATTATCTAAATTCTAACACATTGTTGTGTTAATTTCACCTCTTAATAATCATAGAGAGCTAATGGCTAAAAGCTAGTGTAATCGGATTGCTGAATTAAGGGCTTCCACTGAAGTATCTGGAAAGTTCTAATGTTTTTTTGTAAACAGATAGATTATCTTAGTGTGGAATAAACGGTAATATATTCAGAATCGTGACTGTCCAAGGAATGGGTCTTTAAAATAAATCTATGGAATTATTTACTAAGTTTGGAATTCTGTAGATTTGCGTAAAACGTAAGCATATTTTAACAAAATAACTATCTTACAGATACCAGCAGCAATGCTATTTCAGTAACTGACACAGAAACCTCAACTGTTACGTCTTCTACTTCGACTACGACGCCAGGTAAATTCCAATTTTTTTTAAAATTATGCCTGCCATTATCAGTTATCATTAGAACGAATTTGTTCTTAAGGTAACATGTACTTTAAAATCTGTAATGTAGAATCGTGAAACCCTAGATAAAGATGATGTTGCAATATATGGTGTAGGGCGATTAAACGTCGAGACTTTAAATAAATAAATAAAAAAAACGTCAGAAAAGCCAATACTTTATAAATGAAAATATATTTGGTCTGAAGTGTTCGTTAAACATCTACAGAAAGACATTACCTGAATACATACCCACATTTCATGTATAAGTATATTAAAATACACAACACAATCACTAGTTTATACACATTTGAAAATCGATTAGAGGTACTTGTCCAAAAGGTGTGCTATATGTGTATAAACCAGTGATTGTTTTCAATATGAATTGTTTTGTGTTTTTTAATCTGTTCAATCGATAAATGGCACTCAAGGATTATATCAGTATTATTGTTGTTACGATTTTCTATTCGCTTGTCCACACATCCATAATTCTTGTAAACGCTCAACCGTTCAGAGATTTAGGGGTCTTTACGGCGACGATTCCCAAGCGGAACCCCATCGAAATTCGGTCGAAAGGCGACGATTTCCTCCAGCTGGCTGTTCATCTAGTTCTTAGTGGGAACTCTTTTGAATATCATAGCCGTGCAACAGAATTTCGCAAAGGTACTATCCCAGTCACCAAAACCTTCTAAACGTTTTCAACGCTACTGAAGTTCAGACTCTACTGGTGAACGTATAATATTCTTTGTCTAGCAGTGCTACATGTATGTTTACATCTGGAATTGTGGCATGGTGTGTGACACTGTTGGATATATATTGAGACAATGGCACTGGTTCAAATCCCATTGTGAGTCGAGAGGAACATCTCGGATTCTCCAAGCCTGGCATTCACTTAATTGTCAAGGGCGGAATATGTTAACCCGACAAGAAATGTATGATTAGTCTTTCGGATGGTCCGAAAAAAACGAGGTCCATAGATATATGAGTTGCCAAGCATATACAAGAACTACATTTGCTGATATTAGTATTTGGCGTGGTTGGTTATTGAGATTTTATGAGCTTGGGTTCGATATGAGAAACTGTCAACCTGACCCGACAATCACAGGATGTTCTGTACATTATTTAAATTCTAACATATTCTTGCATGAAATAAAACTCCAAGTAGGGCACTATCCTACATGTTATACTACTTAATAATCATAGAGAGCTAATGGCTAAGAGCTAGTGTAATTTGAATGCTGAAGAAACACAAGACGAGTTGACAACCGTGACAAATATTAAAAACACTTCAAGATTTTCATGTACTCTCTTCTATTATGTTTTGTAATAACCCAATCCATTATAAATGTTTAGTTTTATATTCCTTCAGTATATTGATCAAGAGAAACCTAGATCTAGATCAAGTTCAGATTGTCTGACTTTATTAGTAGTAATTAGGGTTTCTAAATAAAATTTTAATGGTGTTTAACATCTCAGTGTTGTGCACCTAATGGACCAATAAAGACGGTCTAGGTTGTGCACCTAATGGACCAATAAAGACGGTCTAGGTTTTTAACTGTCTGCAAGAATAAATACACAGTTGACCCTAGCTTGACGATATATAACACTCAGCTTTAGTTTCCCTTTAAATCAGTGGTCCCCAGGTTGCGACCCTATTTATTATTCTTTTACTTATTGTTTACATTTATAAAATTGAGTGTAGTCCGCCAAGAGCCCTCGAAAAATGCTTCGCGACCCCAGTTGTCGCGACCCAGAGGTTGGGAACCCGGGTACTGAATACCAATCCATCATTAATTTCTCCCTGACCTGTCGATAATAATTTATTCTTACACAACCAGTAAACCCTCAAAATATCCTTTACAAAATTGCGGCGTAGTAATTAAAGGCAATTCACCAAGGCCCTAAGTAGGTAATATAACCGCCATGGTTATGCAGATTCCTACATCGGTTGTATTCTTCCTTTTTGAGACTCAGTATAAAATTTCCTGTGCACAATAGGGGTGATTTAACGGCGAATAACCAATGTTCTGTGGTAAATTATACCGCCAGATATATTGTCCCTAACGTTTTGTCTGCTAAATGTACGATGCAAGCTATAATTATTACGTAATTCCGAGTCACCATTCAGTGCCTAAACTTTTGAGTGTCTCCACTTTCAATAAATAGTCCTGCACAATTATCTATAAGGCCTAAAATACGTGGGCGGACGTACACCCGTGTTTTAATTATATTATAAAGTGCTGTGATCAATAAAATCATGTTATTTGTGATTAGATCAAAATTTGTTAACCGTGTGATATAAATTGATATTTTTTAATGTTTTATATAGACATCCTTGAAGCTAAGTACACAAGTTTTCTTTGTGTAGATATAGATTCGCAACTGTGACTAAGCATGGGGGCAGATATGGATCTCCAAACGTCACATGCAAAATATTTTTGTCCTGCGGCCGTCAATGTCACCACAATGTTACTGCAAAAAATGATAATCGCATTCTGCATTGGTGAATATTTCCTTTTTGTATGGCTGATATTAAACAAAGCGGGATTTTTGACCCCGCCTCATTAGATCAACGCCCAATCGTGAGAACTGTCCCCGAGTCCTGAACTTCAAGCGGCTCAACACAACGAAGTCATAAATAGTGTCAAATTATCCATGAATAATACACACACATATATATACGTCAACCGGCGTAATAAATGCCAAATTTTAATAAACTATTTTTTATGTTTTCAGGAACAAAAAAGATGTCAATTTTGTTTGTCCGTCACTTGCAGGCGTTGAATAATGTGGTCGTATATAAAACTGTAACTGCTGTCAGCGCTAACCATTGTGCTGTGCGATGTTTAATGTTTAGTCAATGTCGTTATTTTAGACTTGTGATGGCAGATGGTCCAAACTGTGATCTTATGGAAGTAAACTCTGCAACTTTTGCAAACTATGATTGTTCAGTCCATAAGTGTTATAAGCGATCTCTTGTGTAATAAAGAATGATCAAACCAACTGACCAGGCCCGATTTCCATGTATGCGTTTCCGCCGGCGTAGAAGTCGGTTTGATGCAAATGTAATGGGCCGCTTCCATGGGGGCCCTAAACGGCGAAACGCGCAGGGTAGCTCCGCCAAAACGCATACATGGAAAACGGGCTTTACACAGATTTCCGATCAACGATGTATTATTATGTTAGCGAAAACGCGCTCTGGAAAACGGGCTTTACATAGATCTCCCATCAATGATGTATAGTTATGTTAGCACGAATGACGTAGGCTACTTTCAGTTTGATAGTGTCAGAAACGTCAGAATCTATGGACCATGAATTTGGCCCCAAGCGTTACCCATGCCCCACATGTTGTCCCTGTTAGTGTTGTTGCTGTTCGTCTTCTTCTGGGGGGAGACGCTCGTCCAAACGAAGCCTCAGACTCCGCCAATTCAATTTCGACTGAATGAGATCTGGCATGTTTGTTTATTGGAAAATTGTGCATTGATTGCAGACTTCAGTTTTTGGTATGACGAAACAAAACCTAGATGACGTCATATCCGGTCCTTGTTTAAATCGTCCAAATGCTAATATAATATTGGATCATTTGAACTAGATATGTCACATATGTGTAATAAACGTTAATTACCTGTTACAATGTGTCAATTATAATATTCGGACTATCCTCGTGTATCAAAATAACTAGATATGTGTCATTAACATGTAGGCCTACATGTAACGGTATATATGGGCCATTAATATGTACATGTAACTGTATATAAATTGTAAATATGTTTGTAGATAGTTCCAGGCATTATGCGCCTTTTATTCAACTTATAAATAAAGGAGGGTGAATTTCTTAGACTTGTTGTAAATTTATGCATTTTGCCAGTTTTCTTGAATACAAGTTGTCGAGTGATTCCAGATGTGTACGCGACAAATCTGGAAATATAGTCTCTTAAATGTTTTTTGATGGGTAATATATCTTCAGAATCCGGATGATGCCACCTTGGCTCCCTTGGGGAAATTTAAATATTCAGGATGGCCACCATGAGACATTTTCTGTTTATTTAGTGGGGTAAAATATGCGACAGATTCTCTCGGAGGGTTTTTGGATGGTTTCTGTGAGAATTCGACCCGCTGAATCCAATGGCGGCTAATTCTGCTAGGGGGTCAAAGTAACTATTGGGGCTCATTTTGGAAGGAAGCTTATAATATTCCCTAAAAATATTTGTCATTAATTTTACCTCACTAAATTAAAGTAAATATCCAGAAAATTCCTCGGGGTGTCACGGTGGCATTATCCAGCAGGCCCCGAGTTCACAAAGCATTCTCAGACTTATAAAGAGTGATTGAAAGTTGAGTAAATTCTTAACTTAAGTCTAAGAATGCTTTGTGAACTTGGGGCCTGAATCGAAACATATTGAGGATAAATTATCCACCCTAAACCTACATTTCAATATATTACACAACTCTTTAGGTCACTTTAAGAGTTACTTCCAAAATAAACCTCCATTTTGTATTTAACCAACTAGCGGAATTAGCCATCAGCCATCGGGATTCAGCGGGTGGTATTGGGTAGTATTAGGTAGTATTGGGTAAATCGCCCCACCCTTATATAAACCTCTTTCATCCCAAGGTCCGAGATAATAATTTACGTGCACACCAATATTACACTGGAACTCGGTTTTTCGTCCCATCCGAACGACTAAACAACTGTCCTTGTCAGGCCCTCCGTCCTGCACTTTCAGATAAAGAATAAGTTCTATTAGTCGAATAGATGGGAAGGCTATGCTCGACGGAACATGAGATTCGGGGTAATCACACGCACACTTTCCATATTATAAAATCAATTCAGGCATGAATAAAATAGATCTTTAAACAGGTTTTTTCATTTTAATATTAAATTCATTTACAACAGAAAAACAAACCACAAATTCATTAGGACAGACAGAACTAATTATCCACTAATTTATTCGTGATATCGATGTAGAAAATATCACTGATATTATAAAGAAAGCTAAGTTAAGGGAGCCACGGTGGCTCAGTAAACAAGGGTTAGCTTACTAACCAGGGTATCTCAGGTTCGATCCCTGTATAACTAGAGACAATTTCCCGGGAATTTTCTAACCACGTTTCCGCTTGCCAGTTAAGCTTGACGGGGGATCTGATAACGAAGACTGTCTAGTTGTGTCGTTGAGACGGAAACCGAGGTCCCATGCATGTAAAAAAGGGCATTGACCGGGGAAATTCAATACGTATCCCTACCTTGATTAGCCCTGTAGGCCCTGTCTTGATTAGTCATGTAGGCCCTGACTTGATTAGTCCTGTAGCCATGCCTTGATTAACCCTGTACCTGCAGAAATGTACGTAGGACATTAAAACCCATTTCTTTTCATTTAATTAACTGGCGACTTATTTGTGCGTATATTAAATTCAATGAGGTTTAACGTCCTATTTTTCTGCACCGACTGGGATATTTAAGACGGGTATCTGGGGTAGTGACAGTTGGGCTCTGACAATGGTACGGAAAAAAGTGCTTAGGAAAATGGTATATTTTAACTGGCATCATTATTATGGAAAATTCAGCTTGATTCATGCCCCTATATGATAGTCCCTAAATGATCAAGTTTGTGTCAAGTAGACCCCCTCCCCCCACCACCATCAATATCCCCTGTTTGTCTGCAATTGCTCATTTCAGGTGGAAAGGTAAATTAAAACGTTCTATTGAGTCAATAATAAAATCAGCTTACACTCCCTGTCTACAATATCCCGGATCAAATACAATTTATCTGATATCAATCAAAATGTCAAGGAAAATGGATTGAAAATGCACCACTGAGTTAAAGATGCATTAATTATGAGATAAATCTGCCTATTGCAGATCTTTCGTTTGACCTCAAATGTTATGTACATTATTAATTAGATATTTAATCATACAATAAACCAATAATCAACTCTCTAGATCATCGGATGATTGTGATATTGAACGTTTTGAAGATGTTACCGACAATGCACCGGATAATGTACCATCCTGTTAGGCCAGTTCGTTAGGCCAGATCAATCTATTTTTAGGGCCTGCCGACGTAGACATTGACAAAAATGGAATAAAATTGAAAATTGCCTGTTTCATTTTTATTTTTTCTTCCGAAATACACATTTTAACAATGAAATTAATATCTATGCACAAATAAGTGACCCCAGACTTCATCAAAATAGTAAATTATCGCTAACATCCATTATATTTTCCCTGTCATACGATTTCTCCAGAAAATGGCGTCCTGTAAGTCTTGAAATCAACAAAAGGTTATAATAGAACTTAAAGATATTGTCCCGCGTATAAACTACTGGGTGATTTGATGATATATTTGGACTAAAATCATATTCAACTAATTAATCTATCAAAAAATTGCTTCAGATCCCTCTCAAAATCTATTTTTAGAAGTCATGTAATTTGAATGAGAGAGGGCCGATTTTCAGAATGTATTTGTTGTTACTTACTGTCCATTTGTCATACATATTGAAGCCTAAGTAAATTCTTGAATTATCTTCTGCTAATTTTTTTCTCTGGAGTTTAATTGGAGAGTCTTTTGTATGTTAAACCCCTCAGCGTTCCCAAAAAAGCTTAACCATTCGACAAGATATAACGAGCGCTCATTAAGTCAAGCTAGCAGACAATACCCTGATATTTTTGCCCGGGGCTTGCCTCATGGGTGTTTTTCGGGAAATCCAGTATTGTTTCTAATAAGATTGGGCGTCTCTACTTTCCATTTATACAAAACATACCATACTTTTATTGGAAATAACCTTATAAATACTTTCATGGGAATGTATCTTTAATAGAAGTATGTAAACACAACAATCTTCTGTCGTTAAATAAACATGACAGTTCCTGATGCAAGCACCTGTCAACATTTACAACATTTGACAACCTCTGTAGACAGAACAATTATTCCAAATATAAACATGTTTTACACCACGTCAGTTATCGGAAGTGTATTCAATGATTCATGCAATCAGATCACAACAGGCCAAGGCCATTCTCAACCAATGAAATATGGGGCACGTTTATTACAACTCAGATGGTGTGTGTGTGATGGGGGGGGGGGGAGGCATTAAGTGACTTAAAAATTGCTTAAAAACTCCTCTATATTAGGCTTTAGTAAAATAATCATATTGTAATATATATTTGTATATCTGGGTTTTTTTTACATGATCGATTTTGTGGATATTTTTTGATATAAAAAAGACATGTAGGAGATTCTCAAGTTTTCATATAAGTTTATATATTTCTTTCTTGTTATTATGCTACATCTGAACAACCTATTCAAAATCAGTTTTATTTTTATTCCCTGCTTCGAAATGGATAAAGGAATTTTTTCGACCGAGAAACAGAAAAATAAATTGGTGGGACCTTATCCAATTATACGTATAGAAGCGTTTAAATTGCGTCACAACAAAGGCTTTAGCATGATAGAACAATGGTATAACTCTCTACAAGTTTATTCAAAATCACCATTAATTGATCAGAGTGTTTATAAGCCGATTAAAAGGTTTTCGGTGGCAGTAAGCTTATGCCAGTCGTAATAATACTTGTCTTGTCTTAGCGATGTTAACTAAAAGCAACGCCGCGCCGGGCGCGATTTCTTGCTTTTTTCAATTCACATCGTTATCAGTTTAAAATTTCGTTTTCCTTGTCTTTACTACACTAGGATCTGTGTAAAACTATCTTACAAATAACAGAAGATTAGCATAATTGATAAGACCTTTATTGAGAACACGAAATAGACATAAATCGGGAGGAGCTCTATTCCAAGTCTGACTTGCTGTCGTTGTTTGTTAGTTGTATTTTACGTCCGCTTCCACCGAGGTAATATCACAGACTTGCTGTCAGTAAACGCCTGCTTTATATAGCGTCTAACAATTACGCCCGGCCCATACCGCTACGACTACACACAACCCGACAGAACTCAGCGTCTTGGGTAGTTTTAAAAAAAACATCGGGTCGCGTCTTTACTTCACTTGCCTACAACGGTAAGAGTCCACACAGGCCCGACTCTCACAGATTATGCGTCGTGAGTTACGCCACTTCCCTCTAGCGAGACTCATCCTCTCTCTCTTCTGTCCAAAAATCTGCCATCTTGAATTTCCCCGGGAAAACAAGGAGCACATGACCTGCACAGTCACATGACTAAATGTTACTCTCTGATTGGCTAAACAACAGTAAGACAATTGATCGTGTCGTGTGAGTGTCCACAAAAACACGATGGGTTACGACTGCATCCAACTGCATCCGACTACGACTGAACATGCTCAGTCGGGCCGACGGCCACAACGCGACGGAAATCGATTGAATCATGGTCGTGGGACTGTCCACACTGCACTGATTATCTGAGACAAGACGTTGCGTTGGGTAGAGTCTGGGCAAGTCGTGGCGGTGTGGGCCGGACTTTAGGGAAGATGGACAGGAGTGATCACCATATATGGTATTGTGTATTTATCAAATTATGATGTCTGTAATTACACTGCATATTTCTTTGGAAGTCGTTGTCAGGTCAAGGTATGATGAACTGGCCACTAATGCATTCTCTTTGAATTTCTGTCGAATTATACTCGGATCACGTGTAGCTTGTAAAGAACATATTGAATAAATTAGTTGTTTAATAAGACCGTGCCTTAACAGAAGTTTATAGAGAGTTTAAACGTCAACTTCAGGTATAGATCACTTTGTCACATCTGGAAGAGTTGTTATATTACCCTCGTTCTTGTTGATGTGATCGATTAGCCAATGAAACGGTCTGTTACGACAAGTTCTTGGCGTGTCTGTGCATTGAACTGTGGGTATCCCACTAGAACATCAACGCTGATTGGTTAATCAAATGTCTGATGTCATATAGTCAAAAGTCGTTCGTATGACCCCTGACGCAACCTCCCACTACAACCGGTCAAGTATTCATGTAGTGGAGGTCATCGAGAATATAAAAAACAAACGGAATATAGATCTGTATTTTAATCAGATTGTATAAAATGAGATGGCGAATTCACTTCGGTTTCCGGTCTGTACATGGCATGTGCGCTCTTAAAGTTCAAGCTTCAATTTTCGGTGTTTCTACAACTGCGCACGACAATGTAAACCGGAAAACCAAGAGAAAAAATTTCGCTTCTGATTATTTCTTGCATTCGCACATTAAACTCTTAAAACCATCATATATGTTTTATCAAGACTGTCACAGTTGGCCGTAGATTAAGTAGGCCCTGCAGAAATTTGGCTAATATCAGTATTACATGAGTTCCTTCTTGCCTTCGCGTTAACTAATGCGAAGCCTGGTTAACACTGCTTGTTGATGAAAGAATATTATCACATGGGCTATACTATATACCGGAAAACACCGAAAAACACCGGAAAACAACGGAAAACACCATGTTATACTGAATACCGGATTACACCGGAAAAACACTAAATACCGGAAACACACTAAATACCGGAAACCACCCTAAATAGGTAACCCAGAGAAGGGCTATTCTATAAACCGGAAACTAACCCTAACCCTAACCCAGGCACACAGAGGACCAGACTCCCGGTTAGCTATTTAGGGTACCAGTCTCCGGGTTACCTATTTATGGTATTTTCCGGTGTTTTCCGGTATTCAGTATAAAATGGTGTTTTCCGGTTGTTTTCCGGTGTTTTCCGGTATATAGTATTGCCGTTATCACATCCTTCTTATTTTATAGAGATGAAGAGTCTTACATAGAATGGACGACAAAGTTACTGGTGTGCTTATGTTACCTTGCCTGGTAAACTACCTCTGATGACGAAATACTTGTTTTATAGAGAAAAAGCTACTGGTGTGCTTATGTTACCTTGCCTGGTAAGCTACCTTTTGTACTTTAAATATGTACCACTACCTGTTGATGAAATAATTTAACACACCCTACCTGATTTATAGAGATAAAGCTACTGGTGTGCCTATGTTACAGTGCCTGGCAAACTACCATTTCTTTTACATCATCAGCGGGGTTGGATTGTCCGAATGGTTAGCACGTGCGTGCTGTATCATACGGCCTGTCATTGAGTCAACTGGCGTGGTTTCGAATCCTCGGTTGTACGTGACAAAGAGTAGGGTCGCCTGTCCAACCTTGTGGGTTTTCTCCGGGTCCTCCCACTGCTAAAGACCCCTACGCGCCAGCGAATTAGTGAAATAAAATTAAACCATATGTTAGTCCCGAAATGACCTAGTTTGTGTCGAGTGGACGTTAAACCCCATTTCTCCCTCCCTCCCTTTTCACGCTTTTAGCTTTTAGCTTTTCTTCCTGGTACCGCTGACACCGTATACAGTCCCAACACACAAAATGAAGATTAAGTATCTTCTTAGTTTTAAGATTGCTCTCTCTCTCTCTCTCTCTCTCTCTCCATCATCAGGCATGATAAAGAAATTAAGTTTTTGAAGGCACGTGTTCGTATAGACATTTTTTTATTATGCAATCAATTTTTTTTATTATGCAATCCATTACCCCATTAAATATTCTAAAGAAATCTATAATTTCTGTTTTACCTTGGATACATAGGATAAACGTCACGGTTTAACTTGGGCTTGGTGCGTTTTATATTGATTGCCTCAAGAAGTTTCCGGGGTTTCTTCTGGTGGTGGTATACTGCAAGGGTTCCTGTTCGGCCCCATAGAATTCTATGATGTCCGTGGTTAATAATATGCTCTGCTACGGATGAAGAATTGGTGGAGGCTAGTGACTTGTGCTCTTTTATTCGTACATCGTGTAGACTTACTTACACAGAATTCAAGTATATTTATTGGTCAATAAATTAAATCACCATGATAGATGGTATAAGGTTTCATCTGATTTGATTGTATTGTATCAGTTTCAACAAGCACAGAGTGGAATTATTGACGAGAACAATCCAGACATTGACCGTAGTTACGGTGTAATGGCGACTGATTGGCTCGCATATATAAATAAATGAACATATTGACGTAAATAAGTGATTCTTTGTTTTATACTAGTTGTTTATTTAATACAAAATGAGAAGGTATACCTGTTGAATAGATATATAATTATCGTTACCTGTATACCTGTAATTAAATAACAGGTATACATGAAGCATACCTTAATTAAACAATAGGTGAATATGAAGACAGTCTGTAAGTGAATGACCACTGATTTACAATAAAGTCCAGACTCTGTGCAGTCTCTTTAATCAATTCGCTAATAGAACGACAATCAGATCGTATTTGTGGAGTTCCACTAATTTTTGTCTTAGATCCAGATCAGTAACATTCAATTATCTCCTTAGTGTATGGATATATGACATTTTGTGGGTAGCGAATTTATTTTTAAAAAAATGTTTTATATAAATTTGTTCCTGATATTTGTGGCACAATGGACTACTTCATCAACTGGTAGGCTAAGTATTTTATTATTTTAACATTAAAGATACATTATGTAAGATTTAGATAAAGAGCTAGCCATTCTTGCTATAATCGTTCGAAATTAAATAATATAAAATGAATAATTTAAACATTTCATTCAGATTACTCTATTGCGAGCGAAGATATTAGCCTTTGCAGGTTTGACAAGATGTGTGCAATAATTTCAACCACCGTAGCTTAAATCAAAATATGGCTGAATTGTTCTAATCTATTTAATATTGGACAAATCCGATGCCACCGAGAGTTGATTATGGCCTGGATAAGTTAATTAATGTCTAATTAATAATTCAGAAAACATTTAAGGCCTAAAGAAAGACCTGCAATAGGCAGATTTGGTTGTTTAAACAACACTGGATCTTATTTACTGAAAGTGTTATGTGTGTACTCCTAAATGTTTGGTTTGGGGTTTTGTAGCTTTTTAAAAGTCCTTTTATGTTGTAATTTAGGGTGACTCCGAGCAGTAACATAGCTATCAGGAATGGGTCGAAGAACTCGGTCGATTTTCTGGTAAAACACAAAAGAAAATATTTACATAGCACGCACGGTTCTTAAAATAACAAATGCAACGTTTATTAAAATAATATCGATTTCAATCACTCTGAAACGATTTTAGTTGAATTCATCTCCCCTACGAAATTTTTTACAACATTATAAGTGCATTGTTTAAAATTATAACTATATAAAGAGTTTAATAATTATATAAATATAAGCTTTAAATTTCAAGGAAGAATGTATAAAATCAAAGAACTGTATAGTCACAGAGTAAAAATTTACTCTGTGGTATAGTGCAGCTACCGTTTTATCACCACTAGCGTCCTCTGTTGCCATAATATTCAGGAAAGATGAATTTGGAGAAATGTTTTTGACATTGGTTTTGCGAGATTGGTATTTGGAGAACTGTATTTTGAAATTTGCTGTTCAAAATTTGTGTTTCGTTGTAAAATTGGAATTCATTTATTTTATTTTTCAGTTTCCACATGTACGAAGTTTATTGGTGAGCCAAATTTAATTGCTACGGTGATGGTAGAAGGTCGATGTATGTATGGTTTTTCTGTTGGTTATCCGTATAATGCTGCCAGGATTCTGTGTGAATCAGAAGGAACCCAACTTGTTACTTTACAATCTGATGCAAAACAAGAAGCGGTGTGGACAGCTCTTAATGGTATGTTGTACATATACTGTTTCATAATTTCCATAATTCACTTGTGCGCAGTTTCTTTAGCATGGGGGGTGGGGGAGAAACCAAGTGAGGGTGGGTACTGGCTGGAAATCGAAACAACAATCCTTGGCCGAAGACGGGCCTTTTGATCAAAATTTAAAACCCATACGTTTGATCAGGACAACGGACCGGACGCAAAAAACAATGTTCCGTGTACACATTGGCGTGGAAAGATCTCTTGCAGTTGAAATTCTATAGGTGCAACTGTATGGGCGAAATTACCCTCATAGCACACTGTATGGTATCCTCAGTGACCTCATTCCGTTCCCCTTCATTAACCTGTGGGTTCTTCCATGGGAGAGACACGTATCCAAATTATCTGCCCTTGATGATTGTGCTATTTTTATCAACGAATCAAAAAATTCGTTAAATACATAAAAACTGACATAAAACATTTTCCCCATCCAGAGATGTTTCAGGACATCTTTTGTCACTTTTCTTATATTAAATTTCTTGCAAACTTTGTCATAATCGACCGAAAAAGTCGCCATATTGTTGTGAACATAATCATTGGGACTAAGACTGGTTTGTAAACTGTAAACGATCAAGGACAAATATAAGGCGTTTCAGATTGGGTGGCTTTCTTTGTGATTTAATGAATTGAACATTGTCAAATTTCGTTCTGAGGTTGTCGTTTGATGCCATGATTGTTTTTAAAAAGGTTTGGATGTTGGGGGTTATAGGTAGCAACAAATGATATTTTACTTTAATAGCCCTCAATGTTTGGATATCAATTGCCAAAGCCTTATTTATCCCAACTATAGTGTAACGTCCAGACTAAAAAGAAACCCTACATTCGTTAACATATTTTAGGCGCCTGTAATAAATGGACAGAATGGTATGATCGAGATAATGTATCAGGAACTGGTGATTTGGAAACTCTTACAATTCTTCGTGAAGAGAATCCGGGCCAGATTTGTGAACAACCATTAGCAATAGATGCTCAATTATTAGATGGTCGACCTTATACTGCTAGTGGTGAAATAGTTACCATTAGTCCAACTACTGGTTTAATTTGTAAGAATAAAGATCAGATTGATGGAATATGTGATGATTATAGAGTTAGATTCTGCTGTGATCCAAGTAAGTTACCTTTTACACTCTTACAGTACATATAATCTTACATGTCACCAGACATATACCCACCAGATTAACTATAAAATTAGTGTTTGACTTTCTGATAAACAGGGAGGGGGGGGGGGGGGGGCGGGCGAGTGGTTAGCACGTGCGCGCTGTTTCTTAACGTCTGTCATTGAGTCAAATGGCGTGGTTCTGAATCCTCGATTGTACGTGACAAGGAGTAGGGTCGTCTGTCTAACCTCGGGGTTTTCTCGAGGTCCTCTGGTTTTCTCCTACGGCTAAAGACCTCTACGCGATGGCGAATTATTGAAATAAAATTGAATCATATGTTAGTCCCAAAATGACCTAGTTTGTGTCGAGTGGACGTTAAACCCCATCTCTCTCTCTCTCTCATTAAAATGAGGGATTAACAGAAATATAAGAATAATGGAAACGTGTAATTGAATGAATGAAAAATGAACGAAGGAATTATTGAAAGAATAAAATAGAAACAGTTCATAAATGTATCACTATTATAGTATTAATTTACAATTACTAAAGAAACACATCAACAAACATGACGTTGTCATAAATAGCGTCCAAACACTAGCATAGTGTGTCCGCTTCGCCGAAGCATTCGCCCGATTGCAGAATTATTTAGTCAATCACTACTCACCATCCACTCATATCGAGAAATCACGCAAATTGAAGATTATGTGTCTCCGCCATTATTAATCATGTGACGTGAAAGGTGATGCAATCGCCAAGTGTGTCCACACATTCGGCCGAATGAAAATCGGTGCCGATTGATTTGGCCGAATGATTCGGCCAGTGTGTCCACATGTTCCTACATTAATGTCTTGTTAAAATAAAGCAGTTTTGGGGCTAGTAATATATGTCTGTATTGTAATAACTACATTACCAATAGAAAAATATGTTTTTAAAACTTTTAAAAAAAATTGAGCAGTAAATGGGACATATCCTTGCGTTATCCCCAATAGGTTTCAATTTCGATCAGCATTGGATGGGACTGAAAAAAAGAAGAGGTATATGGCAATGGAACGAAGATGGTGTTTTAATAGATGTGACGTCAACACGATGGGAGAATGTCCAAGGTTCAAATAATGTCGCCTACACCATGTCTTCACAGGGTATATATTTATGGAAGATGACGAATACTGATAGTCGGTATAAACCTGTATGTGAAGAAATCTCAGGTATGTTTAAAATATAGTCTCGACTTGAGGTTTATAAATTTGATGATGTGTTTCGTTGAGCACAAAAAGGTTATTGGTTCTACCCTTTAGAATGACAGATCTGTTACGGCCACAAGGAATATGAATGAAATCGCCCAATCGCTTGTAACTGTTGACATTATACAAGCGTGGACATAGATCACTCGGCAAACCTCAGCAGACTCCAGTATCCTACATCTAGCATCATATCAGCTCTGTGACGATGGATGTCCGCCATTGGAACTACTTTCAAGTTCCCGGATTACAGTGGCGTCGCACACGGCATTTGAGGGATTTTTTTTATCGTATAAAGCATTCATAGTCTGAAGCTGTTTTAAACGAGGACAACTTTGCTGTGAAAAATCTACACACTCTTCGAACGGCGCAATTTTGAGACACGTTTTCCTAAAAAGTAAACCGATAACGCATCGCAATTGTATAGGTGTAGGTACATATCACCTACCGTCATACAGCCGAGGCTAGATGTAGAGTACGGGAATCTGCCGAGTGGGATACAGATAAGACGGGTGATTTAAGGGGGAAATGGTGGAATGGTCAAGGCAGTCGAAATGCGATCTGTGCGTCCCTCTACGTAATTTAAAACATCACCACACGGGATGGGAGAGACCATTGACTATGGATACCCTGCCGTTTAAGATAGGTACACTAGTTTGCCCGTCCCATACAAATTCTCGTGCACCCATGAATGATTGGTATATATTTCCAACTGTTGATTTGCGAAACAATTATCATCATTTATTTCTAATTGGTCGTTTTATACAACTATAACTTTTATTGAGGCAGTCATAAGTAACCTTTTCGTAAAGGTGACGTGCGATTGTCCCCGAACGTAGTTTTAAAGTCAACGATTGGTAAAAATTAAAACAATAATTCATGGGCAAGAAGTTTTGATATATTTTCTTTAAGCATATATCTATAATGTCAATAATTTAAACAAATTAATTATTCAAGAAGGAAGTTAAACTTCATTTAATTCGTGTCCATTCAGCAATTTGGACTTCATAATGGCTGAGATTTTAATATTTATAATAAATATAAATTGTAAAACGTAAATATATAAATAAAAATTAACTATCTTGCAGATACCAGCAGCAGTGCTATTCCGGTATCTCACACAGAAACCTCAACTGTTGCGGCTCCTACTACGACACCACCAGGTAAATACAAAACATTAAACTAACATTGAAACGAACTTGTTCTCAAGGTAACATGTACTTTAAACTTTGTAACATAGAACCGTGAAACCAAGACAAAGAAGATGTTGTAATTATATGGTGTAGTGCGATTAAACGTCGATATTATAGTAATGGAAATATTTGATCTCACGTGTTTAAATACATTTGGGTGAGGATAAGTGGTGGGGGCGGGGGTGTGATAGAGATGAATATTATACTGATCTGTATACTGAAAGAGATTAGTAGATTGCACTTAGTCATTTTCATACACTCACATTTCATGTAGCGGTAAACTGTTGTCAGGGTCGCCAAAAACTTACAACCGCTTCAAAATTCTGTTTGTTTTTAGATATGCCTTTTGGTTATCAAGCCTATCGAAATTCAGACGTTGGGTCTTAAAACCTTAACGTTAAAGTCGCCCCTTTACAAAAAACCTACTGGTCGACGTATAATATTCTTTGTCTGACAGTGCTATGGTCACATCAAGAATTGCGGAGGGGCGGCACTATAATACGGCCTACTCTTATATCAGGAGGGGTCTTTTACGTGCACGCCAATGTGTACAGGGGACCTCGGTTTTTCGTCCCATCTTAACGACTGGACAGCTGTCCTTGTTAGGCCCTCCGTCCTGCATCACTGACAAGGGAGAACCACGCTGGGTAATCTGGATGAACTTTCTCGGCCAAACAGATTACCGGACTTTATTAGTAGTAATTAGGCTATAAAATGAAATGGGGTTTAATGTCCTACTGTTCTGCACCGACTGGGATAATGAGGACAGTGGTTTTGAAGTATAAATACCGTTGCACCTCTGCTCGTATAGCTTGACGATATATTCCGCCCCATTTTAGTTTCCCTCTAAATACTAATCCATCGCGTACTTCTCCCTGGCCTGTCGATAATAATTGATTCTTACACAACGATAGAAAAAGAGTAAACCCTCCAAATATCCTTTACAAAATTGCGGCGTAGTAATTAAAGGCAATTCACCAAATCCTAAGCAGGTAATATAACCGCCATGGTTATGCAGATTCCTGCATCGGTTGTATTCTTTCCTTATGAGACTCTCAGTATAAAATTTCCTGTGCACAATAAGGATGATATAACGGCGAATAACCAATGTTCTGCGATATTTTTTGCCGAAAGATAGATTGTTTCTAACGTTTTGTCCAATCTGTTTCACAGAGGGTTACGAAAGTCTTCTAATATCTCTGTAAAAGGTGACTGCAGCCTTCAACACGTGACGTCGTATCACGCGGCGTCAATCATTGGCTCAATGGCGCGTGAATTGTTTACACGAAACGTTACTGGTTCGGGCAGAATGGTGTCTTTTATTCCTTTTAATACCCATTCACACGCAATGGCGGTGGCGTCATTCCGGTCTACTTTACTTACCCCTGGGTTTATCCATGGGGTATTCGCGTATTCAAATTATCTTCCTTGATCGTAGCTTGATTCTACGAACAAATCAAAAAACAGCTTATAAACCAGTTTTAGCTTCATTGCTTACGTTCACAACACTATGTCGACTTGTCTGTTGCAACAAGATGTGATTTACTTCCTTTCGCAAACTTCGTTTGTATAAACGATTTTGTTTGATTGGTCGAAAAAAAATAGCACCATCATCAAGAGAAGATAACTGGAATACACGAATTCTAGCGGCGTGGAACGGAATGAGACCACTGAGAATACCGAGGATGCCCAATCGTGAGAGAACTATCCCAGAGTTCTGAACATCAAGCGGTTCAACACAACGAAGCCATAAATTGTGTCAAATCCTCCATGAATATAGATATACGTCAACTGCCGTAATAAATAACAAATTATGAAAAAATATTTTTTGTTTTTCAGTAACAAAAGAGATGTCAGTTTTGTATGACCGTCACTTGCAGACGTTAAATAATGTGGTCGTATATAAAACTGTGACTGCTGTCAACGCTAACCACTGTGCTGTGCGATGTTTAATGTTTAGCCAATGTCGTTATTTTAGACTTGTAGTGGCAGATGGTCCAAATTGTGATCTTATGGAAGTAAACTCTGCAACTGGTGCAAACTATGATTGTTCAGTCCATAAGTGTTATAAGCGATCTCTTGTGTAATAAAGAATGATCAAACCAACTGACCAGGCCCGTTTCCCATGTATGCGTAGAAGTCGGTTTGATGCAAATGTAATGGGGCCGGTTCCAAGTAACCGGCGAAACGCGCGCGGAAATCCGCAAAAACGCGCACGTGAAAAATGGGCTTTACAATGATGTATTATTATGTTAGCACGAATGATGTAGGCTACTTTCATTTTTAGTCAGAATTTTTGGACCATGAATTTGGACCCAGGTGTTACCCATGGCCCATATGTTGTTTTTGTTAGTGTTGTTGGTGTTCTTATTCTGTAGTAAATTGCGCATCGATTGGCGGACTTCGATTTTTGATATGACGAATCAAAACCAAGATGACGTTATATCCTGTCCTTGGTCAATTGTACACTCGTACTTGTTTAAATGGTTCAAATGTTAATTTAATATCGGATACTAGATATGTCACACGTGTGGAAAAAACGTTAATTATCTGTTAAAATGTGTCAATTATAATATTAAGACTATCTTCGTGTATCAAATTAAACTAGATATTGACCATTAACATGTAACTGTATATAAATTGTAAATATGTTTGTAGATGCGCCTTTTATTCATCTTTATGGTTTGGATTTATAAATAAAGGACAGTAAATTTCTTAGACTTGTTTAATTTTATGTTTTTTGCCAGGGCTGTCATCTTTCTTTACTTGAATACTAGTTGTCCAGGTGTGTACGCGAAATTATTTTTTTTCGTTCTTTTTAAAGTGACTCCCGAAAATGAAATCGAATATTCTTTTTTTAACACATTAAATTTATATTTTAACAAATATGGGCAACGTTCGTGTTGACGGGTCAGTCTCTTTAAAATGAACTGGTGTGGATAAGACGGGGTTATACCGGATATTAGTCAGGTGATAATGACAGGAGCGGATATAATTTATTTATCATACCGGATGCTGTTTGACACAGTATCCATTCAGTCTGAAAATAGAATAAGAAAAGATCTTGACATTTAACCCTAGACATCCTTAATGTGTCAATTTATATAATGTATTTATTGCCTATTTTATCTAATTCTTTTTAAAAAAAAAAAACATAATTGAAAATAATTCTCTTTAGTCATTAAGAACACCTTACTATATCAAGTTGTACATATCTTTCTTTGAAAAAACATAATTTGATTTTTAACAAAAAAGTCGGCAGAAATAATTTATTTGTAACCTATCAGCGATGTACTTCAACACTGACAAGGGGAAACCACCTCAGAAAAACCCAATGAACTTTCTCGGTCAACACCGCGATCGAACACGGGACCTTCAGGTTAACGAGTCAACGTCTAAGTCACTGATCCACTGTGGCTCCTAATAAGAGAAGTATTATGGCGTTCACACGATGTGTTATCTGCTATATCTACTTGAAATACAACGGTATTTCACTTCAAGATTACTAGAAGGGCGCTGTGCCGTTATTTATCATCGTCGAGTATCTTTAATTGTCAGCCATAATTTCCGAATTTATTCATAGATCTACGGATACCGACAAAATCTATTTATTTCAAAAATAAAAATGGGGTTTAGCGTCCTACTTACCTGCACCAACGAGGCTAATAAAGACGGATTTTATTTCAGACAAAACGGTCCTTGAGTAGTTGATTAAGGGGACGCAACTCCTATAGGTTTAAAGCATATTTCAATGTTCTGTCAAGAATTAACACGTGCTAGCCAAATGTCAACCAAGATTTATGGCAGTTTGACTTTATGTCTATTTTCATCATGACCTATCAATGTCAGATATTTTCGACTTTATTCACAAAACACATCAAACGGATAAGGCTTTAAAATGTAATGAGACTGACAGTTAACAGTTATGACAAAACCCCGAAAAAATGCTTCTTTAGTTACACTTTTAGGTTAATAATTGAATATGAATGTCAAAAGTGTCTGTTATGAATTCCAATTATCCAAAAATCTCAGGTAGGCCTAAATATCTTACTACAAATATGCCTATTAATAATACCTAAAAGTTTGATTATCAAACAATTGGACCAAAAGTGGAAGACATATGATCAGATCACAACTATTGCTAACTAGAAGAGTTATTAAAACAATTGGTGCGGTGTATTTATTTTTGGTTTACTATTTACAAATGTATGTCATGTTCTATGATGTTAAATAGATAATTACAAAAAACGAAATCGTATCGTCGACTTGACAAAATAGTCAAGGTCAAATCCATTACCTCTTAGAATACAGTATAATAGTCATATAGTCAAATCAATTCAGATCGGTAAAATCCTCTTAATTGTATTTATTACACAATTAATACTTGTGAAAATAAGCAAACAAAGTAAACCATTTCACTAAAAATAGCAAAAATAATCAGATATGTGTGACGTTAAATTGGTGACACATAAATAATCTAGAGATTTACTCATAGATCAGCGATTTCCTGGTTAACCTTAGTCAGATTTCAGATTCATACCTTTTCATAATTATGAATAAGCTTATTACACATCGGGTGATCGATATCAATCGATTAATTCACGGTTATGGAAAGTCATAATAGGACCATAATGATTTGTTTTTAATACTTGTGTATACTGTGTGTGCGTAATGCAAGACATCTGTAACGCTGATAAATGATTATCGATTAGGTTGTAAAAAACGTGATTCGCTGCGTTTGAATTGGTACTTAAAACAGGAAACGACCTACTACGGTCTTTTCCATATTGTATCTATTTTTGTGGACTGTACAATTGACAATACAACTCCAAACAAGCCAGAACACGTGTCCTATTCAATTTCTATCGATACAAATAGAGCTATTGTTGAATTTATAAATATTGAAAAATAACTTCAATGAGGTCCTGGTAATCGGAAATTGAATTCTGGACATGTTGCTGCATGAATATTTAACTGGGTTTCTCGATCAGAGGACATCGACTGAGAGGAGTTCGATTCTACAATCGTATTAATGCACTTTCTTCCACATAGCCTTCGTGATGCATATTTATATGTCTGAATTTACTTTCTTTTATAAGTCTATAATATTATACGTTTTCGAAAATTTAGTTGACAGCCGAACGGTATATTTTTGGTAACAATTTTTACCATTCTATCTCACGATTAAAAAGTGCAGTAATAATTACCCATAATATGTGTAACAAACTATTTATGATTTAACGTATTATGTAGTTAATGGCGTGATTAAATTAATAAATGTGAAACCGGTGGACCTGGTCGCCATTACGCAATTCCGTACCATTTAATAACTTTTGCTGGCAGTGTGGCACGTCTGTTTCGGCATCCAACAACCGTCATCAAATTTTAGTAAACTGACAGTCTTGCTTCGAAATATGTGCGCACACCTATAACTGGAATATTCTAGTTTGAATTTGATCCCATGGTGTTTAAATGGTCGTAAATATATTCAAAAGTTCCAAAATCAGAAGACAACTCAAGTGATACTCTCTGTTTCATACTTTACAGAACTCTCTGTGTTTGCCCTTGTTAAACACCATAGTATCAAGGAAACAATTGTTACTGCCATGTGAGATTTAATGCAATAGCTTAAATTTATAGCAAGCTAAAAAAAAAAATTAAATTGAAGTAACGAATAAGTAGTCCTCACAGACAAGAGTTCAACTTTATCGAGAGTAACCGTTCTTGCTTGTTTTTAGTTTATTTATCTAAGCATGAGTATATTGTTTAGCTGTGTTCTATCTCTGTTATTGTTTATGTCGCATGTCGGTCTGACTCCCAGCTGATGATTTCAACTGCTGGTATTTTTCCGGTCTGATTGAACAGAAAGACGCTAAGAAAAGAAAGATGTTTGAAGGTTTATGTATAAACATGGATAAGTATACTTGTCTGGCTGATCTCTCTTATGTAACTTTTAGCATACACTGAATGCATCAGTGCCCCAAATGATGTGCAATAAGGCGTCATGTGCGTCCCATAAATTCTGCAAAACAAAAAGCCTTGAACTGTACATAGCGCGATGAATATAAAGGAAGACATAACACGCCATGTGGGTTATTTTAACGACACGGTGATGTGAATAGGTGAACGGGAAAAAAACAGTAAGTTAGATCAGGAATCGGCCTTGAAAAAGACAATAATCTAGCAGTTCAAACTGTACGATAAATCTGTGGTTAGTCTCTTACCGATTTGATACGGTTCACTGTCCAGTGGACTCAGTCAAAAACATCAGTTCCCTGTTTTGTTTTCGTACACAACCAGTTTTAGAACTTATAAAACAAGTTCATTTCTCATTTTACATAAATTCACATGTTTGTCGTTGTCTTTATATTATGATAATGGAACACCCTGTTAAAACTATTCAACACCCTACCGTTTATTATTATCAAAAATCTTGAACTTTGTGTTGTTTATTTAAATATTTATCACAGAGTCTACTTTCATCTTTTGAGTACTGTACGTATTGTATATTATGTATGTCTACCATTTTACGTACAAGGATGACACAGCTTAATTCTCTGCTTTTGCCAATAAAGGGGGTAGTGAGGTGTAACAGCATGCTATATAATATATTGTGTATTAAACCCGGATCCTTAAAGTTAATTACATTTTACCCCGACTTCTACAGTTCAGGTGGTGTTTTGTCTGATTATTTATCTTGATACCCTTCCTGGAGATTGCTACTTTTAATCTTATCTAAGCAAACAATACACGCAAACTACTTTGGCAGAGACCAAAGAAAAACACAATTGAGACAATTCCTATATTTCGTCTGGGAATTTTTAAGACTGCAGGTATTCAGGGTCTGGTAGCCATATTGGATTTGTTTATTGTTTTAAACATACACTCCAAAACTACCAAAAACCCAAAGACATTTTCGGCTCTTAGCACATCTACATTGGAGTGTCCAATTATTTTTTAAAGGAAAGTCTGTAGGTCCGGATGTCAGATGTAATAATTTATGCATTTAAATTAAGTCAAAGCAACAGGACATGAATAATTCAGACATGCTTCGCTGAGCTTATGTAATTGTACGTTTCTATGGTTGTCAGTATTTTAATGTATATTTACAAGCTGAAATGTAAATGAATGCGCTATATTTAAATGCCCACAGCACGTACTACGATGACATACGATATGGTTCAGGTAAACCTATCCTTTAAAGACTTTAATGTCACTCAAGAACGATTGAAAACTACACGAACCCCGAACGGCACGAACTCCGAACATTAAACGTAATGAAATCTGGTTTAACGTCCTACTTTTCTTCACCGACTACGCTAACGAAGACGGACATACGTCATACAGTATGCTATGAGGTAGTCTCTAAACCCCCATGCAATGATGATATACAAACAATATAACATTTGGAATGTAAGTCCTTGGACCTAATATTATGAAACGTGGAACATGAACTATGATGTATCACAACCATATATAGTATGAACCATGTACATAATAAACTGTAAAACATGAACCTAATATTATGAAACGTGGGACATATATAGAATGAACCATGTACATGCAGTGCCATAATAAACTGTAAAGCACGAAACATTTAGTGGGCGAACAGTAATTACAGACCGGGCGGTGCACGAAAAGAACCATTAGAACTAGATCACAATGGCAGAACTAGAATTTCAGAGCACGGGACTATACGGTGTCAGCGCACAAACAATAAGCATGAACAATGCAGAGTCTGAATCTAGGTACCAGGAAGAAAAGCTAAGAGCATGACAAAGGGAGAGAGGGAGAGAGGGGGTTTAACGTCCTCTGAACACAAACTAGGTCATTGCGGGACTAACATATGGCTCAGTGGAAGGAAAACGGAGGATCCGGAGAAAACACACGAGGTTGATCATGTGACCCCTTCTGCTTGTCACGTCCAACCGGGGTATCGAAACCACGTCAGTAGTCTCAATGACCGATTGTCTGATACAACGGCGCATGCGCAAACCATTCGGTCATCTGCCCCCTTCCGTCAACAATATTGTAAAAGTACAGGAAAAAGCAATATGGCAAAGAATGTATAGCAAAATGCATGCATACAGGAACACAGAAAGACTGTATAGAAAAAATGTAAATTTTGTACAATACAAGATTATTTTATTGATTTGATACGATGTCGAGTCGACATTGATATTTAAAACCTCATGAATAAACGTAACTGAATATGACAATACCAAGTTCAATAATATTGACTAATGATCCAATGAGTCACAATGTTGTGTAAATAGAAATGTTTACAACGCACTAATACTCAATTAATCAATGCATATACAAAAGAATATACCTGTATAAACTACCTTGTATATAAATTTTATAAGAAATGAAATCAAAAGGGGGTTTAACGTCCCAGTGTTTAACGTCCTACTGGGCTAATGAAGACGGACATTCGCCATACAGTGTGCTCTGAGGGAAATTTTGCCTGGGCAGCGGCACTATGGCCTACTCATATACCGATTTCCAAATGCCAAGGGATCTTTGACGTGCACGCCAATGTTTACACGTTACCTCGGTTTTTCGTCCCACCCGAACGACTAGACAGCTGTCCTTGCCAGGCACTCCGTCCTGCACCACTGATAAGGGGAACCCACGTCGGAAAATCCCGATGAACTTTCTCGGCCAATGCAGAATATTATAATAACTATTTAATATTTTACAATATACCAAAACTATATGATGGATGTCGATAGTTTAAAGGATGGGATCACGCCGCCTACTTAATATACGTCACCAATAAAATATGTTACACATTCGTAAACGATTTTAAATTGAATATACGAGATATAACAGATAGGTGAGTTACCTGCGGCGAGCCTATTACCGGGTAGGGAAAATAGATTATACCTGTTGGCAATTCACTATATATTTCTTATTACACCTTTATACTTATATATACATACACAAATAATATAAACAAATCATAATATAAGACATATTGACGCGTGCAAAGTATATCTATATCACCACAAAATCAATTATATACCCCCACTTTTGTTGTTTTGTGTTTATAAATATATAGTTTATAGAGGTATAGAATGAAGAAGACAAGATTGGTGATTTATGAGGTAATAAAAAAGACCGCACAAAGCATATACATGTAGACTTGATGAATATCGCTCTACACATACACTGTCTGAACCTTTGTAATTGGGCGCAACTTTAAATTGTTGCACTGCAGGTAAAACTAATACAGGTAGAATAGAAATAGAAATACTAGGAAAATCAAATTAATATTATACGTGTGTATAATTTAACTGTACATGTACTTAGCCCCTAAAAAGTGACGCCCGGAATGTAAAAATCCCGGAGTTTCTAAATCGAACCCTAAATATCCCGTCCGTTGATAACTCGACTACCGCTACCCACCACTAAATTGTAAATGAAACAGGTGATCGTGGACAATAACTTTATTTGCATTAACAAAATGGATGTATGTACCAGTTTATCAAGCAAAGGGGGTTTGTTTTCCAAGTAATTCTAACCATCATAGGGGTCTGTTTGATCAAGAGACGGTATATTTACATAAATATTATAAACCCTTTCATTTCACTAATATCTAAACAATATACTGTGTAATTGGTAAAGGCGGTCTCCTTTACGGACTTTCCTGTCTTAAGTCTTGTCAAATACTTTCCCAGGCTTTGCATAATCTCAATGACGATTTTCTCAAGCACAATCAATATAAGTATACTATATATAGCAAGACATACATTGGGCTAATTATTAGATTTATATTGAATATTTATAGCTATATTTTCCTGGGAGAACATAAGTAAAATCCAAAATATATTCAAATGGTGTCATAGAGATTTAATATTACCTTTGTGTGATCCAACAAAGTCGATATACATTTATATGAATTCTCAAGGACTACTTATCTCTAGGGACTTATATCTCGAATTGAATATCTATTTACACATGACATGTAAGACATGAAAACATATTAGCCAGGTCAAGGGGTATGTAATTAGGTTAAGATTTTGTTGGGCCGCACGCTTCACAGAACAGATAAAACGAAAAACCACAAACAAAGCTTTGGGTTTTTTATTAAAAATTTGTTTTGTAGATATAATTTTTTCGAGTATGTCATTTTTGTCTACAATTGGATTGTTTTTGGTTGTGGAGTACACTTCAATTAATATTGCATGTGAACAGAATAAATAAGAAATATTTGGCAATGTATATGAAGTATTTATCTCGAAGAATGAAACGTGTAATTGCTTATTTCTTTGATATCAATTCTAAAGATGAATGTTATCTATATGATCAAAAATGTATTAATTTAATCGCCATCTTTTTTGTTCCCCATTTTTAGTCAGGGACACACCTAATTAAGTACATATTGACTAGATCCGTGGGTAAAAATATGGTGTAATTATATTATCCTCCTCCAAAATAATAATAAAATAAGACCGTGTAATTGCTATTTTATTTCTCTGGTAAGAGGGTAGCCTGGACAGTACCCACTCGTCTTTATAGAAAACTGATAAACAAGTTGATAAAAACATACGTACGGGTGTGGACTGACCACTCACGGGTCTGACAGACAACTTTGAGAGGAGTGGTTATCTAGGCATGAAGTGTCCTGTTGTGATTGAAATCAGGCCATCATCGATCAAACGCCGAGTTAAAGCACCATTAATAAAGCGACTGTCAATACATCTTCACAGTAAATGAAGAGAAAAGGACCTAACAAGTCCCCTTGTATAAAGCCATAACCTAAAGTTAATGCATCAAGTGTGTTATCTTGACCATGGTCCAGGCGAAGTGGACTGTGATTTATGAGGCCACTACACGGGTGGTTATTGATGGGGGATGTCCAGCTTCGTGAAACAACACAGTGACATGTCCAAGATGGCGTTGGGTGGAATTTATCTCAACTTTTATATAAGAGTAGATGGTGGAATCCGATATGTCTTAGTAAAGCCTTTTCCCGTGTCATTTTCCTTCAGGTCGCGTTGCTAAACGATGCTACGCCCCACTGACTCTAATTAAAGCTCTTCTGCCAAGAATCCACCTAACCGTACTTGAGATTTATAACCTATTCGTATTTCTAAATTATCATTGAAAATTTGCCGTTGGCTGTTCAGATTATATATAACAAGGAAGACAAAACACTATACATCGACATTATTTAAGTTCAATTAATGACCAAGTGATGATATTTTGTTTTCGATAAAAAGAATAAAGTGCAGGAGAAAGTGTGGTTTTAAACATGATGATCTCATATGAATAATGTGTTTCTGTCCAAAAAGATTATTAAGTCACCTTTAAACAATGTTAGACCAATTAATATTTCGCTTTCGACCTCAAGAATCATTAAATTTTAAAAGGAAAGAAGTGTTGCTTTAAACATGATGATGTCATATGATCAATAAAGTCTTTCTGTCCAAAATATTGTTTAGTAACCTTTAAACATTAGGTCTGCGTATTTAGATATATATTAGCTTAATATTTACTTTACCTATAAGGCCATATGTACACAGTGATGTAACTTTACTTTACTTATCAAACTATATATAGCCTTGGGTTAGGGTGGGGTTTATCTATTCCCAATGTTTACTCCTGAAAAGTGTGTTCTCTTTAAATGTATTATCCTAAAACCTAATAAGAAATAAGTGGAAAGGGTTGTTATGTCAATATGGCTTCAACGCTGCATCTAGATGTTTAAAATATCGAGTTTTAAATCATTTCAAATTTCAAATCTTTTAAACTGCAAGTATTATCATGAAAAGTCCTTACATATAAAACAAAAAATGGGATGCAGTTGAATAAACAGCTACTCCTTAAATAAATTATCTTAAGATATATAAGTCTATCTTGGTATAGAATATAACGCACCCACTCGGGTTTTATTCATATTGCGCCCACATACATTTTAAATGGATGATTATTAGTCTAAAATAAGCCGTGTTCTTATGACTTTATCCCTTGATAGGTGTGTGCGGATAATAGAATACCTTTTTGCTAGATGATTGTGATATGAAAATATCTATTCACTGTCAATGATGGGGAGTTAAGATACACTTCGAGATTAGATTACCTATATACCTGTAAATCTATGTCCCTGTATATAAATAAATTATCACAAAGCTAAAACATAAATTAAATTGGCCTGCACTGCATTCTCCCCCAATCACTTAGTGATTGATAGAAAAATACGTATAGCTGTACAAAGGCTATCATTATCGCTGTGTAATTTTGTGATTATAATAAATGAAATTGGATTCTACAGGGCACCCTGATTTACACCTAGTGACATTGCGATATAATCAACATACATGTATAAATTTTATAGTATCAGTAAGGTGACACCATTGTTCGTTTTCGTCATCGTTATGTCAAACATGGCATCTAACACTGTTTATTACATTTACTTACATATCATAAATTTTAAATATCCTACATATGAACAACATGTGACATACCTGTACTTTCAATCAGATTTAAAACGTATCTTGGTCACCTTCAAATGACTTTTGAAACATACATAATATTGGTCCTATTGATTCATCCTAATGTTGGTAGTGGCGTTTGTTCTGTATTCCCTAATATTTCAGTTTTTATTTACTGGTTTTTATGAATTCCAATATCGCATTAAATGAAATGAAATGAAATGGGGTTTAACGTCCTACTGTTCTGCTCCTAACCTGGGCTAATGAAGACGGGCATACGCCATACAGTGTGTTATTAGGGAAATTTTGCCCGGGCAGCGGCACTACGGCCTACTCTTATATCGAATTCCAACTGCCAAGGGATCTTTTACGTGCACGCCAATGTGTACACGGGACCTCGGTTTTTCGTCCCATCCGAACGACTAGACAGCTTTCCTTGTCAGCCCCTCCGTCCTGCATCACTGACAAGGGAGAACCACGCCGGAAAATCTGGATGAACTTTCTCGGCCAATGCAGGGATCGAACACCCGACCTCCAGGCTAGCGAGCTAGCATCTTACCCACTTAGCCACGTGATCCCCAAATAATATAGCATTAAGTACAGAATACAGGGAACACTTGCTGTCTTGGGAAAGTCCAGATATTATTACTTGATCCAACGAATTTGTGTTTTGTTTCCCGTTTAATGTATTATTGGCTTGTTTTAATTAGTTTAAAATCAAAGTGAGTCCTTGCGATTTTCATTTCATGTACCCCATTGTTACGAAATAGGACTATGCATCTTTACTCTGAGAAACAACGATATAAATTCACCACATCATGAATTTCTAGTATGTAACCGAAGTTTTAAAGGTTTGCATGGTTAAAGCATCGGAATCATCAACAAGAATGTCCATATTTTGGCGCAGATCTATAATAGAACTTACGGATTTATTGCCAGATACCTCTCTCACTAAGTATACAACCTCAGCACGGAAGACATCATTAACCTCACTAAATCCTGCATTGATTCCACCTACTTTTCCTGGGGAGATGATTTTTACGAGCAAGTACATGGATTACCCATGGGAAGCCCCTTGTCCCCAGTCCTCAGCGAGATCTATATGACTAGTTTTGAAAAGGATGCCCTATCCACTTCACCGGTTCAACCTACAGCTTGGCTTCGTAAGGTAGATGATATTTTTGTCATTCTCAAACAGAATGAAGACCCCAACCTCCTCCTCATCCACCTCAACAACCAAAACAACAGAATAAAATTCACGATAGAAAAAGAACAGCACCAATCCCTCCCGTTCCTGGATGTCCTAGTTAAGAGATCTGCTGACAAACTAAATACCAGCGTATATAGAAAGCCCACACATACCAACCAGTACATCAATTATAAGTCGAATCATCCGCACAGCGTAAAGAAAGCTACTGTATCCACTTTAGCGCGCAGAGCCGTGAACATCTGCGACAAAGACTACATCAGAGCAGAACTTGATCACATTGAAACATCTCTAACCAACTTCAATAACTACCCCCGACAATTAGTGCAGAAAATCATCAAAGCCACCACCAATCCTCCTACAGATATAAGCCAACCTAAACCAGATAAACCACCAGTGAGAATAACAATACCTTTTCAAGGCAAACTATCGTACCACCTCAGAAGACTCCTAACCCCAACAGGCATCCAGGTAACATTTTCCAATGGAAGAACTCTCAAAGATCTCCTGAAGGCCAGTGGCAAACTTCCCACAACCAAACAACTGAACCCAAAAGAATGTGTTTATGAAATAACCTGCACGTGTGACAAAAAATACATTGGAGAAACTAGACAGCCTTTAGACAAGAGAATCAGTCAGCATAAATCTAAATCCTCTACTACCAATTCAGCTGTGGCCCAACACACACAATCCAACCCAGGACACAGAATTAAAACGTATAGAACCCTGGCGGTCAACCTACCGATAGAAAAAAACCCGCAAAATTATTGAGGCCATACACATTAAAAGAAACAGTCCAGACCTCAACCGCGACACAGGGATATTCCTGCCTAGTGCTTATGATGAACTTATTAAATATACCTAAATTATGTGTTTTCCATCACCCCCACTCACTCTACAGTACAGTGGATAAGAAACCTTTGAATTTTTATGAGTTTTATTATTTTTCATTTTTCTAATATTATTATCAATTTATCAGTTATATCCACTCTATTTCTTAGAATTATTACACATATGGGTTACTCTAGTCTAATTGTACATTTAATCACACAGACATATAAAGTTAATTACCATTATCTAAACAAACCATGGTATATCATAATTGTATTGTAGGTACTATCCCATTCTGCCGGTAGTATTGTATCTATCATCATAGCTACCTAATTGCTTAACTATACTCAATGGCTACTCTTCACACTTAATTAGTTTTTGTAGAATAAACCCCTTTGATCTTGTTGTTGTCCTGTATGGTTTCATGAATTGTTGTTACAGTTTTCTGTATATATTGATCTCATTATTCTTGTATTACTATATTAGCTTGATAACGTTGAGAGAATACTCTTCGAAACGTCGCCCAAATAAATAAGTAGCTGTTTTTCCATAAGTATGTGTTTTTTGTGTATTGCTCTACCCAGTTACTAAATGCCTCTTAAAGATTAAGTATAATGTGTGGCCAGATTGGGAAGTGTATTGAACGGTACGAGAAAGCTGGACGGGCTTACTGAATCCTGCTATTCAGTAATTATCAGGTAAAAATAAAAATATGTTAGAATACCTGACAGGGGGCAGGCAAGGGACAGAGTATTGTCTTTCGGATTGGACGAAAAATCGAGGTCCCCCCTGTACGTAAAAGATCCCTTGGCAGTTTGAATTCGATATAAGAGTAGGTGGTAGTGCCGCTGTCCGGGCAAAATTGCCCATCTGCATTAGTCCAGTCGAAGCGGAACAGTAGGTCGTTAAACCCAATCTCATTTCATTTCATTTCAGTTAGAATACCATGACAGGATAAATAAATATGGGAATTTAACATAGCCAACAATTGCTGATGTTTTTCTTTATTATTTATATATTTGGGGTTTTGATTGGGGTATAATTAGGCTTTAAAAATACATGGTTGACCAGGTATACTATTTAAATATAAATCAAAAGATAGTACATGTATAAATGCCAGGTAAAAATACCATGTTAGAAAAGTAACACCAAAACAAACTGGATATTAGTGGGTATAAAGCAATATAGGAATTACTAGTAATCTACACAAACATACGCTATATAGTTTAAAACCTTTCTGCTTGTCAATCCTGTCATCTTTCCATCTATCCCCTTATTGTTCTTTCCTATTATTATTTGTAACTGGCCATTGTCCATTCTAACTGACCACTCTTCGTATTGTTATCCTAATAAAAGAAGGTTTTAGAGAGATTGAGTGTTAGACATGAAATAGTTGATCACCGATGCGGAAGAGGACAATAGGACACAATAGAGCAATGATATAGATGAATTGGTATATCCACCATACCTACATCTAGATAAATAACTGAGGGTTAAGGCTTTTAATATAACACTATATCATATTTGTTATCTTTTGTATATAAATCTAAATCGCTGTGGTATCTTTTATGGAAATCCATGATATCTCAAGTTTTTATTTGGTTTACGATAAGTACGCATAAGTGCTACATTGTGTTTTTACAGTTATTTTACAAATAGCATTAGCTAAGTAAATAAGGGGTTTCTCCACAGTATCTTCCAAGAAAGACGTAGATAAAAATGAACATAAGGTCAAAAATAATGTTACACATTGACTTCATCGTCATTTGAATATATATATAACCACAAGAGGTGACAATTTCAATTTTTCTGCTGATATTACTACTTTGTTGCATTGTTTTGCTCCGCTTCAAATCATGGTTTCGGGGGATGGGGTTACGTTGGTATCTCGGTAAACCCACCAAGGGTATACTGGCAAGCAACCTACTTATTTTAGGACTTGCGAGTGAAGGAAAACCCTTAGCATCAGGGGAAAACCCCGGGTGGTAAGGCTGGTGACTCTACTTCTTGTCAAGACCACGACACTCAATCTATGACATATGATCTAAAGCTCGCGCCTTGGACCATTCTCCCCTCCCAAACCACTATTAAACACCCTTTCCGGGATACCTTATACCACACTGTTTTCCGATCTCATTAACTACTATAGTCCATTGTCAAACATTATGTACGTATGACTAAAATCGGTACGCGTGTTGTATTTTTCAGACCGTAAAAAAGGTTCTTTCAACGGAAGGTGCTCATAATAATAAATCACTCCTTGAAAATAATAAGTATTACCAGAGATTGTTTATTTAGCTTTATCACAAGTTATCTGACAAAACAAGGCTGTACCTGCATGAAGACATTATAGAGATTCAACGATTTTGTGTGTGTCTAAACCTGAATTGGTATATACAATGTGACTTCATCAACACTTCACATATAAATTACGCCACCAGGGGATTAATTCGAAATAAAATGAAATGAAATGGGATTTCACGTCCTACTGTTCTGCTCCGACTGGGCTAATGAAGACGGGCATACGACATACCGTGTACTGTGCGGGGAATTGTGCTCGTACAGCTACATGACGGCTTACGTATCGAATTCATTTACGTGCACGCCAATGTGTACACGGGACCTCGGCTTTTCGTTCCATTCGAAAGACTATACGTTGTCCCTTGCCACGCCGGAAAATCCCGAGGATCGAACACAGGATCTCCAGGTTAGCAAGCCAACGTCTCATCACCCACTGGGCCACCATGGAAGCATACACCTTCCTGAAGACATTACAGAGAGTCAATGATTTATGTGTGTTTGTAAAATGGGTCTTAACCTGTAATGGCATACAATATTACTCCATCAATACTTCAGATATGAATTACGCCACGAGGGGATTGATTCGAACACGTGCCCTAGAATTATAAAGTTTATGTACATGTTTAAGCTTTTCATTAACCGCTTGACCCCCGTGTTTATATTGGCTAAATCACCAACCGTTATAGGTAAACATATCGAGTTCTCGTTAATTAATATTTTTTGTCTATATTGATGGAAAGGGAAGAGTATCTTTACCTACATAGATAGATAAACAAACTATAAAATTACCTACAGCAAGTAAACTAACACAGCTTGTTGATAAACACATAGATAAAAAGAATAATTGATCTGTATATAAAAATAGGTAAAAAGATAATATATTTCATATAGATAGCATGATGATGTTATTGATAATTCCTAGCGGGATATTGTATGTAAGGTTGTGTATTGTTGGAAATACTGCAGGCAGAATGATGGCGAACGCGTCGTTTCCATAGTTTCCTCTCATACCTGCTGTCAGTGGAAATGATATGGATTTTGAAAACGGGCGTATAGTGTGCTACGACCACTTTTATTTCGAATTGCGTACAGGTTAATGGGTATACTGGACCTCGGTTTTACGTCCTTATCGAACGACTAAAGGATGTTCCTTCGTCCCGCGCCACTGCAAGGGAACCATTACTAAAACCTCCATGGCACTTTCTCGACCATCACAAGGATCAAAACGCTGTCAGTGGTAATGTCTGTGAGGCTTAGATGCAAAATTAACACATTGCATATCGTATCGTATCGAAAGTAACACAAACGTTGCCCCCCCCCCCCAACCCTGAAGATTTAAAAAAAAAATTGAGGTAAACATCTGACTTATATTTTATATCTGTTGATAAAATAGTTTTGTTTTCCAATATTTTTTTAAATAACTTAAATGGCGAATGTGGCGCGTAACATACCACAAAATCATTCCTTGAATTTAATAGCCTCTAACAATTGGAAGGTCAAAAAGAACAATGTCCCCACTCTACCCCGAGGTACCACATTGGATTAAGCTCCTTCATTAGATTGATGCTACAGTGTCGCTCCTAATGCCCATGTTCTAATGGCTAGGACATAATTTTAACAGCTTTTGAATCCAAATAAAAGCATTATACTCTTTATGTGATATATTTCAAGTAGTTAAACCTGTATATCTACATCCATGCCATCCATCCGTAGAACAAAGGAATCGTACACAAAAGAGACAGAGTTTTATAATAACAATACAAATCATTTACCGGCCTCAGAGCCATGAAGAATAACAAAAGCTTATAAAGGTAACAATTACACCAAACTAAAATAACAAAACAAAAGAGCATGAACAACAAACGTATGGCCAAAAAAATCGAACCATTTATTATAAGAAAACATATTATCTTCAAAACAGTGACATAAAAAACATACCCCAACGTATACAGAACTAAAATGTCTACCGATAACAAGATTGATACTGAATTATTTAACAGTATATTTGTAGAAGTGTCTGGAAGGTGTTTCCCATACAGTTTCTCTTTTTTCTGACTCCCCTAAAGCACATTTTAAACAAACATTATCAATTCCATGTTGATCTGAAATGAAATGGGGTTTAACGTCCTACTGTTCTGCTCCTAATCTGGGCTAATGAAGACGGGCATACGCCATACAGTGTGCTATGAGGGAAATTTTGCCCGGGCAGCGGCGCTACGGGCTACTCTGACATCCTGCATCACTGACAAGGGGGAAACCACGCCGGAAAATTGGGATGAACTTTCTCGGCCAATGCAGTAATCGAACATGTTGATCTAGACGAGGGGATAAGTGAAGGAGACGCGATGACGCGCTTAGCGTCAGGGGTTTCAAATTTTAGCTCCCCATCTCAAATGAAAAATCTATTTCACTCACTATATGAAGTATGGTGATGTTTGTATGTTCCACACAGCCTAATATTCCTCGGCGGAAATACAAAAAGCAATAGCTTTCATTAAATTTGTAATTTTATTGTATAATATGACAATTAACACAGTCGGAACAATTAGAGTTAATTTCAGACACAAAGCACCACCACTCCTTAATGAATTTATCAGAGACTATGGTCACATATTTTACACCTTCTGTGGATACAAAGCTATTACCATACACTTCATGTCTACTACGGGTCAACTTTACATTCAACAATGCTTCAGTAATTTGACACTATTTGTCGAGGTCAAAGTTCATCTTGGCCTGAAGCTGGTTCGTATTTCATATTTCAATATTCGAATGACCTTATGTGTATGAGTTTGAAATTGAAAAGGAAAGAGATTTGTTATTAAGCCCAAATAAATTGGTTGACCCTCGGGCAATAATTTACAGATTTGGGGTTCGCTCGTTTAGTTTAAAGTATTTAAACCTCTGGGGGTATTATTCGCTTGATCACCTGTGAAGAACCAGCGCAGATTTTAATCAATACGACTTGTTGATCTTACAGGTGTTTTTGTGTGCCCAGCTACTGTCTAGCTATTATTGATTCAGTCTAACGACCACAGCATAAATTTTACTGTCAATACTTAAAAGCAATAATGGTCATTTCACACTGCTTGGACATAGTGGTCACTCAAATATTGTATCTTTTTGGTAAACATCAAAGTATTTATTTATAGTCGCGAACACCTTTTTTCGTTAAAATGTCGCCTGCGACAAGGTTTTGTTAAGAAAACAATCGAGACTATAGGCCAATTCAACCAGTTACCTGTTCTCATATGTTCTTAATATCTGACTCCAAAGTGAGTCATTTCGCGCCCTATTGTCAATTTCACCTTGGGACTCGAGTAAATTGTGCGAAAGTCAACTGTGGCGTAATATCAATGAGGAAGGTCTAATTACTAATAAGTGACACGTTAAATATTTAATTACAGCGAGGTTGTGTTGGGGTAAAACTTAATTATTATTACGTCAAGCGAAACTACATGTTTATTCATAAATAAGAGTTTTAGATTGATACCTGTCACTTATTTTTTAGGGTAAATACGTTAATTAATGTTTCAATGACCTTATAAATCAATAGGCCATTTAAATTCAGAGTTGCAAAAATTGTACGAAATTCAGGGTATAACTGAAAAGCCGACACTTTACCATGGCTATTTGAAATTAACAAACGGTTTATTTTTTGCTATTGTCTGGTCTCCAATGCAAGGACGATATCTCGCGCAACCACATTTCACCTAGATCTATCATTCTCTATTCACGTGCATACTATCCGAATAACTAGACACGTCCTCATCTCAACAGGGCATGCCCATATAGTAAGAAATACATATTACAATTACGGATCCGTTTCATTTGGGCTTAAAGCTGGGAGTATTTATTGCAAAACGGAATACGAAAGTTATTTTATGACAGGTTACATAATTGGGACCTATATATTATGCATTTTTGATCATTCTACTTTCTATTGTGTATGGTCTAAAAAATTCTATTGATGTTTATTCCGGAACATTGGGCCTTTAACATACGGCTATTGTTTTTTTATACGTCGACAATGCAAATGCACTAGGAACAAAGCCTTAAGTGCCAATCTAAAATGTCGAACAAGCAAAAGATCAATTCTATAAAAGCCACCTAAGCATGATTGTTTGTGTGCAGACGGGCTATGTTCACGATTAGAGAGTTCATCTTTTATTTATAAGAATTATCTACATGTACTAGTTTATCTATTTAACCGTTGAGGCAAGATGGTATACCTATTTCAATTCACAGAAGACCAACAACTGGAGGCGATACAAACAACGGCGTTAAACTATTCATAATCCCTCAAAAACACCTTCTTTCTGGTAATACGGCCTTGGTAAGTGTAGCCGTTAGGACTTTAACCGATCTAATAGCATAACTCCTTATCAATCTAGTAATTCAAACAAATAAAGAAATATAGATCTAATAAACTATTTCAAACATATATATAAGCATATAGATTTAACCAAATAGATTCTGTGGCGCCGGTTCTAATAATCATCAACTTTTTGCAATACTTTGGACGCTTATGACCAAAAGTGAATAAAAAACGCTCTTGTCGGTCCTTAGTAGGACCCTGAGGATGCCATCAGTCACCGAAGTTTCAAAATCCTGATTGATATAATAAAGAGCTCTTTCTAAGTCTGAAACTATCAGATTAATAATTCACCCAACTATGTATCGGGTGTCCTGGAATAGTAATAGCAAAGGTTTCATGGAAACAATTCATTGAAATTAAATACGGCTGACGTTCATCATTCATAATTTATTCATAACATCAATTTCATTTTAACTTATTGATTAACAGTATCAATTTTGAAATTGTGTTTTTGTTTCCTCTAATTAAATTCAGTCCGCTAATTCCCTTTTCTTTCCTTTCATTGTATTGTAAAAAAAAGAAAAAAAAGAATAAACTCCCGATAATCCCGATGTTGTGACATAATCTGAACAATACGTCATATCTAAGAATAGAGACTAGAGAACCTTTATGATTGTCCAGTACCGTTTCTTTGTTTTTTTGAAGTTAATCCGAATCTTCTGTTTAGGGCCTATTTTGTCTTTCAGGTCAAATTAGAAATCCCGTCCCCGATCTTCCGCTATATGAATATAAAGTATAATGACACCTCAAAATCGAAAAAATACCAACACCCGTAACACGAAACACAAGTTTGGATACCGATAACAACCTAAATTTACATGTTTATATTGCAGGTATGTGGGTTTATCCCACAGAGAAGAAACTCTTCCGATTATGATTTATAATTCGTGCAAATCCCTCGTTAGGTTTTTCTTCATATTGCTAACAAATATAGAATATAATTGAACTATAATTTCCTGGTCGTATGCGCTTTTTAAATAGAGCGTGGGTATCCCCATAAATGCAAGACACTAAGCATTCTTACATTTTGTTTATTCATTCCAGAATATGTATGTGTTTATTCATTCCAGATGATGAAAAGGGGCTTGAAATCTGATTTTGCAAATATGTATGTGTCTCTTTAAAACCAATTTATTTCACTACTTGTTAATTACTTTGAGATGTGTAGTAAAAATAAAATTTAAGCACGCTATGATTGAAATTGATTAAAAAGCATGTGGTGCCTTATCGTTCTTATTGTGTGCGTTTTTCAGTTAACAATTGCCAATTACTGTAGGTTACCATGTCAATATTTAATGACATCTGTCAATAAAATAGAAGAAAATCAATTAACAGTGTAATCTAGTTAATAAAACTCATCACGATCATCTGCAGCCATCAAACATAAATATTCAAAAAGCGCAAGGGTTTCGCGAACACGGTTTAAATAGGTTACCCAACTACCTATCTATATATACTTTACATATTTGTTTAACCTATTGTCATGTCAACTTTCTACCGGCTTCTTTTCACATGGCAAACAGTTTATTTATTTAGTAAATCTTATCATTTGTTGAAGAACACTTACTCCGCGTTTTATCCTTAGCAGAGACAGGTTGCCAATATACAGGTGTTTTGAGTACAGCTTGACTTACACGGTACCCCCACTTATTATATATCATAAAATAAATTGGAACTGACCAGAATGCAGTTATCGTACCAATAAACTGGTGTAATTTGAAAATATAACGAGGTTGCTATATGTGTGGTTTAAATGTACCTGACATTCAGAAAAAAAACTCTGATTATATTTTTCTGTAAACAACAAATTAGGTGATTTTGGGACTATTATTGAATATCCTTTATTTCAGTACTTCACTTGGATCTTTACTCCTTGTTATATTCACGCTCTTGGCAAAATCATGACACATGAATCAAAGTCCGCACCAATGACCACTTAACCACCTTCATTGAAACAAAATGCCCAATCCCCAGTCCCAACACACAAAATGAAGAATAAGTATCTTCTTAGTTTTAAGATTGCTCTCTCTCTCTCTCTCTCTCTCTCTCTCTCTCTCTCTCTCAAACCATCTATAAAAACACAGAAAGTCCCACCCGCGGAAGCTGTTAATTTGGATTGTAATTATTTATTACTAGCAGGATACCCGGCTTCGCTCGGGGGTCATAACTCCGAAACCGGAAGTGGTAGACTAACACCACCTGGCCTATGTTACTCCCCGGTCCGAGCTACCCCTATACCCCAAATTTCAGACTCGGGGCAGATGTAGCCGCCAACCCCGAACAGGCTTCGCTCAGGGGTCATAACTCCGAAACCGGAAGTGGTAGACTAACGCCACCTGGCCTATGTTACTCCCCGGTCGGAACTACCCCTATACCCCAAATTTCAGACTCGGGGCAGACCTAGTGTAGCCGCCAACCCCGAACAGACAGACTTCGCTCGGGGGTCATAACTCCGAAACCGGAAGTGGTAGACTAACGCCACCTGGCCTATGTTACTCCCCGGTCCGAGCTATTCCTATACCCCAAATTTCAGAGTCGGGGCAGACCTTGTGTAGCGGCCAACCCCGAACAGACCGGCTTCGCTCGGGGGTCATAACTCCGAAACCGGAAGTGGTAGACTAACGCCACCTGGCCTATGTTACTCCCCCGTCCGAGCTACCCCTATACCCCAAATTTCAGACTCGGGGCAGATGTAGCCGCCAACCCCGAACAGACAGACTTCGCTCGGGGGTCATAACTCCGAAACCGGAAGTGGTAAAATAACGCCACCTGGCCTATGTTACTCCCCGGTCGGAGCTACCCCTATACCCCAAATTTCAGACTCGGGGCAGACCTAGTGTAGCCACCAACCCCGAACAGACCGGCTTTGCTCGGAGGTCATAACCCCGAAACCGGAAGTGGTAGACTAACGCCACGTGGCCTATGTTACTCCCCAGTACGAGCTACCCCTATATCCCAAATTTCAGACTCGGGGCAGACCTAGTGTAGCCGCCAACCCCGAACAGACAGACAGAAAGACAGACAGACAAACGACATAGATAATAAAATATTTTAATATTAAGGAAATATTTTGTTATTTAAGGAAGTTATTAAAGGCCGTTCATGATATATGATTTCCTCCATAAGCCATTGCTGTGCATGTATTAAGTTAAATGCTTCCGCAGAAATGACATGTCATATTCGAATATGATGATTCAGAATTATTCAAAAGAATAGAAAGTAAATGGGATAAATTGAGATCAGATTACAGCAAAATACGAGACCTGTCTTCACTCAAACAGGAACTGAAAGAACATTGTGTTCGTTTAGAACTGTATGACTCTCGGGATAAAATCCCAGTAAAAGTGTAACCAAGAAGTACCTCTTTGCAGTCCACAAACTGTTGAAGATTATCATTCTGTTGTGCTAAACTCTGACTCAGCCGAATGGTACTTTAGTGTTATGTGCAGTACCAAAACATGGCCCCGGTCCTGCATGTCGCAAAATGCGTTAAACATCTGGGTGTTTGCTTCTGTTCATAAAAATCGTATGGACGAAGTAGACATACAGTATAGAGTTCATTATAAGATAGTAGCAGTGCAAACTATATTTCGGTTATGTTAGGTTCCAACTCCCACGATTCGCGCTACGATTAAAATCGTGGTTTTATTCGTGGAGTAATCGTGATGATCCTATCAGGTCTGTCGTAGCAATCGTGTTGATCGTATCGAAACGTATCCGAACGTATCTGCACGTACCAGATCGTAGACTCAATAGGGACAATCCTATCGTAATGTATCGTACGACAGTGGGAACCTATAGCATACGTAAACGTAGGATCGCACGATAAGATACGATGCATATTGTATATTTGTGACTAAATCCGATTAAATTCTAAAGAGAATTCTTTTGAATGGAACTTAGATTGGCACCAAATCAGCTCTTGTTTCTTGTTTCTAGTGATCTGAGTAACGTTCTGATCTGATTGGGTTTAAATGGTAACCGGTCAGATTTCATCGTTAGGCTACTAAAATAGCATTTATTAAAACTAAGTGACGTCATGAAGAGATATATTATTTAATATCAGAGCTTCAAAATTGTTAGAATTTCTATAAATTAATATACATATTCCACAATCAATATGATTAAAAACTGATTATCAACGCTTTAATTTCACAATTATCATAGTCGCCTAAGCATAATAAAATGTATATCCACAAGACTATATACCGTGCTGCCTGTCTCTTTAAACTGTCATTTAGTTTCTTTATACTACACCCCTTTTCTTACAAATATACGCGTACCTTAGAAATGGAACGACGGACGGGTCTTATATTCAACACATTATAGTCCTGATATTCATAGTAGCCAAATTCTCATTGCCAAACGGAGGTCATCATAAAAGTATGGTTACGTTTTTGCCGTTATATTTTAAAGCATCGTATAAACTGAAAATAACTTTTAATGATTTGGACTCATCGAAGACATATTTGAAAAGGCACAAATGGGTAGTACATGCATATCTATCTCAAAGACTCGTTGACGATTAAAATCTGATGAGGAGATTTATATTGGTATTCTTCGGTTTCATATAACATTCAACCCGTGGAGTTTTCTTGAAAATGACGACAGTGTCACTTTAAACCTTACAGCTTGACAACCACTGATGTATTGTAGGGTGGTTAATGTCAGAAAGATAACAATGGCGTGGTATGGATACAATAATCTATTATCTATTCTACTTTTTACAACTAGTAATGTATAGTATTACAACTCGCTCAACTGACCTAATAGTCCTGTTTACAACCCAAAATACCTATTTGACTTGAGATTTTATGACCCCTAATTCGTAGGTATGGAGATCTTCTTTTAATACAACATACAAAAGGGAAACCTTAATGTAATGGGTTTTCTATTATACATTTCATAATAATAACCACTTTAAGAAAAATTCAGTTTTGAATAAAATCATTCTAAAAGTACGATTAAATGGACGTTTACGAATGACACAACATTCAGTTCGTGCACAATAAAAGTCTTATTGAAAAAATGTGCAGGTCTAAACATTATTATAATCAATTTAATCGATTATAAGTTCACATTACTTTCAATGACTTCACACCGCCATATATGTTGTTCAGGGCCGGTTTCAAAAATCTACATGTCAACGCCTGAAGTCTGTTGCTATCCACAAAATGAAATGGGTTAAACGTCCCACTACTACTGCACCGATTGGCCTATTGAAGGCGGGTCCTATCCACGAATATCGATGGCAATGTGCCTTAAATCACTATCAAAAGGAAACTTGCCAGTTCATAATTTTGCAAGGAAAATGTCTATTGGCATACTGCCGACTTGTGTCTTTAGAATTTAAGACCTTAACATATTCAATGACACTTTTAGTGCAGTTTCCCTCCCCACCCAAATAACATAAAAAAGATAGGTTGCCAGGCAACGAAACATATGCCCACAGCAGCTAAATCGTCCTGGCAATCGTTGTTTTATCGGTAATGAAAAATTTATAATACATTAAAATCTGATAGTAACAACTCATTAAAATAATTATCAGAAAATCATTAGAATTTGTTTGGCTTCTAATTCTGACCTATGCCAACGTTTAGTATACAAATCATTTAATATCATGGATTTAGCTGTTCAAATTATCAACAATCATTGAAAATCAATATACATGTACTTCTTCGTCTCAAGACCTTAAACTGTATGTATCAATCTAAAGTCAATCCAATAAGCACTTTGGCCTGTAGAGCATCCGCAAGATTTTTCGAAGTAATCAAGGGCTATAGCTCTGGCAGTAATTATCGAAAATCCTTGAAAATGCATAGGTGTAGTCTTCCAATGACCGTAAACACTGTATATAAAATCAATCGAATTATAACTGTGGTGTCCAGCTAGAGCATCCACCAAATTTTTCAACGTGACCAAGGGCCATAACTCTGGCAGTAATTATCGGAAACCATTAAATATTTATAGGCTTCTTCGTCTCGTGACCTTAAACACTGTATAAATTTAAAGTTAATCGGATATTAACTTAAGCGTCTATAGCATCCACAAACAATTGTGGACACCGGAGGACGCGACGACAATACGACCACATTTGAATGTGGGCGTATAATAATTATGGTATTTTAGGGTGAATGTTGTGAATATTTATAATTATTGGGTCAGAAATAGTTATTTTGAATTTGATGAAGCGATATGACAACCATTTCAGGCATCAGCGTAACTTTGTTTTGAGTGTTTAAGGTTAATTGTTAAAAATGACACGACACGATGACATATTGTTTTTCTTTCGTAGAGTCAAACATCACCTTGTTAATTAAATGGATTATGTTGTTGAAACGGTTAAAGGTCACAAATATAAAATCATCACAAAGATAAAGGGAAGAAAAAGAAGAAGTCCTATTTTGTCTGCGATATCATCCTAGGTAGAAGCGGACGTTAAGTCCGACACACACAGGGAAGTCGTGTCTGCGATATCACTATTGTAGGATCGGACGTTAAAATAACAGAATAGAGATAGTGACGTTAACCCCATTTCATTCATTCATTAAACAAATAGGCCACTACGACTAGAAGTTGGTCAATTCTGCGTAATACAAACAGATGAAATGGGGTTTTATGGCACGTCAGCACCAACCGCGTCAGGCATATGTGAATTATATGACAATGATAATGAAATACTATATTTACATGCATATATGTATATGTACTAATAAAGGCTATTAAAAGTAGAATAAAAATACACGTGTTTATGCACAATACATAACTATAGAACGAAAGGAGTAACTTTATTGCATTAAAAAAACCTTAAATGGTCATTTGTATATATGAATTAAAAAAAGGAAAAAAATCTAAATAATATACTTCAAACAAACAAACAAAAAAAAATACATAGGTACACAGATACAAGACGCTGGCTCGCTAGCCTGGAGGTCGGGTGTTCGATCCCTGCATTGGCCGAGAAAGTTCATCCAGATTTTCCGGCGTGGTTTCCCCTTGTCAGTGATGCAGGACGGAGGGCCTGACAAGGACAGCTGTCTAGTCGTTCGGATGGGACGAAAAACCGAGGTCCCGTGTACATATTGGCGTGCACGTAAAAGATCCCTTGGCAGTTGGAATTCGATATAAGAGTAGGCCGTAGCGCCGCTGCCCGGGCAAAATTTCCATCATAGCACACTGTATGGCGTATGCCCGTCTTCATTATCCCAGTTTAGGAGCAAAACAGTAGGACGTTAAACCCCATTTCATTTCATTTCATTTTAAGTCGCGATAAGCAACTTTGGCGATTGATGGGGGAGGGTTGTGTTGGATGTTTAGGTACGTATTTATTTATTTATTTCACCAGACCAGACAACAATAACAACCATGGTAGGCCTATTATCACTATCAGTGGGAGTAAAGAGAATCCCGAGAGACGGCATCGTACGTTTCGTCAGATGTGTTGACATTCTCAACCACAACGATTTATATATTAAATTACTCAAATAATTCAACACTCAAAATATTTATAATCGTTACGTTCTATCTAATACTCTCTTAAAATATCTGGATAACGCCTGCTTTGTCGGACATCTTGTGTCAACAGTTTGGTATTAAACTCTTCACTAAATCTGTTTAAAATAGGCTTTTTGAGTGGCATGTTTCCAAAACTAACGTATATTTAGTATTGATGTGAATTCCTACAGATTTGCTTCATCAACAGACGCTGAAGCCGACCGCTTTTAAATCGTTCAACTGGAGAAGGACGCTAATAGTTTTAAATATGCGGGTCAACATACTCGGTTGTCCAGTAATCAGCTGATACATAAACAATGAAGACAAGAGAACGTGTTTGAGGCGAGTTTAATGTAAATAAAAGGGGTCTGGGTTAAACGACTTAATCATGTGTAGAATTTTATTACACATTAACATTTTTATTAACAGCCCTGTGTTAGGGATGGGAGGGCGAAGAAATTCGTCGTAAAGTGACATTTACGAGAAGATGGAACACGGTAACTTAGGAATTTTTAAACTACATGTATATCTTTTTGTTACTTAAAGGATAAACTTATTAACGATCAAGTTTCAAAGCGAATACCTTCGTTCAAATACGATGAACTAAAAGTTTGACATAATGACAATAAGTGATCTGTTAAAATAACGAACACGTTCAAGTTTAGCCTACCACGCAAGACAGACTAAAGCAACCATCTTTAATCGAATAATACTCAAGGTCATAATCATCATTATTATCACCCCATCCTCATTTCTGTTCAAATTCTCGTCCATTGTATTTGAAAAACGTTTTTATATCAATTGATTTATCCTTGCGTTCTGACCACGCGTCATGGACGTTCTATTAGAATTTACGAGTGGTCTGCACCCTTAATGTCGACTGTTGTATGCGTCATCCAGTGTTTCAAACCGATCATTAAATGACAATAATTTGAGAACAATAGGCCTGCATTATAAACTAAACACGCCTCGTTCTCTTTTATAACTGAATAATTTCCTCAGATGACCAATACACTTCAATGCATAAAGGTGAAAGGTTGATTGATGTTGCCACGATCAAAGAGAGCGGCGGTCTTGGCAGGTGTGATGTTTCTGACCATGAAAATGTAAATTGGAACTGGGTTTCATTTTAAATAAAATCAATTTCGATTTAGTAAACTATTATTTCAAGAGCCGTGCCATGGTGTACGATAATAACTGATATGTAAGAGCACATACATGTAATTTAAGAATTGAAACAAGAAGATATATCAAACTAGATGTTGAAGATCATGGAATATCATTATGCAGCATGGAAGATGGAGGCAATGGGGGCAATGGGGAAAGAAATACTAGTTTGACTTCACATCAAGTTAGAAAGATCGTGGAATATCGGCATGGAAGGTGGAGGCAATGGAGAGCAAGATTATAAATCTTTTTACATCGGAGTTTGAGTTTTTAGTGTTAACTTTAGTGTGTCACTGGGATTTTTATTAATTTCAATTTATAATGTATGCGAATATGCAGCAAAAATTGCAAGCCATACAAGAACTTTCCCAGATTCCTGGATTTGTGGAAGACGATAGATTGTATGTGATGCATGTATGTGATGCAGTTGCGTATTGTTCTCCTTTTCTATGATCTGTTCAGCAGTTTCCATATTATTGCTGTTTTTGGTCTCCATTCCCCATTTCATTCGGACAGAGAGAGATGTTATGGCCTTAAGCCACGAGAAGTTAAAGAAGCTCTATTTGGCATCTGAAAAGTGCTTACAGAGAATAGGGCTACAGAATATTTTGTTTAGACGTTTGGTACTGTAATTAACGATAAGGCAAAAATCACCATTTAGACCCCCGGGCCATGAACTGTACCATGTTTAACTCTTACCTAATCCTTGACTTTATTCTATCAATTTCATTAAAGCTTTACGACCAAATCCATTTATCTTTATCGTTATTCCGAAAATAGAACATCTACATGTAACATTTAATCAAGCCATTGATGTAGACAGGAAGATTCCAATTTCCAGAAGAAATGAGTTTAATTTAGATAAGACGAATAGAAAATGAACACAAGATCTCTACCTTAGCTCACGTTTCGTAGTTAGTGTGTATATTCCAGTGTCCATGAAAGAACCAGTAAAAATCCAGAAGTTATCATCATAAAATTAACCATTATTCGGCTTTAAAGATAAAATATTTAAGATTACAATTAAGATCTCTGCGAGGGGTCAAATCTACACTCATATCAATTACAGCATTCCTTGATAGCATATATAGATGGATGGAATCTGGTGCCATTAAGAAGTCATCACGGAATTAACAGATTTGGAGATAAAATGATTTTGATTAGATTGAGCATCTGGTCTAGAATCTATCAATTCTTACACTGTATATAATATACCCACATTCTTACAAGTCATTATGGGATATAAACACGCTTAAAGCGAAGATTTAAAGCGAATACGGGAGTCACGTTGGATCAATGAGTAGGAGGTTGGCTCGCTTACCTGGAGGTCTAATGTAGGATACCTGTGTTGGGGGGGGGGGGCAGGGTATAGCTTGAGCGCAAGAAAGCTTTTGTATTTTGGCATAGGTACCTTAGAGTGAACCTGGCGTATAAGACTGTGATGCCTACCTAAATATGTTACTTTCCCTCTCTCAAGCAGTATCAGCAGTTCATGATTGCCATTTTACAACATCATCGGTATCGCTCCACTGCTTCTTTATCTTTTTGCAAAGCAGTGGGCCAATAATTGTTTTCAGCAGTGAGCCATGTGCCACATTACTTACAATACTAACATAATGCCCTGCTGATAACTATTTACCTAGTGTACTTAAAACAAAGGCGCCAATATTGACAACATTTTAGATATATACACAGAGAGTAGGTGGGTAATCTAGCCGATGCCAATGAATCTTTCGCCGAATAGCTCTTTAACGGGAGTCTATTTATGACAGAAACGTCATTGAAGAACTAGCCTAAGACACGTTATTAAATCAGATATAATTTATTGTTCATATTCCATATCTTATGTTTCACCATTCTCAACATAAACTAAATAACAAAACGAAAATTTAAACATCTGGATTTAATTAGAGGTTGACTTGGCCAAATGCTACTTCTACTTCTCAATTACTAGTTTGCATTCCTTGACGGCAAGGGCCAACGAAGTGTAATAGCGGAGCTCATAAAAGTGACGATACATTTACTATTTTAACAGTTTCTTCAAATACATAACGGTACATTATATCTACTAGATGGCAAATTGTAGATCGTTAGTATAGATATCCTGAACAGGTGGTTAGACTGTTAACACATCCATCTTCGTGATGTATACAGTTTTACACTTGACACTAACCATCATCTAATATAACTCACTGTCATGCATCTTGTTAAGATTGTTGCTGGGTGAATCTAGCGAAATGATTACCCTTGATCTCTGAACCTCAATGATGAAGTTCAAGCTTAATTTAACCCACAAAATGAGATCTTCTGAAGTAAGAGAACATTAGAGTTTATAGCCACTTAACCGGGGGAATATTTTTTTGGCTATAAATTTTGGGTTTTGCTTTCGCTAAGAGAGAGAGAGAGAAATGGGGTTTAACGTCCACTCGACACATACTAGGTCATTTCGGGACTAACATATGGTTTAATTTTATTTACATAATTCGCTTGCGCGTAGGGGTCTTTAGCAGTGGGAGGAAACCGGGGGACCCGGAGAAAACCCACGAGGTTGGACAGGCGACCCTACTCCTTGTCACGTACAACCGTGCTTTCGCTAAAGGTATTTGATTAGCTGACTTCTTGTTAAAAGAATACGACTCTACAACAATAATACAGAAAATAATGCATCACAATATATACTGAAGATCGCTAAGCAATTCATCAGCCTAGAGTTTATCGTCTGAAAATTTTTATTCAGCTGTTATAATAGCAAAAGTGGGGAAATCCTCTAAGAAGTCATCCTTGCCTTTTTGCTGGAATTGGATCCGCGGGGGCTGAGTAAGAAGCCCGGAGGTTGGCCGAGAAAGATTTTCTGGCGTGGCTCCCCCATGTCCGTGTTGCAGGGCAGAGGGCCTGGCACGGGGCAGTGTCTAGTCGTTCGGATAAGACCAAAAATTCCGAGGTCCTATGAACATATTGGCGTGCATGTAAAAAAAAACCCTGACAGTTGGAATTCGATATAAGCGTAGGCCATAGCGCCGCTGTCCGGACAAACTTTTGCACATAGCGTATATTCGTCTCATTAGTCCAATTGGTGCAGAAAAGTAGGACGTTTAAACCATTTCATTTCATTTTTCTTGCAAGGAAAACATTTGGAAGGATCTTTAAACTCGGGTTATAAAAGGTTGAATTGTATAATCGTTAAACTCCTTGAGATGTGTCTAGTGGATGCCTGGTAACGCATTTTCATCTCCAAATCAAACAATTACTATTTTTTCTTAACAGCACGTGGGGAGAAGACCCTGTATGTTTAAAGAAAGCATTAATGTACTTATGTTCTGGTAAGATGTAAATATAAGTAGGTAAGGGAAGTGGTAGGTATTTACCTATATAAATAATACCCCCACCTTTACACTCATCTGGAATGAGTTTTGCAGGCAACAGACCTTACATCCGTCAGGTATATACATACATATAACGGTCAATATATCCTATAGTGTAAACAAGCGTCAAGGTACAGCCATTCCCTACATATATAACCCGGTTAATACATTAGTCGACACGACGTCTGCCTGCATAATTTGACGTCTGTTTCTTTAAACGCTTGACTTGATTTGTGGTTGTCTGTTTATTATTATAATATTGGCAATAAAACAATCTTTCCTCTACACAAGGCCCACTGAAAAATATAAAGCATTATTCGAAGATGCTTAGAACAGATCGGAACTCCCGGACACAACCGCCTTTCTTTGTCTAAGCATGGGTTAGCCCTAGTTTCATTTTAACATGAAAGTTTCAGATTCCGAGAATTTCTGATAAAATAAAACGAATGGGTGTTTTGACTTTCAAAGATTGTGCCATTACCATCCACTATGATTATTTGTTTAGTTAAACATACATTATGATAATTAACTTCCGATGTCATCGCTAGCGATATTTACTTGATTATAATTCGATCTGCTGCTCAACGCTCATTCATGATTAAATCAAAAATGTGGATAATCGAGGCTATGTTTTTTTTTCGTACCAACTTTAGTAATGATGATCGAGGCTAGGCATACTATTTCGCATTAAGTCGAAGACGAAACAGCATATATACGACGTCATTAACCCCCCCCCCCCCCGAAAAATCAATAAATCGTGACTTCCTGGTTTTTTGTTTCTATGTTTCTGAAAAACTAATATTTTTAACATTTGATCACTTCCAAACAAGATCACGTTGACACTTCGTAAATATATTCTCACTATGGTACATCAATGCTTCTCTTCCTTCCGTGTGTTTCAGTAAATACCACCATCCACCACATGGTGCCCAACACGTTTTTGACCTCCCAGAAATTTTACCAAACATACACAGCCGGATCTAACCAAAATAACTATGTGCATGAGCATGTTGGTGGATGGTAAAGGGTAGAATCTTTATTTATTTATTTATTTTGATCTTATATGTTAATAAATTAGAAGAAACCATGGGGTGGGGGGGGGCTGCTGATACTGTTTTAATTTGGTCATGATTGTTTATATAATTCCCCATTTAAAGACGTAATGCTACAGTTGGCCAATCAACATTTTCCGTATTAAAATTTAACAAATGTATTGACTGCCAAATATGCTTTAGATCAAACAACAAATCCTAGGTTAGTTACCTCTATGTTTCTAGCGGGGTTGGATGGCCGAAAGGTTAGCGCGTGCGCGTTGTATCATAAGGTCTGTCATTGCGTCGACTGACGTTGTTTTGATTCAATGGTTGTACGTGGCAAGGAGTAGGATCGCCTGTCCAACCTTGTGGGTTTTCTCAGGGTCCTCCGGTCCTCCCCCCTCCCTCTCTCTCTCTCTCTCTCTCTCTCTCTCTCCAATCACAAGAAATTAGATATGGCGTCCTGAAATCAATAGACCTTCTTATGGTTTATAGGTTACGGTTAAGATTGGCGGTTTTCAATACTTTTGGAGCAATAAACTTTCTAACAGGACCACTTTTTATTGTGTTTATCTTAGAACCTATACTGTAATATTAGACATTTAAGTAGTCTATATACTGTTGATTCAATTGTGCCTATCCGTTTTATAGTCAGTTTATCTTTATATTACGTACCCTGTATGTATTCATAAGGAAAAGATCCGTTATATTTTTGACCTAACCTTTTAAGTGTGTTGCTACGAGGAAGGCGGATTTTTCAAACTGTGGCGTTTCTGGATATTCTTCCTTTGATTCCAGCTACTAAGGGTCATGTACGTGCACGTCAGGCACGTAGCCAGCTTGGGACAGAGCAGGGGTAGAGAAGTTTTTTTTTGGGGGGGGGGGGGTGCACAGTCTACAGTAGGTATTTTAGAGCTATGGTCGGCAACTTTTTTTCGGGGGGAGGGGGCAAAACATTTTTTCGGTGGGGGGGGGGGGCATTGCCTGGCTACGGGCCTGGTGCACGCTATGGTGGACGGCAATGCCTAGACACCATTTTCTGATCACCCTCACAGGAAAACCACTGCTGCTCTTACCCTCATCTAGCAAAGTAACTACGCATTATGAAATATATGAATATATCACAGTAGGACGCGTTGTATTGGTTTAAATTTCAAACGAGAAAAACAGGCCACCGTCAGTTTATAAAATTAAAACTAAAGTAAGCAACCTGTTTTGATTGAAAAAACATGCGGCAAGAAAATTTATCTATGAAAGGATGGAATTATATGGCACTTAATATCAACGAAGTCTTTCTCGGCAAAATATGCACTGACAACTTCTTTGTGATTGTGATTCTTGGGAGATTTCGTAAGAAAAAAAACCAGTTCCCACGTCCTGAAGAAGTTTGAGAATTTGAGATAAACGGTTTCCTTTTAACCATCTGGCTTGAATAAATCTAACGTTTCAACCGATTGCGGTGATCTGAAGCAAAGATGTCGTGACACAGTCGTATCTTATGTATAAAAAGAAGGAAAAGATTATTTTTATAAGGGTTAGCTATGGGCTAATTATTCAGATGTAGGATAAAATTTGCAGTGATAAAAATTCAGTGTTCAATCCAACACATCCGGGGTTCGTTTAAGATTTTATAATATACAATGCATACCCAGTAAGAATAATAGTAGGCCTTAGTAGGCCTTACTAAATAAAGAAGAAAACATATATACTAGTTGGGTGTGTTGTCGAACAGAGACAATTGAGAATAGGACAAACCAAATTCATCCGTTATAATTGACATTTTACATGAGCCCAAACCAATCCGGGTACCGAACTAACCCGGGTACCCATTCAAACTGTGATAAGAGCAGAGTGTACTCATTTGGGGTGGCCGAACGTTTAACGCGTGTGCGTTTAATCATAAGGTCTACCATTGAGTCAAGTGGTGTGTTTTCGATTCCCCGCTTGTATGTGACAAGGAGTAGGGTCACCTATTCAACCTCGTGGGTTTCTTCCAACTGCTAAATATCGCTCTCTCTCTCTCTCCCCCCCCCCCATTACAGGCAAAATAATATACTCAATCGGGAAGAAACGGTTAGAATTACATCAAAGGGGCTTTTTGAAACTAAGATACCGTTATCTGTATTATCCCCCACTGTATTATTTCCACTTTCTTTGTGCACTGAATGTGACGCATGAACTAGGCTATCCAGTCTTGCGAAGCCCTTGGGTGTGGCCCTAGCCAAGCTTTAAGAGGAGTCTCAACAATATTTTCCATCGCTACTTCCGGTCTTACAATACCAAAAATTGTGCGCACTTCCAGTGAGTGTTAATGTTATTATAATTATCTAACTCAAACTGACTTGACACCAGCAGACGTCCCACTGAGATATATCTTTACAGATATGTAAAATAAACATTTCAAACATTCTAAAAACAAACTTGACATTTGACTGGGATTTAAAGGAGTAAATTTAAATTCTATGAGAATAGGAGTTTTTTGTATAAAAATTATTAAACAAGAGTCCCTCGTGTAGCGAGCAAATTAAATGAAAATAAATAAAAGAAAAAATACCAACGATCAAAGACACCGAGCTATACAATATACGCGATATGTGAAGTCTAATTTATTATTTCAGATATACTTGTTGAATTAATTTACATATGTTGCGTTTTCTAGATAATTACCCGAAAGTCATTTCTATTCAGCTTTTATTCAGATATAAAACCCAAGCTCTTTCTCGATGAGTCATTCTTGAAAAAGCCACATAATCCTGAATCATATACTTAAAAGTCTATAAAGTATATCAAATGTTTCCTTCTTCAGAATGATATCACCGTCGAATATGAGCTAGAGTAAATTCCGCAGATTATAATTTTTTATCTTCAGAAAGATTATATAATTTACATTTTATTAAAAACTCTTTGATTAAAATTCCACGAAATTTATACATATAATTAGCTTAATGATATTTTTTTAAACGGACGTGACTCTTTAGATGTAAGATAGATTTCCCTGGTGATTATCTGGAAGCGACACGTTTTCATTTTCAGCTTTCATTTGTCACAAACCTCAGCTTTTAAGAATCATAAAGCATGACATTACTTTAATAAAAATAAAAATTAATAATGTTCAGAAGTCGGGAAATTTAGAAATACTGCACATTATTTGTCTTTTAAATGACACGCCCTCTTTGTTCTATAGAGAAAAAATATATAATGTTCGATTTAATTGGATTTTATAATAATACTATGTTTATCGCTCTGTGGGATGACAACCTGTCTTTAGTAAGATAAAACTTTATACATTCTACGTTCTGTGTCCAAGCCAAAAAGGAAATTAATTTAACAAACAAGTTGACTCCTAATTAATCGTTTCAGGCTTTTCTCGTCGCTGATCGAAATAATCAGCTCAATTCAACGCTTTATTTTTGAATAAGGTACACAAACGCTAATCATCTTGTATTTTTTCTTGGGCACGATTGACATGAACTTCAATTTTTGATATAATGGCACAACTCCAAGATGGCGACAATGGCGTCATGCACGGATCCTGTCAATATCCTGTCTTTATAATAATATATTTGTTACTATTATTTAATTTATAAGTCACTTTTTTACTTGGCCATTCCCAGAGTCTGCTATCGTTAGCCATTGTAGTAGATGAGAGAGAGAGAGAGAGAGAGAGAGAGAGAGAGATGGGATTTAACGTCCACTCGACACAAACTAGGTCATTTCGGGACTAACATATGGTTTAATTTTATTTCAATAATTAGCTTGCGCGTATAGGGGTCTTTAGCAGTGGGGGGAAACCGAGGGAAACCGGAGGACCCGGAGAAAACCCACGAGGTTGCACAGGCGACCCTACTCCTTGTCACGTACAACCGGGGATTCGAAACCACGCCAGTTGACTCAATGACAGGCCTTATGATGATGAAGATGATTCACTAAAGTAAAACAACCCGATTTTTGTAAAATTATGCGAACCTGAAGGTATGTAGCCTATCTATGCTTTATGCTCGCGGTAAAATAAATATGTATTTTTCTTCCTCTAGTCATTAAGTATGATAAAGTTAATCCCAAATATTACTCACATAATTAACACAATCATTACTCATACATTACTAATACGTGTAAATGACATGAGTCCTGTTTTGTCTTCGTTGAAATTACCTGTATTGTTTTTACAGAGCGAAAAAAAAATGAAATTTGACACTTTACGGAGAACGTGATAACTGACAAATTCATTTAGAGAATGAAGTAAATGAAATTATGTTATGGGGCATGCCTGAACGTAACGACTAAATATCTAAACTTTAAAATAACACCAAGAAGTAATTGGATAAGGTATTCTAAACCACTTGAATTCATTCAAATTAGATGTTAACGTTCGATCGGATTTGGTGATTGGGATGTGGTGTGGTATAGACCCCAAGCTTGTACGTGACAGGGAGTGGGGCCACCTATGCAACCTCGTGGGTTTTCGCTGGGTTATCAGGATTCCGAACTGCTAAAGACACACAAGCAAATTATTGAAATAAATGACCTAGTTTATGTCGAGGGGACATTACTCATTACTCCCAGCCCCCACCCCTCTCTCCCTCTCTCTCTCTCTCTCTTTCTCTCTCTCTCTCTCGATCTCTCGAACGGATTTGTGGGTGAATACTCAAACACGTGTTGCAAGGACATAAAATGATAATCTATAGCTGTATGGGTTGTATAGCTGCCACTGAGCAATAAACCTGTAACAATCTTACAAATCATACACTACTTCAGCACTTATGCTTCTGCATCATAAAAACCTTTAAGCTATATAAAAACCATTCAGCAAACTGTCATCAACATATGGTGATATATTGCATAAATATTACACGTTTGGTCGAATGTGTCATCTTGTTTACGTGCACAAACTGATAAATTAACCACTGGTGTGGGTTAAGGTGAAAGTCGGTTCGAGAGAGAGGGGAGGTGGGGAGCGTTAGTAGATAAGAAAGTGGAAAAAATATGTACGCAATCTATCTTTTCAAAAATGTTGTCACAACTGCAGAAATCAGCAAATAATTTGAAGCTTATCTGCGCAGTTTTAATATTGAGCATTGAGCAGCGTATTATGGTTTCAAGATATTAATCGGAGCAACAATCAATATAGACGATCAATGAAAAGACAGGTTGTGTAATTTTAACCAGATACCAATCTGATATTCAATTGCAACAGAATCGAATTCAAGATCCAATTACAACCAAAGCCCCACCTAGATAGTGTTTCAGTTCAACCGACAGCTGTTCACTAAAGTCAGTATAGGGATATGCAATATATATTTTTGATATGAGAATGTTCAATGAAAATAGAAGCTAATTAAAGATCTATAAATTAAAGCTAGTAAACGTAGATGAATGAAAGAAATCCCTTCCAGAAATATCTTTTATGAGACGTCCGGTAAAGACTCTCCAACCCCTAAATCAGGACAGAAGTTCAATTAAAGAGATAATCTATAGCAAAGTAAAATGTCAATGAGAACAGAAATTCAGTTTAGTCAAAAGAGAAATTTACGAGGCTCTTTCAAAAGATCCAATCTAGAAGTCAAAAGATAAATTTCATTATAAAGTCAAAAGAGACATTTATTACGATCGTCAAAAGATAAATTCCAATAAATAGGTCAAAGAGGAATTCAAATAAGACGCTCAAAAGAGAAACTCAATTCCTCTTCTTGTTATATATCTGTGGTCTTTAATTCAGATTTTAGGTTCTTACTCTAGGTCGTCACTAAACATGCCTGAAACGTGTGTCTAATCCTTCGCCATTAGATGTTCTTGTTGGACTCACTCGTGGTTTTCTGTTGTGTTGTTTCGCACAGTTCCCGGTTCAAGATGCGATACAATCTGTCCATCCTATACGAATAATCCGTCTTAGATAAGTGGGGATTTAATCTATACGCCCCCGGTCCATAACCTTGTCAGTTTCACCAGCTTTAACGACGATGTTTCTCAGATAGATGAACTTCTTCTGTAACGCTTCGGACCTTCCAGTTTAGCATTTGTATGCAGGATCTTTCATTTGCAGTTTGTATTCCTTAATCAGTTGTTTAGGCGGGATCTAGTGATAAAAACCAAATTCCTCTTCAGAGTTAACAGTCGGTAAGATCTCCTTTCTTTCGTAAATTTACAATGTAGCCTAACGTCTACTCCTGCAGCATAACTTCCTTCTGTCATACATCTGCCAAGAAGTCAGACAAACCATCTGCAGAGATCTTAGCATCTGCCTTGAGGGAATCCTGTTCTGAGCCTGGTGTTTCTTACTTTTATATTCCTGAATGCTAACCGAATTCTTATTGGTAATAACCCCAACAACTAGAGAGAACTATTTATATAGGCTTTTTTGCCTGTTGTTTAATCCAATTCTGTTAATTGAATAAAATACTGTTTAAACAAACAAACAAATAAAAACAAAAAACCAAAACAAATTATAAAATAAAAACAACCCAAGGTTGATTCTTCTTTACGGGTGGATTTTCTGCTGGTATTGGTAATGATATTTCTATCCTTGTGGTACAGTCCTGGAATCCAATTAACAGATTCTAAAGATAAATTCAATCGAGAAAACTTAAAACAGAAATTCAGTATATTCATTCAAGAAATTCTAAAAAGAAATTCAATCGGGAATTCTAAAAAAAATTCAATGGGAAGTCAAATTCAACAAATACAATATTGCAAAGTCGTTGGTAAAAAATAAGATTTTCACTTATCCTAACTCACAGGTTACCTTTTATTTGAATTAAATTAAACATTATCTTGTGCTAGTTCAGTTTTGTTTAAAATAACACGCCCAGTTTCTTGCTATAATACAACTATAAAATGTCTATATACGATGTAATTATGGCAAGACTTGGTGACAGTATCTACTCTACAGTATCTAAACTTAAAATGTCGTTCACTTTTAAAGTAATTTAAACAAGACTTGGTGACAGCATCTACTCGCGATCGGGCGTATAGTGATTACGTTACACGTTTCGCCAGAAAGTATGTTTAACATGTAAATATAAATATTGAACAACAAATACAAGGGAGTTTTATTAGGTTTTTATATAACAATGTGGTCTGTTTAGTTACGGTATATTGCACGAATTTCTATGAGAATTAACATGAACCCAATAAGTAATTTTGATTTTAGGTAAACTATACTAGTGGGTAACATAATTTTAAAAAAATATTATAGGATTACATAAAGGATAGTTCTTTATATTTATTAAAGCTTATATCTCCCTATAATGTACTATATTACTAAAACGACAAATGGAACTTATTATTAAAATAGTAAATGTGATTAAATTTAGAAATAGATAATCCACTAAGAATAATAGTCAACATAATAATTCAGCCATTCTGAGGCTACCCCAAAGAGGTGCATGGTTTACATGTGAATTTAGTGAGTTAGACATTCTGGAACCCGATTGTGAAAATCGTGAAGGTTCATCTGGGCCCAAACCGGGATTTGTACCTGGTCCTTTTTAATAGTAGGTAGAGTGTCTTAACTGTCTCCTTTACCTTGTATAGAGTGCGCCCATAGCTTGCAAGCCCACACAAGAGAACTATACGCAAGTCAGCTACGGAATGCGGGATCGTACTTACAGTATTACGAGGGGTGATATCGCAGATAAATGTTTCCGAAGAAACTTTCCGCAAGAGACAGTCGTGTTTGAGTGACAGGTCCAGTGCTGGGTAGGAATGTGAGGGCGAAAAAGGAAATCCACAGCACTTTTCCCGTGCTTAAAGGCGAAGTACATTCTGCACACAGGGATCCATCTACTACATTACTCGAGAATAGATATCTCTGTACTAAATGACCACCATATCCAAAAATTAGTATACTGTTTCTTTGTAATGCATTTCTCTTCCGTTTCACATCTGTCATGCACACAAAGACTAAAACTGTTTTCAATTTTATTAAATGGAAGCAGAATAAATATTCAACAAAATTCTCGAAGTATACTTAGTGTTTTAGACTAAAATCATCGATTTAGGACTTAAAATGTCGGTCAATCAGCTTAGTGTCAGTTCCCAAGCGGAGCTAACTGTAGACAGCCAGCCTAAGTTTACTATGGGCACAGTATTGCCTTTTGAGATACACTAGATTGGGAAAAGTGATAACTAAAGGCAACTTATCAGACCTGCTGGTATGGTGACAATCAGGTGCCGACTGGCGCAGGTTGACACTCTTACATAGATTTATAGAGGGATGTGCGCTGAATGACAGTAGGACGGAGGATGGTAAGATGCATTATAATCAAAAATAAAAAAATAAAATTTAAAAAAAACCCCAAAAGACACCTAAAACAGGATACAGTATCTTAACATTTAAAACATGTTGATCTTGGTAATTCATATACCAAAACAAATCTATCTTTTATCTTTTAATATAGATAGGGTTTAAAAACAAAAGACATATCTTAAAATTTTAAACATGGTTAAATATCATAAGGTCAGATATGTTTTAAAATTTAAATTGAAGTAAGGTGGATCAAAGTATTGCCAGTCGACTTATTATTGAGCCAAAGGTATAAGGTGTTAGATTCAATGGGGAAATCTGTGTCACAGGGGTATTGCGAAGGCTTTCTTATAACTGTATAAGTATATGTTTTACATGTGACGTCACAAACAGGACCGTCAATCATTGGCTCGATGGCGCGTGCATTGTTTACATAAGTCGTTGTAGTGTAAACTGTTCCGGGCAGAATTTACCAATTAACGTAAATAGGGAATATATTTTTATCTAGACATACTTCGAAAACCTTTACTAATTTTTCTAAAAAATGTTCTAGAATTTAATTTGCAGAAAGAAAAAAGTTAATATTGTGAGCTCGTTATATTATAACGCGCAACGATATCATTCCTATCAGTGATTGTAACGGCCTAGCGAATATTCACTGCTGATCAGTGTGTCAAAGATGCAGGGGTGTCTAGTCATCTAATCTAAAATGATATGAAATGAAATGAAATGGGGCTTAACCGCAAGTTAACGTCCTACTGTTCTGCTCCGACTGGGCACACGCCATGCAGTGTGCTATGAGTGAAATTTTGCCCGCACAGCAGCGATACGGCCTACTCTTATATGGAATTCCAACTACCAAGGGATCTTTTACCTGCACACTAATGTGTACACGGGACCGCGGTTAGAGGTCCCATCCGAACGACTAGACAGCTGTCCTTATCAGGCCCTCCGTCCTCCACCACTGACAAGGGGAAACCACGTCGGAAAAATCTGATGAAGTTTCTCGACCAACACCTCCAGGCTAGCAAGCCAGCGTCTTAGTTACTTAGCCACCGTTGCTCCCCATTTATAATCTAGAACGACTGATTATTTCATTTATAATTTGCATTAAAAAAAATAAAATCATTCTGTTGCAAAAAAAGTTTTGATTTGTCAAAATATCGGTCTTTTTGGCTGCAGTAACTCTAAGTATCCGGTAAATCCTTGATTTAAGCTTACTGGTCTTATCTAGTAGACTATATATACCAACTTCAGACCATAAACCAATGACTGCCCATAACATTATGACATATTTATTACGACATCAAGTAGGTATTAATGGCGTATATATTCATACGAGTATATCTGTGTTTATCAAATAGATCTATATAAATTTGAACAAACCCTATAAATTTGCTAAGCCAAGTAATTTCATCAGGTATTTTAAGGGTAAGGCATTTGGAAACCTCCGGTATATTTTGCAACACTTGCTTTCATGGATCTCCGGTGCTCGTGAATATAAATACTGAACCTTTTTCACTTTTGATCAGTTATCGTCTGGAGATATTGTACGTTACATTAGCTCCTTGCAAATCGTACAAGGTGTTTTTAGTAATTATATTATCAAAGCCCTGTTTAGTAATTATCATTCACTGAAACACCTGATACACCACTTTCGTTTATGGAACATGGATTTTGCCGAATTCGTCCACTGTACTTTGTATATTGACTATATAAGTATCGACTGTGCTTGATTTTTTGACTGATAATCTTGTTGTTATTGTTCTTTGGGGCGACGTTCTTCCAAAAATGCCCAAGGCTCTGCCAATCCAAGTAAGATCGACATTAAACTTATCATCATGCTTATTCATTGGGCAATTGCGCAATCGATACGACGTCACAATTTCTAGATGGTAGCGATGACGTCATACCCGGTTCCCGGTCCATAGTACCGTCGTACTTGTTATTGTTTATTTAAACTTTGAAAAGTGACCTTTTCTGGAGATCAATATTGAAAAGGTCTATAGTTAAATGACCTAAACATAGTGATAATTCGACCCCATTCCTCTACAAAGCCTCTGAAGATAAAGATAGCTTGGCTAATGTCTGATTTCTGTTTGTTGTAAAGGTCAAACCTGACTTCATTCAGTACTTAACCTATCGCACATAATACTATTTACTTAATGTCACGGCAATGAACAAAGCAAGAACTTGCTATGTGTATATATTATAGAAACTTACGTACCTTTTACCTACATGTTACAAGTTTGCTATTTATGGGGTCAACTTAGCAACTTTTCCAAACCCAATAATTTTATAAAGTGGTTCAAAGAATCCCGGGTAAAGAAATAATGTCTGTAACAAAGCAATCTAATTAAAACACAGATCCTATTTCGTTTCGTTTTTATACTTGTAGGCCATCGAAAGTATAAAAAACGAAACGAAATATAGATCTGTATTTTAATCAGATTGGTAACAAAGTTTTTTTCACCCAAGTTTAATGTTGGGTTTTGACAGGATGATGATGCCCAATGTCTCCCTTTAGCCTACGTTATGAATGAATATGTTAAGTAGAATTTTTATTGTGCTAAAGACATCAATAAATACACCAGTGCAAAGATTCCACGTTTAGTGTTCAAACTATTCTCGTTACAATTTGACATCATGAATGAAGGAAAAGATCCATCAGATGGAATTGTTAATTGAGACACATTTTTCAATCCAATTTGAAGCATCTCAAACACAGTTTGGACCTAATTTGAAGCATTTCGAGCAATAAAATCGTCCAACCCTCATGAACTCCTACTAGTGTTTCCAGTGCCTGCCGGAATAAGGTTCTGCTGGCCCTAAGGCACATTTTGATAGATGTCCTGAAAATACACATATTTTGAGTTCACCGATAAAAGGAAGAAAGTTTAATTTAACAATAGTACTGTAATTACTATAAGATTACCGTGACTAGATTACAACATTTTTTTTTTACTTTATTTTTTTGTTGCATGGATTTTTAGCTGGTCCTAAAGCACGTGCCTTATTTGCCTAATGGTCAATTCCTCGCTGAGTATTTCCATTCGTTCGGCTTCGAATGAATTTCTGTCGTTTATTGTTCTCACGTTTGACAACTACCTTGGGAACCAAGAGAGCTATAGCTAAAGCAAAAATTATAAACCACTGATTTAAAGTATAGTGGTTGGTCTGGTGTACTGGCGAGTTCCTGCGGACATAGTGCGACTTTTTGTCATTATTTAAGACCTTTTATATTTGTTTTCAAAAAATGCATACTGAAAATCATGTTCCTGAAACAACGACTGCGAGTTTTACAACATCTGGCCGTTGCTTGTTTACTTCACAATTCTCGAACTTATAGCTCTGTTATCTACAGACACGTGAGCAGTAGCGTCCAATCAGAGGTTTTGACATCGCGACCTCCACGTAAACCTTGACACTGAATGAACATTGAACTTTGCAACTCGATTATCACAGGTAGACATTTTAGCTTGAAAGCGTGAGACTTGGTATTCGCGACGATCGAGGAATCTGATAGTGTCACAATATGCAGGGTATTACGTGAAGGCCTTGATAAGATGTACATTGTTAAAGTGAGACCAAGCCTTCTATTGAAGATGACTGAAATTAAAAGTGGGCAATAAAACATCGCAACGATTTTCCCACAAATAGTCTTATCGTAAGATCAGGGAAGTTGAATTCATACTTCCAGGTGTGAGCTAGTCGTTATGCCGTCCATGATGTCAAGTTTGTCAGATTCAATCGTATCCCAGGAAAGGTTTGGCAATTGTTCAAATAGATAAAACATTATTCAGGTGCACACTTTGTGTCAGTCGAATAAAGATGCCAGGTGTTTTTCTCTGTTTTGGGCAATCTCTTGAAAATAAACATTTCTTGTCAAAAACTCTTACAGTAGTTGAGTAATCTTTAATAATTTTTTCATAATGGATTTGATATTGTGTCTTTGTTTTATAATATGCTTCAAGTATGTTGAAAACCGGAGTCGACAAAAGTTAAATATTGAATAAGCAGAATTCTTCCAAATGTTCAAATACAATAATGGCGGATTACAAGTTTTTGTTGTTTTTTTCTCTTCCCAATTGTCGTCTTGTTAACAAGCAGTGTGTGTAAAGGACGTGACATTTGAACATTCCTCCAAATAAATACAAATTGTGGGGTTCTATGTTTTTTTAAAACTCCGTAACGTGAGGATTCATGTCAAAAGGGGCGACGCATCGTCTGCTGTTTCGCTTGATTTCAACTGAAAACAAATCTTGTATGCGAAGCTTACAACCTCGCGTTATATGACCCAGCAATTTTCTACAGTTACCTTGCCAACGGCGTAAAAACAAATGTGAACCACTTGTTAAAATTTGTTGAAGATGACAAATTATTCCCACTTTCTCAGGAATACTGTAACATAACAAGTTGAAGAAGAAAATGTGTTAAACACGTTCATCCTTGTTTAATCAGGTCAGAGACACATTGAGATTAGAAATGACTCCTATATCCTGAAAATATATTTTTCAGTGAGCTTTGCAGACGACACTCGTTGTTACATCATACATGTATCTAAAAGGAATGAATGAATAAATAAAATGGGGTTTAACGTCTCGCTGTTTTGCTCCAACCGAGAAACTGAAAACGGGCATACGCCGTGTAGTAGGCTACGGTTGAAATTTTGCCCGGGTAGTGGCTCTACTGTCTTCTCTTATTTCGTCGAATTCCAATTTTCAAGGGTCGTTTAACGTGCACGCGAACATGTAGACGATGCATCACTGACGATAGGAAACCACGCTGAAAATCTCAAGAAACTATCTCACCCAACACCGGGACTTGTGGGTTAGTGGTGTTACTCCTTACCCGCAGAGCCACATGTCTGAATCATCATCCCTTCATTAAATATGTATTGAAACGTGTATTAATTTATCTAGTGCCTATGTGTATTTTACATTATCACTTTATAAAGTGTGTATTAAAGCGTTTATCCAGCATACATTATCCCTTTTTTTGTTAAATGTGTATTAAATGTGTAGTAGTTCCTCACGTTGTTAAATGTGTATTAAATGTGTAGTAGTTTCTCGCGTTGTTAAATGTGTAGTTTCTCGCGTTGTTAAATGTGTATTAAATGTGTAGTAGTTTCTCACTTTGTTAAATGTGTATTAAATGTGTAGTAGTTTCTCACGTTGTTAAATGTGTATTAAAATGTGTAGAAGATTATCACTTTATTGAGTGTGTATTAGAATGTATATTACATTATCCAGTCCATGTGTATTATTCAACGTGTTGTTCTGGCAACATGCGCATTCTGTGCCTCCCCTTTATTAAAGCCAATGATCTTCATTTGCATTTTTCGAAAATACCTAATTTTTCAAATAGATTATTAACCCAGGATGTCGAATTTTGACAAATATTTAATTCCTCTTTGTAAATACTGAACGGAATTGAACCATTTTGGTGTTGATATTACTTTAAGAAGTCCAACTTTCAAAATATGGCAGTTTGTAATATTCCTTAAGTATATAAGTGACTGTTAGAGATTTTAAGTGTGTATAGTAAACCGAAATGTGTAACGGTCTTTAGTCAGTTCGCGTTGGTTGAAATTAAACCCTATCGAAATTGTCGAAAATCGAATTCATACCTAGTAACCTTTGAGATAACAGACGCTTCTTAATACTGTGGTTGGTGAAATTATTATGTCCCGATTATATTGAATTCCCCCTGATTATATACTGATTATTATACGTGCTGTGTTTTTATAATCTGTCTGGCAAACCAAACGTTTAAAGTTTCTAGCACACTCTTGATTCGTAATTAGTTCACCTATATAATTCGATTATTTTCTAATTAACCAAAGTGAAATGGGGGTCATTGAGAAGACAAGTGTGGGATGTCTGGATGTTAAAAAAAACCAGGTGGGGGTCTAGACTAGATCGTGGTGTTCATTATAAACAGTCAGTTATCACAATATTTGCACTCGTTTATTTTTGGATAATGACTCTAGCATGCAATGTATAAAGGGACAGTGTTTATTCAGCCGCAGCTTAGCACCATTATAATAATTGGAGCAGTCTTTATAACTGGAGGAAAATTACCGTTCTGTTTGTTTTTTCTTGTCATGGGACAATGTAAATCGAATTTAGTGGATCTTATGAATGGGGAATCTGTCAATCACCATTGTCAGCTTCTATTCTCTAAGGAGTCGAAAGCTTTCTTTTTATAAGTCAAGAGAATGGTAATAAAATTGTCTGTTTTCTTTTCCTGACAATGAACCGAGCAACCCAAGAGCTTGTCTAAACGCAGCCCATGGGCCGTGTACAATAATCAACTTTTACGAGGTTATCAATTTGCACATTTTGTTTATATTTGGAATTAGAAAGACAGAAATCAACACTAACTAGAAATGTAAACAGTTCTATAGCTAATTGTGATCCGTTCTGAATTTGTATACATCAAGAAGGTGAAACACGAACTAGGTCGATCACAGCGAATTCTTGGAAATGAGATTCTTGAATGTATTTTAATAATTAAAATTCCTGATAAATGTACACAATTTTCCATACACATTAACGTATCTTTGAAGTTTTCTGGGCGTCTAGACTTAGCCCAATTCTACGATGGCCGATGAAATGCGCATTTGCTCATTGGAATAGCGTTCGACGCCATATTTATTTTAAGAGGAATCTTTTCTGTTTCGTGATTTCAAAAACAATAATGTAGGAGAATTAAACCACGAACCACCCGGCAGAAAAAATTCTGAAATAACGCAGCACAATTAGGTACATACATAAGCAAGGTAGTCGTTGGTATATAATTTAATTTCGGGGGGGGGGGGGCAAGGCGTACGTTTTAGATCACAAGGTCTGTCATTATAGGGTGGCGTGAGTAGGGTTTTCTCCGTTTCGTCCGGTTTCGTCATACTGCTATAGAGAACCTTAATCGCAAGCGAATATATACTTTAATATTTATAAAATGGGAAAACCGCAAAATATTATTGTAAATGAAGGAATTACAGTCCGGTTGAATTCAATTTCTTACAACGCAGATAATATAATGGGCATTGGTATAGAATAATCCCACAGTCCCATAACTGCTCGGGGGGTTGGATGGCTGAATGGCTGAATGGTTAGCGTGCGCGCGCTGTATCATAAAGTCTGTCATTGAGTCGACTGGCGTGATTTCGAATCCCCGGTTGTACGTGGCAAGGAGAAGGGTCGCCTGTCCAACCTCGTGCGTTTTCTCCGGGTCCTCAGGTTTCCTCCCACTGCTAAAGACCCCTACTCGCAAGCGAATTATGTAAATAAAATTAAACCATATGTTAGTCCCGAAATGACCTAGTTTGTGTCGAATGGACGTTAAACCCCATTTCTCTGTCTCTCTCCCATAACTGCTCATAGTCATTTTTTATGAATGGCTGAGAAAGTTCATTGGGATTTTCCCGCGTAGTTCCCCCTAGTCAGTGATGCAGGACGGAGGACCTGTCTAGTAGTTCGGATGGTACGAAAACCCGTCCTGTGTATACATTGGCGTGCACGTAAAAGATCCCTTGGCAGTGGGAATTCGATATAAGAGTAGGCGGTAGTGCCGCTGCCCGGGCAAAATTTCCTTCAAAGCACACTGTATGGCGTATGACCGTCTTCATTATCCCAGTCGGAACAGAACAGCAGGACGTTAAACCCCATTTCATTCATTTATTCTTTTATGGATGCAGACCACAATTAATTCCCTCCATTGTCTTAATGTCAATTTTGTCTCTTTACTCGGCTCCAACATTTTAATAAATTTTCATTGGGCTTATCAATACAGACAGAGCAACATCTTTGTATGTATGAGGTTGATCATAGCCAGCATAATTATATCACCGTAATCAACCATTTGTCTTTCCGCCTCTAAACCATGAATATTTACGACAACTTGGCAGAAAATGTTTTAATTAAAGTTCAAACCAATCTGAATAAAATACAGATCTATATTTAGTTTCGTTTTTTTATACTCTGATGGCCACCACTACATTAGTAAAGACAATTAAAACGAAATTGTGAACTATAAAAAAACGAAACGAAATAGGATCTGTGTTTTAATCAGATTGAGACCAAACCGTCTTCTTCGATTCTGAACTAAAATATCAACTTTCCTCCAAAAGGGGAGAAAATGGAGATAGATAGAATTGCTATAAACGAACTGCATGGTGAAATTTAATTGTGGTCTGCATCCTTATACAAAACGGACTATTCTGCGTTAACCCTTAATGTTCTTTTATATCATTTAATTAGAATGTAATCAAGTACTAGAAAATCTATAACAATACAACCTTACATAATGGCCTATATTGAACCAGTGTCTTTCATAAAATTTATTCAAGCGGGACGGCCTTTCAACGAGATAAAAAGATACAGTTTTTGATAAACGTTATGGACCATTAAATACGTTAATTGCTGTGTTTTTTTTAAAAAGAAAGTGTCCGTATCTTTCTTTCGGCATCAAATGTTAATGAAATTATACTAATGATTTCTTGTGGGTATTGGAAATGGATTCACTCAAAGGTTGAATATAGTATAAAAGGTCGGTAACGTTCAATAGGTAACTTTAAGCGTGTGAAAAATCTAGGTTATCGCTGCAATAAGCTATAAATAGTAACAGGGGTGGTGCACGAGACAGACAATACTTACTCTTCCTAGAACTTCTAAAAACGCGTTTGATTTGAAGTGGGAGGTGTATACAATCATGTCGGCATACATACATGTGGCTCTAGATTTGCTTTTAACAAAATTGTATCTTGATATTCGAATAGAGCAGAACGGTACTGTTTTTCCATGATCCCTTAAAGGGCTAATCCCGATACTTTTTGGGGAATAAAACTGCGTAATTTTGTGTTAAAATCCCTTAAAATCCTCTAGCTGAGGGCCGAGCAACTAACTCAATATTTGTGATAAGTTTTCAAACCACTTAAACCCGTCAGTCTTCGTCTGGAAATGGATACCGATGTCCCAAGCTGTATTATGCGGTGTCTAGATAAAACCAGACTTTTACATGTATTTTATAAAAATAACGTGTAGTTGAAATTTACCTTTCGTTATCAAGTACAGCACATGGGTCATTCACTACATAGACCTCTCAAGGAACGGGAATCGATTATCAGGTCACCCAACGAAAAAACTGACCCGAAATCTTAAAAGGGTTACGTGTCCGGATAAGCAATTTTGACATTCACGTCCAAACGACTCAATATTTTGAGCTGGAATTTTTAGAGAAGTTAAATATCCAATTCCTCTATATTTTGGCGCTTTAATTCCATACGTACTCCGACTTTTATTTTTGAGACTCTATTGATATCGGGATAGTCCTTTTAATATCCATTGCACGTGTACATTGCACACGACAGTGTCTAGTCGTTTAGATAGGGCAATAAACGGGGATCTCATACATGCAACGCCGGATTAATCATGGTGGGGGGCCTGGAACATGTGGGGGGCCCTGATCAGCAACCGCGGAGCTGTGGCCGGCCACCGCGAGCGCCGAAGGCGCGAAGCCCCGCAAGGAGGATCGAGGGGGGGTCTCCCCCCACGCGAAGCCCCGCAAGGAGGGTCGAGGGGGGGGGGCTCCCCCCAGGAAATTTTCAGAAATTGGTATTTCGGGCACTTGTGTCAGAGCCATTTAGAAGTACCTCCCCTAGAAAAAAATAAAATTCTGCCACAAAATTAGAGCATTCTGGCGTTATTTCAGTGGACCAATCCATGCGAGTGCTATGAAATGATGGCATTTCTAGAGGAGGGGGATGGAGACCATTGAGCCGGTTAAAACCGCCACTGTAAGTGAGCAGAGCTACATCAAACCTAATTTTGAAGTCGCTCGGTGATAAATAACGGGGTCACTTGATTCGGAATCGTATTATATCCCCCACGATGATTTGATGAATGGAGGCCGTAACGTTACGACCAAGCCGGACTCGATTTTTGACGAATGTCTAACACTGTAAGTACCAAATGGTAATACGAGATTTAATGAAGAAATCTGAATATTTCGTGTGATCATGATGTGCATTTCATCAAATTCAGCTTATACCCACAAAAAATATCAACAACTATAGCTTATATACAATCGTACGTCAATCTGAGGCAAAATTCGCGCTACTCGAAATGATGGGGACGGGTAATATTTTCGAGTTATACGATAATTCGAGTTAGACGATGTTCGGTCCGATAGAAGATCTCACGACAATAAAAGACCATGTGTTATACCCTTAGATAAAGCCACAAAAAGCGTTTATTTTTCAAATCTTCAAGTTTCCGGGAAAGTTGCCAAGCCACACTCGCCTGCAAGATTCAAAAACGTACAAGGCAGTACTCTCATTAGAATTTGACAATTCGCCTGTAAATAGCGTTGAATTCCGGCGATCCACTCAGAAAACATCTCGGAGCATCGGAGGGGGCCCCGTCACTAGGTCACCGGCCGTTGGAGTCCTCGGTCCGACCATGCTCGCGGCGCGCATCTGAGATTTTTGTGGGGGCCCTCTAAGGTGGGGGGCCCTGGGGCCTGGGCCCCATGGTGCCCCGGGGTTAATCCGGCGTTGCATACATGTACACATTGGCGCGCACATGAAATAACCCTTGACATTTGAATTCGATATGAGTAGACTGTAGCGCCGCTGTCCGGTCAAAATTTCCCTCATAGAACACTGTAGGCCTATGACGTATGCCCGTCTTTATTAGTACAGAAAGAAAAAACGTTAAACCCCATTTCATTTCATCTTGATTATGACAGTCTCAAAATGACGTCAACTATATCGTGGATTCGGTGTGAATTTTTATAAATCTTTCGGAGTTTTGACTTTTTGATGTACGGACCAGTAAATATTCAAACTATTGAAGCAATGAATGAAATGTTGTTTTATGGTACATCAGCACCAACCAGTGATTTCTACGAGACTCCATTCCAGCAGAAGCACAACCGTTGCAAGAGTATTATATTATATTTGTATTCACAATTGAATATGCGTGATAAAAGCAATAACCAGATGATTTCCATATTACCCTTTTCTTATGTAAATACAGTCCAATTACAAGGGTTTATTATCGATAACTTTAAGATCATGATTGCATGATTAAGCACATAAAGATATTTATATGCATGCGGAATATAATAGAATCTATTATGAATGTTTTCTGTAATGACCACAACATTCATACAGTCTAAGACTTGTTCCTCGATAAACGGTAAATATTAGTTTTATAAGTAGATAGGGTTCTATGCCAAAGGGTTAATTACAGTCTATGTTAACATAGTGTTTAGTCCTTCGAGTGCCCAGAAATTCGACTCCCCAGAAATTCGAAAGGTAATGCTTATTCGGGCTGTTGTAAATACCCAAATTCCAGTGTTGGAATTTGTCTACAGAAATCCACACCAAATCCAGGACCTAGCAAATGGGGGAAAAGATTAGGGTTGTTATTTTTTTATTTTTTTTTGCCTATAATTGTATACTAAATACAATAAGTTTGTTGCCTTGTGTCTCTACCCATTTCATCCCCTAGCTGCTCGAGTGTGTAGGCCTATCTCCTCACTTGAGGTTGTCGGAACATTACAATTTATGTCGTGTTTCGGATTCAGTCAATTAGCAAGCACGAGGTCTAAAGTAGGGGATAAATACTTTTACTTTGTCTGAGTCTGGTTAATTCTACAGTATTACAACAAAGCGTTTCTTTATCTATGTCACGCCGTCATCCATTATTCCATGACATAATATCACCATGACAACCGCGATATGCATTGGATAGGTGTAGTGTTGTCTCATCTTAAATGTTGTATAAATACAATAGATTGTGCAGTCATGGTAACTTTATAAGTCGCTGCGCTATCTGCAATTTATAAGAATTTTGACATAAATGTCTGACATGACCGCGTACCCTCATAGTTTAGAACAGACTTTTAAAGACGGATAAGGAATATTTCTATAAAGTAGAATTGCAGAATTTGTTTTGAATTACTGTTCAGTTATAGGCTAGTAAGCTACTTTGTGATTATCAATCTAAATAATACATTTTTCCTCCCCTTGTCTTCCTTTCCTTGATAGGCCTAGTCTTATTATTTTTTTTTAAATTCTGCTACGCCTTTGAAGCATACATGTGAACCTGGATGAACAGATCAATGTTGTCGGGTGATCATTTATTTTGTCACTCATTCAAATTTAGTTGGGCTACTTGTACGCTAATCCATCAAGTTAGTCGTATTTATGACTTTTCTATTAATATCAGATAGTGGTTGTCTTAACCGTTATCCTGTAAAACTTTTAAGCCTACAGGTAGTAATTTGTTAAAGTATTAAATGTTACATAATCGATTCGGTAAATAATCTAAACATAAGTCACGTTTACAGCAATACTCTAAACCGAAAGCAGCTTATGGGTGAAGATAATAATTAGAAGGCATGAAATGACGTCATGGATCATTGCTCAAGCTCTGTTTAATTACGATTCTCATTAATAATACCTGTTAATTAAATCAGACGCCTTTCAGACACAAAGGCTAACGGGGACAAGCAATACTAATTATGCTTTTAGCACCAACAAACTGTAAATTTCGTTTTTTTTCCTGTTTCTTTTTTTAAAAAAAGGGGAAAAAAACCTATAATTTTGATTGATTTGACTATCAATATTCTCAAATGCATGACTTTCGCTAAAGAAGTGGAATGCGCAAGTCTCTATATGGTTGATTTTAAGATCTTAGAAAATGTAATGAAGTAAGTTACTATTCTGAAGGAACATATTCGTTCAAATTAGACATTAGATATGCCTTTGGTACTACAAATAGCAAACCTATCCAAGTGTTAAATCACACTGGATCAAGTTATGAAATCAAGATAAAATTAATCGGTGTATTAAAGATGATTGTTAACCAAAACTGTGGTTTTAGTTTCCGTTGTCTAGGAAAAAAAACCAACACTTTCTTTGGTAGCTCTAGTGCACAGACGTTGACGTTGCCCGAATAGGCTGATTGATTCTGGAAAACCAAAGCCTACGATTCGTCCAATTTTTTCAAGTCATGCAACTAATCTTTATTTCACCCCCACCAAAAATAAAAACAAACCCCCAACAATTTCTAAAATTGAAAAAAATATCGTTGATTTCTTTCTGTTTTTCTACACGAAATAATTTCATAGCAATTTTAATTAATAGTAAAGAAATATAGTAACGAAGGGCTTGGGTGGTGATTGCGTTTAATAATTGTGTCACGCCCAGGTGAAGTCATTGTCCATGACCATGACGATTTGAGTAGTAATTTATCCTAAATCCATTTTGACATTAAGAACCTATTTATAGACGGGCAACAGTACCGTCTCAATCGAATACAGATTTTAATTTTCCTGTCATTCTGTTCTTTTCATTTCACAGGGAAAAATACTCAACGATTGTGATCAGGCAACAACAGATAGTGCGTATACTAGTGTGGTTGGCTGATAGGTAAGCTACCTGGAAGTGGTGCATTATGGGTATGATTCACACGCAGACTCTCTACGCTTCAGAGTTGATAATGGCCGACGCTATATGGGTGTTGTGTGACGAGTGTTGACATATATTCAGTTTGTGACAAACTACCTGGAATTGCGAAATATTAAATGTGCATTCAACATGGATATCAAAAAATCACACAGTTTATCTCTGGATATATTATTTTTCATTATTACTGGTAAGTAAATGGAGGTTTCGAGTGTAAATCTACGATAATTTGTTGTCATTTTCTTCTCGGTCTCGACTCAGTGGTCGCTATTTGAATCGGAGCCAAGCAGTGGCCTAGATATTAACCAGTGACAGTGTACTACGAGGTGTATACAACAATATGAACTTTCGATATTTAGCATGTGAATTTATGCCTGATATAAATATTATAGATGAAAAAGAGATGGGAAAATATAGTGTTCACTAGATCTATTGTAGAATGAATAGGTTTAAAAAGAAATAAAGTTAATACCGCACCGGTATATAATTAATAATTTGTTGTAAAAACATGCCGACTGGTGAAGTCATAAATGTCACGTAGGACGGTTAGCAGTGGCTTCATATAGGGAGAGGTTTAAAAGGATATGATGGTACACTACATTCTCTGTAGTTATGGACATAACAGCCAAAATAATTGGTCGTAACAGCCAAACATTTTGGTCATGTAACGACCAAACAATATTAATTTAATGAAAAACAACATATTACCAAGCATTAACCAGAAGTGCAGGTTAAAAAAATAAAAGAAGTACCAGTAGGTGTCTAGTGCCCAATCCCAAAAGAAGTAACATTGTAACATACAGTATTTTCAAAAGAAAATGAATATGCTGTTGTACCTACTAGGCCTATATTATGTATTCAAGCAATATGTTATCTTAGCATATCAAATTAATGTTAAGCTAAAATGTACAAGGAAAGTCTGGCTTGAAAAGATTTCAGAAATAGTATTATTTATTGAATTCTGAAATCTTACCGTTAAAAAACACAACACAAGTTACATGTATATGGAAAACAATCACTGGTTTGTACACATATACATTGTAGCAAAATGTTTTGACAAGTGTCTCTTATCGATATCAAGCACAAATTATTGTTATTTTCTTCATACCACTCATGGTACCGGTACTCTAAAATCTGAGATCAACAGCGAAATATCCCATTCCACAGTCATTAAGGTTTGCATTGTCCCTTTAAGTTTCACAAATTGAGCATTTGGAGAAATATTTTGTTAACAGTTGACAAGTATATGTACCGGTGCATACACCAGAAGTTTGGCAGTTTGATTTGTGTTAAATTTACCTGATTTTTTTATAATTCAATACGATAATTTTATTCTCTTTTCAGCATTTTTTCATTTCGCCTTAGTGCAGGGTGCAACAGTAACTGCTCCAAATAAAAGTGGCATTTTAAATGAAGGATTAAATCTCACATGCACCTATAATTTAGAGAATGGAGAAACATTTAGTAGTTTAACATGGGCTAGAAAAAGAAATTCTGATATAAACTTTATTGATATAGCTAAATTTGGAAATGGTGATGCAGTTTATTATGAAGATGCTGGTGAATTAAGAAATAGGAGTAGTCTGTTAAAAGTTACCACTGGTGGTAATATTGATATTAGAACGTTAATATGTGTTGATGAGGCACAGTTCAAGTGTACATTGGAATATGCTAGTAGTGGAACACTTAGAAATCAGGAAAGCACCATGGCTGTAACTTTACAAGGTAAACACCTTGGCACTGTTCATGTATATTGTAGTAAATGTACCTTTTAATGTAAAGTCCTTCAGAAAAACAAGTACCGGTACTATAGACAGGTTATGCGATTTCATTGTCGAATGACTTAGGCACCCGTACAATATACTATAGAGAGCAAACAGCTAACTTGTGATTTGTTGTATCATAATATAGTAAAGTGGTTGATTTTTTGCCTGGACATATTTTTTATTTATTCATGTATACATGTATTTCAAACAAAAAGTAAGGTGATATGAAATAGTGTCTTACCCTTTTTATACATCTACACTGTACATGTAAATGTGGTCTATTATTGCTGGTAGACAGTGTTTTTGTAAACACTAAAAAGACTATATTTATCATCTGATCTTTTAAAATTCATACACTACATGTATGTTGTTTACATCAGTACAAATTACAGATGCACAACTGGGCATAGGGTATGAAGAGGCTGTTTTTAAATCGTAATTATCTGACATAAATGGAGCTAGAGAAAGAAAACTTAAGATTTCAACAAATTACTGTTACAAATTGTTTCTGAACTAAAAAATTGGTGTAAATGAAATACGAAGAACGTTACAAGTTTTTGGAATAACCGTTTTTATACGCCCACTCATATATTGTCGTCGCCCCCGTCGTCGGTACGGCATCTACAATTGCTTGTGGACTCTCTAGAGGCTAAAGTTAATATTCGATTGACTTTAAATTTATACACAGTGTTTAAGGTCTTGAGACGAAGAAGCCTATTGATTTTCAGCGATTTCCGTTAATTACTGCCAAAGTTATGGCCCTTGATCACTTTGAAAAATCTTGTGGACGCTCTAAAAAGGCCAAAGTTAATATCCGATTTAGCTGCTGTGGGCGTATGTTTCGTTGCCTGGCAACCTATCTTTCTGTATTTTAAAATTTGGTCAAAAGGTTTAACAAATTGTATGAATTGGTGTTTTCAAACAGCAGGGAATTCAAATTCTGAATATAATTATGTGAGTACATGTAGCACAATCTATGGTGGTATGATGGGAAAATTGTCAAGATTTTTCAAGCCCATACCCTCAGAAAGGAAAACATTTTAGGCATCAATGTATAATACCTGGGTTACTTTCTATATAAATTTTAATCTTAAACTTTTAAAGCCAGAACTTACAGTAAAAGTAGCGTGATAGTGATCACTTGCCCTCACCTCTACATGTAAGCTCAGCTGATTATAAAATGTAGGAGAAAAAACATCTCTGTATCTCAAACATGTTATAAATCAGTGATTGACAAACTGAACACTTTATAGACTGTAATTGTACCGTACATTGTTGCCTATTGGGTCACCTTCAAATTAAAATCTTTGGAGAGTGATCCTTTGCTTTTCTCATATTTTCTGATGGAAAGCTTAACATAGTACATGTATTGTTGTATTCTTGTCTAATATAAGTCTAATGATTATACTTCATTATTTAGGTCGCCCTGAAAAACCAAGTTCATTGATCCCATCAGGTGAAAATGCTGAGTATGATAAGATGACATTTGATTGTACAAGCGTTGTTGGGAAAACCCCTCTTGGAAGTATAAAGTGGGAAGGTATAAGAGGATCTATTATACAAGATTTATCTGCTGATTCTGAGGATCTCGATGATTTCTTCACTCCTGGTTCCTGTACTCAGACCTTTATTTCAAGACTTACTCGAAATGTCACTCGTAGTGATAATGGACTTGTTATTCGATGTCGAACTATTCATTCTATCTATCAAGATCCAGAAGATTACTTAGATTTATCTCCCCTGATTGTCAACTGTAAGTAAAGATAAATATTTTGATGGACATGTATACATGTAGCTAAATTTAGTTTTCATAAATAATATTACCATTTAGCTAAAAATTGAAAAAGTGTGTATGTAGGACCTTAATTTCAGACATATATCAAAACATTGATGTTCATGTTACATATTTAAATAGAAAAAGACTTTAATAATTTATTAATGCATGGTTTCTGCAAGTACATGTACATGTGTAGCCTTCTTTCTAAAACACTGTCAGAAATTAATAGAAAAATGATTTATATGCTATACCATTACGGTTCTCCTAAAATATAATATTTTCTTTTGTGAATAAATAATCATGGGCAAAGAGAACACAGTGCCCCCTAATTAGATGAATTCTGAAATCTGAAATATTGAAACTTACCTACTACTTGTTGAAGATTGTTTAATGCAGGCGAGTTGGATCATAAAGTCTGTCATTAAGTCAAGTGAGATGGTTTTGATTCCCAGCTTGTACATGTACGTAGGGTCGTCTGTCCAATTCTGTGGGTTTTCTCTGTTTCCTCTAGTTTCCTCCCACTGTTAAAGACCCTTACGTGCAAGTGAATTATTAAAATAAGATTGAACTATTATGTTTTTTTCCGAAATGACCTAGTTTGTGTCGAGTGGACATTAAGCCCTATTTTTCTCTCTCTTTGTAAAACTGTCTATTACTATTCTTACATTTTACTCAATGCACCTAACATTGTATGTGCTCCTATACTCTCTTGTTTGCAAAGTTGGCATTGTAGCAAAAGAAAGACTTTTGATCTGCCAACGATTGATTGTATCATGAGACATGTAGAATACTGACAAGCATATGACAATGTATATATCCTGTTGCCTGTATTTACAAACCCTCAAAATAACAAATATTTTTTTTTTTTTAAGTAAATTAGTTCCCTACATGTATTTTTTAAACTTTTTCTGCCATTTTAGATCCAGTTGATGATGCAAGTTTAAGTGTTTCTCAAGATCCAAATGTACCTATACATGATGTTGGTAAAAGAGTTCGTCTTGTTTGTCAGATAACTGTGGTTCCTGCTGCTACTTATAAATGGCGCCATCTCAAAACTAACCAAACCTATGACCGAGGAACTGATGGCGTTTTGGAGTTGGTAGAGGCACAGGTAGATCAAAGTGGAACATATGAATGTGAGGCTACAAATACCTACCAAAATAGGACTTTTACTGCGACTCAGACGATCGACATTAATATTCGTAAGTAATCTGAAATTCTTTTGCTTCAACCTAAGTTGTTTTCTGCCCCCCCCCCCATTAGCTAAAAAGACCTCTGTGGGGACCATCAGATGGTGGTCAGCATTGTTTAAAAATTTTTTTTACTCATTTTGGTAACAAGCAGACCTACTGTATCAAAGACATCTGCCTGACACCCTTTTAGCTCATGTTTAAATTCTAACTATAAACTTGGCTCTCTTCAAGCATCTACCCATCAACAATAATCAAATTCTTGTTCTATACTTTTTTAAAACACTGATTAAAAAACGTTGAATATTGTGACATGGATGTGATTGATGTGTAAAATGACCCAAAAGAGGTATTTTAGTTAATTTTAGCCTAATATTACTCAAAGTATGGTCGACTTGATGTCCACTGAACACAGAATTTACAATGATTATCGCATATAATTTCTTAAATTTGTATCTTGTTTGTTGTTCTAGTATATTATGATATTTTAGACCTGATTACCATATTAATCATATTATTCTATACTTATCTATAATAATTCCCATATTAACGACCTTAATATACCATCAATTTAATTATTAACAATCATGCAATGAAGAATATTGGTTGCAAAATGTTCAAATAGCATTGATCTGATATCTGTCTACTGTTATGTTTTTTGAAAATCTTTAATGACAAATGCATTGCTGAACAGTATGTTGTTATATTCAAATTTGTTCAAAATTTATCATGGCCAGTAGTAAACTGGAAGTTATCAAATATTATTAATAATTATTTTCAAATCTGAGAAATAGAGAAGACGTTTAGCAATGTTTAAGTGGTTTTTATTTTGAAGTAATTTGGACCAAACATTATTATATTCTATACTAAAGATGCGTTATGTAAGATTTAAAGTGCTTGTTGTTCTAAGTTTTATAGTTCAAAAATAGAAAATGAAAAATAAATATATTACTTTAGTGTATCTTTATGCTGAGTCAAGTTATGAATTTTATAAGTTTTGACAAGAGATACCGTGAATAGTCTCAGTTGTCAAGTACAAGTACCATTGCTACAAAGTCTTCATTTTTCATTTCCACATTTAACGAAGATGGCAGATATTGTCTAATCCACTTAATCTCAGTTGATTATAGGCTTGTCATGTGAATAAATGTCTACGTAAATAATAATTTATAATAATAACATTTGAAGCCATAAAAAAGACCTGCAATAAGCAGATTTAGCTTTTACATAATGCATCTTTAAGAACTTTTTGCAACGATACAGTAGACTGCATGACTGACAGTTGTCTGATTATATATACTGATGATTTGCATGTTTTTCCCCCCAGAAATACCTTCGACTGCTTCACCTACTGATGTCCCCGAAAATACTTCTCCTTCAAATACCGGTAGTGGTAATGGAAACACGGATAAAACCACTAGTACTCCGGGTAAGACTAAACTTTAAAGATTTATTTTCAGTTCTAATCTTCAATTCATAACAAGAGCACTCTTATCATCACTGATAAGCGAGAGAGATCTTGACATACTGTTCTTGAATTTTAGGATGTTTTCAATACAATTTATTTGTAATCAGTTTCTTTAGTTTGTAGTTTCGTGAGACTTGTGTGCTTTACAAACCAAAATGGCCAACACAGCGAGTCATGATTGTTACAGGGTGTCAACATTAATCAGGTTTCGCCATGGTTATAAATTTTTGGTCAGTTTTGCAAACTGAAAAGCTTACGTTTGTTTGAATCAATCGAAAGGTTGTTTATTAGCTTAAAACAGAAACCATTTTCCTTCTAATAACTGAAACCTAGATTGTAAAGATAAGCAAAATTGCCTAAACTACAGCATCTACTTCTGTGCACAGGTGTAATGTATATTTATTATAAATTGTCTCCAGTTATTTAAAGTAACTGTGCATGATTTGTACTCAGATTGATTAATTAACATTTAATTAGGAAAACATTAAAAATATCAAGACTAGATAATCTCTATCCTTGGATTCAATCGTATTAAAAACAGGCCCATTAATTAAATTTCACAAAACATAAAGATGGTGGTGTCCCATTTACATACAGAGCAGCATAGATCAGTGGAATTTCAGTTCATCTTATTTATAAATATTGAATGGAACTGAACTATTTTTTGACTGATATTCGTAATAGAGATTTGACTTTTACAGTATTGTAGTTTCCACAAGATTCCTATATTGTTCAAATGGCACTCAGGGACTTTAAAACATCTCATTTTTATACTTACAAATATATTAAAGTCATTGGATCAGCATGTTTAATATTCACATTGAACTGAACAATGTTAAAATTTTATAGTTGGAATGTTTGTTAAAGTGTGTAATATTTAACTTAAATTTGACAGTTTTACTAAAAAAACAAACTGAAATATGAAACTTTAAAAATAAGCATGTTGTAGAGGTTGGCATACATATACATTGTAACATTTAGTATGCATGACACCTCTTCTTATATGCTTTTAAAATTTATGGTTTAGATTTTGCTAGTCTAGAATTTTGAGTACAAATTCTCACAGATTTAAATATCTGAATTCTGAATCTTTGCAAAATATTTAAAAGGGGAGCAAAAACACCAAGTTGTATTCTAGACGTTTTACTGTCCTTTTACACCAAGTATCAACAATTTGTGATAAAGTTGCTAGAAATATTCACTTTCTTCCCTCTTAGGGTGTTTGAAACTGCTAGTACAGTATAAAATATAAACATATGTGAGTCACAGACTTGTTTGATAAGTCACATCAGAATTTGGCCAGAGGGTTGGTATTTGTCAGCTTAAGATTTCAGGCTGAACACAAAGAAAATATCCAGAAGATTTGTGTACTTAATTAATAATTAAGTAATTATTATTGAATGTTTTTTTTAATGGTAATAACCATTAGAATATATTAAATTCCTTTGAATCACATATAAGCTCTCCACCCTCCACTGCCACTAAGATCCACTGCGGCAGATCATAAATTTGTATTTAATTAAGAACCCTCCACCCCCCAATTACCTACTTGGCTGCATGATTAGAGTTTACTCAATACTTATGGGTGACACTGGTACCGGCATCTATCATTTTGAAATTCAACTTTCATAATGTTGTGGTTTGCATGGGATTCAAAAACTCTGAAATGACTCTCTGAAACCCACCGATTTAATAACATTTATGGGCATTTCAATAAAGCGTGAATCTTACAGATCAGGTTTCTTCGAGGCCATCTTCTAAGGATCTCGCAGGGCTGTAAACAGAACCAATGTTGGTTCTTGTGAAAAATCAATCAATATTTTCATCCTATTTTCAGAATTGTGTGAATATTTATATTTTTTTATGTTTCAGACGATGATAATACAGTACTGATTATTATTATTTGTGTTGTGGTAGCTGTTGTTGTCCTCATTGCCATTATTATTTTCATAATAGTCAAAAAGAAAAAAAGTCCAAATAAACAACAAAGAATAGAAGGTATGTTTATCATTAAACTAATTTTGTATTTATTTCATTTTTCAGGTTTTGCGATATTATCCTGCCTTGTCCCCATTTTTATGGTGAAAAATATAACAAAAGTCAAGTGTTAAATTTGAATATGTCAAGAGGGCATTGACTCCAAGGAGTTTAGTTTTAAGACATGAGTCATTTTTGTCCTATGTTTAAATAAACATCAAGGAGATTATAGTGCACCCTTACAGCTTTATCAGCTTCATTCATCATGTACAATTGCAATTATCTTCTGTTCTTGTACTAAATGTAAAGGTACATCTGATATGGTGTTCAGAACATGGACAATCAAATTTTGTATATATTGAGCATTGGCACTTATCATAAACATTTTTGCCCAAAATTATTTGTATATTTTATCTAATAGTAAATAATAGGCTTGTTTGTTTTATTTTTAGAAGAATGTATTTAATTGAATTTAATGTTTATTGTTAATATCTTGTTGATTTTTCAGAACCTCCAGAAAAAGCATACAAGTAAGTTGTTCAGTGTTAACATAGGTCAACATAGTTAGTTGTTGTATCCATGACATATATAGGTTTGACTAAAATTTTGAAACAGCAAATATATGACAAGTCTAGGACTTTCAGATGATTCACTACAGTAGTAAGGATTAAACTTGGAAAGCAAAGAATAGATGTATCTTCTTATTAATGTTTTACTTCAAATTATTTGTTTTTATTTCACACTATTCAACAACTTGATAAAATAGAATTTCAGAATGTTTGTCTTATTGTATTATTTTTTTTTTTTTTTCTGTAGCAACAATCCAGCAATAAACAGTTATGCAAACCAACCAGATTTAGTTGGTGATGACAAGAAAAAGAATTATCAAAATTCGTTTAGCAGCAGTCCTTATAATTCAAATCCTTATTCCCCAACTAACTATCCAGCACATAATACTGTAAGTATATAATCTTTAAGAGGCATTTAGTAACTGGGTAGAGCAATACACAAAAACACATACTTATGGAAAAACAGCTACTTATTTATTTGGGCGACGTTTCGAAGAGTATTATTACACACATATTACACATATGGGTTACTCTAGTCTAATTGTACATTTAATCACTAGACATATAAAGTTAATTACCATTATCTAAACAAACCATGGTATATCATAATTGTATTGTAGGTACTATCCCATTCTGCCGGTAGTATTGTATCTATCATCATAGCTACCTAATTGCTTAACTATACTCAATGGCTACTCTTCACACTTAATTAGTTTTTGTAGAATAAACCCCTTTGATCTTGTTGTTGTCCTGTATGGTTTCATGAATTGTTGTTACAGTTTTCTGTATATATTGATCTCATTATTCTTGTATTACTGTATTAGCTTGATAACGTTGAGAGAATACTCTTCGAAACGTCGCCCAAATAAATAAGTAGCTGTTTTTCCATAAGTATGTGTTTTTGTGTATTGTAAGTATATAGATCTTTTACTCAATATTTGTTAGACTGATTTCCCCTTGATAGATAATAATATTTATTGTTGTTTTGATGTGTCTCATGACAGAATAAAGTGGAATTCATTTTGTGAAATGGAAAAACATCATCGTCTGAATGAATAATTTGTGTATCATGATATTTGGCTGTTATGATACACAGCTGTATTGGGTTTCTTGATATTGTGCTGTTCTGATACACAGGAAGATTGTGAATTTGAATTATGTTGCAGTGATACACTGATATTTTGTAATGTGCAGTGACTGATACATTGTGTATCTAGATACATACAATGGATGACACAGTAAGCTTATGGTATTCCTCATTGTATTCTACTTAAGACATGTTATCTTAATGATACACAATATTAGTCCGGTGGCTGAATGGGGGGAATCGCCACCCGAGCTGTGAATTTATGAGACCAAGTTTTTCTAGACCAGTTTTTTGCGTAGATTCCGAATCTGGGTGGTGATCAGGCGTTTGAGGGGGCGTTTTCGAGATATGGGGGTCAAATGTCTACAATGGGGGGGGGGGGTCATTATGTTGACGTAATATATTAATAAAACATAAATTTCCAAGACTGCCCATCTATAAATAAGTGTTTATGATGCTCCTGGACAACTGTTTTGATTTGTGGGGAGTTGGGGTGGGGACAGCAGGTAGGTGTGTGTGTGGGGGTTATTATGTTGACATAATATATTAATAAAACATAAATTTCTAGGGCTGCCCATTTTTAAATAAGTGTTTATGATGCCCCTGGACAGCTATTTTGATTTGTGTGGAGGTGGGGTGGGGGTAGCAGGTGTGCGGGTATGGATGGGGGGGGGGGGGTACAATTGGCGTGATAATTTCTTAGAGCTTGGTAAAAACATTATTTTTAATTCCACTGCACATCTCTAAAAATGTGTATACGATTACCGTTGTATAGGGGAGGGTAAATGTATTTTGGGGGACAGAAACCACTTGGTTCAAAATTGACCTGAAAAGTGTTTTCTCGAGTTTTCGTTCAGTGCCAATATCGTCATTAAAAATATTAAATTTTAATGGTACTTTTCGAAAGATCAGGAAATTTACATAAAAAACACATGTTTAGATATTAGTTTATTCTTATAATATGTGCGGGATAGATATCCTCTTGATGGCTGATCAACAGCCTGCGTATATGCTTTGGATATGCTTCAGATACCCATTCATCTTGTTCGATCATTAATTTTGCAACCTGTCTCCATATTGCTGCAACATAATTATTGCGTTTAATGTGCAGCAAAAAACTACTCGGGCAAGATGGTAATAAAGAAAGAAAGTTTTGTTATTTTTCATCACAATTAAAATTTCTCCAGAAGATCTTTCTTCTAGTGTCATCTACAAACAGTTTTTTCTAAACCAGCAATTACGTCATCAGAAGCATCATTTGTCTATCCCAGCTCTTAAAAAATTGTTAGAAAGTTGGGATTATCTTGAAAAATAAAGACAGATAGTCATTACCACTGAAAGCATGTACCGTAGGCCGAGATATTCTCGACATTTTCAATACTAATCTTGATTGGATCAAAAAATATCAAGATTAGTATTGAAAGTGTCGAGAATATCCTAGAACTGATACCAAAATATCTTACCTACTCCTCTTCGCATTGCAAATTAATGGAGGTGCTGAAAAAAATTGTATTTTGCATTCTTGCTCGGGCAAAATAGACATCCCAATCATTCTCTTCGCAAACGATGATCCAAATATACAAATTTTGATCGATAATGAGACGGGCAAAGGTAGAAAAATATCGCGAAAGACGACTTACATCACTAGATGACGCTAGAAAAAAGATTTTCTGGGTGAAAAAATAACAGACCTTTCTTTATTACCACCTTGCCGTATACGTGGTCTTTTGTTGCATGACTGGAATGAAGATTTACAATGTGAATTGCTTCCTGAAGCATATCCAAAGGATATGCGAGCTGTTGGCCAGCAACCAAGAAAGTATTTGTCTCGCTCATATGAACTTTTGATTTTGAATCTTCTGATGAAGACTAAGAATAAACTAACAACTAAACATATTTCTGAGTTAATGTGTTTTTGATTTACATTTCCAGATCTCTTGAAAAGTACCATTATAATTTAATATTTTGAACGAAAACGCTAACGAGATACAACTTTAAACTCAGTTATGAACAAAATGAGTTCTGTCCACAAAAACACATGTTGCCACCCGCCATCACCCGCACCGCCCTCCCCCCCACGGCGAGCACTAACCCCGGCGTCACCCCCATATAATAGGAATCATATAAACATATTTAGAGATGTTTCATCAAGCTCTTAGAAAATCATCATATCAACGTGAACTCATTTCCCCGCCAATTTTATCCCCACCCCACCCCTCCACACCTGCTACCCCCACCCCACCTTCCCATAAATCAAAATAGTTGTCCAGGGGCATCGTAAGGACTTATTTATAGATGGTCAGTTAGAGAAATTTATGTTTTATTAATATATTAGGTCAACATAATGGCCTCTCCCCTCCCCCACCTTTGTAGACATTTTACCCCCTATATCTCGAAAATGCCCCCTCAATCGCCTGATCACAACCCAGATTCGGAATCATTTTCTGATATTGTAATGTTTAATCTTTTTCTATCATCTTGACATTGATTATCAAAAGCAATTCACAAAATTGAAGGTGGAGATTTATCCAAAATGATCAACAGCCCTTTAATGTTTGTATCCTGTATTATTAGTAATGTTGACAATGTTTTTATTTTCCAGTCTTTTTCCATGAAGAGTGATGATCTATCATATGGAGAAATGAATTTTGATGATCGACCAAGAAGTCGAAAACCAGTGGCGCTGTCTGATGCTGATTATGCCGACATTTCAATGCCACATGTGTAACATTAAAGACAAATTGAAAACAGGGATGTACCAAAAAGCATTCTTAAGGCCTTTGAGAGATGAACAAAATGTTTTTTGCATTCTTTTGCAGAAAAATGTACTTTGGAATATATGTAGAAGGCCAACATTTACCATAGAATTTGGATTCTTATATTGTGTGAATATTTTGTAATTAAATGACTAATTCACGTGGAAGAACCAGAATCATTTATATAGTGCTGTGTTTATACAACCAATCAATTTATGTGTGTTACATGTATATATTTGTGTGTGTATGATGTCAGCATTTCATGTGGACAAAATGGAAGACCATTCAGATAATGTAGATTGGAATATATATCGAAAAATAAGAAGCAGGTTTGCCCGGATCTTCTTAGTCTTTTTAACAAAAGTGCAAAAGTGGCTAGAGTGTGAAATATCGTGTAAACAAAGAGAAACCTGCACAGACAATGGAAAAGGAATTAAGAATTTGTGCTTAATAAAAACAGTGGATATTATACTGATCTACATAGACAATGTAATTGTTACTATGGCCAAATTCATCTATGTTTATTGTAATATATATGTACTATATATTTCAATATAACTTTCATATATTCATATCATAAAGATATCAGATATATTTAGTAAGCTTTGTTATAGTAAACAAATAATTAGATGAATTACTTACTTATAACACAATGTACATTTCAATCTGCCATTTTGGTTTTAAATAAAGCCATTTACAGAAATTGGGATTTCGGTAAATAGATGAGCATTTAAATACTGAAACATAGTTTTCTAAATAGTATTGTTGGTACATTTCATGAACTTAGTGTGGAATCATCCATGGTGGTGCCTGAAATTAATCATGCTGTTGTTAGAAAATCTTTCAAATTGTACTATAGATGGGATTACACACATTAAAGGCGATCATTGAATAACATACATGTATTAATAATAGTGCCATGGTCTACAAAATCAAACACATCATTTATTATTAATGTCATTGTATATTTATCATACGGTATATACAGTAAATCATATATGTTCATATTGTGCAGCTGATACCCTGTATATATAAGTGTAGCTCTTTTCTCAGTGGTGAATATACATGTACATTTTTACTATCGTATCAATCACTAGAAATTTTGGATAATCATGATTTCAGATATTCAAATCAGTCTTTGATAAGACATTAGCTGGAATCGGATGTACATGTATATCCCTATTATAGTAGTACCGGTAGATGTAGTAGCAGTTTATGGTGATTGACAGAATGGCCTCTTTCAGCATTATATTTAAGCCCCTTGAGGAGATCAAACATAAAAGCAGACACTAAACCGCCAAGAGATATATTGTCTGTAATATCACTAGATGTTAAAGCATCAGCTACTACTACAATGTACTATCAAGAGATAGATCAAACATAAATCTTGCCTAGCCCAGTAGGTGCAGAACAATAGGATGTTTAAACCCCATTTCATTTTCAAACATAAATGTCTGGCAAAAAATGTGGGAGCTAGATCCCGACATTATTGTGAAGGCCACCTATTGTAGCCTACTGTGTAGTTTATTTTACCATTTTATTCGGTAGGTAGGATTTGTCTCGAAGACTCGTATTGGCCTACATACATATATTTATAAAATTTACTATTAAATGATCATGAAATCAATTCCTTATAACATTCATTTTGAAATAATTTTTTTCTTTTTATTGTACGTTTACAACTAAATTTATTTTAGGAAAACATCATATGTAGTAATCTATTAAAGTCAAATGATATTTTCAAATTTACAACTTTATGCTTTGTTGAGATGTAGAAGCAAAAATAGGAGAAATATTTTATTTCTTTAAATGCTCATAGACAAAATTATATTTATTAGGAAAAAAGCTCAGTTTTTATTAAATAAAGAGCTCAATAAATTCACAGAAACCAATTTTTGTAGCCATTTTGCTCAAATTATATACCTTTATAAAAAGAATAGAGTAAAATTGTTCCTCAATGGTGTTGTAAATGTTCACAATTCAATTTATCTAAGGCTGCACAGTTTTATAGAATTTCCTGGATAATGACAATTAAACTCGCCCCAGACAGAAAATGAATTATGCAAATTTTATGACTTCAATTCAGCAAAAGATCGATCTACTATTTATTTGGGATGTTTAAACGAATATTTGTATATAAAATTAACATGAATTGTATTTATCAGCATTCCGTGTTAAATATTGTGAAATTTTATTCAGAGAATTCTAAATGAATTATCAGATATCATTACCATATGCTTAGAAATTCTGTAGGATAGAAATGCTTCATATTTCTTTTGTTCTGAGTGATTCGTTTTTTCTTTTCATGTTTTTGTGTTAATCTTTTTGTTTATTTTGTTGAAATAAGATATTTTAACAGGTACACAAACATAGTACTATCTTAAAGCTCTAAATAAATATATATAATTTTTTATGTAATATAGATTGTACATATTTGCTAGATATATAATTATATAAGCTATAAATAATAGCCAAATTTGTAAATGCTTTAGATCATCTTTAGTTGCCCAATATTTCTCCCTTCTAATATATTTTCTTCCTTTTTTTTATTGTATCTGTTTTTGCTTTTGCCAAAGAAAAGTTTATTTTCAAATTGAATTAGGAATAATGAAGCTCTTGATCTCAATTTTCTTATTTCACTGCAAAACAAATGGATACAATTTATAGTACCATGTATGTACTAGTATGCATATATCCATATTTTGGATTTAATTACACTTGAAAGAAATAATGAATTCATATTTGTTGTGTGTATTGATCATTAACCATTGTTGTCAAGTTTTACACAAACTTAAGAGTATTCTTTGGACCTTAGGAGTAATTAGAACTTAAAAAACACACACTTACAGAATTTAAACTTGTACAGAATTACATAATTCAAACTAATAATATATACCGGTACATTAATGCAATTAAATCGCATTAATAACGTACATGTAAATGAAATATAGAAAGTTTTTATAAACAATATCGAAATTATGTTATAATTTATCTTGTTACTAAAGAGTAATACAAATTTGTTAAATATTTCAATTTTATTATAATATTTAAAAAAAATGTTAAAGTCATTGGTGGTGTAATGATTAATCCTGAGTTAAACCTCCCATTAGGTTGTTCCATTTTTTTCGTCCATGTAACTATGAAACCATGTAATTTCAGGTGGTTGTTATAGTTTATAACAAAACTATAACAAAAACAAAATGACATATCAGAAATAGTTGTGAAGTGCCTACTGAAGTGTAGCCATTGATTTGGCTTTCTTGAAATCGTCCATTATTGAGAATTATTCTTTCACATATCATGACGTCCACCTTGAAGTAAAAAAAAAACCTTTTATGAAAGTAAATTGTAAATGCCTTTATATATAAATCATTATATTTTGTTGAAATGTATACTATATCTTAATATTTTTTAATTAACTGTTGTTCCTTGGCATGTCTGATTATTTCAATAATAAATAAGAAAAATTATATAAATTCTTTTTTTTTTTATGGGTTGGGTGGTTGAGTCAAGTGGCATGGTTTTGATTCCTTGCTTGTACGTGACAAGGTGTAGTGTTGCCTGTCCAACCTAATGGGTTTTCTTCAGTTTCCTCCCACTGCTAAATACCCATACACGAATACAGATTATTGAAATAGAATTGAAATATGTGTTAGGCTTGAAATGACCTAGTTTCTCTCTCTGGGTGGAGCCACGGTGGCTAGGTGGGTAAGGCGCTGGCTCGCTAGCCTGGAGGTCGGGTGTTCGATCCCTGCATTGGCCGAGAAGGTTCATCCCGATTTTCCGACGTGGTTTCCCCTTGTCAATGATGCAGGACGGAGGGCCTGACAAGGACAGCTGTCTAGTTCTTCGGATGAGACGAAAAACCGAGGTCTCGTGTAAACATTGGAATGCACGTAAAAGATCCCTTGGCAGTTGGAATTCGATATAAGAGTAGGTGATAGTGCCGCTGCCCGGGCAAAATTTCCCTCATAGCACACTGTATGGCGTATGCCCGTCTTCATTAGCCCAGTATAGGAGCAGAACAGTAGGACGTTAAACCCCATTACACACTTTAACATATGATCATATGTTAGTCTCAGAATAACAGTATTGTGTTGACAAGGTGTTAAAACTTATCTACTTTTTAAGTGTTAATAGACAGACAGGGGATTTCACAATGGCAGTGGTATTTCAGCCTCAAAGCAGTTATATTTGTCTTGACATTACGAGTATATCTAACTCCTAAACAGTTTCCTACATGTACATGTACCTATTGTACTTGAACTACTGATGTCTATAACTTTGAGGGTTGTTATTGTGCCAGAACCCATGACAGGTGAAATTTGATAAGTGGGCAGAAACACTGCTATCCATACGTAATTTCCCTTGTATCACACTGAATGGCGTATGCCCGTTTTTATTAGTCTGATTATTGTAAGAAAATAGGATGTTAAACCCAATTGTATTTCTTTATTTATCTCAACGTACATGAATGTTCACTGTAATAGACAATTATCCTGTCCGGTAAATTCAAGTAACCAACAACTCTGGAATCACCATAACGTTTAAATTTGTTGTCATTTTGTGGGTTGTTTTTTTGCGTCTGTGTTATGCTGTATAGTTTTACTGCGTTGTCTATTTAGTAATATATTTTTAATTACTGATCACAGTGTATGATGACTTTAATAGATTGACTATTCCGATCACTAGCTGTAAGAAAAGCTTTCTCTGTTTCAAGTAAAGTAAAATGATGTGATATCAATGGGTTAACATCTAGGGCTCCACTGGCAATTAAATCTAAAGCAATCGGGTAACTGAAATAGAAATATTAGATATAATCTTCAGACGATGTTAATGTTTAGTAATTGCCTGGATAACCACCTATGCCAAAGTTATAGGGGTAAGCGATAATCACAATTAACAAGTCACTCATACAGCAAAAGAATGAAATCATTAAAATAATTACCTACTCACAAATCTAGCCATCATTTTCAACCGATGTCATATTTTGATTTGAAAAGGCAGAAAACATTGATCAAACAAGGAATTTTTTTTTTTTAAATATTGAGTTTAGAAAAATTGCAGTCCTTTCTTTCTTGCTGTGAGTAAATTTATTTACCAATTAGCATATCTGAATATACCCAGTAAATCCACTTCATTGGCATTTAAACGAGTTAAAGGTAACTCAACTTTAGGAGAACCGCCCCCTACTCGCACCACTTTTCCTCCCGGTCGAGTCACCTGTTAAATATAAATAAATAAAATAGTAGCAGCTACAGAACATAATAACACATAAATTTAATTGCAAACAGTGGAGTTCGTATTATACACCCCCCCCCCCCCACATAAGCACTCATCGATGACTCATAAACTAAAAAAATTGAATTGCAAAATGACACGACTTTTGTGGATTAGAAAATGTTTCACAAAATATGGAAATAACACAGGACAGTGCAAGGGAGATAACTCTCTTGAAAAACCTTGGGTAGGAAAAAATCAAATTTTTTGTCCGACTATGGAGATAGTTGACAACACACAGAAAATCGTAATTATTGAAGAAATGAAAAGTGTCACAAGACAAATCTACGGTACCTGAATTCCTAGAATAAAACTGGAATCAACTCCACTACAATCTAATGTCACGTCTGGTTCACCTAAAATGCTGCCAACTTTTCTCGCCACCACATCACCGTCTTTATCCACTATTTTAAAAATGTGATCAGCCCCCATTTTCTTAGCGAAATTAAGTCTATGCTCATCTATATCTAACAATTGGAAAAAAAAGAAATCAGTCTGAAGAAAATTTTAGATTAGGATCTCAAGTTGTTCAACCATATTTTAAACTCATTTCTGTACTGAAAAAAAATGGAAACGCGGGAGAATTCGTTTTTACAGCGTCTGGTCTGTTTGACCTCGTAGGGGTCATTCTGTTGCCTCCCATTGCTAAAGACCCCGATCTAGTCCAGAAACGTTAAACTCTCTCTCTCTCTCTCTCTCTCTCTCTCTCTCTCTCTCTCTCCCAAAACAATGTAAAGTTTATATTTTGTCTACCTGTAATCATTATGTTTGTAGCACCGGCATTTTTGGCTACCATCATCGTCAACAAACCAATAGGACCTGTAATATACAAAACTATTGACCAAGCAGGAAAGAAAAAAAAATAGTCGGTCGCAAAATAAATGCAATCGGTCGCAAAATTATGCATCTGCCACTAAATAAATTACCGTAATGAGCTAAACAAAAATGCCAAAATAGAAGGGAAAATCCCAATCTGCTTAAAACACACGATCCTATTTTCAAGTCAGTTGATTGCAGTTTCATCATTTTGGAGAGTTCCAGACTCACAACATGAGATACCTTTAAGAGATATTATGATCTTAACCACAAACACTAACCCTGCAACTTCACTCTACAACCTCCAGTCACATTAATTATCAAACCAGGCGGGCGCTTGAGGACAGATAATCTTACCCAATAAACCTAACCCAAAAAAACAACATACCTGCACCACACACTAGAACCGTTGATCCTAAATCAATCTCCGCTCTTTGACAACTATAAACAGCCACAGACAGAGGTTCTAACATGGCCCCTTCATCTAACGATACATGATCAGGTAATCTGAAAATTAATTTGTATTTGAATATCTAATATCAAATGTCTGTTTGTGTAGGACTACAGAACCAGGTGAAAATTGCCGATAGAAAATCTATGTTTGTGACCGATAGATACGATAAATTATCGCGTTTTCACTGAGACGGGCCAAGGCTCCGACAGGTCGTAGGCAGCTCGACCAGCAAGGCCGTTTACGAAACTAGGCCTCTGTAAACCAGTGCTGGTCAATCACATATATTATTACATTACTCTATCGTTCATTTGGAGCGCGATCGCACCACACTGATCAGCAGTGAATTTTCGCTAGGCCGCTACAATCACTGATAAGGATGACATCGATGCGACTCAATGAGTCCCAAATATTAACTTTTTTCTTCCGTTAAATTAAATTCTAAAACATTTTTTTTTTCATTTATTAGAAAAATAAATAAAGACGTTTGAATTGTTTGTAGGTAAAAATAATTTCCTATTTAGTGTAAATGGGTATTAAAATAAGTAAAATTCACCATTTAGCCCGAATCAGTAACGTCTTATGTAAACAATGCACGCGCTATTGAGCCAATGATTGGCGCCGCGTGATGTGACGTCACTTGTCGAAACAGTCATCTGTAACAGAGATATTAAAAGATCTCTGTGAAACAGATTGCGATCGCACGTGCCATTTTCCGCAGTGCATTGTCGATTACAACAAAGTGACGTTCGTGAAGAAAATATGTAACCCATTTATTTTTAAATGGTCGTTAAAGATGCATTATATAAGAGCTAAATCTGCCTAATGCAGATCTTTAGTTTGACCTTATATAAATAATTAATTAGAGATTTGTTCACATGCCAAGCTTATAATCAACTCTCTAGGTCATCGGATGGTATTGATTTTCAACGGATTTAAACAAGTAATCAATTAATAAAAAATTGGATAAACGAGACTTTGTTTATTATCGTAACTTGTAACAAGGGTAGCAATGACAATCGGGTTTACACTGTTCTTCAAACAACTCCATCTCCGCCCAGAATGAAGTAATTTCACTCCATTTTCAACATAGACTATTTTCTTGTCATTATCTATACTCAGCCAAATTAAAAACTTGACACTGATGAATTTCAACAAATTTTTTTTTCTGGTAAGTCAAATAAATTTTAAAGTGTTTCTAACGATAGTAAGTAGTAAGAAGCCTTTAATTTCATAAAATTGTAAAGTCACGTGGATCACGTGACTTTTGAGCATATAAAGATGAAAAACCTGAAAAACACGTGTAAACACAAACTCGTGAGGTCAATCGATGCAAGTTTGCTTAAACTGAACACGCACACGTAACTTGAACTGGAAAAACAAATTAAAATTGTTATTTTCATCTTTGTAAGATAATGCCGCGCCTTTCAAATGTAGTAGAACGTCTACGTGCTATAGGTAGGCTCTATGCTGGTCAGTCTGTGGTCACTGTTGCAAGAGCCTTTAATTGTTCACGCCAGACAATAATTAATCTTAGAATGAGAGTGCTTCAAACTGGAACTATTGCCGACCGCCCAAGGGCGGAAGCGCCACGTGTGACGTCACTCCAGGAAGATCAAGCAATACGATTACGTCATCTTAGAAACAGATTTGTCACTGCAACCTCCACAAGTAGAGAGATGTTTGGTGGAAGGGTAACTGCACAAACTGTTCGAAATCGCTTGCAGGCTGCTGGTCTTCGAGCTCGGAGGCAGTGGCGGATTAAGCTCCACTAAGGCCTGAGGCGACAGTTGCTGGAGGGCCTATTTAGTTTTTAAAGTTAGAGCCAAGGTAGTTGCTAACATTAAAAACGTAATGTAACTTTATATGCCCATAAATGACGTCACGTGGATACAATATATTAAGCAAGACATAACCGAAAACTTACAAGGATTTAACGTACATTGTAGGCCTACGTTTAAAAAATAAGATCAGATCTCCAAACAATAGGGCCTATTTAAAATGGCGTGGGCCTAATTAATTTCGGGTCAGGGCCTATGTTGATTCCCGTTGGGCCTAAACCCCACCCCCCTAACATTCATTGTCTATGCGTTTTTAATCGTATCAGACAAGTCTAAAAAATATTTTTTTACAAAATCTTTCGGCCTGAGGCTGCAGCCTCATCAGCCTCACTGATAATCCGCTACTGCTCGGAGGCCTTATAATGGATCAACATTGACACCTCTTCATCGCCGTAACCGACTTGTGTGGGCCACAAGACACATAAGATTTACTCAAAGACAGTGGAATTCGGTTGTCTTTAGTGACGAATCTCGATTCACTTTGAGATTTGCCGATGGCAGGGCCTGAGTGTACCGCAGACGAGGTGAACGTTACGCTCAAGTATGCGTCAGAGAAGTTGACCGATTTGGTGGCGGCAGCGTCATGGTTTGGGGTTCTTTTTGTGTACATGGACGTTCTCCTCTTGTTGTTGTCCAAGGGAACTTAAATGCTGTCCAGTACAGGGATCAGATTTTGCAACCTGTTCTTCTTCCGTTTATGCAGAGACATGGGCCTGGACTAACGTTTCAACAAGACAATGCTCGACACCATACAGCAATTGCTACCCAGAATTTTTTAAGAAATGCCGGTGTCCAAGTCCTGGGTAGTGTTTACTAATGTTCTGAGATCCATGAGAAGACGTTGTGTGGCAGTACGAGACGCTAGAGGAGGCCACAACCGTTACTAAACACTTTATTCCGATTGTTCTCCAAGTCTGTGAATTTCATTTTGGGGGGTACTGTGACATCACGAACGTTATCAATGTCAAGGACTTTCGGCGAGACGTATTCTTGCTTTCTGTTGATGTCAAGGTCGTCTGTGCACAACATAACACTAAAATAGTTGCCTTAAACCAATTAAAAATCTAGTCCCAAAAATCCCGAGTGTCAAGTTTTTAATTTGGCTTAGTATATATTTTAGCTATTATAGCAAGAACTGCCAGCCCTTTATCTAAATCTTACATTATGCATCTTTAAATCTTAAGGCCGATTTGTGGCTTGGGTCGTCGGCATATAAGATAATTATTGTCACTCTGCTTGTTTTTGATTCACCCTTCAAAGCAAAAGGTTTATCTTTCAATTTTTTTTAAAGAGTTTTATTTCAAGCGAAATATAATAAGTTCTTTTCTTAGTCAATTTGTAGAATCACTTACTTGAAACAGAAATCAGCAGGGTGTTTATATAAACGACATAAATTACCATCTATAGGGGGCGTTGCACAAAATTCTACATCCGGGCACAGATTATATCGTCCTTTCTTACACAACTTACAACTCCTACAGGGTATACCTGGTTCTATCGCTACACGATCTCCTACAAATGAAAATAGTACGAAAACAGCTTCTAGATGGAATTTAGTCAGAGCAGCGACAAAATATTGAGTCACAAGACAAGTGTTAAAATTGCCAGAATCACTTTTTATCCTTCTGTTTAGAAGATGGGGAAGTTGGTCCCTGTCCCTTTCTTATGATTCTAGTTTTTATACGAATGTTTTATTGAGAGACAGAAATGGGGTTTAACGTCCAGTCGGGACTAACATATAGTTCAACTTTATTTCAATAATTCGCTTGCGCGTAAGTGTCTTTAGCAGTGGAAGAAAACCGGATCACCTGGACAAAACCCACGAGTTGGGATAGGCGACAGCTACTCCTTGCCACGTACTTGACTCAATGACAGACCTTATGATCTAACACGCACCCCAACCCCTTGTTTTATAGAGAATTGATTCCAAACTTCTATGGGTATGCAGTCTAGATGATAAGTCTGTCTAGACACCCATACGTAAACCATTTGGCCATCCCTCGAAAACCGCCATGTTTTATAAAAAAGTCGATTCCAAACTTATGTGGGTATGCAGTAAGTCTGTCAAGGCATCCACACTTTGCCCACTTGGCTTATAAAAGATAATGACAATGTTTTATGGTACTCTGGCATGACAAGTATAACGAAACCCTTCCAAAATTCAGTACTTTTTAGATTAATTGATTCGATAGATCAACAAAGTTTAAAACTAACCTTCTTTCAGATGAGTTACTTTAGAACCGACCCCTACGACTACACCACTGGCTTCATGACCTAACACCATTGGTTCTTTGACAACAAACTTTCCGCATTTTCCTAATGCCCAATATTTTATATCTGAGCCACAGATACCAACAGATCCCATAGATATCAGAACATCTTTAAAATAAAACATGATATCAATAATTGATAGTGACGTAGTTCAGCAAACATTTGAGGTGGGCTGTTCTTTCCGTCCTCGATTGATCACTATATATATCCCGCTTATATGTTTTCCCGGGAAAATCACGAAAAATCCAAGAATTGTCAAAGTGTATCTTAGTAGATAATTTAATTATTATTTCTTTTTGTTAAAGCTAACGTAGCAATTGACCAATATCCAAATTGATATCTCACCAGTTTTTACTTAAAGGGCGTTGGCTCTATTTTTTTAACCTTGAAATAGACAAAAATGTTTCTAAAAGCACATATTAATGTAATATGAATGTATGTAAAATGATTTATATTCAAAAATATTGTAATTTCTAATCAATTATGTTAGGTGAAATACGCAAACAGTTTACGCCTGCTTAGTCCATTCTACACGTTTTTTAAATTATTATTTTGTCGTTCGTGAATCAGCCTTTACTAATTACTTCCCAATGGTGTTGTAGGATATGTTTTTATTTGTTCATTACAAAATGGCACCCAAAACCATAGGGTACACAACTCGTGTACTGATTATAAAATGTTAATTGTGTCTTAAATATTGGATATTAGGATCCTATAGTTTCGCGGCAAGATAACAACATCAATATTGATTGAAATTGACCAATATTGAATTCTAATTCGTGTTTTTAATTTCGAATATTATGGAAAATATTGAGTTAGAGACTTAGCTCCTTTAATAACGATATTACGTTTATTATACACATTTTTGCTATGCCCACATCATCTGTTTCCTATGTTCCACACAGCCTAAAGTTTCGTCATCGTGAGGAAAGAACCATCTGGACCGGCCCTACCGATATATTGGATTTCTTGTGTCCACATAGGATCCTGTTGGTCTAGTTCAGCTATGAACGTTGGTCTCATTACACTCGCCCTGTACAGTAGGCCCCATTCACTCGCCCTGTAAAGTTGGTCTCATTACTCTCGCCCTGTACAGAGACCTACGCTCAGAGCTGAACTACTGTTGGTCATGCCAAATCAGCGATCACCAAGCCCCTGAACTGTTTCCACAAAATATCCCTGAAACAGTAGATTTTCATAACCACCATGATTACCTGTGTCTTTTGGTTCTGGAACACTGATACTTTCCTAAAATAAATAAACACATTTACTAATAGATGCTTGATCAAAATACATCTGTATGTATTATTAATACGACTTTGGAACCTTAAAATAGATGAAAATGTGTCTAAAAGCACATTTAATGTAATATGAATGTTTACAAAGTGATTTATATTCAATATTTAAAAATGTTATTGTAATTTCTAATCAATTATGTTCGGTAAAAAACGGCTGATAAGTCCATTCTACGTTTTTTAAATATTATTTTGTCGTTTGTGAATTAGCCATTGCATTACTAATTACTTCCGCATTGTCTTGTTGAATATTTTTTTCTTTCTTAATTACAAATTGCGCCCAAAACCATAGAATACACGACTCGTGTAGTGATTTTGGAATGTTCTTGTGTTCTTAAATAGTGGATATAGGGTCCCTTATTTTCACGACAAGATAGCAACATCAATATTGATTGAAATGGATCAATATCCGTGTTTTAATTTCGAATATTATGAAAAATACTGAGTTTAACGTCCACTTGACACAAACTTGGTAATTTCGAGATTAACATATGGTTCAAGTGAGAGGAAACTGGAGGACCCGGAAAAAACCTCAGGAGTTTGTCACGTATACATTGGGAATCACGCCAGTTGACTCAATAACAGATTCAACGCGCACGCGCTAACAATTCAGCCATCCACCCCCCCCCCCCCCCCTGCCTTGAACGAGGTGTTGAAGGTGTGTTATAACTAATCAATTTTGAGGATCGAACAATTAAAAAATCGATGATAATTACTCCGCCCAAAATCGATACATTAATTTCGATGGTGAGTGGATAATATAAAGCTTGGTCCATCAGACCATTTCTGGGAAGACGCCCCCCCCCCCCCACCACATAATGATACTCAAAAATTTTTTGCGTTGAAAAACTAGCACATGGTATAAGATAATAACGATAACTCATTTATAAACAATCAACGGCTGTATGGTCGGATGTAAAATGGTTTTATTAAATGACAGCTGTTGTTGTTAATCAACCATGTTGTAATTATTATTTTATTGAAATATTCTATTGTGGATATTATTACAACATTATTTTGATATTATCAATGATCTATAGCTACAGTATATCATATAGTTAAAACTATACCTATAATTAATATCGCAATTTATTAAAGAGACAACCCAATGAAAATTTTGCAATGAAAAGAAATTTTAAAGGAATTGGGCTAATGAAGACGGACGCACACCATACGGTGTGCTATGGGTGAAATTTTGCCTGGGTGGCGGAGCTACGACCTGGCCCCGAGTTCACAAAGCATTCTCAGACTTAAGTTGAGAATTTACTCAAACTTGTCCACCTTATTTGAACTAAAATATAGCCCTTTATAATAATTTTGTTGTTTGAATGTATCAGATTCATCCATAAGAAACTATGTGCAAAATTTTGTGTTTCTGCATCAAAGATATTTCTCATAAACAGTGATTAAAAGTTGAGCAAATTCTCAACTTCAGTCTGAGAATGCTTAGTGAACTTGGGGCCTGGTCTTATTTAAAATTCCAACTGTCAAGGTTCTTTTACGGGCATGCCAGTACACACAAACTCGGTTTCCTGCACCACTGTTAATTCCAGGGGAACTTTATCGGCCAATAGCGGGATCGAACCCCAGAACTTCTGGTTAGTGAGCCAGAGTCACCGCAGTTCCCATGCAACGAAAAGGGTTCTTTATAAGCATGCCCTTGTTTGTTTACGTATCTATTATCATAATATTGTATAAAACAATGAATGCGAGGTCATAATGTGACGTATGATTATTATTTTGACGTATGATTATCATTGAGAGAATATATAACGAATCAGCCATTGAAGATAGATCATGTTTCCACCCTCCTGCGTTGTGTGACCACAGATCACTAAACATTTTCCCATTGACTTTAATGTTAATTCTCGTCTCTTAGACCGGCTCTAACTTTTTCCCAAATTTTCGTTGGGTAGAACGCTTTCTACCGCAGATGGAGCAACATGTGGCAACCTCTTGCCCAAAAGCACGTATGAGGTTCACCATGAAAAACTTGAGATACACAAGCTGGAAGTAGAGATAAGAAAACATGCAATTTTGGAACCTACATTTCAACCTAACCAACCTCTCAACTCTTGTATCCTTCCGCCTCAAAATCATGAATATTCAGGGACGGATCGATCGCCCGAAGGGCCGATCGGACAAAAAATGAAAAAAATAATTTTGTCCAATTCCTCTAAAAAAAACTTTTTCTGCTGAACATTATATGGTGGGGGGGAGTAAATAGGACTGGCCATGGAGCGATGATGATCATGTTGTATGTGGCCGGTGGTTTTAACGGGCCGCCACGCCATCATTGGAGTCTGGAATGGGCTGGTATAATAGACTTTCTGGGCTGGGTGTGGGCCGAAATTCGGAATCCTGCAATGGGGATTCCGAATTTCATCCGAAAATTTCATAGGATTCACCTGACACTGTTACGATGGTTCGTAACTCCAAAAATAATTCAATTTTAAGTCCTCAGCAAAATTTGATGATAGCTGGTCTGTTGGCTGAATATGAGTGCGAAACGATTTCCTTGACATTTTTATTAACTCGTTATTTTCAGAGATGAAATTACCGAGAGAGAGAGAGAGAGGGAGAGAGAGAGAGAGAGAAATGGGGTTTAACGTCCACTCGACACAAACTAGGTCATTTCGAGACTAACATACGGTTTAATTTTATTTCAATAATTCGCTTGCGCGTAGGGGTCTTTAGCAGTGGGAGGAAACTGGAGGACCCGGAGAAAACCCACGTACAACCGAGGATTCGAAACCACGTCAGTTGACTCAATGACAGGCCGTATGATACAGCACGCACGTGCTAACCATTCGGCCATCCAACCCCCCATGAAATTACAGAATTTTGGCCTAAATTAATCAGATATGCCACCAAATCGCATATTTGGGGTTCATTTTTCAAAATTTTCCTGGGGGAAAGTCCCCGGACCCCCGTCCGGGCTCCGCGGTGAGTAAAAGGGGCCGCTCCGACACGGGAGCCCGGTTCCCGGCCCCAATCCGCCCCTGTGAATATTCACCAAAACCTGGTAGAAAATGTATTTTCAAACCCTTTTCTTCGATTTTACACCAAAAAGTCAACAAAAATCGCCATGCAAAACTGGGAAAAAGGGAAAGGGAGAGAAAGACTAAAAATAACTTTCGCGGTGACGGCGTAGAAATATTTGGTGAGCTGTGTCCGTTTGTGACTACAGAAAATCACTCTTCGCCCAAAATAGGTCGTTTTGTGAAGCTTTTTACCTTATAAGAGCTACTTAAATAAAAGTGTAGTGGTGTCACTCACTTGCTTCGTGGACAAAATCAAGGATTTTTTTGCAAATTGACCCAAATAATTGTTAGGAATACACATCTTTCCCGTGTGTAACGAGCTGGAGAATGGGCGGTTTTATAATCCCGCATTCAGGAAGGAAGGCAGGAATGGAGTTTGAAATAAAATGATAAGAGGTTTAACGTCCTACTTCACCGACTGGGTAAATTGAGACGGACATACGCCATACAGTATGCAATGATGGAAATTTTGCCCGGTTAGCAGAACTACGCCCTAGCCTTATTTCTAATTCCAACTGTTAACGGTTCTTTTACGTGCACGTCAATGTGTACACGGGAACTCGGTTTTTCGTCCTATAGGAACTATACATTGTCCCTTGCCAGTACGGGGGTACCACTGACAAGGCAAGGGGGGGGGGGGCGGCGTCGGAAAATCACGATGAACTTTCTCCAGGATCGAAACACGCGACCTTCAGGTTAGCGAGCCACCATCTTAATCAATGACCCACCCCGGCTCCCACAATGGCGCCTGTCTCTGGTGAAGGGACATTGGATTTGACAAGCACATAAACTGAACTTAATCTTATCACTCTTTTGAATGATAAAGTTTTTTGTGCATATTCAGCTACTGTGCAGGCTAAATATAACTCATGTAACTTATATTATTTATTATGTTCTGATTTATTTACAGGACGATTCGGGTTTTGTGTTGGCTAAATATAAACTATGTAAATAGTCATATTCATTTAGACCTGTCTACACGTATCGCCGTGGTCATATTTGCGTACCTGAGGCTTTGGTACATATTTCATAATTCAAACAATATGATATATTTTATATAAAATGTCATATTCATTTATGTATGAAATAAAACACCCTTAAAAATCTACTCACCATGCGAAGATCATTTGCAGCATGTAGGACAGCGGCTGTATTTTCTGAGTTCGCCATTTTACCTATATTGCAGACTATTTTGTAGATAAGTTGACTAATCATAAATTAAATAGGTTATCTTGTGTATCATTTCTATTGTTCATTATGTAAATGCTTAAAGAGATACTCTCACTTTAGAGATCGTTTTATATGGTTGATTTGAGTTGATTTAATTTGACTTTACAGTTCCATAATTTAGATCTATATATATATATATAGGCCTATAATATATTACTGTGTACAGTAGTAGGAACTCATATAGGGCTTTGACTCGCCCTATTGGGGGCTGTTGAGATGTCGTTTCTGTGACGTCACATACAACGAACTTACTATTTGGCCAACTATAATTTTAGAATCGTATTCGAGAGATTTATCGCAGGAGCTACGCAACATAAGTGGAGACCAGGCTTGAAAAATCAAATGGTTCTTTTATGCCCAATTTACTTGCCGCTCAACAACCGCGGTTCCATTTCACTGAATTAATCTGTCATTTATATCAAGCCCAGGGCTGTCGATAACAATATTATCGGTAAGAAGCTACGAGTTATCTGTCCTTGATTACATAAAGTACTATCACAGCAATGAACGCAAACAGAAGGCGTATCTCTACAGGTTTTTCTGTCGTTTAATGATTGCAAATCATGACACAACTGCCTTTCCATACATCCCTGAAAATAATAAAACAAAACTTATTTATATAAACCCCTACTAACAAAGAGACATCAGACAACCCTACGTTTTGGAGCCAATAATGGCAGTATCACCGATTCCACACTTTTCCCTCTAATATCCGACACCCTGTAAAGAAATGAAATGGGGTTTAACAACCTACTTTTGTGCGCCAACCGGACCAATGTCGACGGACGAACATAAGCTATGCAATGTTCCATGCCGGAAATTTTGACATGCTAGCGGCGTTATGGCCTACCCTTATTTATGTTCCCGACTGCCAGGGAATCTTGAACGTTCTTGGCAATACAATGGCGCTTAGCCTAACCACGCCCTTTATCTTGCACCACTGACAAGGGCAAACCTTGATGTGGCTGAACTTGGATAAGAGTCAGAGACACGTTTGTTACTAAATCGACAGACTACCATGCAACTAAACATACACCCACCAGCAGCTAAGTCGTCCAAACATTTAAAACAAGATTTCGTAACAAATAAGTAATAACTGTGGAAGTCAATACAGCTCTTCCTTTCCATATAAAAATCAACCCATATTAATTTCAGAATGATTTGACGTCAATTTAAGCTTCTACAGCGCTAACAAGATTTCGTAACAATGAGGAATAACTTTGTATGGTATTTTTGAAAATCTTTGAAAATCAACAGGTTTTTAATGTTTTAATGAAATAGAAAACACAATTTCAAAAATATATTGTTGTGTTAACAAGAAATATGAACTACGGATGGACCTTCGGGCGGGGGTAGCGGCAATATGCGACCATATTAAAATGTTGGCGTATAAAAAGCTACCCTTGTTTAACATTTCGATGCCTGTTGCTTTCAGTCATTTATTGTTGAAAACATCAAGATACAAGCGGGTTATTATTACAAAATAATTCAATCGTTTAGTTAATTCTGTCCCTGGGAATGCATAATTGCATTATTCTGGATTCCTATCTTGATACATATTAGTAACGGTTCTTTTACTTGCACGTCAATGTGTACACGGGACCTCGGGTTCTCGTCCTATCCGAACGCCTATACGTTGTCCCTGGCGAGATTTTCTATCCTGTACACCTGACAAGGGGGTAACCACGTCGGAAAATCCCGGTGAACTTTCTCGGCCATCACCAGGATCGAACACGGGACTTTCAGGTTGGCAAGCCATCATCTTACTCACTGAGCCACCGCGGCTTCCGGAATGGAGTTCAACCTCCACTCAATATAATGGTGATTGTTTCTCATAGTATTTCGCATTAGCATTAGTAAAGATATCAGAGAAAACAGTAGTATCGAAATTTTAGCACGTTCGCCCTTCGAATTCCAATCCACCAAGAGATCTTTTACGTGTAATTTGTACACGGGACCTCAGTGTTTCGTCTCATCCGAAGGACTAGATATATATGAAACCCTTAGGCGCCACACATTACAGATTCGTCGTTATTTGAACTCAGATATTCTGCTTTGAGCCCACAAACATTGCAACTTTGCGAAATAACAATATGACGTTACAAGACATCAACTATTTATACCTTTGTAAAAAGTCGGCCTTCGAACTGTTTTCTTTCAAGCGTATTGGAGCATATTTCACCTGATTGACAAGTCGTAGTTTTCTGTGTACAGAGTTGATTGGTCCAGCCGCTATCACAAATATAACATTCTAAACTCCAGACCTCTGCAAAACAATATACAAGTTTAACAACAGCGATCCCATTTGTTTTACTTAAAAAAATATTTTCTTTGATAGCAAGAACATCTTGCTGAATAAGATGAATAATTAGATTAGTGTGATGCTGCGAGGTAGGTGTCAAAAATTTAAGGGTCCATGCATCCAGCCAATGTTCAGCTATAACTCACCTTAAGACCCCCCCCCCCCCCTTCTCCACACACACACACACACACACACCCCGCCCAAGAAAAGAAACGAAACAAAAATTAGTAAACAAAACGAGTTCCACTAAATATTACGGAAGAGAAAGTGAACCGCATACATCTTCACCCATCAGAATTTGAGATACCAAGTTCTATTAACACTTTATAGAGATGTTTAGCTTCATTAAATATTCTTTAAATAATGTTTTATTCGGCATAAAGTAAAATTAATTAATTTACCTGGTAAATGCAACAAACAAAGGGACAGAACGACAGCAAAAACCATTTTACATATTCATGTACATAGAAACATTCCTTACATCGTCAGTATAGGTCTACTTATTAAAAATGAAAAGTTGATCCGTTAACAATAACACCTAATAACGTATATTGTTACGGTGCTACTGAATAATTCTGTTCCACCTTTATTATACACTTTCTATCAACGTAATTGATCTTTTATTATTCGCGGATAGATATGTCTATCTCTTGACCTGGAGTTCAGCTAGCTCGCAACTTGTCTTTAATAAATATTAAAGCTGACGTCGCCATGCCACCAATGTTTACATATCTACCCTTATCTCGATATTATTATGTTAACGGTGTATAATAAAACATAAAGTACTCATGATTAAAAAATTGTTCAACTGGTAATAATCTCAAATTTGGGGGCAAAAAATTCTACTGTCCCACTTATAATTTTGGGGTCTGTATGCCCAAGTCTATGATAATATTAGGATTTAATGGTTTATCAGGCCGTGATTGAGCGAACGTCCATATAATAGTGTCACAGTATTGTCAAACCTCAATAATTTGATAGTCAAGTATAGGCCTATATTAATAGGACGATTGGGATGTTATTAAAGATTGCGAGAAAATCACAATATAAGTTGTAGTATATGATAAGGTGTAGTATACCCTTCTTAAATAAAGTTATTATTATTATTATTATTATAAAATAAAATGGTTCAAACCTTCTAATTTCTGAACCAACCGGGCCAATGAAGACGGGCATACGCTATGCAATGTGCTGTAAGAGAAATTTCACCTCCTATACTTTTCATCAGCATTTTTTTTTAAAATAATGTTTTAAAAAAATGTTATATCTTTAAAATTGCTTGCAGTTTTATTGGAAATTGACATGGTAGCTAGAAAGTTAACTTTTTATTGGCCATTAAGATTAAGTGGGTATACAGGACTAAGACTAGTAATTGCTTCCCCTGATTTCAAGAATATGCTGCCATGTTTTGGTGAATAATCAGGATTTTGAGGCTGAAGGATCAGTAAGTAGGGAAATAACGTACAAATTTGATGTCAGAGCCTATAGATTACTTTGACAGACGTAAAAATGGTGACATGTTGGGCTGTTTATTGTTTTAAAGATTAGGATCATCGGAATGTTCATCAAAGAGGATTACTAGTCTGAATCCAGGAATATGAAGAGGAGTTACCCCCCGTGATTAGAATTCTTTATGTAGAAAAGAATACAAAAGTATATCCTGAAGTACGTTTAATATTAAAAGTTCGATATTCTTTATTTCGTCCTATATTATACCCTATCACTACCTTTTAAGATACCTTCCTAACCATCTTTGATAAAATATTTTTTATACACGAAATGCAGGAACAACAATAAATAATTTCTTTTTCTCTTCATATATATTTAATTTAAACCAAAATGTAGAAAATTTGGCCGTCGTTAGAAACATTAATTTGACCATAGATTTTAATCAGGTATCGTCAGATCAGATTAAACTACACCGGGACAAATCGAATTTTATACTTTTTAAAAAGGAAATAATATCCTGAGAAGTAAAAAACATTATTGAAACAAATATTGGAATCTTGTAAAATTATATTATTATTTATCTTGAATATTAAATGTTAAATATTAATTATTGTGATACAATATATTACACTTAGCATGGTTGTAAATAATTTTTAAAGAATAACTGAATAACTTGAAATTTTTATTTCTTCGAAAAAATATCCTACCGGTATTTTCAAAGAACTGGGTTAACCACAAGAAAAAAATCCAGGGCTGCTCAGATTATATTAAAGATGTATTAGGTCTTTTTCTGGCTTCAAACGTTATATAAATTATCATTTAGGCATTTATCCACAAGGAAAGTTCACAATCAACTTCCTAGATCATCGGATGGCTGAGGTATTTACTCATTGAGTGTACATGTATTAGATACTGTCTGCCATAAACGTTAATGGGCTAAATCGCTAATATTATTATTTAGGACCTAGAAATGGACACAAATGGGTCGCGATTAATATAATAATGTACAATGAATGTTTATTTAAACTGATTTACATTCAATCGTTTCCGTTTTTACTATAATTTCTAATCATTTATGTTTGGCAAAATACGCCAGAAGTCTCAATTGAATGGCAATTTCTAGCGCAGTGGTTCTCAACCTTTTTTTGGCACACCTTGGAAAACATGAAAAAATAGCTGCACACTTGGCTAAATATATATGAAAAATATTTTAATTTTGCAAAATAAAAACATGGTAAGTCAGACAGAATACAACCATAGACAGAGACTATAGTCATAGACACATAGAATAACTCAAACTAAATTAAGAGAGAGAGAGAGAGAGAGAGAGAGAGAGAGAGATGGGGTTTAACTAGGTCATTTCGGGACTAACATAAATTTTATTTCAATAATTCGCTTGACTCAATGACAGACTTTATGGTACAGAGCGCACATGCTAACCATTCAGCCACCCAACCCCCCAAAATTATGAAAGCCACAGCTATAAACTTATGAGTATACACCAGTGAATACTCAATTGGGAACACGTGGTTTTTCACATTTTCTTAGTGTGCCGTTCAAAATTTCGCGGCACACTGAGGAAGATCTTCATTGGATATATGCAAATTGATTTTATTGGTCAGCCAATCGAATTGCAGTATTTCTTAAAATTTCGATTTTATCTTAGTTTAAGTTTTCGTGAATAAGGGCCCGGGCTATTCCAGTCTGCGGCGATAGTATTTATTGCGTATGCTCCCCAGATAAGAATATGACGTCACCGTTTGACACGACTTGTGGAATATGTTTAGCCTCGTTCTTCGAGTCCCTTGTTACAAATGGCCATGGTACACGATTCGTGTACCAATGGTAAAATGCTTATTTTGTTTTAAATATTGGATATCGGAAGCCCATCTTTTCCCGGTAAGATCACAACATCAGTGTTGATTTAAATTGACAAATAATTTGTGTTTTCAGTGTCGAAGACTTTGAATGATATTGAGTTAGAGACTTAGCTACTTGAACATAGAAAACCGAGGCTTCGTTTATTATCGTAACAAGTACTTGCGCGACAGTCGAGACAATTTACGAATACGAATATTCAACTTGTAAGTGTTAGCCCTTTTCAGTGACTGTCGGAAAATGAACACAAGCAATGACTAGAGTCCATTTAGCGTGATATTTAGTGGGCACCGATGATTATGGTAAGACTCCTTCATCTTCTTGATGGAATGTAAAAACAAAACTCTCATCGTTTTTTTTTTTTTCAAAATTTCTCAAATAAAAGGAATGGTGTTAGTAAACCTATTATTATCATAGATCATAGGATAGGTATTTTTATGCCGGCTGAAAATGACAGTTCGATCAGCTGACTATATAGAAAACTATTATTATTATTATTAGTGTATTAATATTATTAGCCATGCCGCCTGGTAGAAAGTCGTTTCCTTATAAAACAACAGAAGCTAGCTGTCCTAATGATAAACAAAAAAGAGAAAAATTGTATAGTGTTAGTTTAATTTAGGAACTCGGTGCATTTTAAAAACATTTTTATGTGGTTAGTAAGTTGGTAGGTGAGTGTGTAGAGAAAAGGGCTTTGCCACTCATTTGGGGTTATACTATATACTGCAAAACACTGGAAAACAACCGGAAAACTACCAGAAAACACTGGAAAACTCCCGGAAAACACCATGTTATATACTGAATACCGGAAAACACCGGAAAAACACTAAATACCGGAAAACACACTAAATACCGGAACCCTAGGTCTATAAGACCGCACACAGAGGACCAGGCTCCGGGTTACCTATTTACGGTGTTTTCCGGTATTTAGTGTTTTCCGGTATTCAGTATAACATCGTGTTTTCCGATAGTTTTTCGGTGTTTTCCGGGTGTTTTCCGGTATATAGTATAGTCGCTCATTTGTGGTTCTCTTGCACCTACACTTACTAGAGTATTGGAGTTTGTCTTATAGTGGGGTTCATACTATTATTATAGACTCTCTTTCAAAAAATGGTGGGGTGCTATCTATTTTATTACTAATTAGTGAAAATCACAAAAAGCCAATGTTGCTATTCTTATTACTAATTAGTGGAAATCGCAAAAAGCCAATGTTGCTATTTTCGTAATATTTCTTGAAAGAATGATTTAAAATTAAAAAAACAAAAACAACCCGAAATAAATTAAATTCCTAAAAAAGCCTAAAAAAAGTTTAAAATATTTACCATTTTTACTATACATTAAAGTCCCTGAGATTGATTTAAGCCATTTATATAGGAATCCCTTGCAAACTACAATATAGTAAAAGTTGAATTTCTAATTGGAATATCAGTCCAACAACGATTTACTTTTTCTACTTAGTTTCTTATTGACATATTTGATACATTAAAACAACACTTTACTTTTTCAATTTCTTAACAGGGGGTTGGGTGGCCGAATGGTTAGCATGTGCGAGCCGTATCATAAGGTCTGTCATTGTACGTGACAAGGAGTAGAGTCGCCTGTTCAACCTCGTGGGTTTTCTTCGGGTTCTCTGGTTTCCTCCCACTGCTTAAGACCCCTATGCGCAAGCCAATTATTGAAATAAAATGGAACCATTTGTTAGTCCCAAAATGACCTAGTTTGTGTTCAGTGGATTAAATACCATCTCTCTCTCTCTCTGTCAACAAAACAGATCTTCCCAGTTGAACTGTCTGTGGTGTTGCAGTAGGTTGATCGCCAAGTTTGTTCATTGTTGTATGATGTCATGATATTATAACACATTCCTCGCCATCTTAATGTGTTTAGGTAATCTAATTGATGGGCCTGATTTAAATCCTCTTGAATCTAGGCCAGAGGATATTATCAGATTTCGATATTTTGATTTTGTTTCCTTAATTAAACATGCATTATGCAAGAGCTAAATCTGCCTATTGCAGATCTTTCTTTAGGCCTGAAATGTTATATGAATTGAGTCAACTGGCGGGGTTTCAATTCCCCAGTTGTACGTGACAAGGAGTAGGGTCGTCAGTCCAACCTCGTGGGTTTTCTCCGGGTTCTTTGGTTTCCTCCCACTGCTAAAGACCCCTAAACGCAAGCGAATTATTGAAATAAAATTAACCATATGTTAGTCCCAAAATGACCTAGTTTGTGTCGAGTGGACATTAAACCCCATTTCACTCTCTCTCTCTCTTTCATTAGCTCAGTCAGAGCAGAAAAGTAGGACGATAAACACCATTTCATTTCATTATAGCTTTGGTACATGTTTTATTATCTGAAAGCTCTATTTGTTCTTTGTTTATATGGCCAAATTAATTGGCGTCTTGCCATCCATTTGTTTTTTAAAAACAAAATTTCATACTCTTCTACCTACATTACATCATGCACATCATTCAAGTTTGTCATGATTCAATCATGCACGTCTTGCATGATAGACATTTTGATCTAACCTCCTGTACAATAATATGAGTGTGGAGTGTGAAAGTCATGACTCACTGTAGCATAACAACACAGTAAATGCCAACAGTATGTTAGTTATTATTGCCAATACTTGGAAAGCTTGTCTGTATAATGATGATGATATGCAATTCAGTAGTAAACAATGTAAGTCACTCAGTAAGCAATTCATAAGTTATTAAATAAGAAGGCCCCGAGTTCACAAAGCATCCTCAGACGTAATTTAAGAATTTACTCAACTTTCAATCATTGTTTACGAGAAATGTCTTTGATCCAGAAGCACACAACTTTGCACATTATTTCTTATTGACATATATGATACATTAAAACAACAAAAATTTTATAATGGGCTATATTTTTGTTAAGATATGGTAACAATTTTGAGTAGATTCTTAACTTAAGTCGGAGAATGCTTTGTGAACTCGGGGTAAGAATTCATAACTTACTCAGTAAACAATTCATAAGTTATTAAATAGCAGGTCTTATAATTAGAATTTGTCACTTGGATGGGGAATCTTTCTTTGTTCCATATTGCTAGTTTACTGAATAAAATATAGTTTTATAGTTTACAAAAAAAAAAAAAAAAAAAAAAAAATTCCATTATGTTTTTCAGAGAATGATGATAAGCTATAATGTGATATAATTATAAAGATTGATTTGTAAATGGGAAATGTGAGAAGTAAGTTAGGTGAAATGTTACATACAGCTATTAAAGAAGGCAGGAAGGATGACGCTCTTGATTTGCTAAAGAGTGGAGTGCATGTAGGTTTAGTTTCAGTATCATAATAAAATGAAATGGGGGTTTAACGTCGTACTGATCTGCACCGACTGGGCTAATGAAGACAGACATAATTTGAAGCATGTACTGGCCGGCACACTTTGTTTCTATCATATTATGATCATTCCATGTCAAGTGGGCCATTGGTGGGAAATTGCCCCACCCCCCCAAAAAAGAAATATGGGAAAAAAACGGTTGTACATGTAAAAACTAGAATATTGACAGAGATACAGGCGTTTGAGTTTTGAGTTACCAATAAGATTTTGAAACAAAATATGTATCAATTATTTACTCGAGTTTCAGATATCTTGTTTTTATACGCCTTCATTTTTATTGTCGTCGCCCCTGTCCGTCCGTCCACAATTGTTTGTGAACACTCTACAGGTCACAATTTTTATCCGATTTCGATGAAACTTGAAATATAGGTTTATCACCCCAAGATCTTGGTTCCTTTTGATATTGGCATGTATCGGACTGTAACTTCATGGATTATGGCCATTGATTGTACGAAAAATCACATTTTTAGCTTGTGAACACTATAGAGGTCACAATTTTTATCCTATTTTGATGAAACTTGAAATGTAAGTTTATAACCCAAAGATCTCGGTTCCTTTCGATATTCGCACATATCGGACCATAACTTCCTGAATTATGGCCACTGATTGTAGAAAAAATTGCATTTTTAGCTTGTGGACCCTATAGAGGTCATAATTTTTATCCGATTTAAATGTATTATTATATCACCGTTACACCCTAAGGACGGCCGAGTTTGAATTTCGTGAAAATCGGCCCAAAACTGACAGACAAAATGGCCGCCCCTCGTTCTCAAATAGCGTAAAAATATGGTACAGTATATCAATGTTGTAGACCCAATAGAGGTCACAATTTTTATCCGATTTTGTTGAAACTTGAAATGTAAGTTTATAATCCAAAGATCTCGGTTCCTTTTTAGCTTGGTTACCTATCTAGTGTAGATATAGGGCTCAAATTTGGCAGTCATAAAGAACATCGTTGTGTAGACTACGAATCTGCAATCAGATTACAGGCATGCATGCTACTTGGCCACGAAAACCGAAAAAAAAATTAGTGTAATTGTATATTTTCTGGATTTTGTTGTGCTCCAGGAGCTACAAAGTAATAGATAGAAACCCAAATTTTGTCCTATCTAGAGATTGCCGGTAGTACTACCTAAGAAACATGAAAACACATCAGTCTACATCAGATTCCCAGAAAAATGGCCTCGAATATGGTTTCAGACACAAATTTTTGAAAATTGCCTAATTATCAAGCCGATAGAACCTGGTAGATGAACACCTAAAAATCTCATACTTGGTGGAATTGTAGTTTGTAGTAATTTCTCTAACATATGTAAAAACCATTCTTGTCCCATGCCATCTCAATATTTTTTCAAAATCTGTGTTTTGGTCCATGTCAATTATCACCCAATGAAATTTGGTTTATATGCTTATTAGGGCTGAAAAGTGTGCTATTCAAAATGTTAGCTTGATCCAACTAACACTTAGTAACAGTTCCTGAGATACGGTCCACCCAATGGTGGGAATTTTGGCCAAAATAGGTGTGGCCGCCATTCAAATGACCATAAGTCAGTAACCAATAGGAATAAGTATTTCTGGAATGAGAATTCTACAAGGATTCTAAATCAACACTTATCTTTGGCAAAGGTGTGTTTAATATAGAGTGAAGACCTTTAGACTTTGAATTTGACCTTGCATGTAACCTTGAGATGAACTTTTGTGAAAAATTTAGCCCAACATGTTTTCTACACAATGTCAATCAATTGGAGGTATAATATCTTTTATATGCATGTAAAATCAAGTTAAATATTCACACTTGAGGCTGAAAATCAGTGTCGTTGCACTTAAAGCAGGATTATGTTCATGGATAAGCTCTGTAGTATACTGCTGCAAACTTTCCTAAAGATAGATAAATATGATTCAAACATCAAATCATCCCCTTTCCCATTCCAGAAATACATATTTCAGCAATTTTGACATATAAGTTATTGGGTTATGGCCATATGAATGATTACGGACACACCCATTTTGTTCGAGTTAAATTTGGAATAACAGCTTTTTCAGCCCTAATAAGCATAAAAACCAAATTTCAGTAAACTCGGAAGAGGGTACGGTTTTAACGATTTTTGGGTGATAATTGACATAGATTGACCCAATTGAAAATTGAAAAAAAGGTCTAGATGACATGGGACAAGAATGGTTTTAACATATGTTGGAGAAATTACTATAAACTATAATTTCACCAAGTGTCAGATTTTTAGGTGTTCATGTACCGATTCAATCGGCTCGAAAATATGAGGCAGTTTTCAAAAATTTGTGTCGGAAACCATATTCGAGGCCAATTTTCTGGGAATTTAGTGAAGACTGGTTGGTTTTCATATGTTTCTTACGTAGTACTACTGGCAATCTGTAGACAGGCCAAAATTTGGATCTATATATGTTACTTTGTAGCTCCTGGGGCACTACAAAATCCAGAAAATATACAATTACACCAAATTTTTTTCCATTTTCATGACCAAGTAGCATGCGAACCCTACAACTCACCTGTAATCTGATTGCAGATACGTAATCTACACAAAAAGTTCCTTAAGACTGCGAAATTTGAGCCCTATATCTTCACTAAAAAAGTAAAAACAAGATATCTAAAACTTGAGTAAATTATAGATACATATTTTGTTTCGAAAGCTTTAAGACTACCAAATTTGAGTCTTATATCTTCACTACAAAGATATCTGAATCTCGAGTAAATTATTGATACATATTTTGTTTCGAAATCTTGTGGGTAACTGATAAAACTTAAATGCTGGTATGTCAGTCAATTTTCAAGCTACAGACCAAAAATTTTACGCAGTTTCTAGTTTTTACAAATTTGAATTTCTAACGGAAATTAAATATGAAAAGCAGTGAGGTGCATCTATTTTTATTGCAAATTAGAATATTTTTGTCTACGCATGATTAATTGTGGTCTGAATCTGTCTGCTTAAATGACGATAAGAGTTATGCCCCTTGAAATAGCAACACTGGTGTGGCCTAATAAGCAAAATGTGTTCACTGTTGATGTGAATTATTTGTTTCAGGTTGATATTTTTTTTGAGAATAAATCTGTGATATATACCGCTGTATTACATAAACAGTATGATGTTTTGGAATATGTGCTACAGCATAAAGAAGTTAATATGGAGGATGGTTATTATACAGGTAGACTACTTTTAAACTAACAATAACCTAATAAATATTGTTAAATGCAGATTTCAGGAACTGTGGAAATCTTATATGTCGTTCAGATGCTTATATTTAAACTGGGCAATGGAATGTTGTGTTCACAGTGCTATAAACCAAGTCAGCTTAACTATTTCGACTATGTCGATTAAGGGTTAATTACGAATGTACTGGCACATGTCATCATTTGGCCAGGAAGATAACTTACTTTGCATGTCTAAAGCTAGCTGAAACTTACATTTCATGTATTTCTAAGTTAACCTTTTCAGAAGAGCAAGATAAGCAAAGTTTTAAAATAAAAGGCCTTCTGAGTTAGAAAAATTTTGCTTTCAGGTGATAAAGTTAAACTTGTTAATGATCCTCAGCATTTTAAACCTGTTTAACTTAAACATGCATTATACTAGAGCTAAATCTACCTATTGCAAGTCTTTCTTGCATCATGCATGTTTAATGGCAAAGCACAACGATCACAATACAGTGGTCTTTTAAGGCATGAAAAATAATGCACCTTTAATTCTAGTATCTAATCAGTTTTATTATATAATTTGTTTTTATAGAAACACCACTCCATTGTGCTTGTAAAAATAGTGATTTAAAGGCAGTAGAAATGCTGATTGCAGCCGGAGCTAAAGTAAATGCTGTAGATCAAAATAACTGCACACCATTATGGCTGGCAGTAGAAGCAGGAAGAAGAGATATAGTAGACTTCCTACTCAATGAATGTCTTATGAAAGTAGATATCAACACTCACTGTAAAGATAGGTTTATGGCAAAGTGAGTATAGGCCTTCTACAGCATTCTTATTCACTAAAACTTAAAACTGATTCAAATTTTAAACTTAAATTACAGGTTCCATTATTAAGAAAAATACAAAAGTAGTTTGCTGTCTGAACTTCTCAAATAAGAGAGAGAGAGAGAGATTCAGGATTAATTCAACTTTATTTCAATAATTCACTTTAACTGTGGGAAAAAACTGGAGGACCCGTAGGAAAACCAGGTTGGACACCTTGTCATGTGTAGACGGGAAATCAAAACCATGCCACCAGACTCAGTGACAAACGTTTTGATCCAAGGTGCACATGTTAAAACATTCAGGCACCCAATCCCCTAAGTGTTCTAGACAGAGTGCACCACACTTACCACTATTTATAGCTAAATGGGGAGGATAGTTTGTACTCATATTTCAGCTACTAGGTTAAAACCAGTAGAATTCAGCCCCTTAATTGTATATCAAAGTCCAAAAAAACCCACAAGGAAAATAAAGGATGTATAAATATATATTTTTACCTGTTTACAGAGATGCCAAATGTACACCTGTTAATAAAGCTGCTGAAATGAATAACACAGAAATAGTACGCATATTAGCAAGTCATGGTGCAGATGTTAATTTTCCAAACAATCATGGGTAGGTTAAGGAATATTTATAACTAGCTAATGATTAAGTTTTTGATCAGATTCTTGAAGATTGTTAATGTGTTCCCTCAGAACTCATTTAATTAACTAGAGGTAAATCTTATTGGGAAATAATCGCTCCTATTATCTGAATTAATCTTTCTTCTTGCTTATAGTCTAAGACCATTTTCCAGGCACACCTGAATTGTATGAAGGAACGTCGATTGTTTTGTGGATATGGATTAAGACTAGTAATTGCCTCACCTGATGGACGATCGTTCATTCGTTCGTTTGTGGGGTTTTACCTCCACTTCCACCTAGAGTGATATCGTAGACAAGTGATGAACGAATATTATGTTTCTAGTTGTAGCAATTCTCTCTTCTCACTCCTCCACCCCCCACTGCCTATGCATGACAATTGGTCTAGGGTCAAATAAGAGTGTTTGAATGCTGGTGAATGTTCATAATATTAGGGAGGAAGGATCAGGAAGTAAATAACGTACAAAAATGATGTCACTGCCTATAAATACCTTTCACCAGGTGTAGCAAAGAACCCCTTTTAATATTTTTATCAGATGATTGTGACATGTTGGGTTCTCTGTGGTTGTACAGATTAAGATCATCGGAATGTTCTAAAAAAATTGAACATTGCATTAAATAGGTAGAGAATTAATAGTCTGACTCCATATTACAAAATATGTAGTTATCTCCCCTCGTTAACTATTAATATTTTTGATATTATACTCTATTGGTTCATCATCTTCAAATTATATTACTTTATTTTGAACAATTTTCAGGAGAGTGGCACTACATCATGCTTGTTATACTGGTAATAAAGACATTGTAGAAATATTATTAGATTGCCATTGTGATGTTGATCTCGTAGATGAAGATGGTATTAGTCCATTCTATGTCGCCTGTAAACATAATCATCATGAAATAGTTAACCTGTTGATAGATCAAGGTACGTAGTGTCTGCCAAATAGAATAACTGCAGCAACAACTATATAGAATTGAAAAATGTCATTTTCCATTGAAATCAAAATGCACAGCAGATAATGATGATAACATTACTTGTTTCTCTTATGATGAGTGCTGTTAAAAGATCATAGAATTGCCAGATCCTTTTTTATTCAAAGCGCGTAAAGCTCTAGCTTAATATTATTCACATCTTCAACATTGCAAACACGATTTATTGGTCCATTCCAATCAATATTGAAGCTTTTATCTTGCTGTAAAAATATTGGATCCTGACATCCAATATTTAAGACACAATGAACAATTTTAAAATCAGTCGATGAGAACGTGTACTTTATGTTCTCTAGCGCCATTTGTAATCAGGCACCTTATGAACGATTAAAAAATGTCAGTGCGTAAGTGAAATGTCAAACCGTACTTCTGATGTAGACTGGACTAACAATTCCTGCCATTCAATTTGGACTATTCACTTATATGAACTGAAATGGCAATAAAAGTTTTAAAAGATGAATGTAAATCAGTGTATATACACTCATAAAAGATAAATATGTGCTCTTAGACCCATTTGGGCAGAATTGGCACCTTTACGTCTGCACATACTATTTTATGTACATATTTGTACTAAATAGGAAATATATTTTATCCAGATACACTTCAAACACTTTTATTTTCTTTCATAATAATTTAAAAAATTGTTTTAGAATTTAATTTGCAGAAGAAAAAAAGATAATATTGAGGGCTGATTAATTGGCCCAGATGTCATCCCTATCAGTAATAATAGTGCAAAGCGAATATTTTCGGCTAATCTGTTTGAAAACAGTGAGGTATCAAAAATCTAAGTCATCATGTTCATGTTTTTCCTTGTTTTGTTTAGGTTGTGATGTAAATAAACCTAGATCAGACAGTGGTTGGCATTGTCGAGGGTTTTCACCACTACACGTAGCTACACAATATCATCAGACTAAAGCAGTGAGGGCGCTACTAGCTGCTGGAGCAGATGTCAATCAAGGTGATTTTCGTGATGTTCAACCTGTGGCGTTGGCTTGTGAAGAAGGACAGATAGAAATACTCAATTTATTATTACAATATAATGCAGATGTGAATCATAAAGATAAAAATGGCTCTGTAGCACTGGCGTACTGTTTTGAATTCTCGTATCCAAATGAAGTATTGAAACGTCTGCTCCAGGAACATGTTGATGTGAATGTCCGTATGTTTGATCAAGAACCTATTTTACATTTCTCGGTTCGGCATTTCTCTGTGGAAATTCCATCATTATTGGTTAATAATGGGGCTAAGCTTAACATATTAGACAAGAGAGAACTGAACGCACTTTATTATTCTATCAACATGGGTAAACTTGCTACTAGTTCACTTCTGCTGGTGCATGGAGCACGGATAACAGAATACGAACTCGAAAATGCTTTGACGTCTTTGAAGATAACCTACAAACTTATTGAAGTTATTTTGGAAATTATCAATATGGACATGATACGGAATGTTTTGCCAAAATTTGAGTCGCATCATAAAGAGATGTGTGACCTTGTGATGAATGTTTTGTGTCAGCCGTCTAGTTTAAAGAGACTATGTAGAGATGTGATAAGAGCGACTGTAAGTAAAAAGACTAGTAGATCTATTCTACCATTAATACAATCGATCAAACTGCCAGATATTATTGTCTCATATTTAACTTGTGAAATTCATTTACATTCTATTTAGCTATTGTTAATTTATTTTTGTTTGTTTTGTATTGAATGGTCTACATTTAGATATAACTACTTCCTTATTAATTCCGGTCTTCATTAGCCCAGTTGGAGCAGTAGGATATTAAACTCCATTTCATTTCATTTCCTTATTAGTTCTCACTTCTCTTAGAAGTTTATCGACATCTACTTTAATTGGTTAAAACTAAAACCATTCTTTCCCAAGACAGGGCATCTCTGCGTTGGTTAGAAAGGAGATTAAATCAAGGTAGATCAATTGGACACAAACTTCATAATTCAATGGAAGGTCCCCATGTTGAGTATAGACAGATTCATCCAGGCACAAGGTTACTACTAGTCAAGATGTTCATCTCCAACTCCTCCTGCTAACTTGACCTAAATATTTTCCTAGAAAGCTTTCATCACAGAAATATATCTGGGATTTCTCCTACATATCTTTCATTTTAATGGCTAGTATCTAGCTGATGATCAATTTCTTAATAAACCCAAATTTTAATATGTAGTTTACTTATAATATATTATGAGGTTTTTCTTTTTGCCAAAATTGAAATGTCTCAAGATCTACATATATTCTAAGTTATTATATTACCAGTATATATTTATTAAATAAAACAGTTTCTCTAATACTATCTTCCTTTATGTTAATATAAAAATTAAGAATCTGAAGGGGCTTACTTTTTCACAATATTTGTCACATTTCTCAAGTTATTTTCATTAGAACCTGTAGGCTATAATGTCAGCGACATTAATGGGAATATAAATTTGCTTATTAAGTAAGAGAAGCTGCAAGGTTTCTGAATAAATTTATAAACAAAATTTATGTTTCAATCCATGTTACTGTCAGCATGTACTTATAGGTTTATAGGAGCCCATAGATTTACCCAAATCAACTTGAATTAACCAAAACGACCAGTATTTTGCTTTAACTGCACTTTATCTTATATTTTTTATATCAGGCTTTTTGTGGTTATAAAGATTAAGATGATCAGTATGTTATTAAACAAATGCTGTAGATCAAGAAATGTCAAGGATTTAACATTAAAGCCAATATAGGGAGAGAATTACTAGTTTGACTCCATAATCATTACAGTAACAATTAAGAGTTTTTTTTCTTGTTTTTATATCTTCCATTTATTTACCGGTATGTTATTTTCTTCAGAACTATTTAAAAAATAGAGTGAATATTAGGGAATATTATTCATCATACATACAGAAAGAAAGGAAACCATAAAAACTATGATGTTTTTGGTAATTCAAGTTGTTTTGGGTTGCTTTGGGTAAATCTAAGGAACTGCAGGGTTATAGTAATAACAACTTTTTCATATTTTTCAAATGGTTTGTGTTACTTACTACATAAAGAGGGCGGGTGGCAGACATCACTCACCCAGACCTAAACTTGCCTGAATTAGTAAATTAGGAGAGGAACCATCCATTCACCTTCTGAACACTTGCTAGGCTGGAAGCTTGCATATTCACCTTTAGGTTGGGATTCTTTAGTCCTCTCATATTTTCTTATGGCAGGGTCTGGGTGGGGTCGATTCTTGTGGCTAGTATCTAGCCGATTATGAAAGTTTTAAAACAATCAAATTATGGTATAATTATTTTATGTATTATGTTATTAGTTATTTTGAACACAATGATAATTAAATGATATTAATTAGAGGGAAAATAGAAACATAAAAATTATATTTGTAAGCTATTTATTGTGTTATGAATTGTTTTACTTTTTTCATGCAAAATATACCCAGTGTATTGGGTATGATATTATTACCATGTATGTTAATATTGATATTTACTTGTCAATGATGTTAAGAACAAATATCCATCATATCATCACGATTATATTGATACAGATGGGTATTATATAGAGGGAGAAATGGGGTTTAACATCCAGAGGTCATTTTGGGACTAACATATGGTTCAATTTTATTTAAGGCTTGCGTGTAGGAATCTTTAGCAGTGGGAGGAAAATGGAGGACCCAGAGAAAACCCACAGGTTTGACAGGCAACCCTACTCCTTGTCACATACAAGCGGGGAATTGAAACCACACAACTAGACTCAGTGTGTATTGTAATAATTAGGATTGATATCATATCCCCCAGATTGCAGTAGATATTTATACAAATATTGTCATTGATGTGATTATACTGAAATCATCATGATTGTAATATTAGTCATTGTAGTTGTAAAAATTGTATTTGATATTATTATGCTAAAATTGAAATTCTCAAAGAAGGTGATTAATATTTACAAAAAACAATATTGATATGATGATTATATTGCTATTTATATGAAAATTAGCCCTTTGAACAAGAGATACTAGATTTTTGACTGTGACTTTGTAGCGACCAAATTATTCTCGTTTACTCTTTTTAGAACAAGTAGGAATATATTGGGAAAAAAAACAGTGGCTGTGACCTTCACTTGTCATACATCTTGGTTCCAAAAACCTAGTGTGTGGGACGTGAAACATTCAGAAACTCTGCAAAGTGATAAGATGATCACATTGGTATTAACAAGATTATGATTTTACCTTTATTAAAGGAGCCAGTTGTAGCAAAATGGATATATTTTTATTATTTTATCACAATATGTTTATGTACATTGTTTCAGAGGAATTTATTGAATAATGTTAACTAAGGTCATGAATGATCTAGGTATCAAAAATATCAAATCAAAAAACAACAAACATAACATATTTTTACACACATTCGTGTTTCGTCTGGTCGTATGTTGTTATAGCCCCTAGCTATTCATTTGTCGCCATGTTTTGCATTTCTTTAATACTCTTAGTGGAAGATAACAACACATGCAGCCTAATGGATATGCTGCTCCTGCTATCTTGATAGATGCAGGAGCTGCGTTGACAAGTCAAGTTATTTTCAGATAGAGGCATCTAGAATGGTGGTTACATGTTGTGGTTTGGTTCCTATCTGACAGTAACAAAGTCAATGATTTGTTTCCTATCTGACAGAATTGTTTGGAGAGGCTGGGAGCAATCAACTTACTTGTATAGAGTTGTGTTCATCTACTGAACTAGTTAGTTGTGAGTGAAGATTTTGACCATTTTTTGCAAAAGCAGTTCAAGAGTTATGGCCCCTGATTGTTGATACCTTACATTTAATGGTACTCATATAGGACACAGATCACCAAATATTCCTACGCCGTCACCCACGAAACAAGGGCCAAAGCTATTTTTAGTCTTCCTCTCCCTTTTCCTTTTTCCCCCTTTTGCATGGCGATTTTTGTTGACTTTTTGGTGTAGAATCGAGGAAAAGGGTTTGAAAATACATTTTCTGCCAGGTTTTGGTGAATATTCATAATTTTGATGCGGAAGGATACAAGAGTTGAGAGGTTGGTTAGGTTGAAATGTAGGGCCTGAAATTGCATGTTTACTTGTCTCTACTTCCAGCTTGTGTATCTCAAGTTTTTCATGAAGAACCTCATACGTGCTTTTGGGCAAGTGGTTGCCACATGTTGCTCCATCTGTGGTAGAAAGCGTTCTACCCAACGAAAATTTGGGAAAAAGTTAGAGCCGGTCTAAGATACGAGAATTAACATTGGAGTCAATGGGGAAATCTTTAGTGATCTGTGTCCATATTCGCTCTACAAAGTTCAATTCTTAACAGATTTTTATAACATTTTCAAAAAAAAAAATGTTAATTTTGGGGAAAATCTTTACTGTGAGTGCTACTGTGCATAGTTCTTAAACTTAACTGATTTGGATCAACACTGACCAGTGCAAACATGGTTTCTAGACTAGTTGAGGGCTTTAGGCCCCACCAAATTGATTTTTTGTTCTTCAGGAACACCTGTATAGGACTTGGCTTTTTAGTTATCAAGACCTGAAAGAACAGAAAATCAAATTGGTGGGGCCTAAGTTCTTTTCCGATATGTTCTTCCCAAGTTTTTGTCTTTGTGATTGTTGATTAAGGGAATTACCACGTTGTCCTCATTATATAGAGTTCTTGACCAGCTCCAGATTTTTTTTTTCAGAATCTATTTATAATGTGTATTTTACCTCTGTTTTGGAGTTCTATAAACTATTATTAATTCAAAACTATGAAAATTACCAGGTACATTTTAAATATTTTAAGAAGAAACTTTTCTAGATTATTTGAGGAGAATTTCTTTAAAAACTGTATTTTCAAAAAATATTTATCTATTCAGATGTTTGTCTGTTACCTGTTAACCTAGGCAGATGTGTGAAACATTTATGTCACTATGCTCTGAAAGTTATGTCACAAAATAGTTAATGCTCTGAAAATTATGTTGCTATGCTCTGAAAGTTTTGCTACTCTGCTCTGAAAATTGTGACCTCTGAGAGTGTCCCTGACATGAATGTTCTTTCTATAAAACATTTAAGATGAATGACTTGCCAGATCAATGGCTTGCCACAAAGAATGGTGCTGTTTAAAATAGAATATGTTATTGTTTTTCATTATTATTATTATTATTATTACAGAGTTTATTTTTGTACATGTATGTGTAAGGTAAGGAATTATTCCAAATCCCTGCGAATTAAAGTACATGTATGGTGATTACAGGTGAAAAAAAACTGGTTATATTAACAAATTTACTTTATTGATAGACGGGAGCAACAGAGGCTCAGTGAGTAAGACTTTGGCTCGCTAACATGAAGGTCTTCTGTTCGATCCCAGTGTTAGCTGTATTTTCCTGCTTGTTTCCCCCCTTGTCAATGATGCAGGACAGAGGGCCTGGAAAGGTACAGGGAATAGATGTTTGGATGGGAAGAAAAAACGTGGTCCCTTGAACATGGGCTTGAACATACAAGAATTTTATATGAGAGTAGGCTGTAGCGCCGCAGTTCGGGCAAAATTTTCCTCACAGCACACTATGGTGTATGTCCGTCTTCATTAGCCCAGTCATAGCAGAACAGTAGAACATTAAACCCCATTTCATTTCATTTCATTTATTGATAGACAATTTTAGGATCATACTTTCAGTTGTGCTTTTAGGAATCTAGATACTGTCTGGTCATAAATTCCCTAACTAGAAAAAAGACAAAGAAAAAGGTATCAAACAGGTTTTAAGGTTTCTAGTCTTGCAATCTGATTTTGTTTATTTTTATTTATTTATTATTTTATTCAGATCATGTAACCCTGTTGATTAATTAAATTGTCAGTATTTGTATGCAGGGCTGTGCTGTGTAGATTTATGGAAAAGTGTCTTAACTGTTTTTGGGGTTATAACCATTTCCAATACAATCGACACAATAGAAAAGTAGAGTAAAACTCAAATGTAAAAAAAAAAACAAAATTGTATTCCTATTGGTAATCTGGTAATGTAGGCCTACTGTTGAGATTATGTTAAATACCATACCGATTTTTTTAAAGATGCATTATGTAAGAGCTAAAAATCTGTCTATTGCAGGTCTTTATTTTGGCTTTAAATGTTATATAAACTATTAGTTAGACATTTATTCACATGCAATAAATTTTCTATTATCATAATTTTGGTTATCTATTTTTGAACTATTATAGCAATAACCATACAGAATGCATCTTTAAGTAATGCTTTATTGATACACATATATTACTTGAAAGTCTTATTTATCAGTTTATCAAAAATACGCTGTAATAAATGTACATTATATTTGCTTTGATCTCATAAATATAGTTATACTGCTATATAATTTATGTTAATTTATTGGTCTGGCAGTTACAAAAGCTTATTTATACTTATATGTAGTTTCTTCTTTACCAAGAAAATAAATATTAGTACTGAATATAAAATTTGTTGGTATCTGTTTTATACACAATCAAACTGATCAAAGTGTCTCATATATACCCCAAAATGAAGCTAGAGACCATGTATCTTTTCCAAAAATTTCTAGGCCCAACCCACCCCACCCCCCTTGCCCTGTCAGGGAGGTCACTTTGCTAAAACACAGAAACTGAAATTTAACACAACTTATGCCATACCAAATATATGTACTACGTTTTATTTAGTTTTACTCATGTAATAATAATCAGATGTGCACGATTTTGACAGGACATTTTAAGCACGCAAACAAATGGAAAAACCAAAACCGTGACCATCAGACTCCAAAATATCAAAAAGAAAATGCTGTCATCACATAAACTATTCGTTTTTTTTTTCAAAACCCAAAATCATGTTGAAGTGTATTCAAACGGAAGTGGATTTACAGAATCCGATTTTAATCCTAACCACGCCACTAGGTACCCACATTAATAAAAGTCACCAGTTTTCTTCTACTTTACGATCTCTACAGTGTATACCCACAACTTAAAAAAAAAATTACTCGGCATATCTCCGAGCCCCGCTAGTCTCCTGGCCCCTGGACAAGTGTCCCAGCTGTCGCCCATCTCACCATATTCCAAACTGCACGCAGCGATCCATCTACGTCATACGTCATTATGATCACTGCCCTATTTAGCCGCCATTTAAAACGCTCACGTGATCATTTTGGGGCGGGACTTATCGTCTGGACTACAGCTCTGTGTACACAACAGAGTAAAAATAACCCGATCAAGCACGTGTTTTATGTAAACACATGTCTTTAGCAAAATGTCAACTTCTGCCAATCCGGTAAAAGCGATATATAATATGTGCTAGTGGGTAATATTGCAATATTTGTAATTGTAAACTGTCTTTAGAGTTTCAATCTGTTTATCTTTCAAAACAAGGTTAGATACCGCAAACATAACCGCCTCTGTGAAATTACCTTTTATGGGCGCCGCCATATTGAATAATTAGAGGACTATTTTGTGATTCGGCTTTGATTAGTTTGACATCTTTCATACCCACAGCGGCTAAATAAACATATTTAATTCCATTCAATATGACAATAGAAGAGAATTAAATACTTCTAAAAATTACTAAAAGCATACTCAGTGTTTTCGACTAAAATCGTCGATGTAGGAATTAAAATGTCGGGTAATTAGCTTAGGGCCTGTTCTCAAGCGGAGCTAGCTGTAGACAAGCAGCCTAAGTTTGGGATGACCATATTCCTGAAGCAATGGCCAGAGAAATCCCTCTCTGGCCATTTCTGGATTGGCTTCTGATACTTGAACTTTTGAGGGAGAGAGAGAAATGAGGTTTAACGTCCACGCGACACAAACTAGGTTTAATTTTATTTCAATAATTCGCTTGCGCGTAGGGGTCTTTAGTAGTGGGAGGAAACCGGAGGACCCGGAGAAAACCCACGAGGTTGGACAGGCAACTCCTTGTCACGTACAACCGGGGATTCGAAACCACGCCAGTTGACTCAATGACAGGCCTTATAATACAGCGCGCACGTGCTAACAACTTTTGAGGGAGTGTGTCTATTCTTCCCGTTCAATCAAAGCTATCCCAAGTAGAGCAACTTGACAGCACTTCGTTTAATCTGGGGTCTTCCCTAAAACTTTGGACAGTGATTTAAGGTATATTAAAAACGGTGAAAGTATGTTCGTCTCCAAACAGTATGTTTTACATTGTACCCGTGTTGATAGCCTCGTTTGTCACGCAATTAGTTTTTCTGCAATATTCTGCTATGCCCTGGTTAATTGGGCAAAATAAAATCATGAGTCATGACGTAACGTTATGTAAACATATTTGGTCAAATTTGGAGCTCTGTTTAAAGCGTAATGATATTGTTACGCAGTTACCTATTGGTTGTTAATCGGACTATTGACCAGTCATAATTTGGAACAAAAATTTGCTTCCTTTACAGCAGTGTTAAGTGGGATTAGCTTTAATCAAACGGAACACTTAAGATTCTTTGAACATAAATGTATTGTAGTGTACATGTATTTACTGTCTTAATGTCCTTGCACCTGTGGAATTGGGGGACGGGCGGGCAAAATTGTTCATCCTCCGGCGCAAAAAAAAATCTGTCGGAAGACCTGCGTAATGATATTGTAATAAAACTATTACTGTTATTCATTTCGTTTTATGAGGGAATATTTGGTTAGGGGTAGGAGGGCTATAAACTTCATTATTCAGCTTATATTTCTTTGGGGCTATCCACATCCTTATTCGAACAAGGGTGGAGTCCAGTTTCCTTATGTTGGGTGACTATTGAATATGGAATGATCACATACTCTTGGTAATCTTCCGCTCCGCCAAGTCCAGTACTAGCGATATGAAATTTGGCATGCTTGTTCTGTGGTGAAATGGGTATCAGTGCAAGTGAACTTGAAATGAAATGGGGGTTTAATGTCCTACTGTTCTGCTGCGACTGGGCTTATGAAGACAGGCACACGCCATACAGTGTGCTATGGGGGAAATTTTGCCCGGGCAGTGGCGCTACGGCCTCATCTTATATCGAATTCCAACGGACATGGGATCTTAAGCTTGCATACCAATGAACTTTCTCGGTCAACACCGGGATCGAACCGGCGACCTCCAGGCTAGCGAGCCGGCATTTTACTCACTTAGCCACCGTGGCTCCCTATTTAATTAGTGAACGATAAACATATACATGTATAAAGGCACCAAGCCTATGTTGGACATGTATATATTCAGAAGAAAAAAACCCAAACAAACGACTTCTTCAAATGAACAATAATTTTATTCAATCATAAATACGCTTCGAACCACATTATTCTAATATATACCTGGATTGTGAAGTGAAAAAAAAAACAATTTGTGTTATTGTTTTGTACATTTTGGTTGTTTCGTCTGGCCCAGCGTGTTTTGTTGTATGTCCTGTAGCGATGATGAAAGATATCTTGTAAGAGTATAAGCATAAAAAAGACGTTTAATCTGGGAATCTGTATAGTACATCGAAAATTCTGATATTTTGTACCCTACAACAGTCCATCTAGGTTCTCATCGGTTTTTATTTATTTTTTTATACGGTTTTATATTTTTATTGTTAGATTATTTTAACTGTCATCCACAATATGTTTTCAACACATTTACGTCACATCTAAGAGATAGAGAGCGGGGACGCTGACATCCTTTTTTTATATTCAAGTACAAGGAAAGTAAATAAATTAAGTAAAAAAAAAGAAAATAAATTAACGAAATAAAATTTGTGGGGCTACTTTTATGATATGTCATTTTGTTATTAAGGATACTTTTAAGGTCTAAGCTTAATAACTTTAATGGGTTTAGGATATTCCCTTACATATTTCATAAAATTGAGCACATTAAAGACAAATCGGCATTAAATACACTTGCGTGACGGAAGAAACTTAAAAGAAAAGCGTACATATATACAGTCATTTTCAGAGAAAAAAACCCATTGAAATGGCTCAAAATTTGAAGAAGAGAAAAAAAAAGCGAAAGGTAATCACGTTTATTTCATATCAGTAAGTGATTCTGGGATTTGAATTGATTTCCAGTATTTTAAGTGCATTCAACCCTGGCACGGAACAGTTTCTTGTTTAGTTGAGTCCATTAAGAGTCCTCTTCGGTTACAGCCTCTGCTCGCTTTGTTTTCATGATATCTCTTCGGCCACCAAAGGACATACCAGACTGGTTGGCACCAGATGGGTTACCATACTGTAGATTAATAGCAGATTTTGATTCAGCAGCCATATCCTCAACTTTGATATCCGAAATGTGCCTCATAGCACCCATACCCATCATACCCTTCTGTGATGCAAACTGGTTGGTACCTGACTGGAGACTAATAATTCCCTGACCATCCTGAGTAGCATTATCAGCACGGATGTCAGATACGTGACGTACAGCTCCGAAAGACATACCTTTTTGGGAGGCAAATTTGTTAGATCCGGATTGTAAACCAATAATTCCCTGTCCATCCTGTGCTTGATCATCAGCTCGGATATCAGCAATGTGGCGGACTGAACCGAAACTCATACCGCTCTGGGAGGCGAATTTGTTTGTACCGGACTGGAGACCAATGACACCCTGTCCATCCTGAATAGCATTATCACATCGGATATCAGAGACGTGTCTTACAGCTCCCATCACCATGCCAGCCTGACTGGCACATTTGTTGGTACCAGACTGGAGGCCAATGACTCCCTGACCTTCAGAACAAGCATCATCAGCACGGATGTCAGCAATATGACGAACAGCTCCGAAGGACATACCTTTCTGGGAAGCGAATTTATTTGTACCTGATTGAAGACCGATAACACCCTGTCCTTCTGAACACTGGTCTTCTACTTTGATATCAGCAACGTGTCGGACTGATCCAATGCTCATTCCTTTCTGGGAAGCTAGTTTGTTTGTTCCTGCTTGGAGACCAATAATACATTCTCCAGCTCTTAATTGTTCTTCAGAGAAGTTAGTGACGTGTTTTTCAGTTGGCTTTGATCCACATGTTGGCCCATTGAATCCGTGTCTTTGCGCCTGAAAAGAGAGAAGATATACAATTAAAAATATGTTTTTTTGCAGTAGATAGGACCAAATAGTACTTGCTTGAAAACATTGGGAAAATACTCTTCGAAACGTCGCCTAAAAATAAATCAGTAATTCTTCTTCCACAAGTATGTGTTATTGTTTATTGCTCTATCCAGTTGATAAATGCCTCTAAAAGATTAGACATGACCCGTTAATATCTCCCTAAATTGTCTTTCCCCGTGTATATCTGCGGTCAATAATGCCTTAAAATCATGATTTATTTCGTGTCCCAAAATTCCGGCAACGCGACGAAACACCTATAGCATATGTTTAAAATCAAATCCCCTTATCTTGAATAAATTTCAAACTTTTTTTAAAAAAAGGTTACATTAAATCTACTAATGATTTTGCTGCCCTAAAGTGCTAAATGTCACCTAACGGCTTCGGTCGTTATTACGTGTAATTGAAGCACATTAAAATTAAGTTATTTTTGACATCCCATATTCATAAATATAACATGCCGACTACTATTTGCCAATATAACATAAGTTAATAAGAAACTTTCATACCTCAGTTCCCAATTGCAAAATGGTCGCCAGGACCATAGCCATATTCCTTCCTTCGAATAGATCGGAGGTCAAGAATAAACTTGACTGTTTAACTCCATACGCATTACAAGCCTTCAGAAATAGTTCTATGTTTTCCATCTGAAATATTACAAAAGATACATTAATTTAGAATAATTTGACATTTTCTTTTAGGAATGATCTTGCTACAAAACTGCACAAAAGCAATATTTTTTATACACCCCTAGGACCATCTAGAAAAAAGAGCTAAATTCTGGATGTTTGGGTTTGGCCCGGTTCACTGATTTTTAATTGCCTGGAATGCTAATCTAAACAACATGTCCAACTTGAGTGGCATTATTGGCCTGATATAAATAGTTCAGTTAGATAAGTGTTGATAGCTATAAACCTGCCATTGTGAGTATCAAATGACAACATTTTAATTTCTAAAATAAAAAGCTCTTTTTATATATAACATTTTTATTAACAGCTTAACACTAATTATATACAAATTACTCAATATGACACTTGAAGGATTTAAGTTAGTCAAGATTGGTTTTTAACCAATCAATGGATAAACCTCTAGTTTTCCAATGGTGTTTAGAAAAATGATTACACATCCACTAATCAAATTATTAGAAAATAAGTAGGCTGGAAATTCCAGCCTTTAAATTCGCGGACAAATATTCTGTGACATCACTTCTGTGGAAGCAGACGTTAAAGCACCAGGTAGTAGTATTAGTCTAAATCGTCTTGTCTAGAATATCATCCTTGGTGCAAGTGGACGTAAAACCTCAGGAACAAATGACAACGAACATCTAATCGTCACTTGAATTAATAACTGCAATATTAGAACTCTGTTTTGATTTAAAGGTAAGTCTCTTTATTTATTGTATGTAAAATGTTTTTACTTTATTTCGGGAGTCATGATGGCTCAGTGAGGTAAACATTGGCTCGCTAACCTGGAGGTCCCATGTTCGATCCCTGCGTTGTGGAAGAAAGTTGATTGGGATTATCCGGAGTGGTTCCTCCTTGTCAGTGGCGCGAACGAGGGCCTGCCAAGGGATAACGTATAGTCATTCGGATTGGATGAAAAACCTGTGTACACATTGGAGCAAAAGTAAAAGATCCCATGGCAGTTGGAATTCAATTTAGTAGGCTGTAGAGCCGGTGTCTGGGCAAATTATAGCTCAAAGCACACTGTATGGCGTATGCCCGTCTTTATTTGCCAAGTCGGAGCAAAACTATGGAATGTTCCCCCCGCCCCCTATTTCATATTATTTATGTTTTTATATTGTATGAATTGTGTAAGTGTAAGAATAAGATTTGATATTGATTAGGTAGTTATTATAGCATCGGTGATATGATTTAATAGAAGGTATATTTCTACTTTATACCAGCTATTTAAGTAAAATAACCTTTTTTTTAATTTCATTGATTTATATCACAATTCTACTAAGCCAATGGGTATGATTTTAAAATATTTAGTAAATACTTGTTTAGTAAAATAATAGCGATTTAAAATACTCGTCGATTTATGTCAAATATCAAATTAGGAAATGAAATGGGGTTTAAGGTCCGGGACCTCTAGGCTAGCGAGCCAGCGTCTTACTCACTTAACCATCGCGACTTCCTATCAAATTATTGTATCATGATTTATGTATGTTTTCTCTAGATGAAATCAAATTTAACAATATATTTCATTTGACTTTATATATATATTAGATTTAAGTGAACTGAAAAGTACGAATTTATAATATCAAATTAATACTTGATTCAGTGCAAAAGTTGAAGGATAGTTTATATTTAAAATGATTTCAGACATCAGATATCTCTCATAATGATAGTTCTATTTATTTTATATTTTGATATTACACCCACCTATAATTGATTTTATTTGTTTATTTACACCACCCGTAATATATTTACACTTATATTTTGATATTGACTTGAATAAATTATACTAATAACTACAATATTGGAACTCAATTTTCATTTAAAGGATACGAAAAAGCAGGTTTATAGTACTATAATTAAAACATTGTTATATTTTCCCCCAGGTTAAGATGGTTTTTAAAGTGTCTGGCTTCGAAAATATTCAACCTGTATGAAAACAGATAACATTAAACTGAAGAAACACAATGTCTTAAGTGCATTTAAAAGAACTGATCAAAACGTGAAGGAAATTGACAAGAAGATTTATGTTAAAAGTGTATCTATATTAAATTATATTTTTTCATATAGTGATCGCATAAATTTCTGCCAGAAACTATCTGTTGAAATAAACAATAAACTTATTGACAACGGTATACAACATAAAAATAATACTTCTTTATATGATTTGTATGTGGAAATTTCATGTAAATTGCAATTGACAAATCTTAGTGTGATTTCTGATGAACTTGATCAAACAGACACAATTACAACTCTCCAAGAACATTACAAAGACAAATTTAATGCAATAGAATGGACAAGAATATGCCATTTTGAATACCATTATTGTAGAAATTTTAATGGGGGATTATCAGATTATGAATCTGATCTGTCAAATAAATGGAAGTATTATGAGGAGCTGAAGAGTGTTATTAGCATATCCAAAATAATCAGAAAGGAATCCGTAGCCTGCATGGAAAGTCGACAAACGCGGAAAATCACGTTTTTATCTTGTCCGCTTATATGTTTATATCCCAAAGTTCTTGAATCCAGTCGATACTTCAAACCGTGTCTGCCTGCATTATGATACCTGATTGTACGAAAAACATTTTTTTAAAGCTTGTTCTCTGTCCATCTCTTGCAAAATGTTGGCGTCTCTTGCATGGCAACGCTGTATATTAAATATGTTTTTGGTAACCTCTCCCTCTATTTAAAAAATCATTAAATGTTCATATTTATGCACCAACATAAGATATTTTTGGATCAAATTTTCTTAAATAATAATTGATAAGTTTGTAAATTTGTACCCTGTGTTCACATATAATATACATGTACGATGGCTCAATAGGCCGTAAATATTTCAACAATGAGCCCTTTCTATGGAAATAAATATTCATAGATGAATGTAAAGTGCCACTGGCAAGAGGTATAGAAGGATAATGTGCTCAACAACGCTTGTTTTACTTATGGATAGTAATCTCCCCAGGAAAAAAATCCAAAATCATTTAATTGGTTAACATCAAATTGGTCAATATCAAAGTATATGAGTAAAATAGTGTAAGATATTTTATAGCCTGGCTTAGACAAGGTGCTGTACATATTACATCTCATTATATAAGCTTATTATTATTATTACTTTGTGTAATATTTGAATCCATTTTTTTTATTATTATACTAAATTGTTATATTTGTTTATTTCTATATTTAATTTGATTGATTTCTCTTATTCAATTTCAATTTGAATTGAAAATCTCATAGAACCTGATATTTGTATAACCTGGCTAAAATAAGATGCAGTAGATATTACATCTAACTATATCTTATTATTACTTTATGTAATATTTGAATCAATATTATTTACATTATATTAAATTGTTATTAAATTTGTTTATTTCTACTTCCAGTTTGATTATTTTCTTTTATTCCCTTATTTTAGTTCAATTTGAATTGAAAATCTCAAACCCATCTACATGTAGCTTGTAGTTCTAAATATAGAGCAGTGTAATATGACACTTAAACACTGCACCATCTAAATAGATAATAATTGGGCGACAATTTATTATCTTTGAGAAGTTGATGACAAGATTCTCTTCAACAGATCTCTATTATCTTTGAGGTCACATTCCTAAACTTGAAGAAATCTGGCTGATTTCTAGATGGTCCTAGGACTGTATACACATGTATCTTGAGAAATGACACAATAAAATAGCCCGTCTCTTGCTTACCTACTCAAGGGCAAATAACTCGTCTTAAACCGATTCTTTATCTGTACTAATAATATACACCGATAAAGAATCGTTTTAAAACAGAGATCCGTACTTAATTGACCAATTGATGTCTTCAGCTGAGATTTCGATATATACAAGACTAATAATCTTGATCTGGTCAAAATACTCACCTGTTTGAAGTGAGACGTTGGTGCGTTAACTTTTAACTTTATATGGTCACATTTTGGTGGTTTGTTAGGTGTGCCTTCATAAATTTTAATTACGAGACTGAAATGGAAAAATAAATGTAACAACATAGGTGCTAAGGGTGAGCTATGGAAGCTGAACGGCTGGAAATGTACGACGTTTGGGCCCTGTTTTTTTTTTAAATTGTGAGTGCCATTGTGGGTGCGTCTGTGCTACATTGTTCAAGCAATAAATGTAGGTCTATTGGTTTAGATCATAATACGGGTTGCCAGGCAACGAACATAATGCCTGACAGCAGTTTTTCTTACTGATGGCGCCCAAGGGAACATTACCAGAATACCAATAAGCACACCTCTTTGTCTATCAAAGATCTTAAGCCATTCAAGTTCGTAAAACTCTTGCAAATCAAACAGTAAGGTAATCATCGGGCATGCATTAGTCAGCGCTGGTCAAAATTCAAGTAGATTGAGTGACAACTTAGCCACTATAAAAGGACACTAACCACAGTGGTAATGTAGATATAGTTCAAATAGCTGGCCTGATAACTTTAGCCACAAAGATCACAAAATAATCACATTTAATACCTCTTTCATTAAATAAGTGTCAGATTTACCTTTAGGTTTGGCAGGCTGAAGCCTTGGGCCGAGAAAGTTCATCCAGATTTTCCGGCGTGGTTCCCCCTTGTCAGTGATGCAGGACGGAGGGGATGACAAGGAAAGCTGTCTAGTCGTTCGGATGGGACGAAAAACCGAGGTCCCGTGTACACATTGGCGTGCACGTAAAAGATCTCTTGACAGTTGGAATTCAATGTAAGAGTAAGCCGTAGTGCCGCTGTCCGGGCAAACTTTCCCTCATAGCACACTGCATGGCGTATGCCCGTCTTCATTAGCCTAGTTCGGAGCAGAACAGTAGGATGTTAAACCCCATTGGCATTTCATTTCATTTCATTTTAGTCTTTTTATACACATACTGTAGTCTTAAACATCGTCATCATCCTTGGCGTTGTTCGATTGAGTTTAAAACAAACTTTCATCTTTATCTTGTCGTGAGGGAATTGGGGGGGGGGGGGGCTCATAAATAAATGGACTGGCCTAGGGTTTATCTTTATCTTAATCCGAAAATGACAGTAATTAATGGAAGGGTTGGAATCACACTGACGTATTCGTCTGATATCTGTTGTTTCACAAACTTTAATAAACATTACTAGCGGATGACCCGGTGCTGAACGTGTTGAAAGTAGAAAAACTCTGAAACCGGAAGTGGTAGGCCAACGCCACCAGGCCTAGGTTACCTCCTCTGAACAGCCCTACTGTAGCCACCAACCATGAACAGACACAACAAATTACAGTCACAAATATTAGTATATAGATTATCTGCAGATGACGAGATTCGACTGCATCATTTATTTTGTGTAGCCTTTTCTATTTTCTGTGGTGCAACAAATTGTACAAAAAAACCCAAAAAACCCCCCAAAAAAACAATGAATGAAGTCGCTTTGACGCCTTTCCACATACTCACTCCATTAAAATCTTTCCGTTTCGGAGACTTTTCTCTACTTCAAATGTACCAGAACCAATGTCAACATCTAACAGTTCCTTTAACCACTGTTTTACTTCAGCTTCGGCGTTAGTGTCGTATTTGGCGCCCATCTGAAATGTTAATGTTATTTATTTTGATTAACCACTGGCAAAGAATGATTCTTGACTCGTAATGCCTTACGGTTAATCTTATTATACGCACAATAACAATGACTCGTTAATTATTGCTTGTATCCACCATCATTCAATAATCCTGCGATTAATGAACATCAGCTCTGGCATGGACGAAGACCTTGGAGCGTGGTATGGATGGGGCTGGGTCTGGGAGCAGTTCGCCTATTGTCAAGACCGCCCCCGCCCCCTAGCCGACCCCTGACAACAGCAGAGTCGTCTGCTTGGTAGAATGAAAGAAAAAGGGGAAAAGGACACGATTGTATTGCTGTTTTTCCTATTCCTTAGTTACGAATAAAATGCTTGGCAGTAGAACTCATTGTAAAATAGAAAATATATAAGAAATAGGACAGGGTTGTTGAAAATTGTTTAACATATCTTTTCATTAAAGCAATATAATGAAATCCAAAGTGATGCACGAATTCTTGGAAAATAGGAAACCAAACAGATAAACGTAAGCTAAGCTTTTTTTAAAAGTTAGTCCACTAAGCCCAACCAGGTACCGAGTCAAACGTAAAAGGGTCTAGGTGAGACCATGTCAAAAATTATTTACGACAGTGTCAATGGCATTTCTATAATTAGTTTTGTGTGAACATTTTTCTTGCATTATTTCCGTCGATCTGTTATTTGTAAACAAATAATACAATGACTGCCTATACCTTAATACAAAAGGCATGACAGAAATCAGAAATTATAAACTTTGTGGATTGACAGTAGAATAAGAAGTGGTATCGCGTGTTATAAACAGTGTTCTTGGCCAGTCACTATGTACAGTCTAATGAAATAGCAAAAGAAAGCACTTCATTGCAATTGCCCACCATCAGAAATTTTAGCATAACGTACCGGTATTAAAAGTTCCATACAAATAGCCGAGAACCTTAAGTTAATTTGACGACTGCATTGGTTTTTTTTTATCTAATGCGCTAAATTAACAATGCCTACTGGTGATTCCATTCCTGTAGAATATATCATTGTTAGAACCAGCAGATATATATCATGCTGATGTATTTCTATTTATCTATTTTTATCTACAAGATGCGATGTATACACGCTCCTTTAGTGTTCGGTTGATATCATACTCAGACTGGTTAATCGGGGAAGTTGTTTTTACTGCACGTTCAATATGGGACTTGGTAACCTAGACAGGTAACAGACGATCTTCTGATTGTGTATCAGATTTCAGAAGGCTATCTTTAGACTTTGCCTTTCTTCAACTGCCAGTACGTTGCCAATGGACTAATTTATACAACCCATATGGATGGCTAAGTTTGGCTGATTCGACTTCCTTACTTCATTACCACAGTAAATATGATTCTCAAGCAATTTTAACCCATAACACATGTCATCGGTAGATTAATATTTAAGTAATCACAGTTTTTGATATGTGATGGCCGGACAATGACAATACCAAATTCATGCCGGACATTGCTTTGTTTTAGTCGACCATAATGATCTAATTTTAAGAACTGAGTCACTGAAGATCTTTACCGAATAAAGGTATGGCGGGAACCATTTACGTAATCAGTCACTACATGTGGAATTCTAATGGTAAGAAAAGGTATAAACTATCATAATTAAGAGAATTTTATTTTCGGGAAATTATTCTTGCGTATTAGAGCTTTAATTCCAGTTTCACTAGTCGACGTAGTGTTAAAATATACTATTTAAAAGTGTATTAATTTTGCTGTCAATTCTTTTGAAACCAATCTTTTTTTCTAAACCATGGCGTTATAAGAGAGCGAATGACCTTTTGATAGTTTGCAATATATATTCAAAAATGCTGTATTTATAATAAGGAATAAGATTAGTTTTACTAGGTTCAGTTTAATTTAGAAAATATACAGTACGATAATTAAACGTTAGTATTTATACCTAAAATCAATTATACATTACCATAATATACGTTTATATTTATACTTAAGATCAAATACACATTTTCATAATATACCTTTATATTTACACCTAAGATCAAATATACATTTTCATAATATACGTTTTTGTTATGACAATTAATAGGATGTATCGTTTGGAATTGAATTTGGAATGTTGGTGATTCTATTGAATGGAATGAAATATAATGGGGTTTAACGTCCTACTGTTGTGATCCGACTGGGCTAATGAAGATGAAATACACCATGCAGTTTGTTATGAGAGAAATTTTACCCGAACAGTGGCACTACGGCCCACTCTTAGTTCGAAATCTAACCGACAAGGGTTGTTTCACGTGCACCCCAATGTGTACACGGGACTTCGGTTTTTCGTCCAATCCGGACGGCTATTATTGTTACTTGTTGACAGGCCCTCCGGTCTGCACCACTGACAAGGGGGGGGGGGGGGCAACGCAGAGAAATTCTATTAAACCAGCGACCCTCTTAAACTGGGGATGAATAATTCCTATTTAGCCCTGTGAGGTAAGTTGCTTTCTGGAAAAAGATGGATCACAGTGTGCAAACCCAAGCATCCATGCTAAGTCAGCGATATCTATTCGCTGTGAACAGATCCAATTATTGATGATGTCAACCAGTAAGAGAAGAATTCAGAAGATTTCCATCTCTTATGTTTCGAAATTCATATCAACAGTACGTCTGCTCAGTGTTATGATTCACCATGGAGACCGTCTACTAATACTGATTTTTATCATTTAGGTATCAGCAATGGCATCACATTAGGGTGGGTCTGTTTAGCTCCCTTCCATGGATCACTCATCTTTGATATTTGATCTCTTGGTTGGTATAGGACACCAAATGGTCTCACTGATAAATTTAATCAGTAGTCGTTGTGGAGGATGTAATATCATCTATACCTATCATAAATTGAGCGCAGCATTACCATCAGTGGCGCACATGCCGGAGGGGGTGGAGGAGGGGATGTACGAATATATGTCCCGTCAAGTCGTCACAGAAATTATGGCAATCATCTGACTATCTATTCCACAGAACATCTTTTGAGCATAAATAATATTATCAATTTTCATATTCTTCGAAAACACTGCGAAAGGCATTGTCTGGTATAATTATGTCTATCTAGTAGTTGACGAGTATAGCCATGCACCGGACGTAGCAGAACTCCGAAACCGGAAGCAGTAGGTCATCACCACCATGCCTATGTTAATTACTCCCCGGTCCGAGCTACGGAGCTACCCCCAACAAACGACAGTCACAAAGTAATATTAGTATAGATTAATGTCGGGTAAAAATAAAGAAATACAGGCATCCGAAAATGTGCGCCGTGTACGTTAACTTAAAACTGACTAGACCTTATCTCAGTCATGAAAGCGAGTTTTATCTTTAGCATGTTTGGACTGTTAGAGCGCAGAGCCAATTCCTTTTGACACGGACATTCCATAACGTTACAGAAGACCTTATCTCGACCATTATAAGGGAATGTTATCTTTGGTATGTTTGGACTGTATCGGTTCTCCCCCGATCACTCAGTATTACTGAATTTTATTGTCCTGAATTGTTTCGAATGTAATCTCGAGTCCATATATAGACATCATGCAAGTACTAATGAGCTTGGGTAATTAATGCAGATGTACTTCCTGTTAAATCTATTAGAGGTGGTGGTCTTCATCATTTTTCAGCTCTATGTGTCCGAATGATTTGAATGTATGTAATGTGTCTGAAACTGAAATGGTTGTTTAGTTGTTCTTGTAACTCTAACAACAACCAATGTATCCGGTAACCGTGTTCCAGTTTGAATTTCCAACATATCTTTGGCACACGTAGCATGTTTCGGTAGTCTTGGCTTAGTGCATGAGGATGCCATTATCGTTGGCATTATAGTAAGAGATCATGGTTTGTTGTTAATATTATTTGCCCATCTCTTAAAGCGACAATGAGTCTGTTTAATCCAGAATAATTTGTTATTATTAATTAGTCTATAATTGTTGAATATGTAATTTCTAACACTATATTCCCCTTTACTTTCACTATTTAAAATCTACTTTTCTGTGATTTATCTCTCGATATCACCGCTTATCGCAAACAACTGTTATTTCATATACCGCCTAATTTAGGAATTAGAGTTTTGAAACCTTATATTTGAGAAATGTGCGATTTTGTAAGGTTAAATGACAAGGACTTTTTTCGCTATTGTTTCAGTGTGGGTATATTTACATTGGTCCAATATCCACCACCAGTTATATAATCCATAATATGATAATAATACCCTCGTTCTTTCTATGTATAGCCTTTCTCTCCCTTTGTTGACTTTTTGGTGGAAAATCGAAACAAGTTTGTTGATAGTCTGTACATTTTCGACCTGGGTTTCGTCAATTTTCACGATTTAGAGGCGGAATGATAAAGCAGTTAAACGGTTGATCACGTTGAAATCCCAAGATTTATATGGAGAATTCCATACATATTTCTGGGGAAGATTTTGGAGAAAATAAGAGCCACGCAAAGAGACGAGGATTAAAATTAAAATCAGTAGAAAAATCTTTGTTGATAGCAGTCATTTGTAATCGGACTATTGTGAATTTCAATAGGGTTCTTCTTTATTTCACATTTCGTTTTAAAACACCCCTTCGAACATTATATGATTACCACTAAATGTGTTATTTCTTAATTAATCTTAAAATGTGCTGTAAAGATTTAAGTTTGAAACGTCTGATATATTATATTGACGTGAAGAAAAGCATTTAGTGTAGTCGGCTGTTGTGATCACTACAATCATTATAATGTCAGGCGCGTGCTGCTGTTTACCGTTATAAGTGATGATAAAAGCTGTAATCCAATACCCTACAGAATACCAGCTGACCCGTCCACATTCCTACAAAACCGAATGTCTGCATGTAGATACCGTTAATCAGTCTATTTACATTGAATGCTACAAGGATCCGTCTTTATGCCGACCTCTTTCATATATCCTACAAATGATATCTTGTGTTATGCAGTATGATGATATGATTTTTATCTCCTCGATCAAGATGCAGATATTCAACCAGTTTAAAGATATCAGTTTTTTTTAATAATATCTTTAGAAAATATCTCACCAAATTAAAGTTTCATTCTACTAAATTAAAGAGCCCTTAGTATTTTGAAATGAAAGAATTTCAACAGAATCTTGTTTTTTCAAAGTATCAATCTTTTCTCTTCAAAAGTTTAGGGAAGGATATTTATTTAATAGGGAACTGAATATAAAAATACTAAAATCCTTCATTAGAAAATGGAACTTTTGGGATGATGTTGCAATATTACAAAATGAAGTTTAATGTAGTTAAAGCAGGCAAAATATTTTCAAAAATAAAATGGTGTTCTTAAAATTCTGAAATGATAGACATCTATATTCTATTTCTGTTAAAATATATTATAGAGATCTTTTTAAAGTGGTTGAATAATTTATACTAATAATTTTATGGCCATATTTAAAAACAATTAAGTACTTAACCAGGGCAAGTATTTCTATTATTTTATTGCTTCCTGTTGTGCAGATTATCACTTACATAGATTTTATTGCAATAGAAGAATATTACAGAGCTGTTGTTGGTTTTAACCAATCCTAGACAAGTATTTTAATGAACACCATGTTTCAGCAGACATGAGTAAAGTAACCTTCCATTAAGGTTGATCAAATATGTCACGCTTCTACAGTACTAATTAGACCCTTACTAATTATAACATCACCAATTCACGCCAAGAACTGCTTACATAAATATTATAACATCACAAATTCTCGGCAAGAACTGCATGCATACATTATAACATCACTGATGCTTGCATTTTTGTCAATTCTCGTTACGCATCCAAATGAGTTGAGAATGAATTATGTCACGCATTTACCTGACTAATTATAACACCACTAATGCTCACCAAGAGCTGCTTGCATAATTTATAACATCACTAATGATCACAAAGAACTAACTGCGTCCATATTTATCAATCCTCGTTACTCAGGCATGTATTTTCTTTGAATTGAGAATTAACCATGGATGGAAGATCGCCGTGGACAATATTGAATCCGTGTCATTAATTTTAATAAGCGCTCGCGCCTTTAATGATTCCCCCTTTCTCGTAATAAGAATTACGTAATCCACATGATGAGCCTCTTCATTACTGACAAGCTAGCAAATTGGAATATAATCCGTCTCTTTGATCTTTTTGGAACACTGATTACGCAAAACACTGTATGGGAATTGTATTAGAGAGGGTAACTTGATAATTAATTATCCAACAAACACTTCCCCAAATTATAAATGCGTAATCATGGACAATTTGCAACGAGATTGGTGTTTGGTATACATGCTGAAGTGATTCAGTCTTCATAAGTACCGCACAATTTGTCGGAATTGGTCTTTGATAAACTGGAATCAGACGTCTGTCTGTATGACCAGTTTCATTATAAATTGCTCAAACTTATATTGAATTCCACTGGAATTTACCAATAATTAGCCACGGTGGCTAAGTGGGTAAGACACTGGCTCGCTAGCTTGGAGGTCGAGTGTTCAACCCTGCATTTGCCGATAAAGTTCATCCAGATTTTTTCAGCGTGCTTTCCCCTTGTCACTGGTGTATGATGGGGGTGTGTCAAGGACAGCTATCTAGTCGTTTGGATGGGACGAAAAAATGAGGCCCCGTGTATACATTGGTGTACACGTTAAAGATCCCTTGGAATTCGATAGAAGAGTAGGCCATACTGCCGCTGCCCGGGCAAAATTTCCCTCATAGCACACTGCATGGCGTATGCACGTCTTCATTATCCCAAACGGAGCAGAACAGTAAGACGTTAAACCCCATTTCATTTCATTTGATTTCTAGACATTTCGAGTCACATAGGCCTATAGGCCTATCAATAGAAAGTCCACCGTAAATGTTAGAAGAAAACATTTGGGATAAAATAATGAACAGATTGGTGATCTAAAATGTATATGTTGTCGTCCATTGGATATTGTATTTTGTTGGCCGTTTAGGAAGCAATATGCCTTTATAGTTTATTTGGCAGTAGGAATGCTTGCTTAAGTTCTCTCATATAGTCTGGTGTTGGCAACCTACCAATATGGATACGAAAAAAAAAAAATTCATTTTTTTAAAGCCATCCTTCAAATATTCACGGGTGTCATTCACAAGGCAGGCCCATGTATCTATTATTTCTAGAGCACGTGATACTATTTCTTTTCTGAGAAGTTGACTCAGCTAACATTTTCTTTTCAAACTTTCGTAAACTGACTGGCGTTAATTTCTTAAACATGACTGGACATTGGGAGAACCTTTGGTTTATTTAAATGACAATTGTATTGTTCTATTTATTAATCACTTTACTATCTGTCTGAACCTTATTATTCATGTACTTAAGCTATCCATATTCAGTTCACGATGAATTTTTTAAAGTATGTGTTAAACGTGTACGCGGAATGTGATGACGTCATAAATTGAGAAAAAAAATATTAAATTGGGTAAAGAGTATTAAAAGATATGATTCTCGTTGCCTCTGTTGGCATCATTTTGTTTACGGTTTTCGCGTTCACCCATATCACACGAATGCTTCAGTGTATTCGCTGAGCTGATATTGTGCTGAGTGGTAGCTTACATCAGTCTAATTTTGGAAAGTGTTCATATTAGGCGATGCGAGGAATGCACAGAAGGCCTGACGAATTCTCGGTAATTGTGCTTCTGTTACTAAACGAACTTTATTGTATTGTAATTTGTATCATCTTTCTTTAATAAAACGGTGCGATAGAATATTAATGATCAAATATTATGTATTCAAAGAAAGGAAACAAATCACAAATTTTAATTTATGCAAAAATGAGTTAACGAGAAATGGTATCAGGTGCTCCAGTAAATTGATCATTTTATGCCCCGTGCAGTATACTGGACAATGACATGATACATATATAGGGAAGGTGGCATTTTTTTTACATGTAAGTGGTATGAAATGTTCCAGACATTATATGAGTAACCAGTCTCTTCAGGGTGAGGTTTAGATAGAGGGGAAAGAGAATTTTCATTTCTCGTCTGGTAATCAATCGTGTAACCAAAACGGCCTCGACCTCAAAGACATCGTGATATATATGGTGGTGATATTTGACCTTGTTGTTCAGATGAATATAAATCTTACACAGATGTCACAGTTACAGCTTAGTTGTAAAGAAATCGTAAAGTCTTATAGATAAACGCTACATTTGAATAAAAAAAACAATATCCATTATGGGAAGACTGGGACTTTAATGGATTTTGCCAGTGTGTGCCCATAAAGGGATGGCTGTGGGTTGTCCAACAGGTGTTAATTTGTAAGGTAATGATCGGAAAGTTTCTTAAAATTAGATCATTATCAATAAAATCATATTTATATTGATATCGAGAAACCACCATGCTGGTTTGTTATTAAAGATAAGACATATCGCGTGAAATTAGATATTTACGACTCGATATATAAATACACCTGACATTTTGATCCTGGAACCAGCAAGATAAAAGTTAATAAATGGCTCACCTTCGTGATCAAAGCACGATCCATGCCTTTGGGTGCTGCTATAATCGCCATGGTTAATGTTTTCTAAAATCACAGTTCCACTAAAAAGAAAGGGGTTACTAAATGATCCTCAAGTTGAAAACGCCGAGCTAGGAACTGGGCGAAATGGTACTGCTAGGCCAACAAATACCCTCACGGCTCTTACTGCAAGCTTCGATGGAAAGGATGAAGACGGTTACCGATATGATAATATTCTTGCCTGCTCAGCTGCCGAAAAATTGGCCGTTACCTTGGTTTCATGTTTCAGGCATCTACATGCCTTCACCTTATATGTCTCGCAACATGTGACTGACTAGCGCTTCTGGAAAGACGGTTGGTCGAGAAATATTTGGTAAACTCCTTCGGAAGTGGCCGTTGCTAAGGCGAATATTACTGACTCACATTTCTGTGTGATGTGACGGATTCCCCATGTTCACTCCAGCTCCTCCCTCGTGTTATTTATTTACAATATATAGAAACTAGTTGAAGTTTACTCCTAGATTCCGATCAGACGTGAGTCATTCTGACGTTTTTATGGTGCCATCACATTGGCGTTTAATATCTATTGAACTTATACATGAAAGCTATTAATGAAAGTGTTCGGTCCAAATCTGGTACAATAAGTTCACCGTTATTTCATTGAGTCTTCAAAACGTAAAAAAGCTCAGCATCGCCTTACTTTTGATAATTCCTTGAAATTACTTGTTTGTTGATGTCCTTAATGTTGACAAACAATATGTTCATTGATGTATTCTATATATTAAAAAAAAAAAATTAACAAGAATTGGTTTTAGGATTTATAATTGTAAAGCGAATTTAAAATGATAATAATATTAAAAGTGTTCTTTATAAATTTTGGAATTACAGTTTAACGGTGACTACTCTTTATTTTATGAGGGAGGTGGGGTGGGGCGAATGGTCTAATACGTGCGCTTTTGATCAAAAGGTCTGTCAATAAGTCAATTAGCGAGGTTGCGATCTCACACATGTACGTGACTAGATCAGGTTTTCCTGCCTAAAATCGTGGATTTACTCCGGGTTCTCCGGTTTCCTCAAACTGCTAAAGACCCCCTACGTACAATTATTGAAATACAATTGTTGTACCCGCGTGTCAGTCTCGAAATGACCTAGTTTTATTTGGTTGATGTTAATCTTCCCCATCTCTATCTATCTATCTCTCTCTTTCTCTCTCTCTCTCTCTCTCTCTCTCTCTCTAAGATATGTATTCATTTACTCTGACATGTGGTTTATTCGATATGAGCGTTGACGGTATGATGGAATTGTTTTCGTATCTTAGTCAAGAACCCATGGTTAAGCTGATTGAATCAGTGATTCTATGTGAGTTGATAGGATTTCCAGGAATTCTTGCAATCTTGTCATCCATCGAGGGTATTCCATAAATTCTTCATTTTAACCAGTTATTTATACACCGGTAATACTGGAAATTAATCAGTCGCATTAAGTCATATTGACCTTAGTTAAGACATTGAGATATTAATACATTACCTGTATGGCCACAAATGAAATGAAATGGGGTTTAACGTCCAACTGTTGTGATCCGAACTGGGCTAATGAAAACGGGCATACGCCATACAGTGTGCTATGAGGAAAATTTTGCCCGGACAGCGGCATTACGGCCTACTCTTATATCGAATTCCACCTGTCAAGGGATCTTTTACGTGCACGCCAATGTGTACACGGGACCTCCGAACGACTAGACAGCTGTCCTTGTCAGGCCCTCCGTCCTGCATCACTGACAAGGGGGAACCACGCCGGAAAATCTGGATGAACTTTCTCGGGCAATGCAGCGATCGAACACCCAACCTCCAGGCTAGCGAGCCAGCGTCTTACCCACTTAGCCACCGTGATCCCCGTATGGCCACAAAGACTACGTTTTCGTTTGACAATGAATTGAGGAAAATTGAGTATTAGAATTCGTTGTATTATTCTCGTTGCAAAAAGTGTAAAACTTTATCCCCAGATCTCACAAAAAATGGGCAAAACTGTACACATATATTTAGAACTATGGCTTAGAACCAATAAATCTAATGTATATCATAGAATATACATTTTCTTTTGACAATGAATTGGGGAAATATCGAGTATTATATATAATCCATTATATTATTCTCTTGCAAACAGTTTAAACTTTATCCCAATTCTCACACAATATGAGAAGAAAAATGAGCACATATATTTGGAACTACGACTTAGAACCAATAAATAAAATGTTTAACACTTAAAACCCAGCTATAAAGTATCTTATCTTTAAAATAGGTCTAATGTTTATGCCTTTCTACAACTAGATGTAATACATCATATTCATTCACCCTGTGTTCATACGCCAGGTGTTGTCTGCTAAAAAACTTTATCTGTTATATAAATTTATCATTCCAAAAATGATTTAAACTTAATACACTTAATGCAATATTAGTATTTGAATTCAGTTGAAACAGACGTATTTTAGACATTGTGTGATAGCATTATTCGAATTAAGTATAAGAAACAGGTAAACATGTTTTAAACATATCAGACATTATGTGATGTCATTATTAGAATTAGAAAAACACGTTATAAAAATATCAAACATTATGTGATATCATTATTTGAATTAAGTATAAATGAAATGAAATGAAATGGGGTTTAACGTCCTACTGTTCTGCTCCTATACTGGGCTAATGAAGACGGGCATACACCATGCAGTGTGCTATGAGGAAAATTTTGCCCGGGCAGCGGCACTATCCCCTACTTTTATATCGAATTCCAACTGCCAGGGGATCTTTTACGTGCATTCCAATATATACACGGGACCTCGGTTTTTCGTCTCATCCGAAGGACTAGACAGCTGTACTTGTCAGGCCGAATTAAGTATAAGAAACAGAGAGAAAGAGATAGAGAAATGGGGTTTAACGTCCACTCGACACAAATATTGATATAGATGTACAAATGGGGTTTAACTCGTCAAAAACTAGGTCATTTGGGACTAACATATGGTTCAATTTTATTTCAATAATTCGCTTGTGCGTAGGGGTCTTTAGCAGTGGGAGGACACCGGGGCACCCAGAGAAAACCCACGAGATTGGACAGGCGACCCTATACAACCGAAGAATCGAAACCACGCCAGTTGACTCAATAGACTTTATGATACAGCGCGCACGTGCTAACTTTTAGGCCATCCACCCCCCCCCCCCTATAAGAAACAGACAAACATGTTTTAAACATGTTTTAAACATTCAAACATGTGATATCATTGTTTGAATAAAGTTGGAAAAAGACAAACATGTTTTGTCACACATAACGTGATATCATTATTTGAATTATTGTATAGAAAATATAATACAAACATGTTTTATCAGACATTATGTTATATCAGTATTTGGATTAAATGTTTTCAGGAGAGGTCAAAACTTTATACCAGGCTAAACACCACTCCATGTTAACAATGTTTAATTTTGAGTTTATTGGGGCTATTTTGGGTGACCTTTCTTGCATTATTGTTTTGAAATAGCCACTGAGATATGCTTTAAAGCTAGTTAGGAATAAACTTCCAATGATAGCACCCTTACGGTGTGTCTACCAAACGGGCAAGCGGTGTAAATAATTGACACCAAGAAATAATAAATTATATCGCCGTTAAAATTATAAAAATATCTTATGTTGTTATCAATGTGGGGGGTTGGATGGCTGAATGGTTAGCACGTGCGCGCTGTATCATAAAGTCTGTCATTGAGTCTACTGGCGTGGTTTCGATTCCCCGGTTGCACATGACAAGGAGTCAGTAGGGCGCCTGTCCAACCTCGCGGGTTTTCTCCGGGTCCTCCGGTTTCCTCCCACTGCTAAAGACCCCTACGCGCAAGCGAATTATGGAAATAAAATTGAACCATATGTTAGTCCCGAAATGACCTAGTTTGTGTCGAGTAGATGTTAAACCCCATTTCTCTCTCGCTCTCTCTCTCTCTCTCTCTCTCTCTCTCATCAATGTTTTAATGTGTCAATTTACCATGATATATAAACCGGATACACAATATTGTGAACAATGATATTCGATATTTTGAGCAACATCTAACTGATGGCAAGAAGAGTGTTTTCATTCCGAAAAGTTTATTTCAGAAATACCTTTATTTAGGAGCGAACCGTTTTATTATTTCAAGTACATTACATCAATAATACCATGACTCAGTTGTGCTTAGGTTATGTGGCTCTCCTTTTATAGTAGATCTCATTTAGGCAACACGGCCCTTTAAATCGGTAAATACCTTCACAGAGCTCCAGTGAAACTGATACATGTGCGGTTCGGTATTATACTTAATACAGTCCTTGATACAGTTATTTGGGTGGACTTAAGTAATTAAACAGCAGTATAGATCTATAACTAGAACTGGGTGAAGTAGGTCCTCGTTCATTCAGTCCAGATTCGCTGAGGAAATACATCTATAACAGGGGCGGATCCAGAGGGGTGGGGTGGGGCAGTTTTGCTCAGCTAAACATACAAAAAGTTGTAAGGTTTTGGGGTCCCCTGCTCCGCTACATAATAAAAAAACATTGTGTCACGGCGTGTGCTTTATCCTTTATCACCAGATGGTGGGATGGGATGGGCATTCAAAGTGCGAGATAATGAAAAAGAGATATCTGATATCACCTTTAATGCTTTGCATCAATGAAATTGAATCACAATGTGGTCGTATCAATTCATAATAAAAATTGACGTCAAACGGGGTGGGGTATTGGTTTTCTCTCTTTAAAAAAAGCCCAGTTTGTATGTATGCCTCATAATTTGGAGATGATGATGTCCGTCTTCTTCTTTAAGTGTCATCATGCATGTTTTTGTGTAAAATCTAAGTCTCCGTGTTTTGTGAAAGTGACCTCTGGTTATCCCAGATATACGCCAAAATTGCGATAGAGACCATGTAGTTCTCAAAAAGTTTCAAGACCAGGGCAGGGCGAGAGAACATTTTTTCAGGAACCTGACAACCCCCCTCCTGCAAAAATTTCTGGATCCGCGCCTGTATAAATACTAAATATAAATATGACATGTTTAGTATGTATACCGGTTATTATAGATCTATATCTCATCAAGATGGATGTACATGACATGCAGCATATATTTTAAAACCAGGGTCATTTTCCCAGAATTTAAATTCCAGTTAGACGTGGCTAGTGTTTGGTTTAAACTACATGAGATAGTCGTCTTATGTTCCGAAATGTCAGTAAACGTTATCACGGGAAGGCGAACTATAGCGTTATTTCGAGAATGAGCAGTTGCTCTTCAATCTACTAAATGAGAATTCGATGTTTTGGTGGCAATAGATTCAGAGCAGGTCTCGCACGTCAGCTGTAAAACTCAAGACGAAAAGCTTGCGGTGTAAAAATCATAGGTTGTGTGCAAAATGGTCGCTAAGTTTCCAGCCGTCTTAAGTATAATTGTTTTTATGAATTCTTGAACATACAGGTGATCTAATCATTGCTAATCATTAGTTTACATTCGTCCTTGCTTATTTTGTGATTTATGAAATGCTTTTCTCACTTTGCTCTTTTAACAACATTCGTGTTTTTGAAAGATGCTCAGACGCTACCCTGTCGCTAAATGGAGCAAATGTTTTGGGCATGAACTTCAGAAGGCAGGCTCTGCGGTGTGCAAGGGGAGGGGGGGGGGGGCTTTAGCCGCAAGTTATTTGACCGCAAGTACTCTTTTCTCCAGGTTATTGCATGCAAGTAACTATTCTATTAAAATCAAAGAGGCCCAATTTTAACACAGAATGAATGAATGAATAAAATATGGTTTAATGGCACGTCAGCACTATTTTAACACAGAAATGAGACTTCTAGAACATAGAATTTCAGTTGAAGAAAACCCTGCTATGCTCTATACTGATCCATGGGTTAAGAGAACGACGGTTGTGAGGGTGGCGATTAGATAACTGAACAGTCGATCTTTATTTCAAGTCCATCTCACGTCCGTTGTATCTATGACAGATTAGGTAATTAGAAAAACGACGGGATGGAGTTTTATTTATACTCTTACCTTGTGGCCCTTATCTATCAAATAATTCACTGCTATCAGTTAATGACCAGTTAACACAAGCGGTTGCCATGCAAGATATGCCCACATTTTACTAGAAATGGATGGAGAAAAGGGCTCATTACCTCATTCAAGATCTTTTGTTAAGTTTCATCAGAATGGGACAATGGTGCCCCCCCCCCCTGGAGGGCCTACAGAATCCATACATAGCGTCTGATGCGTACTAAAGTCGAACTCATTCAAGAACTTTTTATCTTTAACACATAGTTTAAGTTCCATCGTGAAAGGTTCACAAACTTCATTCATATTTCACATTTTGTGTAAAAGGCAGAAGTAAATGTGAACGAAAATTGAACCCAAACAAGAACGATACTCATTTTAAGTTTCATCTAAATCGGATAAAACTGTGATCTCTAGATGGTCCACAACCTGGGTATTACTTGCTTTTATTACACTTTTTTAAGTAAAGGAGAGTGGCTATTTGAAGAGAAGTTTCGATCCGATTCCCGGGAAATAACGGTGATATTTGAACATTTTTGAAAATAAGATAAAAAATTGTGATCTTTATCAAAATTGAATCAAAAATTCAAACCGCTGGATGTTCCACAACCTGGGTATTACGGTCAGATATATATATTAAAGCCACCGGCAGATTGTCTTCAAGGTCACGAGATGCAAACAGGGTTAGGGCACAGGCTTGTTGCCGAGGATTGTGGGTTAGAGTAAGGGCTAGGTCTTGGGTTATGGTTGGTGCAGGTCACAGGTGGCCTTAATATATAACCTGGGAATTACATGCTTTTAAGGGGAGCAGCCATTTTGTCGAGCAATTTGAACTCAACCGTTTTATGGTTTAACTTCGATATAATTGAAAAGTTTTTGCAATCAAATAAAAACTGTGACTTCTTCAGGGTCCACAAGCTACAATGTGATTATTCTAACAATCAGGGGCCACAATCTAGGAAGTGACAGTCCAGTCCTATATGCGCCAGGGGGATCACGTGGCTAAGTGGGTAAGACGCTGGCTCGCTAGCCTGGAGGTCGGGTGTTCGATCCCTGCATTGGCCGAGAAAGTTCATCCAGATTTTCCGGCGTGGTTCCCCCTTGTCAGTGATGCAGGACGGAGGGGATGACAAGGAAAGCTGTCTAGTCGTTCGGATGGGACGAAAAACCGAGGTCCCGTGTACACATTGGCGTGCACGTAAAAGATCCCTTGGCAGTTGGAATTCGATATAAGTGTAGGCCGTAGGCCCGCTGTCCGGGCAAAATTTCCCTCATAGCACACTGTATGGCGTATGCCCGTCTTCATTAGCCCAGTGCGGAGCAAAACAGTAGGACGTTAAACCCCATTTCATTTCCAATATGCGCCAATATTGAAAGGAACCGAGATCGTTCGGTTATAAACATACATTGCAAGTTTAATCAAGTTCAGCACCACAGGATTAAACCACCATAGATTGTGTTTACATGGTAAGGAAATTGGACAAGAAATGCAATTTACGTCATTCCTGCGTAATTTTATTAGCCAGAAATCGCCCTGCGTAATTTTATTAGCCAGAAATCGCCCAGAAAGCATCTCCGACGATCTAGACCCCTGGACTCTCGCCTATAGACCAAGGATGGTATCCCCCCCCCACCCAGCCGCCAATCAAGAATTGCTCCCGCCGGCCCTGGAAGGTGATACTGTTGGTAGAAGGCCAGACACTGGCAGCTGTTTTCTATTAGCGTCACCATCGTTATCGTCGTTCACACCACTGGCATCACCTTCGGCCCCCAAACTCTTTGTTGATAATAATTTACTAATGGCAAAGTCAAAATAAACAAATTTATTAAGCGTATTGTCGCCTTGATATTTACGAGATAGCAGGGCTTTGATAGACTTTTTAGCTAATTAATGCTTTCGGTTTTATGAGATTCGTTTTAAATTAGAATCGAAATTGTCTTCGCTTTTCCAAAACAACCTATTCAGTTCTTTATTGGACTAGGAATGGGTTATGAAGGGCTTGTTGTTTTTGGGTGCGATTATAATTCTTACCATTCACATTGGAACAAATGATTCAAGAGTAAAAAACCCAACTAAACAACGTAGACTAGAATATTTTAGGATCAGTCGACGGATGCCCACGTTAAGATTCCCCAGCATTGTTATTAAATGAGTCAGTATATAGTTGACCGTTTTATTAACCAGATTACTCCAGATGTTACGTAGTTGTGCACTGGTAATAAATATTTATAGAACTGGCCGATGTTTTATCTGACATGTAGACCAACTACCTGTAGTTTCAGGTGTATATAATGAATCACGTGTTTCGATAATATATCCTATTATGTTTACTCACATGCTATACGAATTGTTTTTAATTGTAAAAAAAACTACCAAATATCGGGACTTTGATCTACCAAGACTATGAAATCAGAAACAAATACAAAAACAGACATTACTCAATAATTTCTAATACAAATGTGAAGGGTGGGTGTCACTTTGATGAGATAGGAAATCCGAAATAATTGAGTAATTCGGTTCGATATGAACTAAATGTATTTTCAAGTGTAATCCTTGAGTGGCATTTAGCGATTGAACACATTAAAAAACACAACACAGTTTATATGGAAATACAATCACTGGTTTATAAGTATAGCACGACGTTTCGACAAGTATTCTCTTATCGTTATCCAGCACAAATGATTTTTAGTTAAACTAAAAGGTGATATTTATAGTAAAACAAAAAAGAAGCCATAGATAAATGCTGTTATAACAGTTTAACTAAATATCATTTGTGCTGGATAACGATAAGAGAATACTTGTCGAAACGTCGTGCTATACTTATAAACTAGTGATTGTATTTCCATATAAACTGTGTTGTGTTTTTTTTTATTTTCAAGTGGCTGAGACCTTACCAGTGGCGGAGTGGGTCTGAAAATGTTGGTTGGCAGGAGACAAAGGGGACCCAATCACCAATACAATTCTATTATTTAATTTTTAAAATGAATAAATTAAATTTTCAAAAAATATGTTAGTGGAAACAAAAAGATGTAATTAGAATTTTCCCAGTCTTGTTTTCTTTAGTAAGTACAGTTTACATGTATTGTAAATATAGCTGGCAGTACACAGTAGAATACAGTAGATACCAAATGTAAATACAGCGTTATTATTGAATTGTTGATTTTATTTAAAATTATGTTTTTCATATTTCTAAATAATTAGTGGATATTTTCAAATAGTTTACTTGAACTGCACATTATACACATTAACAGATAGTTCAAAAGTATAAAATAATATTTCAAGCAGTCCACTGAGTTCACTAGATAGAGGTACCACTTCATCAGGGGCCCACTTGCCATTGTGCAAGCTGATAATCCGGCCAGTCCGAAGATAGACTTTACCATGGTAAAATAATCTTAAACTCCTGATTGTAATATGTCACATCCTGCCACCATGGTAAACTACTGTTAAACTCATGATTTTAACATGTAACATTGCGAAATTACTGTTTTCTGTGTCACTAAACTTATACTTTGGAGCTAATAGCTATAGGATCTGAAATGATGAGAAATGAATTGAAGTGAAATGGGTTTTAAAGAAGGGCATACTCCGTGCATTGTGATATGAGGGGGATTTTGCCCGGATATCGGCGCTACGGTCTACTTTTTCTTCGAATTTCAACTGTCAAGGATTATTTGACGTGCACGCCAGATGTCAGTTAAATAAAACAGAATCTATTCATTAATTTATATCTCCCACCATCTCCGTCAATTTCGTGTCTGAACACAGCAATATAATAGCGTGCTTTATACGGCAATAAATCTGAATTGACGAAAACATTATTTGAACATAAATGTATTTCTAGTGAGTAGGGTTATACCTTTTAAAGCATACAACTTTGGAAAGTCTGCATCGTTACTGCACCTGTAATTCGAGAGTTTCTTTTCTGTTTTCTTTTTAGTCTGGAGATGCATATCTTAAACGGTTTCATACTTAGGTTATTTCTATTTTAAATATTATATCATATGACCATATATAGCTAAGTGGTCATTCTGTCTTTAATTGGTGCATGTCATCAGTAATTCATAATCAGGTTTGTATCGTTCAAAAATAGAATAGACACGTCATGCAGTAAACCATTGTGCCAGATGCAGGAAAAATTTCATCGCTATACTCTTAGAATTAATGAACATCCAACTTCTAATAATAGAAAGGTCAAGAGGTCATAGTTTATATTTAGCCACAAGTCTATTTTTCTTTCGATTATGCGTACAGATAGATATGTAGATATAGTTGCTAGTGTAGATATTATTCCAAGCTCTACGTCAACAACACGGCTGTTTTTCCTTTTCTAAATGGTGTTGATTAAATAATAAATCTAAATTGCTGAGACTTCAGTAATTTTGAAATTGTTGTTTTTTTTAAAAAAAAGTCTGTGTGCGCGACGCTATCGCCCTACATAGAACGGGAAATCGCGGTACATATCTGTTGATCTTTATAGTACTTTTGTATTTAAATGATGTTCATGTTCAAGTTTATGACTGTTAAAGGGCCAATCCCAATAATATTTTGGAGAATAAAACTGCTTAATTTTCTGTTAAAATCCCTTAAAATCCCCTACCTTAGGGCCGAGCAACTAACTCAATATATGTGATACGTTTCAAACAACTTAAACCCATCAGTCTGATTCTAGAAATGGAGACCGGACGGGTGTCCCAAGCTGTATTATGCGGTGTCTGGATAAAACCAGACTTTTATTTTATAAAAATAATGTGTCGGTGAAATTTACCTTTCGTTATCAAGTATAGCACATGGGTCATTCACTGTATAAACCTCAAAAGTAACGGGAATTCATTATCAGGTCACCCATCCAAAAAATTGACCAGAAATCTTAAAAGGGTTACGTGCCCGGATAAGCAGTTTTGATGTTCACGTCCAAACGACTCAGCTAAAATTTTGAGGAGATGGGGTAAATACACCATTCCTCTATATTTTGGTGTTTAAATTTCATACGTACTCGGACTTTTATTTTTGAGACTCTGTTCAAATCAGGATAGTCCCTTTAAATATCGTCTCGTGAGGTAAATTTAAGTCAAGCTACATACCAGACGTCACCTGGTTTGGTAAACATAGCTAGTGCTGACTTACTAATCGAATCGAACTTTGTATTGGTCATATCGTTCTCAAAAAGCCGAGGACCACCCATGGACCTATGCCCGTCAGCATGCATATGAAAGAACCCTTGGCAGTTGGAATTGGATGAATAGTAGGCGGAAATGCCACTGCTAGGGCAAAATATCTCACAGCCCACTGCATGGCGGATGCTCGTGGGACGTTTACACCCATATCATTTCATTTCTTGACCGTTCGTTCGTAAGAGTTAACTTTCGCTTCCACCGAGGATTTCATTGTTCAGAAATTACATCGTCACACGAGTGCCCGATTCCCCAGAAGCAAAAATCATAATATGCTGCTGGATCCGTACTAAATTCTTGTAAGCTATCAATTCCGATTGTTCTATTACTATACTGCCATCAATTTTATGAACGACTGGGTGTTTGACATTAGCGATATAAACCATTCACCACCTTTAATTGGGGTTTATTATTTTAAGATAGAGATTAATGGAGTGTGGTATCTAATCTAGGTATCTCAAACTAAAGTTATAGACACACCTTATGGAACGCACCTTATTTGTTTATATATGTATATCTATTTTTTAAAATTTAGGTTCTCTTATAACACATATGTTATATAGGACCCCACTAGCTTAATCACGTGTTCAATAGCAGGCAAGACTGCAAGGAGTATATTTAGACTAGAGGTAGATGGTCGAATAGTTGACTCAATTATGAGGAAACGTGCCTTTACATCTCACAAAACGTTAAGCCCGTTTCCAACGTGCGTTTTCGCCGGTTACATGGAAACGGTCCCATTACATTTGCATGAGACCGACTTTTTCGCGGGGAATACGCACATGGAACGCCGCAAAAACGCGCACATGGAAAACGGGCCTAATTAGGAACCCCCAGCTACCGACAGGAAGAAACGGCTTTTTCTATCTGCACAACATGACTGCACAACAATGTCACAAGCACAACGACACATGGGCCCTGTTTCTTAAAATCTTAACTAAAGATAAAATCCAAATTTTAGTAGATACTTCAGTTTTGATTGGCTAAGCACTAAAATCAATCTCATATTATCCAATCAAATTACTAAAATTTGGATTTTATCTTAGTTAGAATTTCGTAAAACAGGCCCCAGATACAGATTCGATGTCAGATGATTCCTCCACATTGAAACATTTATGGGGTTTGGTTTGGTAGGCGTGAGCAGAGGAGCAACCGAAGAACCTTCTCGTGTTTCTTCATATCTTCGAAATGACCATACGTCCCCATCTGATACGAAGTCCGTGCCAGAGACAGGTGTGACTTTTGCATCAGTACTCCCATGAACGTGTGTTCACTCATGAAAATGTATAAGCTGTCCACGTGATCAACAAAGATTAATCACCTAACAATATGATGACAATTGCTTGGCCAAATCAGTTCCTAGCTGTAATGAGCATTTTTTCATTTTTTAACAAATGTCTGCCCTACGTGTCTTTTGATGTATATTCAGCCAAAATAAGAGAAAACTGAGAAAGTTTTGTGCCTATGTGTTGATATTGCCAATAAGCACAGCGTTATATCTTATTATAGTACTATTATTAGCTGTGGGAAGGTTTGAGTATTACATTACTGTAGATTGGCATCAGTTGTTATTGTATAAACAATGGGTATCTGGTAATAGCCATAAATAACAGCTCTACTACTGACTTAATAGAGTGTCAATCAGACACATAGCAAAATAGGGTTTTATCTCCCCTTAACACAACTTGGTCATTTCGGAACCAACATACACATTTCTATAATTTACATAATTTTCTTTTTTGGTGTTAAAATGTGGTGCTTGTGATAGTTAGAAGTATTGACATTTGCAATAAATAGTAATTAATCATGTTTGCAAAGTAATTAATTAGATTTCCATTACTCCTGAAATCTTCCATTACATGACTATTAATGTAAATATAATGAGTATATCCATGACGACAAAACCGGCTCTAGCGAAAGGCTCTTTAACCCTAGTTTTTAAGAGGATCCACAGAACGATCAATGTTACCAGGTGGGGTGTATCTGATCCGATTTCATAAATTAGACAGCTTTACAAGTTGTCCAATCTACGTTCGTTGAATAAAATTCAAAAAGACTAAAAAATGCATTTGTCGACGACGGCGGGACGGAAGTGGATGGCGACAACAGAAATAAAATGAAATGGAATTAGCTCTGCTTTTAACACTGTATTTCGTTTAAACTTCCTGGTATCAAGTAACATTATCCATAGACATCTTCAGTTAAATAATAGCATACACGGACATAGCTTTTATTCAGGTTCCCATTTAGGACTCGTTCCAACAGATGTTGTCTTTAACGGGTCGGACAGTCTTTATCTAGTCATTTTGCAACAAGATGGTGCTAGCATAGTTAAAGATTTTTGATTTATTTATCACCATAGAAACCCAGTACAAAAGCAGTTTGTATGAGAATCTCTTGAGTTTATTTTCGGCACTTGATCCGTTTAAGTATGTAACAAATGTCTATTTTTGTTTTCACTTTAGTTAAGATGCTGACTAAGACGTTAGAGTGGTTCTTGATAAGTAGTCTTAAAATACGGACAACTTATATTCAGTTATCATCATTGTATAAACATATCGTGCCATCATCTATATACCTAGTAAAACACTATCAATTGTATATTCGGTTTCATTGTATTCGATGGTTACATTCTTGACCGGCAGTAGTGTATGCAGCTATAACCCCAGGCGGAACTGAAATGAAATGAAATGAAATGAAATGGGGTTTAACGTCCTACTGTTCTGCTCCTATACGCCATACAGTGTGCTATGAGGGAAATTTTGCCCGGGCAGCTGCACTATCGCCTACTCTTATATCGAATTCCAACTGCCAAGGGATCTTTTACGTGCATTCCAATGTATACACGGGACCTCGGTTTTTTTGTCTCATCCGAAGGACTAGACAGCTGTCCTTGTCAGGCCCTCCGTCCTGCATCACTGACAAGGGGAGACCACGCCGGAAAATCTGGATGAACTTTCTCGGCAAATGCAGGGATCGAACACCCGACCCCCAGGCTAGCGAGCCAGCGTCTTACCCACTTAGTCACGTGACCCCCCCCCCCCCCCAGGCGGAACTAGTGCTTCGTATCGCTTTTAGTTCAAAATGGTTGACTCTTTTTCCAAAATAACAGACCTACCGCCTGTTGATGCATTTCTCACTCTTGGCTTGTACGCGACGTTGATAGACGGTTTTGTTTCTGATACAATGTTCAACACATACGTCGTAGTTGTTGTATTTTAAAAAATGACAATCCATACAACATTCGATGAAATATATTTTAAGGTGTGTCAGAGATTGAATCCGTGTGGAGCTTTAGCGTCTTTTGTATGTAGACATCAAATGGTCTGCGAAAGAGTCAATCATTTCGGATAGATAGTTATACGAAGCTATCATTCAAACTGGGAGTCTATCATTCAAACTGGGAGTCGAACATCATAAACTACAGTGTGCCGTTTTTGGTGCTATTTAGTGTTAATTGTTCTCCAGTCATCAAATGTCATTATTAACTACAGGAAGAAGCGATTTAAATATATTTGTTTACATTTTCTCCACTGTGAACGTATCAAGAAAGTTTGATAGTGTTAATTCTGTATGGCCAAGTGTAATATAATTATGGCTACAGTGGTAGAGGTGTGTTGAAAGTAATCTGATTATGTTGACAGCAGTATATTAGATACCAGTCTCACACTCAGTTTGACCATACTACTGTTTCGTTCGATCTGACTTATTCCTACTCAAGGGGTCTCTCGGGCCATAGCGGTTGGAAATGAGCTTTACGCCTACCCTTGCGCAAATTTCGACTGCCAAACCGGTATTCTTTTCTTTTCAGCGCTCTAAGCTTGCGTATCCAAGTCAACTCGATGATCCAGGTCGTTTCTTCCAACTGACTTGTTCAGGTTGGATAGTTCCATCCACCTTCTAAGCCTTTGGTCTATGGCTCCAAAAGGTCTTTAGATTGAGGTCATAACCTGTGATTGTTTGCGTCGACAAACTTCCAACTAAGTGCGATTACCAATCAATCCATGGGGATCACGTGGCTAAGTGGGTAAGACGCTGGCTCTCTAGCCTGGAGGTCGGGTGTTCGATCCCTGCATTGGCCGAGAAAGTTCATCCAGATTTTCCGGCGTGGTCTCCCCTTGTCAGTGATGCAGGACGGAGGGCCTGACAAGGACAGCTGTCTAGTCCTTCGGATGAGACGAAAAACCGAGGTCCCGTGTATATATTGGAATGCACTTAAAAGATCCCCTGGCAGTTGGAATTCGATATAAGAGTGGGCGATAGTGCCGCTGTCCGGGCAAAACTTCCCTTATAGCACACTGTATGGCGTATGCCCGTCTTCATTAGCCCAGTTTAGGAGCAGAACAGTAGGACGTTAAACCCCATTTCATTTCATTTCATTTCCAATCAATCCCCACACCCAGAAGGAGTCTGTCATAATCTGCACATCAATAGAATATGTTCTAAGTAAATTTATAGTAAATATGGCGACATATGAGAGGTCTATAATGGAAGCTGAAAGGTTATTATGCGGTGTTCGCACCATGAACTATGTTACATAAAGTATGGCGAATAACACCTATAGACGAAGTGTCTTAACATGGTGTGCTGCAATAGACATGACGTAAACGAGATAATTGGTACTCTTGGAAACCATTAACATTTTGATTTATTTTACAATCATCAATTGGGCATTTATCCCGATATCAATGACCACTAAACTGTATTACATAACTAATGCGGGGGGTACCTACGAGGTATCATTTTCTCAAGATCTGCTGTTGGAATTATGCCATTTTAACGTAACCTCTAATGGGTTGGCACTGTTCGACACCATTAGCAGTTGGGCCTCTTCTATTATGCTCAATTAGTCCACTGAATGAATATGTTAACTTTCGACATCAGCAACTTTCAAAATAACTGTATCAAAATGTAGTATTTTCAATATACAGGGGTCGATAAAACTGTATTTAAAATATTTTCGGATATACAATTATTTGGCCTGTGGCTGTTGCGACATGTATAAGAATAATACACATTTTGATATGTACAACTATCCATACTAAACTTACGCTGTCTGTCTTCAATTATCTCCGCTTGTTGAGAACAGACACTAAGCTAGTTGACCATTATTGTAAGTCCTAAATCGACGATTTTAGTTGAAAACAATAAGTATCCTTCGAGAATTCTGAGAAGTATTTATTCTGCATCCATTTAATAAAATTAAAAATGTTTATTTAATCATTGTCTGTATGACAGATGTGAAACGGGATAGAACCACATTACAAAATACATATAGTATACGAATCTTTGGATATGGCAGCCATTCAAGGCAGAGATCTATTCTCGAAGTACTATCCATAGTGTAACCAAGTATGACTGGGAACGAGTACGTTAATACCAAACATGGCGGCTTACTTTTTATTTTATATGAATATCAAACATCGAATAGTATATTACTATGTGATCTAAACGAGGCCAAGTTATGGTTATTCTTATCTAGAACACCCAATTCCACTCCTTATTTTTGTTGGACCAGGAGCTACTCATCATGTTGTTGTTCTTGGGTCGACGCTCTTCGAAAAGAGTCTAGGCTCCACCAGTTCGATCGGCATAAAACTTGACACGTTTGTTCCTTGGACAATTGTGCATCAATTCGTGATATGACGTCACGGTGGCGGCGATGACATTATGCTCACTTCCTGGTCCATAATATAGTACTCTCGTACTTGTGTAGTATGAAATTTCGCCGTGATGCACAGTGATGGTATGTATACACAAGAAAGCAATGACAAGGTAGCGATGCTAGATTATAATATTCTAAGGAAACACCCACTCCACTCTATCAACCATTGCTATCATGCCAGTCGTGGAAAGTTCTCCTTTACATGTTTTAAACAATTGACTTATAAATCATACCTAGCCCGTCTCTTCAGTGGCTAGCCGCCAATAATATGCAAATGGTCAATAAGAATGTTTATTTATTTATTTATACATACAACCAGTACACTTGTAGATAACGTATAATACCAAATAAACTATACCATTGTTTACTACTACACTGTAAAGTTCTACTTTTTATCAAGCCAGTAACAGCTGGCAGTATGAGTTGGGGGGGGGGGGGCGGTCACTCTAGACTGTGTTAATAATTCGAAGGAATTATTAGTGAGCAGAAATTCGGCCGTGTATCTGTTATCACTCGTCACATCAGTCAGTTATATAGAGAGATGACTCGTGTTTTCCTTTGGTGTTTGTCACTTCCGATTCAGTTAACCTGCATTACTCAGCTATCGTAGCAATGATCTCTGTGTTAAAATTATATTTGGAATGTGTTTAACAAGCTCTATCACATATGTGATAATGACTGACACCAATACTGTCCTTTAAACCAGAGGTGGAGATGAGCGGTATTTTCATATTGCAGCTATATAGAAATATGAAACTGTCAGCGGACATCGTCCGATCAGAGACAGTTCTTAAAGGAACTATAAGGAAATATAAGCTTTCAAACTGTAAGCTCTTTGATTCCTTCATTCAAATAGGACACGTGCGTAACTAGCTATTATGGACAGCTACTGCCCAAGAATTATTTATTTCAGTTCCGTAGTCCAGATAATTATTCGAATGATATATTAAAAGCAATACGCCATCATGCGCAAATTAGCATTGTCTATCGACTGGGGGCAAACTACCCTGCTGTATAAGAATTTCGCGTATTAAGCAAGACAAAGTTTGCATTATCCGTTAACCATGTTTTGTTATTTTACAGTGTACCACCAGCATCGGGGTGTTATCATTCGTTCTGTTTTCTTAACATTCAACAAGAATTCCTTATGATATGTTATGAGCCTACAGCGGCAGTAATCTAGGAAGGCGCATGGCTGCTAATTATTCCCCCGTTTTTAGAGAGACTGTTCTATATAGTGTCATTATGTTTGTGAAGAATTTTTGCTTAATAATTTTATTTGACTTTTCCAAAAAATATATTTTTCTATTACCATTGGTTTAAGATGTATATAGGGCCTATATCCTGGTATTGTGGACATAATTGTGTCATCGATTACTTATCTCTAAGAAAGCAGGGGGGGGGGGGGGGGCTTTTTAATATCAGTTCGTCCAACTGTTTGTCCGTCACGCTTTTTGGAAAATAACTCTCTGCTTCTTTCTGAGCTAGACTGTTCAAAAGTAGTGTAGTTGATTATTAGGTGAATATCTTGAAGAAGTTCGGTGATGAGCTTTCTCTGCTTAGACTAAGCAGGATAAGCAATTTCATTGGTTGAGACTACGGACACAATAACTCTGCCCTATATTTGAGCTAGAATTTTAAATTTGTATAGATGTCAATTGGGTGAGTGTCTAAGCATCTGTCACCAGAGCATTTTGTAGTACAGCGATTAGTGGGTCAAATGTTCCATTGCTGAAATAGTTGTTCCACTATTTTGTAAAAAAATAAAGAAGCAGTGGGACAATACTAAAGGTGTCAAGTGAAAATCATGATACTATTAGAGAGATGGAAAGCAGCATTTTTCGGTAAACACCACATTTATAACACAAAACACATCCCTAAATTCAAATTACGTTTGCCGAAATGCAAAATTTTCTCGCGCCCTAGTGCTTCAAATTCCTCTAAAACTGCTCTGGCTGTCACGTTGTTTGTCCGTCACACCCTCTGGAACGCACAAACTCTAATTGAGGTAGCGTGTTCAAACTTTAATCCTTGAGTAAACTTGGTAGCTCTTCTTTGCCCATACTAACACTGTGGTGGGTTTAAGGTTGTACGAGTTTCATACCGGAAGAAAATAGATTGACTCATGTATGTGATTGCCAAAGCTGAGTTGGTTGCCATGAGTTGTCTCAATTTTTTTCTGCAGCTATACTTTACATTTGTCATTAATCAGTTAGTTGACCGGCATATCTTCTTGTAGAATTTTCACATCATTTTCACATAACAACTGGGTTCAGTGAGAAGCATTGAGTTCATAGCACACTGCATGGAATATGACTGTCTTTATAAGAAGCCCATCTCAGTCAGTTCAGAAAAGCAAGACATTAAACCTGATTTCATTTCATTTCAGTTCGATCATTGATTTATATAACGAATAATAAAGTCTCCCATGGTGATTACGTGGCTATAATTAGCATTGTTTACTTCTGGTATTAAATTTAAAAAGGGTCTTTTTACACGCCCACATTTTCATGTGGACGTATATTGTCGTCGCCCCTGTCCGTCCGTCCACAATTGTTTGTGGACACTCTACAGGTCACAATTTTTATCCGATTTCAACTAAACTTGAAATATAGGTTTATCTCCCTAAGATCTCGATTCCTTTCGATATTCGCGCATACCGGATAGTAACTTCCTGAATTTTGGCCCCTGATTGTACGAAAAATCGCGTTTTTAGCTTGTGGGCCCTATTGAGGTCACAATTTTTATTCGATTTAAAATCCGTTTGAATATATCACCGTTACACCCTAAGGCTGGTTGAGTTCGAATTTCGTAAAAATCGGACCAAAACTGACATACGAAATGGCCGCCCTCGTACTCAAATAGCGTAAAAATATGGTATATCAATGTTGTGGACCCTCTAGAAGTCACAATTTTCTTCTGATTTTGATGAAACTTGAAATGTAAGTTTATAAGTCAAAGATCTTGGTTCCTGTCGATATTCGCGTATATCGGATAGTAACTTCCTGTATTATGGCCCCTGATTGTACGAAAAATCGGTTTTTTAGCTTGAGGTCACAATTATTATCCGATTTAAAAAAAAAAAACGTTCAAATATATCACCGTTACGCCGTAACTTTGGCTGGGTTCGAATTTCGTGAAAATCGGACCAAAACTGCCGGACAAAATGGCCGCCCCTCGTACACAATTGGTGTAAACTTCTGGTATTTCAAAGTTGTGGACCCCTAGAGGTCACAATTTTGATCCGATTTTGATGAGAGTTAAAATACATGTTTATAGCCCAAAGATCTTGGTTCCTGTCGATATTCGCGCGTATCGGACCGTAACTTCCTGAATTATGACCCTTGAATGTACATAAAATCACGTTTTTAGCTTGCCGTCCATGTAGAGAGGTCCCAATTTTTATCCGATTTAAAAAGAAAAACCTCAAAAACATGTGAATATATCACCATTACACATTATGATCTTGGTTCCTTTTGATAATCGCGTAACTTCCTGGATTATGGCTCCTGATTGTTCGAAAAATCGCATTTTTAGCTTGCGGATTCTCTAGAGGTCACTTTGTATACATTCATATTCCACAATATGTGCTTTAGACCCATTTCGTATATTTTAATGTTCCAAATAATAGAGCCATAGGCCTATGCCCTTTAAAGAAATTACGATTTCCGAAAAACTGATTTCCGATGCCCGAAAAAATGTCCCACAAAACAGATGTGCCCCCCCCCCCCCCCAAATTTTTTTTTTTAAAAAATCGATTCATGTATTCATATAGTCCGTCCAATACATTTGATTTTACCGACTAGAATGCAAAATATGTTATTTATATCTACTCCAAAATAGTATTTTTTCCCAACTTTACCCGTCTGCTCGAAAAATCTGATTGCCCGAAGGCGAAAGTTGGAAGGGACACAGCCTTTTCATGTCATAGACTTAAAACAAGCTCTTAATTGTCGCTGTAAGAATGACATAAAGTTGGATATTAGAACTACACTCGCAGTGGACAAATGGGCACCGTTAGATCGTGAATTTACTTTATGTGAAAATCATTAAAAAATCAAAATTGACGAAGGATATAGGCTTGTCCCTTTAAGTTAGTATCCTTGATCGAGAACAGCGGTAGTAGAACAAGGGGCGCAATTCTTAATTCATTCACACTACTTCCGGTTTGAGAATGGCGAAGTTTGAGAAGCCGCTTGTCGGAGCAGTTGATCAAGGAACAAGCAGTACCCGTTTTTTGGTGAGAAAAACTACTATTTTCTCATTTTATTTCTTTAAGAAATACACCATCTACATGTGATAAATATTTGACGTTTGCACGAATTACATGTCTTTGTAAATATTGACGAATAAAATCGGATTTCAGAAGCAGACGATTCTTTCTTATCATTTAGCACACTTTTGTTGATGACGGTGACATGTCATTCATAACATGTTAACATGACACCAGTAGGCCTATTAACTGATATGAAGATATAAAAATATAGCCTATTAGATTTATTGGTTAGTTAAAGGAGCTAAATCGCTAATATTTTGGGCCTAGAAATTGGCACAAATGGGTCGCAACACATATAATAATGTAATATGAATTTATATAAGCTGTTTTACAATTAATTGTTTCCGTTTTACTGTGAATTGTCATCAGTTATGTTCGCTGAAATACGCCAGAAGTCTCAGCCGAAAGACAGTTTCTAGCGTCTGGTTATTCCAGTCAACACCGATAGTAAATATTGCGCATGCTCTCCAAATAAGAATATGGCATGACCACTTGACATGACTTGTGGAAAATGTCTAGCCTCATTCTTTGAGCACCTTGTTACAAATGGCGCTAAAATGCATTATGGTACACGATTCGTGTACCAATGGTAAAATGTTTATTTTGTCTTAAATATTGGATATCAGAAGACCCCTGATTTAAATTGAAAAAAAAATTCGTGTTTTCAATGTCGAAGATTTTGGATGATTGATATTGAGTTATGGACTTAGCTACTTTAAAGCGGCTGCTTTAAAATTGTTCAAAATACAAATCAATAGCTGTGAGATCTGGTTTTTTTTTCTTCATACAGCTATTATTACTATTATTAAAGAAATTCTATTATTATTGTGTTTATTGATATTAGACAGTAGCCTACTAGTAGGCCTATATGAGTATTCTATACTATTCTTCTGCATTCTATAATTGAACAGGTTAGGGTTACTAACTGCTAATAATCATGCTCGTAATGTATTGACTTTTTATGTGGACCATGGGCTAGATTTGATAATGTGGTTCTTGTAGCTTATTCAATTGTCAAATGGCTAGTTATTATAACTTATTAAAATTAAGTTATATTCTAGGGTACCTGTTTGGCTATAATATGCCTTACAGCACTATGTAACTTTTCTTGGTAATAAAGCTTAGAATGGCATTATTTATTATCAAAGTTTTGTTGATATAGCCTACTTGTACTAATATTTTGGAAAGATTTTTGAATCCAACACTAGCATTAACTGTAAGCTTATTTCACATGTTGTGAATAAGAGTTTCTGTACCGTAAATTTATCTTTGAGATAGATACATTTTGGTAATTGCATTACTAATAGTTTTAAGCAAAAGATTCTCTTGAGTCTTGACAGGGCAAAATTTGAAATTGGGTTGATTTGATGCTTATTGTGATATGACAAGGGAGAGCATAGTTACTAGTTAGTAAGAATTAGTTTAGTATTCAAATAAACACTTTCCTTTTCTTTTAAGATTACAACTGTATACACAATAATCTGCTTACCAATAATAAACAGTTTTTACGTTTTTAGTAAGTGTTTATTCCTACATAAAATAACTTAGCCATCAACATGTAACTCAATAGTTAATTTTGTGCCTTGGGGCTGTGCTTTAGGTGAAAGTTAGGTCAATATCTTTGTGGTGATGCAACAGGAGTCCTGAGGCAATTGAGCAATGTAGACAAATGAATGAAAACATGTATAATTGAGACTAAACGAATATACATGTACTGTACTGATGTATTTAGGCCTTAGGGTTCAACATGGGGTTAAATAGCTTGCTACTCATATTTTATAGAGATTAGTTAGTAATTTAGTAATGCTGGTACTATTGTAGTCATAAGTAGGATGTTATTAATGATCAAAATGTAGATTTAATGGAGGTGACTTAAAGGACAAACTAACTATTAAATTTCATTTTTATTATTATAATTTTTCTCTGTACATTATTACCCATATATTCCCGACAGGGACCTTGAATATTATATACATGTACATATCATTATTATACATCATACATGTGTGCATGGGGGGGTACTGGTATGTGGTATTCAGAAAGGGAATAAGGTTGTAGTCTGTCCATTGTCCATTTAAAGTGTAAAAGAAAATATAAAAATAACAACACCAGACTTTAGGTCTTATTCTATAAATTTCAGTCACATCAAATATTACTTGTAATATTAAAATGTCTAGATTTGAATCAAAAATATATTGTCATTTTCTATGAATGTTTGTCGGTTTGTTTTGTGGAAAGCAATTTGTCATCATTGACAGTATTGATAATCAGTTTTATGTTCCACTATACACATTAGGCTACCGGTGTTGGCCAAGATAGTTTATTTGGATTTTCGAGCTTGGTTTCCCCTTGACTAGCTGTCTAGTTGTTCAGATGGGACAGAAAACCTAGGTCCCTTATACACATTGGTGTTCACGTAAAAGATCCCTCATAGCACAATGTATGGTGTATGCCTGTCTTCATTAGCCCAGTTCGAGCAGAACAGCAGGACATTAAACCCATTTCATTTACACATTAGGCCGGACAACGAAACTAAAAAAAATGTAAACAAACCAGCCTCCACTCAATCTTTTGAAACAAAAATTTAACTGTATAGGGCTTGATCCTTCACAAATTGAAAAAAACCCCAAACATTATATTGATCAATCCCTTGATCAAAGAGATTTATCGCCTTTAATGTACATAATAAAGAAGTATCAAGCTTAGGGAATTATTGAGATTTAGTAACAAATAACCTGATAAGAAGACTTACATTGTGCAAGCATTTCAATACAAATAAGTTTTCTCCGTACATATTTTGTAAAATTTATTGCCTGCTTGATAATGTTGTGTACTTTCTTTTATATGCCCACATGTTAATGTGATTAAAAATTGCTGTGACGCCTGTTGATTCGTGGGGTGTTGGGTGGCCTAATGGTCTAACACATGTACTTTAGATCATAAGGACTGTCATTGACATTCCTTCCACTGCAGGCAAATTATTGAAATAAAATTGAAGACATATTATTCTCAAAATAACTTGGTTTGTGTTGAGTGGACATTAAACCCCATTTCTCTTTCCCTGTCTTATTGTCAACCTGTCGTTCACATTTCTTGTTTGCACAATTGAGGCTACCCGGTACACTAATCTACATAAATGTATGGGGGGTTTATCTCATAGAAATGAAGATGCCTACTGGTAATTTAATTTCAAAAGTTTTGATAAATCACCAGTGATACATGTATTTAAAAAGCCCTTCTAGAAATTGAAATAATTGATAACACGAAGTCGGTCTAATTGATGGATAAATAAATACAGTATTTAAAATCTTTTAATAGTAGACTAGGGGCTACAATAGTCAATTTACCTTTTTCAAATTGAATTGTCTATCTCACTGAAACAAAGAAGCCTACTGAATTGATTTTCAATGTTTTCAATAATCACCTCCAGAGTTATGCCACTTTATTATGAAATCTTGTTAAAAATTTATTGGCTGCCTTTATTGACCTTTCTTCCTAAATTTATGTTTGTTGTCTATCCGTCCTCTTGAAATGAGTCCGAAGAGCACAATTGATTTTCAACAAGTTTCAATATTAATAACTGCCAGAGTTATTCCCATCTTTCATGGAATCTTGATACCACTCTTAAGCGCTTTAGATTATGGTCTGATTTTTGAAAATATTTTGAATTGTTTAGCTCATAACTTCTTAGATGACTAATTAGCTACTGGTGGGCATGTGTTTTGTGGCCTGGCAATCTATGTTTTCCTGAAAAAAAATGTAAACAATCAATGATTTAGATTACTTCACTAGCAAGATAGTAAACAAGTTGTAAGATAGCTTGTCAATGGGAGATTAGACATGTGTTTTTCTGTGTCCCAATCAGATATATGTCCATTAATTTAGCCTTTTGGTCTGTAAGGTCAGGGGTGATAAATATTGTAGTTTTATGAGCTTTGATAACTAATGCTGAATGATAATATCAGACTGATTATGGACATGTACAAAGGGGAATTTTAAGTTAACTTGATTTTGAAATTAGACAGTTAGTTTTTTTACATTGCCGCATGTAAGTAGGTCACTAGCAACATTTTAACATACATGTAGATTAAAAAATTCAATGCATTGGCCGTTTTTTTTAACCATTGCTCTTTCGACCTGATATTTTCATCATAGAACAAAAATGATAAAGCCTTCGTATAAATATTTTGTGTGAATAAACATACACAATACTAACTACATGTGCTGTGGTATATTTGTATAATTTAAAAAAAACCCAACTTTTGTTCATTGTCTTGACATATTCACTTTATTTATGATATGTCATGTAGGTCTTGGACACAAATACACAGTAGGCATTAGAATATCAATTTACGACTACCCCACCACTGAGAAACTTAAGCATGATATACATTTATCTATGATCTTATTCTCACCACGTAAACTAGGTATCTATTATATATTACAGTCATTAAAAATTCATGAATTATATCAATTCAAGTCTACTATAATTTCATATGTAAATATATTTTAGTGAAGGGTTAGTGGTATAAGTTGTATATTCAGTGTTTGCTTACTGTTAATCTGTCATACATCAAGAGGCTTGTTGCCTTGTTGACGTGTACATACAGGTGTTATAAGAATTACTTCTTCCTAATAATATTTTGTAAACTATCATAATAAGCTTACGGTACAGTTAACTTTGTACTCTCGTAGGTACTTATGTAGCAGTGAGAATCTTTGTTAATAACTAAGGACTGGAACTATCCTTGAAACTATTTATTACTGAAAAGCATTAAACATCCTATACGGAGAACAGCACATCCAACATGCAGAGTAATCCAGAGTGCTTTATGAATGTACAAATCGGTATTGTAGGAATTCACAATATACAGTGACCTTACTAATATCAATTAAAGAGGCAAGATTAAAATATAAAAGACATTACAATAAAATAAAACAATAAGATAGTAATTATGTGTCAACTGTCAACCATATGTCATTAGATAATCATGAAGACATCTAATTAACCATGAAGGAATAATAGAAACATAAGAATAAAAGAAATGTTTAATTGAATGAATAATGAATTATTGAAATAATGGAATACAAATAATTCACAAGATTATTTACATGCTATAATCAAATCAACACATTCCTATTGGTAGATATAAAAAGAAAGGCAGGGTAGTAAAATGGGTATTACACAGGAATCGAGACTCCCATGTCTTGGGTTTTGCATGTCAAGTCTGGTACCTGTTTGTCAGGAATAGGTTCCGCTGGGCTGACAAGGAAATTGTTTCCTAGTCTTTCAGATGGGATGAAAAACTCAAGCTTCACATGTATACACATTTACGTGCACGTGAAAGAACTCTTGACACCTTGAATTTCTTTGAACAGTAGGTGAAGATACTGCATACCGATCAAAATTCCCTTCCCTTCCCTTATTAACCATAGTAAAAGAACGCTAGTATGTTAGTCACACAATGAATAAAGTATTGGATGTTGACAAGAACATGAACGATGTATATACTTAGTCGCAAAACGGCCAAAGTATTGTGTTGACGAGACCGTAAAATGTGTCAAATTTCCACATGCTAGTGGTGTTGAAATAATTCTAAGATTAGGCAGAAGTTACCAATGGGAATGAGGTTTTAATCCTGCAAGTGTCCTGTTTAACAAAGTCCTGAAGTGTTTTATTGTCCCCCGCCTTTCGAAGAAAGCAGGGGACTATTAAAATGGGTTCGTCCGTCTGTCTGTCTGTCCGTCTGTCTGTCCGTCACACTTTTTGGGACACAATAACTCTCTTCCTAATTGAGCTAGAATGTTCAAACTTGGTGTATGTGTTTATTAGGTCAATGCCTTGATGGAGTTCGAAGATGAGCATTTTCCGCTTAGGGTAAGCAGAGATAAGCAATTTGATTGGTTGATGCTTTGGGACACGATAACTCTCTTCCTAATTGGGCTAGAATGTTCAAACTTGGTGTATGTGTTGATTAGGTCAATGCCTTGTTAAAACTGCAATCAATTTATGTCAATCATGCCTAATGTCCTAAATTATACCGTTACCAAAACAGGTGTTGATGATTATGTATATTCTAGAGTCTTGCACCTGTTGTTTATTGTGGAATATTATCTTTTTATCTACAGGATGACCCAAAAATAAAAACAGAACCCATACATTTTTTATTGTCCCCCGCCTTTCGAAGAAAGCAGGGGACTATTAAAATGGGTTCGTCCGTCTGTCCGTCACACTTCTTGGAACACAATAACTCTCTTTCTAATTGAGCTAGAATGATCAAACTTGGTGTAGGTGTTTATTAGGTCAATACCTTGATGGAGTTCGAAGATGAGCATTTTCCGCTTAGGGTAAGCAGAGATAAGCAATTTGATTGGTTGATGCTTTGGGACACGATAGCTTTAGTTCTAATTAAGTGAGAGTGAGGACATTTGGTGTATAGCTTTATTACATCAATACCGTGACTAAGTTCGATAATGAACATTTTATGCTGAGGGTAAGCAGAGCAATAAGCAGTTTGATTGGTCGAGGCTTTGGAACACAATAACTCTCCTTCTAATTGGGGTAGAATGTTCAAACTTGGTGTAGGCATTCATTAGGCGAATCCCTTGATGTAGTTCGATGATGAACATTGTCTGCTTACGGTAAGCAGAGATAAGTAATCTGATTGATTGATGCTTTAGGGGCACGGTAACTTTGGTTATAATGAAGTGAGATCGATGAAACTCGGAATATAGATTCATTATATCATTAAAAACTCTGCTTTTAATTGAGGTAGAATGTTTAAACCTGATGTAGATGTTTATTAGGTGAATGTCTTGACTGATTTCAATAATTAACATTTCAAGCTAAAGCTAAGCAGAGCTAATCAATTTCATTGGTCGATGCTTTGGGACAAGATAATCTTGATTCTATCTGATAGAGAGTGATAAAACTTAGTGTGTAGTTTGATTGCTCGATACTCTTGAAAAAAATATGTGCGATTAATTAATATGTGTCATCTATTTATTTTGGGATTTCGGCGGGAGACATCAGCCTCACTGTTGGCTTGTTTAAATTATTAATGACCATAATATTGACTATTATGAAGTACCAAAATAACATAGTCAAGTGGACTTTAAACCTCTTACGTTATGATGGTATTAATGACCTAGGTAAAAAGATGGAGAGAGGTGAGGAAGGCTTATGCACTTTGGAATTTAAACAGTTGATTAGACTTTAAGTCGGAAGGTAGGGCTTAGCCTATTTATGTAAAGAATCACACCACAGGTAAAGTTTAAAGGTCCATTTTATGTCAAATTCAATCATCAAGTGTAATTTGAGGAAATTCAGTGCATTCAGCAGGGAAATTGAGTACATTCAGCTCGATCAACCACTACAAATATCATCAGATAATTGTATCTCTAACCTTCTGTATATTAACTCATTTTTAGTTATCTAAATCATATCATGAATTCCATAATTGTTAATAATTACAACATTGGGGTTATACTTTATTCCTGGTAATTTAAACATGTCATAATTTAGCATTATAATTTTAAACAATGTTTTATATTTTTATAAATGATTTCTGACAGGAGATGGATTTATATAAGCTTTGGCTTGTTTTCACATTCCATAATTACATATTGTATCCTCATAAGGTTTACTATGTAAATTTCACAGTTTTATTTTAATCCCTTCAAGTGCCTGTGGTAAATTTATTTCATAGTGTTAGGGAAAAAAAAGTAACAGTATAATTTGTGATTTTCAAAAAAAGAGTAAAGGTCTTTAGCATTTGTTGCTTTTATCATAGTTTATGCCCTTTTTATACGCCTACAAGAAATGTAGTCGTATATTTCCGTTGGTCCATCGTCCACAATTTCTTGTGACTACTCTACAGGGTACATTTGTCATCTGATCTGTTTGAAATTTATATGCATTATTTAGATCACTAAATCAAAGAAGACTAATGAATTTCAACAATTACCATTAATTACTTGTAGAGTTATGGCCCTTGTTTCACTTTGTTGAATCTTGTGAACACTCAATCAACAAAAGTTATCATCTGATATGCATGAAATTTTTATGCATTATATATTTCACTGTTGACAACAGTTATCATTCAATCTGTATGATATTGATATTCTTTATTTAGATAGTAAAATGAATAAACCTATTGAATTTCATCAATTTCTGTTAATTACTTCTAGTTTTAGTCAGAACCATGGTGGCTCAGTGGGTAAGGTGCTGGTTTACTAACCAAGAGGCCTGGGGTTTTATTCCTGGTGTTAGTCAGGAAAGTTCCCCAGGATCTTCCAGCCTGGTTTCCCCATGTCACTGGTGCAGGATTGGGGGATCTGGAAAATACTCTCATAGCACACTATATCTCCTACATCAATCTTCATTAGCCAATCTTTGTTAGAAATAGGTCAGGGTTCATTTATATTTAAAAATCATTTTTATAGGTCCACATTCATAAGGGGCAGGGGCAGAGCCACGCTCATTTCTTGTATTTGTTTGTTTTTCATCTACAGGACGCATTTCTGAACATATCATCTTGAAACTTTGCATATTTATTCTTTTGTACCCTAAGGAACATCCTATTGTTTGGGGTGCATGCCCAACACCCAGGGTCAGAGCTACTCCCATTTTCTTTTTGTGTGTCTGTGTGTCGCCTACAGGCCACAATTCTTAAGTGATCATCTTGAAACTTTACATACTTATTCCTTATACCCTAATGATGATCTCTATTGTTTTTGGTGCACGGCCGACCCCAAGGGGAAGAGCCAGGCCCATTTCTTGTATTTGTTTGTTTGTCGTCTACAGGCCACACTCACTTTTTGCCATTAGCACCTGAAAGTCACAATTCTGAATGGATTATCTTGGTATACTTATTCCTTATACTCTAAGGACGGCAACTATTGATGTTGATGCACAACCCCCAGCTCCACCCCACCCCTCCTGCGCCCCCACCCACTTCCCTTTCGGTGGTGCCACACCCACTTTTTGTTGATATTTTGTCTGTAAATGATATACAGGTTGCAATTATTAACAGTTTTGGATCCAATTTGAAATTATCCAGCATATGGTTGTATCTATTGGTCCATGTCCAACCCGAGGGGCAGAGCCACGCCCAATTTGTCATATTCATATTTCATTCTCTTCATTTAAAAAAGTACCATATCAATCGAAGCAGGAATGTGGACGTATATTGCAGCGTTAGCGATGCTCTTGTTTCTTTATGTAATGTCTTTATTTGTACATTTCTCAATGACTGATCAGACAATCATCTGCCATGGATCTGTGGAATTTTGACAGATTTTATCCAGAACATGTTGCATGTAGAATTAGAATATTGGAAAATGTCACTAAATTTTAAAAAAAAAATTAAAATTTTTTATTTCAGATTTTTTCAAGTCAAACAGCTGAGTTAGTTACATATCATCAAACAGAGATTAAGCAGTATTATCCTAAAGATGGGTAAGAGTATAATCTGATTAAAAGTATTGGTTTTTATTGGCTCATATTTTCATGTGGTCATACGATATTGTCTTTAACCCAGTCTGTCCATTCACATTTTGTTTGTGGACACCCTACAAGTCCCAATTTTTATCCGATTTTGATGAAACTTGAAATATAGGTTTATTATATCCCAAAGATTTGGATTTTTTTTAATATTGGCATGTATCGGACCATAACTTCATGTATTATGGCCCCTGATTGTACAAAAAGTCATGTTTTTAGCTTGTGGACACTCTAGAGGTCACAATTTTGGATGCTGCCTCTGTCTATCTGTTCACATTTTGTTTGTAGATACTCTAAAGGTCACAATTTTTATGTGATTTTAAACAAACTTAAGATATAATTGTATCCCAAAGTTCCGTTTGCATTTGAAGCATGTCAGACCAATACATCCCGGAGTATGGCTCCTCATTGTACAGAAAAATAGCTTGCTCTCTGTCCATCTCTTGCAAAATGTGGGTGTATCTTGTATGTCAACCACTTATGATGCAATGTATTTATCATTTTGTCTTCTGCATTTGTTATTTTGCTAAAATCTTATTTACTTACCATATCATTATCAAACAATTTTTTCATTGTGTAGTGTTTTTACTTGTGTACTGTAGATAACCAATGAAATGACAGACCTGTCAGTAATGTGAACACTTCACAGTTCACATCCACTGATCTATTTATATGATGAAGCCTATTGATATACAACAAAAGATTGGTTAGAGATTTGTTCAAATTAATTTGTTAGCTGTGGTCTTACATAACTAAATAAATTTTAAAGATTACTATTTGTATTTTCAGGTGGGTTGAAGAGGATCCTATAGAAATTTTACAATCAGTGAAAACATGTATAGTAAAAGCAACAGAGAACTTAAGAGCGTTGGGTAGGAGCCCAAACGATATAAAATGTAAGTCTACTGTACTACTGTATCTCTTTCTTCCTCTACTACCTCCAGTCCTCCACCCACCTCACTCACATTATTCTGTGCTGTCAATATAAACTATAAATTATCTGTACAAAATAAACAAACAGTATATAGGTCCACATCCCTTCATTTCTCAACAATCTAGAGAGTCAGACTAAAAGAAATGCAGCCATACAAACTTCTTCTCTCGCTAAATAATTACGTAACATAATAAGTATACAGATTTTAATATCTATACTAATATTTGTGACTGTCGTTTGTTTGTCTGTCTATCTGTTCAGGGTTGGCGGCTACACTAGGGCTGTCTTGAGGCTGAAATTTGTTGTATAGGGATAGCTCAGACAGAGGAGTAACATAACCTGGTGGTGATGGACTACCACTTCCGATTTCAGAGTTATGCTACTTCCTCATCATGACTATACTTGTGCTATGCCAGGTCAACCGCTAGTTGTACATATTATTAATATTTGTCTGGCACAAAGGTAAAAATATCAGGTACATCTATAATCATTATTTACAGGCCTTGTACGACCCATTTTAGGAAAGTTTGAAAGGAATAAATCTGGACATGGCATGAACCCTGGTCTACCTCAGAAAAGAATTGAAAATGCATTCATTTTATGTTAATATATAACCAGATGGTGATTGTCTAGTCGATAAATATGTCACCTGATCAGTGGAGAAATAACACTGATAACTAAGACACGTCAGTGTTAGAAAATCAATAGGTGATATTTGTTAATGTTGCTAATTAAACAGATCTATAGTTATATCTGAAATATAAGCTTACACATTGACCTTATCAAGTGACAAATCTAGCATCACACAACAATTTCTGTAACTTTTTTCCCTTAAATTTACTTCTATTTTATTTAATTATCTGAAATTAAAATAGTTTCCAAATTGCACAACATTTTTTTTTATTGTGTATTGACTATTGACACAACCACATGTTTACAGAGTACGAAAGTAGCTTTTATAGCACAAGCATATGGTTTTGTTTATTTATAGTGACTGACAACAGTTAATTTCATAATTAAAATTGAAATAGTGTTATATTTCACAATATATATTGTTGAAACTGTTTTAATATTAGGTAATATTAAAACTAATTTAATGGCTAGAGTTCTTGATTTATTATCATTTAATCTGTCAGCTTGACGTATGATTTATAAATTATTTCTAAATGATTTATGATAAATAATAATAGTTTATCATAATCTTGATTTATCATAACTTTTGAATAAACCATGACACGCATATTTATAATCAAGCTATACTCTTTAAAACATCACCCATATTTATTGGTAGGTTTTTTTTTCTCCATAAATATGTGCTATACATGTATATACATGTAGTTTATTACTCTATCTAGTTACTGAATGTCGCTAAAAGATTATGACATTTGAAGATTCATCATATATTATGAACCTTTAAACATGCATTATGCAAGAGATAAATCTACCTATTGCCTGAAATGTTATATAAACTATTGATTAGACATTTATTAACATGAAAAGACCTTAATCAACTCTCGATGCCATCTTATGTCAGATTTTCAATGGATTTGAATCTGATCAGCTGCTCAAAGCTCATGTTTTTTATACTACTAACTTTAGTAATGATTATCAAGGCTAGGCCTAAAATTCAATTGCTGATATCTCGGTTCAGAGTGGAGCAGTTGGACTGAAATTTTCAGAATATTCCATTTACATTCTCTAGTTTTTATCTATTATAATAAGAACTGTCAGATTTTTATCTAATCTTCCATAATGCGGCAATGCCCCTTTAAAAAAAGAAAAGTATTGTGTTTTAAGAAGTGGAGTAGAGTTTATAATAACAGATTCATTATTTTGTTTTTAGGTATTGGAATCACCAATCAAAGAGAGACAACTGTTGTATGGGATAAAGAAACTGGTTTACCATTACATAATGCTATAGGTAGAATTTCATCCTTCAAATTTTTATAATTCAGTCATTTAAACTGAAACCAATCATCAAGAATCCTTTGAAGGCCAAGTTGTTTTCAATTTAGTTTAATTTTGTTGTCCCCCGCCTTTCAAAGAAAGCAGGGGACTATTAAAATGGGTTCGTACGTCTGTCTGTCCGTCACACGTTTTGGGACACAATAACTCTCTTTCTAATTGAGCTAGAATGTTCAATCTGGTGTATGGGTTTATTAGGTCAATACCTTGATGGAGTTCGAAGATGAGCATTTTCCGCTTAGGGTAAGCGGAGATAAGCAATTTGATTGGTTGATGCTTTGGGACACGATAACTTTAGTTCTAATTAAGTGAGAGTGATGAAACTTGGTGTATAGTTTCATTACATCAATACCTTGACTAAGTTCGATAACAAGCATTTTCTGCTCCGGGTAAGCAGAGCGATAAGAAATTTAATTGGCCAAGATTTTGGAACACAATAACTCTCCTTCTAATTGAGCTAGAATGTTCAAACTTGGTGTAGGTGTTTATTGGGTCAATACCTTGATGATGGAGTTCAAAGATGAGCATTTTCTGCTTAGGGTAAGCAGAGATAAGCAATTTGATTGGTTGATGCTTTGGGACACGATAACTTTAGTTCTAATTAAGTGAGAGTGAGGACACTTGGTGTATAGCTTTATTACATCAATACCTTGACTAAGTTCGATAATGAACATTTTCTGCTGAGGGTAAGCAGAGCGATAAGCAATTTGATTGGTCGAGACTTTGGAACACAGTAACTCTCCTTCTAATTGAGGTAAAATGTTCAAACTTGGTGTAGGCATTCATTAGGTGAATCCTTTGATGGAGTTCGATGATGAACATTGTCTGCTTACGGTAGGCAGAGATAAGCAATCTGTTTAGGGGCACGGTAACTTTGGTTATAATGAAGTTAGAGCGATGAAACTCTGAATATAGATTCATTATATCATTACCTTGACTAAGTTCGATTGTGCGAATTTTGATTAGTCAAGACTTTGGAACATAAAAACTCTGCTTTTAATTGAGGTAGAATGTTTAAACCTGATGTAGATGTTCATTAGGTGAATGTCTTGACTGATTTCAATGATTAACATTTCAAGCTAAAGCTAAACAGAGCCAATCAATTTCATTGGTCGATGCTTTGGGACAAGATAATCCTGATTCTATCTGATAGAGAGTGATGAAACTTAGTGTGTAGTTTGATTGCTCGATACTTTTGAAAAAAATAAATGTGCGATTAATTAATATGTGTCATCTATTTATTTTGGGATTTCGGCGGGGGACATCAGCCTTTAATGTAAGTTTATCTTGTTTTCAAATATAAGACGTTAATACAGTATATCCAAGAGAAACAGACATTAAGTTTAAGTGATTTGTTATCTATCTGAGCGTCAAAGGTAAATTACAGTAAATAGAGAGAGAGAGAAGTGGGGTTTAACGTCCACTTGACACAAACTAGGTCATTTCAGGACTAACATATGGTTTAATTTTATTTCAATAATTCGTTTGCGCGTAGGGGTCGTTAGCAGTGGGAGGAAACCGGAGGACCCGGTGAAAACCCACGAGGTTGGACAGGCGACCCTACTCCTTGTCATGTACAACCGGGGATTCGAAACCACGCCAGTTGACTCAATGACAGACCTTATGATACAGCACGCACATGCTAACCATTCGGCCATCCAACCCCCCACAGTAAAGATTTTTAATCAAATAATGTATCGAATAATAATGATGTATCTCATGATTTGATAGATAACATTCAATGTAATAATAAAATAGAAGCAAAGCCAAAGTTGATGAATTATGGAATGCCAATGACCATATTGGTATGACTGAACACTCTAAAGCAAATAACTTTATTAGCAATATTCATTGATGACATACAAGACTACTATTACTAGTATTATAATACTGAATGATTAAGACTAGTAACCTGACTAATAATAAGTGAAATTGTATAAAAAATTTTGGAAGCAAGTTTGATGTCTGTGAGAATATTTGCAGGAATCAGATTCTTTTGACTTTTTAGATTTATAAGAAGAAGAAAAAAAACAAGTAAATGAATCTTTTTATAGAGCTTTTTGATTTTATTAAAAAGAACTTAATTTTTTGTAGTATGGTTAGATTTAAGAACTTCTTCTACAGTCGAGGAATTAATTGATAAAACTCCACAGAAAGATAAAGATTATCTACGGGTTTGTATCTTTAACTATAGATATAAAATATATATTGTATACTATGGATTTATTCTATTCAGTTAAAATCTCTAGGTATCTGCCTCTTGGAAAAGTAGGGATGGTCAGAGACCAAGAATCATTACCCGACTGATTTTAAATCGATCATCAAGACAAAGGTGTGGTTTGAATTGAATAACAGTGTTATCAACTTATCATGTGCACTAATAAAAACAAGAAATCACTACTATATTTTTTCAGGGAATCAGCAAAGAGTAACAATTGCTTCGATTAATTACCATATTGTTCATATTATTTCATTATGGGTAATTCTGAATTATAAGGCAACAATAAAATTGTTGATTTCATTAGATTTTATATGTTGATTTGATTGGATCAAGCCAATTCAATACTTTGTTCTGACATTTAGCTCCTGTTAGATAATTTATGTCTAGTCAATTGGATGGGATGGAAAACCAAGGTCACGTGTAGACATTGGCATGCACATAAAAGAACCCTTGACAGTTGGAATATAAGAGTATGGTATCTGTAATGCATATGTCTGTCTTCATTATTCCAAGTGAAGCAGAAGAGTATGACCGTTTAACTTTATTTCATTTCTTTGCACTTTTTGTATTTCAGCCATATTGTGGGTTGCCTATAACAACGTATTTTAGTGCTGTAAAATTGAAATGGTTAATAGATAATAGTGAGGCAGTAAGAAAGGCTGTAGAACAAGATAGATGTTGTTTTGGTACAGTAGATTCATGGCTTCTGTGGGTATGTCACAAATTTTTTTAAATTTGTCAGGATATTTCTTGAAAATTTTGCAAAGCTTCTTAGCAACTCCTTTGTTAGGCATATGAAAAGTTATAAATAGTTTCTTATGCAAATTTAATTGAAACCTGAATTAAGGACAAACATTTGTGATTTTAATGGGTATATCGGTCCTAAAATGGTTCAATTCTGTTCAGTATTTACAAAGATATGACAAATTAAAAATTCCTTAATCTCTGTGGCCCCCTATGTAACAAGACAGCCGCCATCTTTATATGCACGAGATATTCATATTCATGGATTGTTTTCAATTCAAGCCGGGAGATTATCTAACATTGGTATTAGCATTTTGTTTTCTTTATCAATTAAGTGTTAGATAATCTGAGTACATATTAGCGTTCAGCTGAGAAATTTGGTATTTTTCAATTTGTTATTTTAATGATGCCGGAACCAGAACAAGTAGGCTATATGTGATATTTTTTTTTATGTTCCATATGTTTGGGGCTATTTCCATAGAGAATGGTGTTTAAAGTTGATTCTTATTTTAATTTTTAGAATATGACAGGTGGCCCTGGGAAAGGTCAACATGTAACAGACGTTACCAATGCCAGTAGAACCATGCTCATGAATATTCATAATTTACAATGGGATGATAAACTATGCAAGTTAGTATATCAATATTATTCTGTTCTAAATAACCATAATTAATCCATTTAATACAAACTATTGAAACACTTGAGTCAAATAATCAAAATACACAATGCATAATTTTGTACATGGGGGCATAAGGACTCAAAAGGAACGTTAACAAAATTCAGAATATTTTTCAGTAATTCCCCATCCCCCCATCCCCCCACAATCCTCGTTAACTTTCAAATTCATGAAATCTTGTGACAATTATTTTTTTTTTAAAAGTTGGTGGGATTGCTCATTGTGGTTTTGCAGAGTTATCATTCTTGGCACATTTTAACATTTAAACTTGTGAATGTAATCAGTACAAATTTCTCAATGGGATTGCTCAATTGGGACTAAGGAGGAACCTTATTATATCTATTTTTTTTCAATAATTTTTCCTGTTTTGTAGATTTTTTTCGATTCCTAAAAGCATTCTTCCAGCTATCCATAGCTCATCTGAAATCTATGGTTATGTAGTTGATGGTCCATTAAAAAATCTACCAATCTCAGGGGTAGGTAATCTCATAGACCTTATAAGGTCCATGGTAATCTTTTCTAGTAGCACTAGTCTGTTTGTCTATCCATCACAACTATTTGAGCACACTAACTCTTGTTTCTAACTGAGGTAGAATGTTCAAATTTGGTGTAATTGTTTACAAGGTGAATAGGCCTATCTTGGATGATGATCTTTTCGCGAGAAGGCTAAGCATTGATGAACAATTTGATTTGATTGATTGAGATTTAGGGATATGCTAACTCTATAAGTGATAGCAGTGAAACTTGGTGTATATTTAATGAACAATTTGATTGCTTGTAAATTTTAGAGGATGTCTTTGCAGTTGGCAAATGGGAACGATTCCTGGAAATAAGACCTCTGTCACAGACATTGTCTGGGCCCTTATTCACGAAAACTTAAACTAAGATACAATCGAAATTTTAAGAAATACTGCAATTCGATTGGCTGACCAATATGCAAATTGGATATATGCAAATTGATTTTACTGGTCAGCCAATCGAATTGCAGTATTTCTTAAAATTTCGATTGTATCTTAGTTTAAGTTTTCGTGAATAAGGGCCAAGGCCCAAATTCAGCCTCTATCAGGGATATTCCCTCTGGTGCCTGTCATTTTGATGGAACTGTGGGTAATCCACTAGTAACATCAATGGTGATTGGTTAATCAAATGTCTGACGTCATAGGTCAAAAGCCCCCCGTATGACCTCTAACGCGACCTATCGCTACAACCGGTCAGATCTGTATTTTAATCAGATTGTGGATATCGCGGCCATTTAGGGCAGTAATCTATTCAGGAAATAGTTCTCTGTGTGCAGAATGACTAAATACATGCCCGGTACAAAATTCAAAATGCCAAGTACTAGTGACTGACATTTTGTCAATTAAGAGAGAGAGAGAGAAGAGAGATAAATGGGGTTTAACATGCACTTCAATAATTTGCTTGCATGTAGGGGTCCTTAGCAGGGGGAGGAAACTGGAAAACCCGGAGGACTTGGAGAAAACCCCCAAGGTTGGAGATGTGACTCAACTTCTTGTAGCGTATAAGTGGGGAATCGAAACAAAAGCCCTTGTTAAACCTACTAGACCACCCAGCCCCCTCTAGGTACTGAGATGTTATATTTCTTTGTTTTTCAGATTTTGGGTGATCAGCAGGCAGCATTAGTTGGTCAGACATGTTTTTCGGTTGGCCAGGCTAAAAATACGTTAGTAATTCAGCCCATATTAATCTCAGCTTTTATACAATGAAATTAATATAAACAAAACTGAATGCTACTTTCATACAATGTTATTAAGTCCATACAAAATAAATATTCAGGTTCTCAGACAATCCTTATTCCTTACCAAAAATCTCATGCGTGAGGGAGGTTTTTATTTGCATGATTTTATTTTGTCAAAGGATTACTACATGCTACATTATAAACATCACATCTCAAGGCACTATATTTATCTGGACCATGTTTATATGAATGTATGATTATCCAGTATCATTTATGATTGTCAGTAACATTTACGTTCTAGATAAATGAGCCTATGGCACATTTCTAAATTCATTCAATCTTTTTATAGAGCTACTTCCTGGTCATTAATGAAATAAAAACAGGTCATGTCACATGTGTTCCTTTTTTAAGTGATGCAGGATTATCTGAGAACCAGAATTTTTTTTTATATATGGCCTAATTTAAATAAAACTGAAAGCTACTTTTCACAATCTGGGAATTAAATTTAAACTGAAGTATTTCATACATTTGACTTGATCATAGCTAAATGTGGGTCAAAAATATAAAAACACAATTACGGATAAATTTATTTTCTGTATTTAAAGACCTTTAAACTAGTATTTGATATATGTATTTATCTGTAAAAAATGGCTGAAATATATAACTTGGAAGTTGGTGCCTTACATATCCTGTTGATCCAGAGTGAGAGAGAAATGGGATTTAATGTTCTCTAGACACAAACTAGGTCATTTTAGGACCAATATGATTAAATTATATTTCAATAATTAGCTTGCGTGTAGGGTCTTTACCAGTGGGAGTAAAACGAAGGACCCTACTCCTTATCGTGTACAGGCAAAAAACTGAAACCACGCCACTTGACTCAATTATAGACCTTATGATCTAAAGTGCACACGTTAGACCATTCTGCCACCCCGTATCTTGATACATAGCTTGTCACAAATGTTGTCTTGATTTTCTATTAAAATTAATTTGATATAGATATGGAACAGGGTGTTTTCTACTATACAACACAGGAACTAATGTAAGTAATAATTTTCATATTTAATTTAATATACAGTTACTTCTTTAGGTTAATATCGAAGTCCATTTATATTTTAAATAGTATTGAAAAAAAAAACCTAGATTTCTTTTAGTACTGTTTCACAATTAAATGACTACAAGAATGTCTATTGTCTTCAAAATTGTGAAATTTATGTAAAACCTGACAGAAAATACAAAATTGAATCTAGAGATCAGGGACGGACTCTGAAGTCTGGATGATTCATTATCAAAAACTTTGTTATAATAATTTGATATCAGTCTATTTATTTTATTTTTATTATTTCAGCTTGTTGAATCGAAAACTGGTGTATTAACAACTGTAGCTTATAAATTGGGCAAAAATAAACCAGTAATATATGCTTTGGAGGTAAATTATTACATTTTAACTTTGTCCTTTTTTTTAAAAATTTTTTTTATCTTAAACAATATTGCTATGGTCAGTCCAACCTTTCCTGTATATTTTCTACACACTGCAGCTTTTAAAACATTGTGTACAACCATCAGGTCATATGACAAGCAAATACTTCACAAGAGTTACCTCCCTTATGTCAAATTCAGTAACTGTAAAATATGGTCAGTTCTTGAACGATGATTTCAAAGTATGAAATGAAATGAGGGTGTAATGTTCTACTTTTCTTCACCAACTGACCTAATGAAGATGGTTGTACGTGTGCTATCAGAAAAATTTTGGCCAGACAGTGTCTCTATGGCCTACGCAAGCGTCTACACGGGACCTCGGTTTTCATCCTATCAAAACAAATAGAGACTGCCTTGTCATGCCCCCCCCCCGTCCTACACCACTGACATGGGGAATCCACGCTGCCAGATCCAGGGATGCTTTCTTAACCAACACCGGAATAAAACATTCCCCATCATTGATCCATCAAGGCTCCTGATTTCAAAGTAACTTATAATGACCTATCTGTTATATAGGGAGCAGTAGCTATAGCTGGAGCATGTGTTAAATGGTTACGAGATAATTTAGGTATTATACAAAGTGCCCCTGATGTAGGTAAGTTGAATTTTCAGTCAGAAGTTTTATGTTCCTAAAAACTCAAGACCATTAGTCTGGGTACCATATGTCAAGTCATTGATGAGATAGATGTGCAATTTTGGTTAGACTTTTCTTCCTAGGACCCCATGGGAACTGTTGTGTCATATCAGACAAATTGTCCATATTAGTTGTGAATATCATCATGAAATACTGCACCAAATAGAAAAGAAATAGCACCATTACATTTCTTGTAAAAAAAATGGTTATTATGAAGTTATATTTTAAAACAACATTTGCTGCATTTCTATTGATAGACGAGTTGTTAGAAAAAATTTGTCTTTGTGATCAGTCCTATTTCCTGGACTTCTTAGTAAATTTTATATTTGTTATTTGTTATCTAGAGAAATTGGCATCTGCTGTTGATAATACTGCTGGCTGTTATTTTGTACCAGCATTTTCTGGTCTTTTCTGTCCATATTGGCAAGATGATGCACGAGGGTAAGATTGATATTATGTTGAAATAGATATTTACTATAATTTCACAGGATTTAAATATCCATGAAACAGTTGATACGGTTATTATTAGATCACTAACCATTAGTACACTTACTGTACCATGATAAACTGGGGGGTTTTGTTGGGGGGGGGGGGGGGTAAATTGTCCCTGGGCCTGGTTCCAAAATCAACTTAAATTGTAGCCCCTGTGTATGTTGTTATGACTCAATACATTTGTCTCAAAATTCCAACTTTCATTTTTGTTGTTAATGATGCTCCTATTGAAATGAACTGTACATTTCCATAAATGCTTATCAATGCAGGTTTGAGTGGTATAGCTGCATAGGTTTAATAGAAGTATAAAGTAAAACTTTTATATCAACTGTTTTGTTTAGTCTATCAGCAAACCCCATTTCATTTCATACCAGTGTTCATAATCACTGTCAAGTTTAAGGTCATGGTTAAAAAGCTGATGTTTTATGTTTTTCTTTATACATTTTCATAACTTGAAAGTAGTTATTATGACCAAGTAAGCTAAGACATGAAATAATATCTGTTCAATATTTTGAAATTACTTCACAGAACAATTTGTGGTCTTACTCAATATACCAATAAACATCACTTGGCTAGAGCTGCACTAGAAGCTGTCTGCTTTCAAACAAGGGAGGTAATTATCAACTAATTTTCATTGTAATTATAATTGGAGGCAGACCACTCAATATTTTCCATTGACTTGAATGTTAATTCTTATCTCTCTACATGTATGAGACTGACCATGGATAATTTGTGATGTATAAATTTTAAGTAGCCCACTAGTAACTTTACTCTGCGATCCTTCCTTATGCAGCAAAGCCGGCAGAAAATGTCACTTGAAGACCAAAGAATAAACAAAAATCACCATGCAAAACAGAGGGGAAAGTAAGAGAGGGGAAAATGGCTATATATTTCAGGAACTAGATTCATGGGAACCAAGATAAGGAAAGTAGTTGGTGGTCTGCTTCCAGGATTGTAACATTATCTGTTTATATATTGTTCTTATCAAGGCTGGACACAAATACCCCATGATTACCCCAATTAAACCACACACTTTTCTTTTGGTTTATTGAAAGGGTTGTGAGCATTTCTTACTAATTATGGGGGTTATGGTGACTAAGTGGGTTAGAAGCTGGCTCACGAGCCCTGGGGGTCGAGTGTTTGATCCCATCATTGGCCGAGAAAGTTCATCCAGATTTTCTGGCATGGTTCCCCCTTGTCAGTGATGCAGGACGGAGAAACGGACAAGGATAGCTGTCTAGTCATTCAGATGGGACGAAAAACCGAGGTCGAGTGTACACATTGGCATGCATGCAAAAGATCCCTTGGCAGTTGGAATTCGATGTAAGAATAGGCCGTAGTGCCGCCGTCCAGACAAAATTTCCCTCATAGCGGAGCAGAACAGTAGGGCGTTAAACCCCATTTCATTTCATTTCATTTCTCACTAAGTGAAATCCTCAATCCACGTACATTCTTATTAATTAATCAAGGGTAAATAACTGAAGTAATCTACCTGGGTCTCTTGATTATTGTCATAGTGAATATTATATTGCTAATGTTTTAAGTCATATCAAGAGTAGAAAATTATTTATGCATGAAAAGATATATCTCAAAATCTTCAAAAACATTAAATATTTAAATAATTCTCTTTTTGAGTTGTGATACTTAAATATTTTTTTATACGGGTACATGTAAAGATAAAGAGATTTTAATCAATTGCTATTAAATTATTGATACAGTATTATTAAAAATTTTGATACGCTTGATTTTTATATGCCCACATTTTCATGTGGACGTATTATGCCGTCGCCCCTATCCGTCCGTCCGTCCGTCCACAATTTGTTTGTGGACACTCTACAGGTCACAATTCTTATCCGATTTTAACGAAAGTGAAATATAGGTGTATCTCCAAAAGATCTCGGCTGCTTTCGATATTGGCATGTATCGGATCGAAACATCATGGATTATGGCCCCCTGTTTGTACGAAAAATCACGTTTTTGGCGTGTGGACCCTGTAGAGGTCACAATTTTTATCCGATTTTGTTGAAACTTGAAATGTAAGTTTATAACTCAAAGATCTCGATTCCTTTCGATATTCGCGCATATCGGACCGTAACTTCCTGAATTATGGCCCCTGATTGTACGAAAAATCACGTTTTTAGCTTGTGGACCCTATAGAGGTCATAATCTTTATCCAATTTAAAAAAACGTATTATTATATCACCGTTACACCATAAGGACGACTGAGTTCGAATTTCAGGAAAATCGGCCTAAAATTGACAGACAAAATGGCTGCCGTTCGTTCTCAAATGGCATAAAAATATGGTATATCAAGGTTGTGGACCCTATAGAGGTCACAATTTTTATCCGATTTTGTTGAAACTTGAAATATAAGTTTATAACCCAAAGATCTCGGTTCCTTTCGATATTCGCGCATATCGGACCGTAACTTCCTGAATTATGGCCCCTGATTGTACGAAAAATCGCGTTTTTAGCTTGTGGACCCTATAGAGGTCAAAATTTTTATCCGATTTAAAAAAACATATTATTATATCACCGTTACACCTTAAGGACGACTGAGTTCGAATTTCGTGAAAATTGACAGACAAAATGGCCGCCGTTCATTCTCAAATAGAGTAAAAATATGGTATATCAAGGTTGTGGACCCTATAGAGATCACAATTTTTATCCGATTTTGTTGAAACTTGAAATGTAAGTTTATAACCCAAAGATCTCGGTTCCTTTTGATATTTGCGCATATCGGACCGTAACTTCCTGAATTATGGCCCCTGATAGTACGAAAAATCGTGTTTTTAGCTTGTGGACCCTATAGAGGTCATAATTTTTATCTGATTTAAAAAAACGTATATTTATATCACCGTTACACCATAAGGACGACTGAGTTTGAATTTCGTGAAAATCGGCCCAAAATTGACAGACAAAATGGCTGCCGTTCATTCTCAAATATCGTAAAAATATGGTATATCAAGGTTGTGGACCCTATAGAGGCCTTTTTGTCTGTCAATTTTGGGCCGATTTTCACGAAATTCGAACTCGGTCGTCCTTAGAGTGTAACGGTGATATAATAATATGTTTTTTTAAATCGGATAAAAATTATGACCTCTATAGGGTCCACAAGCTATAAACACGATTTTTCGTACAATCAGGGGCCATAATTCAGGAAGTTACGGTCCGATATGAGCGAATATCGAAAGGAACCGAGATCTTTGGGTTATAAACTTACATTTCAAGTTTCAACAAAATAGGATAAAAATTGTGACCTCTATAGGGTCCACAAGCTAAAAACGTGATTTTTCGTACAAACAGGGGCCATAATCCATGAAGTTTCGATCCGATACATGCCAATATCGAAAGCAGCCGAGATCTTTTGGAGATAAACCTATATTTCAAGTTTCGTCAAAATCGGATAAGAATTGTGACCTGTAGAGTGTCCACAAACAAATTGTGGACGGACGGACAGGGGCGACGGCATAATACGTCCACATGAAAATGTGGGCATATAAAAAGATATTATTTTTGTAGTACTATATATATATAAATTTATTAAGGATATTATTCTTGTAGTACAATAACTATATACATGTATTAAAGATATTATTATTGTATTACAATATAACTATTATAAATGTATTAAATATATTATTATTGTAGTACAATAACTATATAAATGTATTAAAGATATTATTACTGTAGTACAATAACTATATAAATGTATTAAAGATATTACTATTGTAGTACAATAACTATAAATGTATTAAAGGTATTAGATGCTATGAATAAAGATAGTGGTATACCATTAACATCACTTCAAGTGGATGGTGGTATGACTGGTAATAACCTATTGATGCAGCTACAAGCTGATTTACTTGGCATCAACGTAGGTAAGGACTATTTCTTGTCAGAAGTTATCATCCAATCTGCTTGAAATTTATATCATAGAATCTTCAAGGAATTATATAGATATTCTGTTAATTACATCTAGAGTTATGGGCCTTGTTCACTTTGCAAAATCATATTGAAAGATTAATTTAATTAGTTCTATCCCTTTTTACCAACCACCCAAGCCCATCCTATGAAGAAGAAAAAAATAAATAATCTGACCGTACCTATTTTATTTGACCAAGTAACATAAAACACAGATATTTTGGTGCCTAATACAGATTGAATTTTATAATCAATTTACCATTGATAGATTTTGGCATGATTTATGTCAAGTTGATATGAATCATGACTAGAATCATGACATGATACCATCATTATTACCATATTAACAACTTAACATTTCAAACATACATTATGCAAGAGCTAAATCTGCCTATTGTAGGTTTTTCTTTAGGTCTGAAATATAAACTATTAATTAGACATTTATTAACATGACAAGACCATAATCAACTCTCGATGCCATCGGATATCTCCGATATTAAATAGATTGGAACGATTCAGCCACATTTTGATTTAATTTACAAATGGTGAAACTAGGCTAAGCTTTGAACAAACAGTACAGGTGGTTGCAATTGATGCACACATCTTGTCAAACCTTCAAAAGCTAATATCTTCGCTCGCAATGGAGCAATTTGTATGAAATGTTCAATATATTCATTTTGCATTATCTATTTTTGAACTAAGATAGTATGAATGGCCAGCTCTTTATCTAAATCTTACATAATGTATCTTGGTTTTATAATGATACAAATAGTCAGAACTTATTTAACTATTTATGATATTGTTTATAGTCCGACCATCTATGACAGAGACTACAGCTCTAGGTGCTGCCATGGCTGCTGGATATGCTGAAGGAGTGAAAGTATGGGATCTTGATAACCTTGGATCAAATGAAATTGTTACAGATGTTTTTCAACCTTCCATCAGAGAGACAGGTAAGTCATATTAATTGTGTTTGGGATGGGTGGAGGCTATTCTAATGATACCCATAATAAAAACCTTCCTTATACCCTTGTGGATTTTCTCCCCACAAGTGAATTATTGAAATAAACTTGAACCATTTGTTAGTCCCAAAATTAGCTCCAATAAATTCTACTGGATTCTCCATGTACATGTACATGGGCCTTTACTGCGACAAATACTCAACCCAAGGCATATTATTCATTTTATTATTACGGTATATTTTTATTCTGTCATTTTGTGAAATGAAATGGAGTTTAACATCTTACTTTTCTGCACCGACTGTCTGGGCTATTATTTTGTGACTTATGTTATATCATATGCTATGTCATTTAATGCAAATACTAAATTGTTAATAAGAAATATTTGTGAAAAAAAATGTTTAAATGAAACTTCACAAATATAATATTTTACCCTTATAGAGAGAGATCAGAGATTTGGACGATGGAAAATGGCTGTAGAAAGATCATTGAATTGGGCACAGAAAGATGAAAGCAAAGGTGAGGATTTATTCAGTTTGAAAATAGTGATAAGTTATCGTGAACAATATGATAAAAATCAGGGGTTTTTTTTGTATTATTTCTGCTACATTTGACATCCCCTCAGAGCCCTCCTCTGAGATCCACACAATCAGCTTTTTCACAGGCAGATGGGTAAAGTGAAAAAAAATAATAGATATGATATTTTTGGGAAAAAAACTTTTTTGTCCTTTTAAACAAAGTGCCCGAAATAAAGTTTTCGTACATCGATCATTATTTAACATCAATATTTCAGAAATATAGTAGTCATATATGCATGCAACGACAACAGTCTAATAGATTGATTTGGGTTCAGATGGGCTATATATATACTGGACCACTTTCAAGTTGCTGTATTCGTGGGCTGAATTTGCAGGAAAATGTGTTTGGGCCGTCTAATTTTCATAAATTTCCTTGGAGAGATCGGTTAGATTACAATACAGTCAAATTTTTAAAGGATCATGAGTTAATATTAAATTTTGCAATTTAGGCAACTGACATTTTAGGAAGAAAATGTTTGCTTCTCTCATTTGTTCATCCTATAATCTGCATATTCAAAGCTATTTATTAATCTTTTTCAAAAACACCTTATGAAGCAATTGAAGCTGCTGTTGAGCTAGCCTTTGGATACTGCTAGCTGTCATGAACATAAGTCTCAAATACTGGCTATTTGGCCTTTAAAACCCCACTATCTGTGTTAGTTTGCAGGTCGTTATATTTATTCATTTTTATCCATACATGTGTATTTTCTATAGCATTTTTATTATGATTTTTTTTTCTACTTTTCTGAAAGATTAGTCAGCCTGGAAGATACTGGATTTTGGAAAACACTTGGAATTGGTTGGTTTGTCTGGACCAGCTTTGGACTTGTAATGCTTGCAAACTTTCTCCACAATAGATGACCCCAGTCTAACATCTAGAATTTTAATTAGTAATTTAAATAATAGGAATACAGACGCTGCAGCACCATGCCGTCCCGTTTAGTATGATGAGTGAGTAAAGATGTAGTTCTTCACCATTAGATCTACAATAGTGTAACGAGGCACTTCAGATGAAATACAGAATCCTAAATTCTGTTTAAATTGTTGGAATTTAATATAGTACCATCCACTGATAGAGATACATTTGTTACTTTTATTGGTAAAGATTGGCTATGATATTTAAAAGTAACTGTACATGTTATATAGATATCTATATATGTATCTCTATTTTCAAATTTTCCACATTTGATTGTTGGACAATTATTGGCAGCTTTGTTAGAATACTCTTTCAGATATAAAATCTGGAACCAACTATCGATGTTGCATCCTGTGTATGTAGCTTTGGTACTTTTAAGTACTTGTCAACACTTGTCATCAATCTAACTATAAGCATAGGATATTAATAGGTTGCTGACAACATTGTACTAGGTTATCCAGTCACAAAAAGAGTGGTGTACATAGAATACCATAGAGCATGTGCAGTACAATATTAACATTTTGTTGTCATAAAGTTCATAGCTAACTGAAAATAACCATGAGATTTAAACAATCCAAACATTCATAGGAAAAACATTGGAAGGTATCTACTTGTACTCTCACTTCAATATTTAACAGATCACTGTAATTACAATGCCTGTTAATTTATGCAAAACTAACATAAATACCTATATACTGTACATAGATAAGGTTTCCACAGATTTTGTAGGAATATATGTGATGAGTGTAAACGTGAAACTGGTTATATCCATTTTGAGTAAATGGTATTTATGAGACTGCCCTTAAATTTTGAGAGTGAATCTATTGGTCTCACATAGCACAGCATTATGGTTGGAACCTAACTTTGCTCAATTCTGATATATTGACGTAATTATCTCATTCTTTGAAGAAATGATGATACCCATTTTTGCATTTAAGCTCTTCACATGTATGTACATTTCTGACTAAACTTACAAAGACCTTTTTACAATTGATTTTACAAAATACTGGAGGCTATAGATCAAATTTTAGTATATATTTGTTTTCCATGCTTGAATTTATTTGTTTTATAATTCAAATTGTAAATTTTTCTGTTTTACCTAAAAGCTGTGTACATACCAAAGATTAAATAGCCAAACGAGGAGCAATACATGTCTGAAAAGCATGGTTGATTTTATTTGCTCAAAATTGTTGAAATATTTTTGCATAGATATGTAACATAGAGGTTAAAATTTCAAGGATTGTGAATTATTAACCAAAGTAAAACAAAACGAAAGATAACACCAGAACACCAGCTAGAATGTTTATTGTAAAGTTCTAGAATGTTGATGAACATTTCATGTATGTTTCTCAGTCTTCATTAGCCTGGATTGTGCAGAATATTAAGAAATACCATTTCATTTTTGTATGATTTGCAATTAAAGGACAATGTTTCTGTCCACCAATTTTACATTATGTAATTGACTTGAGAACTTTACTATGGTTGATTGTTCTGGAAGTGACAACAAAAAAAAGGAAATCAGTAATTGTTACCGATTGAACTGTAGATTGACGATTTTCACCTCAATGATAATTCTTCTTCTGAGAGAAGATCTTTATATAAAATCGTGAGAAAATATCAGTTTGTAAACCAACTTTTCATGAAAGAACGGATTGCCACGAGATTAAAAAAATAAGTAAAATAGAAAGAAAGGTGAGTGTATCACAGTTTTAATTAATTTGAGCTTTTTCTTTAAGGAATACTACTAAAAGCAATGTGACTTTTGTTCTTAATCTGCACAGGTAGTGAATTTTTTTATTTTTTTTTTGCACCACTGAACCTTCAAATTGTGGTTAATACACCCATAGCAAATGTTAAAAGTATTCTGGAATATGTTAACCAATTCTATCACGTATGTAAGATTGATGGGCACTAACATTGTCCTTTAAATTGACAGTTATCTTTATCTTAAGCCTTAAAAACAATACTCTGTAATTCATTCATTTTCTGTTTAATTTTAATAAATTTCATTATTTAAGTGTTTGAAGCATGTGTTTTCCATTCTCCTATCTTCATTTGGCAAACATTACTGTGTATACAGTAAATGTTTTGCCTTATATTTTCTGTTGATGAATATTCATTTGTTTGCTTTAAGTTTACTCACCAATGATCAGAGACTGTTTTTTTTTAAAGTATTATCTCTCATTCTTCAGAAAACATCAAGCTTATTGAACCTTGGCTTAAATATCCTTAATGCCATCAGTTCATGTAATTAAAGTGTGTGGTGAGCTCAAGGCTTCTGTTTTTTGTTCTTTTTATTTTTCATAACATTTAACAGTATTTTCCCACATTCAATTTATAAACATTTAACTGAGATTAGGTAAAGAGGAGTTATATTAGTAGATAGTAGAAGTGTCAATACCATCTACCAGGGGCGGAAAATTCATCTTTGCATCCACTGAAATATGTAATAGTCTAAATCTGAGGAGAAAAATGATCTATGAGTGGAGTGTGGAAAAGATGTATCAAGCCAGTTTCGTTGTCTGTCATGTCACATATTCTCCACCATGATCAGGGGACCATGGGAACCAATTGGTCCAAGGGTACAGAGCTGCCCAGTCCGTCCCTGCTGTCTATTACATTTTACTGAGATTAAGTAAAGAGAAGTTATATTAGTAGATATGGCTACACCTTGGTGCCATTTAATAATTTATATACCATACCATGTATTACATACAGCATTATATAGTATTTAGACAATCTTATATATTCTTTATTAATTATTTATAGTTTAATCAAGAATTGAAATAAACATAAACTTTGTAATTAGTAATGTTTTAAAAAATGTGTTATCTGCTTTAGGACAACTACCAGTATTGTATTTTGGATTCGCTTTGTAAAAATGACTGATAAGATAATGTACAAAAGCTGTAAATCATTAATCAAAGTAAAAGTGTTGTTTGCTACTCTTAAAGATGCATTATGTAAGTCAAACTAAATAAGGAAAAACACAGCTATGAACTTATCAGTAGACACCAGTGAATACTCAATTGGGATCACTGGTTTTTCGCGTTTGGTCTCAAAATGTTATACAAATCATTAATCGGGCATTTATTCACATGCCAAGCCCATATTCAACTCTCTAGACTATCAGATGGTTTTGATTTTCAATGGATTTAAACATGATTGCCAGTTAATAATTTAATTTAAAAATGGATAATCAAGACTTTCTTTATTATCATTACAATGGCAGCATTGACATTCAATACTACACTAACTCTGCTCAGGATGAACTTATTTGACTTAAATTTTCAACATATAATCCCGTTTCGTTATCTATTTTTTAACTATTATACCAAGAACTGCCAGCTCTTTATCTAAATATTACATAATGTATCTTTAAGTTTATGTTATGCATATAACATGTCTTAAAGTAAGGATTGTTACATACTGGCTTTTGTTTGTAATGATGCATACAAAAATTAGGATTAGGTAACTATACAGAAACTATACCACGTTGTTCCTTACTCAAAATGAAAATGGTACATACTGTCCATAATCTTATAGTTTGTAAAAGTCATACACAAATTTAAATATGTTTAAAAGCAGTAAATTCTTTAACATTATTTAGTAAATTCTAGATTTGATACTGAATTTATATTATACACAAGAACAAATTCTGATTGTATGATTGATACAAGCTGTGATTAATATTGCAATTAAAATGTATATTATTCATTATTTACACCATTCTATTACAAGATCAAAGAGATGTAACAGATCTGTGTAAAAGCATAATAAACCATTATTTTTTGGCATTAGAAAAACATTTTACTTTTTTTTAAAACATTCATAGATATATTTTGTTTTCCAAAAGGAGCCACAGTGGCTAAGTGGGTAAGATGCTGGCTCGCTAGCCTGGAGGTTGTGGGTTTGCTCTCGGTGTTGGTCGAGAAAGTTCTGTCGTGGTTTGCCCTTGTCATTGATGCAGGACGAAGGGCCTGATAAGGATAACTGTCTAATTGTTCAGGTGGGAGGAAAAAACCGAGATCCCTTTTACACATTGGTGTGCACGTACAACATCCCTTGGCAGTTGGAATTCGATATAAGAGTAGCACCGATGTTTGGGCAAAATTTCCCTCATATAATACTGTATGGCGTATGCACGTCTTCATTAGCCCAGTCAGAGCAAAACAGTAAGACGTGAAACCACATTTTGTATCATTTCATTTCTATGTTGTCCAAAATATCTTGAAATGATGGTCCGTAAACCCAAGTGGATATGATTTGTAGGTTGGTTATGTTGATACTACATGGACATATTTTTTGGGGGGGAAAATCAATGATTGTATGCATACTATTACAAAATCTCCAAAACAGTATTTTAAGATTAGAATGTCTTTTTTAAAAATATAATTGAAACAGTAAAACCCATCTCCATGGGGCTTTACAAAAATATTTAGATGTTGGGATTTTTTATTATATTTCAAAGTGACTGAAATTTGAGAACTTCAATGAATAGCTGAAGAAGATCACAAAACATGATTTCTGAAAAAAATTCTGCAAAATCCAGATTTGGTATTATTTCAGGGAAGAAATTCCATAAACTGCACTGTGAATATCTGAATATACTGTTGGTACTTACATGTTCCCTTTAAGCATAGTGAGAGAGAGAGAGAAATGGGGTTTAACGTCCACTTGACACAAACTAGGTCATTTCGGGACTAACATAATGGTTTAATTTTATTTCAATAATTCGCTTGCGCGTAGGGGTCTTTAGCAGTGGGAGGAAACTGGAGGACCCGGAGAAAACCCACGAGGTTGGACAGGCGACCCTACTCCTTGTCACGTCAGGGATTCGAAACCACACCAGTTGACTCAATGACAGGCTTTATGATACAGCAGGCATGTGCTAACCATTCAGCCATCCACCCCCCCCCCCCCTTAAGCATAGTTCAATAATATGTTAGACTCTTTAAATTTAGTTTGATCTGAAGGTGTGCATATGATATGTGTATAATGACTAAGAAAAATAAGGTTATTTATTAAAGAACAACTTTCTCTGATCCTGAATGACAATACTTACAATCTCATATTTATTGTAGCAAGAAATCTGTAATTAGGGTACTTAAGCAAAGTCATAACAAAATAGTTACTAAAATATATCACTGTTGTCTTAACCTTTTGGGCACATTCTATTTGACGTTACTATCAGCTGTGATAAAAAGTATCTATGTGAAATTGTCAAAACGTTTGTCTGTCAGTTTTAGCTGCATTTGAAGCCTTGCATTTACCTTTGCAAACTCCATTTGTTCATTCTACCATGTAGTTTCTTGGCAATGAAAATTTACAATCCAATACTACTAAATTATGCTTAGCTTACCCAAAATATATATAAAAGTTCAGCACTGTGAAATTATTTGCATTATTTTCGCGTTGGTTTGCTTTACAAATTTGATCGTAGTATTTATGAAATTTGACAAAAAGCAAACGAGTATCATTGTTTTGTAAAAAGGTACAATAGTTATTGTGCAATTTCAACGGGGGTGATTCTAATAGCCTCACATCACTATACCCAGTCCGTAAAACAGTTACTGTATATATATGCAAGATCTTGACTGTCGGGGAATAATATCTTTAAGAATTTCCTATGGTTCTTCTCTTGGTGATAATTTCCAGAATACAGTTCTCCAAATTGATGCTGACCAATAATCTTGTGTTAAAGACTAATACTTAAAAAGTGTGAGCTCTATTCCCTTATTTGTTGGCTTTAGAACACCATCAGAAGACGGCTTAAATCGTCGACGTTCTGTGCTGACCAGCTTTACAGTAAGTGGAACGTCATATTCATTGATTCTTCTCTTCCGTTTTAATTTACTAAAAGATAAGAAAACACGGAATAATTGGATATTATAGTGTAGGCAAAAGTATAAAAGCGTCTAGGGCAGCTTAAATAATAACAATATTAACAACCTGCATTTGTTGGCCTCTGATATAATATTTTAAAGGTTATCACGAGCTCACATGCGTAATCATGGCACCAGTAATTCAAAATCATGTCAACGCATCGTTGTGTGATGGGAGAAATATAGCTCTGAATATTGATACAATGGTAATAATAGCCACACATTGCGTCTTGATAGATATTCTTTATGTATTAAGTATTGGCATGTGGATAGGGTGTGGTTTTGTAGATATTCCTAATGTGTAAACAATTTTTATCAGGTCTGACACACATCGGTCAAACACGTGAGTCAAAGGCAGTGGTGTACAGATACAGATGGTGTAATTGCTAATTAAGTGTTCTGGAAATTAACTGGTTTGAAAATTACGTCGCCACAGAAATGATTTAGAGTCCCTTTTCTGCTGATGACTTCATTGCCCAAGTCTAACGAAAAACAAGGTCGACAACTTTCTCTCAGAGTACAGTCGGTGTAGAAAAGTAGGACGTTATAACCCCATTGCATTTCATTTCTTGCCATACTCTACCCCTGCACCACTGAGACCACACTGGAACATCCCAGGAGCCCCTGGTTAGTGAGAGAACGCCTTAGACACCGCCTTTTGTCAAGTGACTTAGTACTGGATACATGCACATGGGCCCTTGCATTGAAATCTGATGCACGGTTTTGTCGGTATCAGCGATTCCACTGAAGTCCAAGCGTCCATATAAAGTTTTCTTCCTGGATTCGACTTTTTCTTAGCGTTTTATTTTTGGATATTTTCAATTATGTTGTGAATTTTTTATTTATGTGATATAAACATGTATTTAGAATAACGTGGGTTTGATTATTAAAAGAACACAACGTGAAGTCAAGTGAAGTATGAATATCGAAGTGCACTCACTTATAAGTGAGGAGCCATCGTAATAAAATACCTTTATTTTGGCAACTACTAAACTGATTGTATTTATTATAACCCGACTTTCGAAGATAATATGTTCCTTTATTTAACCTTTTATATTCAAAATAATATGTACCATATGTCGAACCTTTGTAATGAAATGTATTTATTTTGGGCAACTACTCAACTGATTAGATCTATTATAACCAGACATCAACGATAATGTTCCTTTGGCATATTTTAGTTATATTAGATGAATATTTACCATATAACAATGATAATGATTATCATCATTGCTAAACACACGGAAATGAATCCAGCAGTTATCGTGTAATCTAAAATAAAGAATTAAATGTTACTCTGTAAGAGACATCTTTGCAGATTTAAGAAACACACATTATAAAAATGTTTCGAAAATAAGATAGCCACAGACGCAGTGGCGGATTACCCATGGCGTACCTACGCCAGGCCCCCCAATGTTTAGGGAACCCTTGCAATGGTGGATTCAGGTGTTGGGGATCTAATGGACCGGATCCCCCAGATAACAGTATAAAAACCTACATATTATGTTTCTACGAAACTTGAAAGTTTTTATGTTTGTTACATGATTGAAATGGAATGTTATTACATCCTGTTCACATATTCGCCACAAATCCCCATTAATACCCCGATTTTTCAAAATTTTATCGAAGGACAATCAACCAATACCAAACCTCCCATACCAAATAACCTGCGTTATGAAATGTTTATGGTCTAGATATGGTCGTTTTTTTTTTCAAAATTTTCTGAGAGGACGATCAACCAACAACCGACGTCCGCGTCAGCTAGACTACAAGTTTTTATTTCAATAACTACATAGACAGAAGGTTATGCGAAAGGTAAACTAGGATGTTGACCAAATTTGATCAGGATATGCCTTCCAGGATTCAATACATGGCCCAAGAGTTCACAGAGCATTCTCAGAATTTACTCAACTTTCAATCACTGTTTATGAGAAATTTCTTTGATCCAGAAACATAAAACTTTGCACATAGTTTCTTATTGGTGTATTTGATACCTTAAAACAACAAAAAAAAATATATAAGAGATATATTTTAGTTAAAATAAGGCGGACAATTTTGAGTAAATTCCTAACTTAAATCTGAGAATGCTTTGTGAAATTGGGACCTGATCTATGTCATATTCACAAGCTTGATAAACAATCTATCGCGTTAACAAGGTTTTCGGAAAAAGGGGGGTAACGCCAGAACGAAAGGTCGCGGAACTCAAGTATCCATAGTGGTCCTCCTCTCATGAGCCCAATGCTTCACACCAAATTCGAAAAAACGCCCGTTAGAAACTATAGCCTCATGGCATTCACAAGCCATGCTGTCATTCCAAGCTAGCTATGTCGACGCTCTGATACGGAAGAAACCCGCAGTGGTTATTGTTACACCATAAGCTTACGTTTTTGCTATAATAGTTAAAAAAAAAGATACTGCAAAATGAATATATTAAAATATCATTCAAATTACTTATTTTGAGCGAAGTTATCACCGTTTGAAGTTTTGGCAAGACGTGGCATAGATTTGTTATTTTTTTTTATCGTAATAACGGTACTTGTTATTCGAGACATAACCACTTAAATCTCCGCCACCCAATTGTCTAGAGAGTTGGTTATAGGCTTGCCATGTGAATAACTGTCTAAATAATAGTTGTATAGGTCTCGTGCATTTTATTAAGCCTTTATTTTAACATATTTTAAATATATCACTTAATAAAATGCAAATGAATTGCGGAATACGTTGTAAAGCAGACTGTGTTACATTTACAACGCATTGTACAGTTTTTTGTAACCCAGTCTGCCAATATTTATTCTTTATGGGATTAATGCCCTTTCGTAAAATGTCAAATCGACAAAAAGAACATAATTAAATCAATACTATTATCTTGTACCCAAATCAAAGATGCCGTATCTTTTAAGACCTTGCAAGTAATTTTACCTTTATCCACACTCCGATGTTTCCAATTCCATCTATTGGATGCAGTCGTTGTTACATTATCGTCCTCCGCCATTGTTAATATTCATTTAGTTTGGTTTAATTTTTCCATCAACCGACACTAAAAGTAATATTCTGAAAATTTAATACACAAAAAGAGAAACTTACACAAATTGCTCGTTGGATAAAGACCAGTACCTGGTTAAGCATAGTAAATAGATTGACCATCAAAATATTTTTAAAAGATGGCTTGTTATAACAGTCTTCAATGGATTTAAAATCAAATATTTAAGATTTAAAGAAAGTCCCCCCCCCCCCGACCAAATCCTACTCTTTTACGCACGATTTTGTAACGATAGTTGGTTATAACCATCTGCAGATTTAAGACAAATCATTATAATTTTGAAGATCAAACAGGTGTCTCCCCCCACCCCTTTTGTAAGCTGTGATTGATGCAATTGGTTACCTTCACGTTATGTTGATAAGCAGGAATGGACATAACCCCATTATAGCATGCAAACAAATGCAGTAAAATAATAATATTTTGACATAAATAAGAAGAAATGGATACTGGTTTGTTCAGATATCATCTGCTGCAAGTTTGACTGAACCCCATCTTTCCTGTGGGTAAACATGTCTGTAATAGGCTAAGGATCGGATTTAGATAAAGAGAGACCCCTGACTATTCCACATATAAGGCCCCTACTATAATGAATGTGTTTTAAAGATAGCTATCTTGTAATTACAAGATAATCAGATTTTTGTTATTTGATTGAACCTAATGGTCTGTCGTAGTTCATGTATTTCTCCGAACTTAATTAGAAATTACAATAATGTTTTAAAAAAAAATGAATATAAATCAATGTATATACATTCATATTACATTAATATGTGCTTTTAGACCAATTTTGGTCTATTTTAAGGGACCAAAGAATAGAGCCATACGCCTTTAAAGGGACAATAACACTCTTGCTGGCTTGACAGCTCCAGAAAATAAAAATAGCCTTATTCTAAGTACTAAATGTGTTAGTGTCTTACCTGTTGTGTAAATTATCGATTAAATCCTATTTTACTTGTCCAGAGGGTTCAAAAATATTTTTAAATCCAAGTCACATTTGAAAAGCTTTACGTCAGGCTTTTCAAATCATTTAGTTGAATTTTTCCAATTTTTTTAAATTAGGTGTGTTAAGATGAAATTTGTATCATCAATTAATTGGAATATTGTAAAATAGTGCAATTTGTTGACCAGAATAAAGATTGGGACATATTATTCAGTTACAACAAGAGTGGTATTGAGCCTTTAAACATAATTGAGCAAAGCCGGAAATGATGACGGGTGTTTAACACTACAGTGCATGTGAGAAAAGGTTTATGCGAGCGTCAAAAATATGATACACCTTGGTCGGAGGCCCCCAATATCTGGAGGTCCTAGGCTTTTTTGCAAGCATGTAAGTAAATCTGGCACGGATTAGGCTTTTGAAGTTGAATTATCAAATAATTAAACTCACCAATACAGATTAACCATACTACTAACATCCTTTCGATTAAGAAATGACGGCATAAATAGGCCAAAGAATATTTCAAACCAAACCAGCAAATAATATGAAGATAATTTATTCAATGTATTCAGAGATGAAAACACGTGAAATGTGTTTTATTGTTGAACAGAAGTGGGGTTACCCTATAAATATCAAAAGATTGCTTTTGTCCATTAAAGTGCATTGGGTTGGGTCCAAATTGTTATGTTAGTGACATAGGCTTCATTTAATATTCCCGATTAGTATATTGTTGTGACTCCCGTCCATCGTCCACAATTGCTTATTTTCTGTTATAATAAAAATCAAACAAAATTAGCTCTATAATACATGGAGGTAGAATACATTTATACGCCACGCTTAGTCTTTATAACAACAGTTTGTAGATATACACAGTTACTTGGTTTTTAAGCAAATGTATTATTTAAAGCGGCAGTATAACAGAAGGACATTAATTTAAAATTAAACTAGAACTCTGGGTGCTAATAAGGTCTTGACCTCCACGTTAGCAGATACAAATCAAACATATTTGGGAACCCAACAGAAGCATAAAGATGGCGGTCTAAAACCAGTAGATAATGTAAACATTACAATGAACATGGTTGAATCAGTATGTTTTGGAAGATCCACTCTATCTATCATTTTATTCTGGATTTGATTTTCCCTTATAAAGTAGCTAAATCGGTATTCTTTGGCATCTAGCAATATAAACCTATTTACATTTAATCGTTTCTGTTTTTACTGTAATTTCTAATCATTTATGTTCGGCAAAATAAGCAGAGTCCAACTTGGCAATCTTTGGTTATTTCAGTCTTCACCGGTAGTATTCTCATGTGGGGTGTGTTTTGCCTGATTCATCGAGTAGCTTCACTTCAAATGGCACTCGAAAGCATTCTGGCACGCGATTCGTCTGCCAATTTTAAAATATTCATTTTGTCTTTAATATTGGATATTAGAAGCCCATCTTTTCACGGTAAGATAATAACATCAATGTTGATTTAAACTGACCAATAAGTCGAGCTTGCAATGGCGAAGACTGTGAATGATATTGAGTTAAAATCTTTCCCTCTTTAAACTACAACAAAAATTATATGAATTATTAATTGTCTGTTCGTATAAATAAGACCACCATTTATTTTCCTGTTCACACAAACAGAAAGGATGATTCCTAAAATACTTCTCCTGTTTATTCTTTTAAGTGTCATTATGGGTGAGTAAAACGTTTTTCATTCTTTTATTAAAACCCTGACAGCATTATTCTCGGATATTGCAGATTTAACATTTATTGTTTATTTTTATACCCGGGAACATTGCACAGTATGCCATATTTTAAATTTGTACGGAAAGTAAATGAATAGTACGAAGGTGAATATATTTTCAGAGAATGTAGTATGGAGGAGAGGCATTTTTCAAATTACTGTAAATTTAGCAGTCGTTTAATATGTACATAACTTTTAAATTTCAGTTAACACTTTAGCGACAGAAACCAGATGTGCAGGCAGAGTTTGTCAGTTAGAGGTACCAGTTTGGAAATCGCAATGTGACTGTTACGTCAACGTAATAGGCTATGATATATGTTTTAGTAATCAAGCTAACTTCTCCCTAGAATCGTACATAACATGGAATGTTTCAATAACGATGACCCAATCTACGCTTCGCTATTTTCTGTTATATCTTTATGCAGGGATTCAATGTGACATTGCTGACGATATGACATATAGCTTCACTGACAGCTGTCCAGATGAACAAAGTGAAGAAGGAAAACTTTGTCAAGATCCCTCGAGTCTAATGCCACTCGTTTACCACGACTTTGGCCTATCAGTTAAGTTCTATAAAAATGCCTATTGTGTATTATGTTCGAATGAATTACTGCTCGATGCAATAACAAATGTTAATTTCAATTATAAATGTAAAAATAACACGGTACCGGATCCAGAAACTATGGAGAAACACCTGCTGGATGGGACATGCTCTCGTGAATATAAACTACCAGAGTCAGCACTCGAAGCTGGCTATTTTTGCGACATGTATCGAGATAGTATGATTTCTGTTCTTAGCAATGACTGTGACCAATGCATCAATCAAGTTCAGAGAAATGAAAGTGAATGGACCCTTCAGTGTACGTTGTGCAGAATCGCAGAAGCTTCGGTGGAGTTTTGCCCTGAAGGACAAGACACTGATGTTATACCTGGTTTAAGTTTAAAGACTTTGTTTAATCAACCGTCGAATCCAGTATTTGTAAAGGCGAATGGAAAATTGTTCAAAGGAAGTGATTTGTGTAAGGACGATGAAAATTTTGATAACATTTTTCAGAAATGTCGTCAGTTTTACTGTCCATTAGGCCAGTATCCCAAACTTGGAAAATGCCACCAGAATACAACTATATATATTCCGTCTACTTCCTTGCCGTTACCCGACGCTTCAAATACGGTATTTGTCGACTTCGCATACAAAATTATAGATTTAAAAAATGCGATCCCTGTGGCCAAAATAATCGACAAAGTCAAAAGCACCAAACAAAATGTAACGCTCATTAATGGACCATCTTTTAAAGATTCGGTGTATGATTTTAGGTTTCAGTTTGACATGACAGAATTTCCATTGTCTTTATTGGTTAATGCGTTAAGTAATATTGAATTCTATAAAGACACGGCTGCCTTGGAAATACAAGTCTTTAATTATAGAGAAATCGATACTTTAAAAAAGATATGTGGCGGCGATGATTATAAATGTTTAAACGAAACAACTTTTGTAAGTAAAAAAGAAGATCTTTTCGCCCAGATGAACGTTGGTAATCTGACTCAGTTTTTTCCTATTGAAAATACCTTTTTTAATCTCTTACTCTCTACAGGGATTAATATAACTAGTATTTGCATTTGTGATTCTGATATTTTAGATTATTCTACGAAAAATTGTTCTGCTTCTTGGTATTTATATGATTCGGATGAATACACAATTTTAGAAAAGGCGGAATTACACATCCTGGAAGCTGGTCTCAAATTTCCACAGTCCGAATACTATATCAGACAAAATGGATCAGCACTAGTTTGTTATGACCCATTTAAGAACGCACCTTTCTTCAACATGGACACAACGCAGTTGTATCTGTCATGGGTTCTGTCCAGTATATCCATTCTTTTTCTTATTCTCACTATTATTCTCAATTTTGTTTTTAAAGAGATCCAGAAACTACCGGCTAAACTCATTACTGGCTTGGCCACCTCGCTTGTCTTTGGTCAGTGTTTTTTAATCTTTCCGAAGATAGGTAAAAACATGTGTAGGTATATTGCTGCGCTGACGCATCTGAGCTGGCTCTCCGCTTTCATGTGGATGAGTGCACAAGCGGTTAATATGCTTATCACTTTCCACCCAGCTACTCTCCACAAAGCCACATCTTGGCATGCTAACCATGTTTTCCGATCGTACTGTATCATATGTTTGTCTATTCCCCTGCTTATTGTTGGCACTGGTTTTATATTAGATGTAGTTCCCGGCGATCACGGTCGACTTAACTATGGCACGGTCGAATGCGGCTGGATGTCCAGTATGTATGGGTCTATCGCAACCTTCTCCGTTCCCGTTGCCGTAACGTTATTAATCAATGTTATCTGCTTCAGTTTGACTTTGTATTATTTGCAGCGAGCTATCCACAGCTCACAGAAAGTCACCGGGAAAAAGTTAGACAGAAATATGTGTTTGATATACATTAAGTTATCTTCTGTCCTCGGATTTTCTTGGATCTTTGGATTTATTGCTACATATGCAAATGCACCAGCGTTGTGGTACGTTTACATTATTTTAAACGGTCTTCAAGGTTTCTTTGTCTTCTTATCATTTACTGTAAATGTTACCAGACGACAAATGACAAAGAAAGCCAGTATCATGAAATCCCAAACAACGACGACTACAAGCTAGACCCGGTGCATGATTTACATACAGGTTTTGCAGACTGAAGCCTAGGTCTCAAGATCTAGAGAGCCTCCGGATAAGGTGTATAATATTTTGAAACTGTCTTTTAAAAAGCCTTTGTTACACGCACTGTGCGTAGTTTTAAACATCCGTACTCATTTCCGGCTCTGCTCAGTTGTGTTTAAAACACACTTTCACCTTCCTCTAGTCGTGAGGGTGGAGGATTAAGAAGCGCCTCATAAGTGGGATAGCCTAGTACTGACTAGACCAGTGGTTCTCAACCTTTTTTTGCCAACGGCACACCTTGGATCACATGAAAAAATAGCGGCACACCTGGCTAAATATATATGCAAAATATTTGAATTTTGCAAAATAAAAACATGGCAAGTCATAGACTGCATACAACCGTAGACACATACTAGTCATAGGCACATAAAGTGACTCAAACTAAATCAAGAAAAACACAGCTATGAATTTATCAGTAGACACCAGTGTAATACTCAACTGGGGTTACGTGGTTTTACCCATTTTCTTAGTGTGCCGTTCAAAATTTCGCGGCAAACTTGTGTGCCACGGCACACTGGTTGAGAATCACTGGACTAGACGAACGTTAATAGACCTGCAGGGGTCCGTTTCACAAAACGTGAAAGTTGCTTACTCGTGTTCTATGGTGATTTTCCGAGTTCCCCGTTTTTAACTTATGTATAAAGGTCCATGCACGTAGATATTATTCCCGAAATTGTGTTGAGCGGATGTTACCCCCCCCCCCCCCTCTCTCTCTCTCTCTCTCTCCTGTCGTTTTATTAGAAAATCGGAGTCTATGATTTTATTACATAATATCAAAAACCAGGGGGTGAATAGAGAACCTATTTGCCCTTGTATTCTCTTTAATATACGCAAGATATTTCTTATTATTATATTATATATTGAGTTCAATATGTTTTTAATTTGAAATAAATTGTATTTATCTCTCTTAGCTGATCAAGAGTATATTCATTTTGTCCTTTTTAAATTTATATTTTATTGATATATATAAGTCAATTTTGATCATTTCTGTCAATAAGTAATGTAACAAAAAATAAATGCTTTACTTGTTTGTGAAATAAATTTGATTTTCGAAAAATATAAATAAAATGCACCCCCTCCCCAGCTCCAATACAAATACATGTTGGAATTTCGAATTTCCTTTAATGTATGAATTGGATGGTTTGGGATTGGTTCCTTCTTTGTGATCAAATTAAATCCATTTGGGATACAGGAGTGTGAATGGATCCGTGTGTCAGTGGTGCAGTCTAGGGCCTGTAATGGTACAGGTTTTACTCATAATGTAAAACAAAACAATGATTTACAAGAAAAACTAATAGAAATAATACGACCGGTCTCGACGGTGGTCATCTCGTTAATGACTTTTTATGACTTTCGTGAAAAAAGGGATAATGCTTTTGACAAATGCAAATGAACACAGCTTGCCAAATATTCCTGCGCCGCCACCCACGAACAGGGGCCAAAGCTATTTTTAGTCTTTCTCCCCCTTTTCCTTTTTTCCCCTTTTGCATAGCAATTTTTGTTGACTTTTTGGTGTAGAAAATACATTTTCTGACAATTTATGGTGAATATTCATGATTTTGAGGCGGAAGGATACGAGAGTTCAGAAGTTGATTATGTTGAAATGTAGAGCCGAAAATTGCATGTTTGTTTAATGGTCTTTACTTCCAGTTGTGTATCTCAAGTTTTCCACGATGAACGTGCTTATGAGAAATGAAATGAAATGGGGTTTAACGTCCTACTGTTCTGCTCCAAACTGGGTTAATGAAGACGGGCATACGCCATACAGTGTGCAATGAGGGAAATTTTGCCCGGACAGCGGCACTACGGCCTACTCTTATATCGAATTCCAACTGCCAAGGGATCTTTTACGTGCATGCCAATGTGTACACGGGACCTCGGTTTTTCGTCCCATCCGAACGACTAGACAGCTGTCCTTGTCAGGTCCTCCATCCTGCATCACTGATAAGGGGGAACCACGCCGGAAAATCTGGATTAACTTTCTCGGCCAATGCAGGGATCGAACACCCGACCTCCAGGCTAGCGAGCCAGCGTCTTACCCACTTAGCAGCGTGATCCCCCGTGCTTATGCGCAAGCAGTTGTCACATGTTGCTCTATCTGTGGTAGAAAGCGTTCTACCAAACGAAAATTTGGGGAAAAGTTAGAGCCGGTCTAAGAGACGAGAATTAGTGATCTGTAGCCAAATAATGACGGGTCGAATCACCACTAGTAAAGGGGGTTATTCCCCTTTAGTCAGTAAGGCATGGTGAGATGAAAACCCTTTTTTGTAAATGAAATGAAATGAAATGGAGTTTAACGTCCTACTGTTCTGCTCCTAACCTGGGCTAATGAAGACGGGCATACGCCATACAGTGTGCTATGAGGGAAATTGTGCCCGGACAGCGGCACTACGGCTTACTCTTATATCGAATTCCAACTGCCAAGGGATCTTTTACGTGCACGCCAATGTGTACACGGGACCTCGGTTTTTCGTCCCATCCGAACGACTAGACAGCTTTCCTTGTCAGCCCTTTTTTGTGAATTGCATTATGGGGTTGCCGAGTGATCTGGCGAATGAACTTTAGAACAATTTTTTAAATTCATCCGACTCGATCCCACGCTCGTTCGCACGTGGCATGAAGTGGGGTTATCTGGCTAATCTCGTGAGTGTTTTCGTCAGGTTTTCTCACACCTGACCGGGACCCCTACATGTTAGTTACGTAGCCTGTATTGAATGGACGTAAAAGTAGCTAAGTCTCTAACTCAATATCATCTAAAGTCTTCTATATTGAAAACACGAATTAATTGTCAATTTAAATCAACACTGATGTTGTGATCTTACAGGGAAAATATGTGCTACTAATATCCAATATTTAAGACAAAATAAACATTTTACCATTGGTACACGATTGGTGTACCATAATGCGTTTCCGCGCCATTTGTATCAAGGAACTGGAAGAACGAGGATAGGCATATTCCACAAGTAATGTCAAACGCTGACGCCATATTCATATCTGGAGAGCATGCGTGTATTGTCTATTTTCTTTGATTTACTTTCATAAAAAAAGCCAGATAAATGAGACGTCGTGTTGCTTTATTGACACGAATCAATCAATTATGACTAAATGTGTCAAACTGTTGACAAGCACTGAATTAAAGGGTAAATCTGATACCTTTGTAGTCTGTGTATTACGTCATTATTGTTCTTCGAATATCGATCTTTTATGTGAACACGTCATCCTTAGTAGTAATTTCCAAATGAGAGGCGTGGATCAATTCAGTATAAGGTTTTTTTTAAATGCTGAAGTAGATCACTAACAATATTTATGGAATAAAAATTACTGGTTTATTAACATCCAACGTTTCAACGATGATACTCTCGTCTTTATCAAGCAAATGTAAAACATCAAGTATTTATATACAGTATGGTTAGCACGTGCGCGCTGTATCATAAGGTCTGTCATTGAGTCAACTGGCGTGGTTTCGATTCCCCGGTTGTACGTGACAAGCACTAGGGTCCCCCGGTTTCCTTCCTCTGCTAAAGACCCCTACGCGCAAGCGAATATTGAAATAAAATTGAACCACGTGTTAGTCACGAAATGACCTAGTTTGTGTCGAGTGGACGTTAAGCCTCTCTCTCTCTCTCTCTCTCTCTCTCTCTCTCTCTCCCTCCCCCCCCTCTCTCTCTCTCTTAGAAATGGGTTACAGGTATTTCGACAAATCAGGCATGTTAATTATAGCTAAAGATTCACTATGTAAGAGCTAAATATGCCTATTGCAGGTCTTTATCTTTATTTTGGTTTCAAATGTTATATAAACTATTTTTTAGACATTTATTAACACGACAAGCCCAAAAGTTAACGATAAAATGGATAATCGTGACTTAGTCTCGTTTGTCCAGTACCGTTGCTACGATAATAAAAAAAATCTACACTACATCTTCGAACACGCATAACTTCTCTCAGAATAAAGTAATTTGAATGAAATTTTCAATATATTCCCTTTGAATTGTTTATTTTGGAACTATTACAGCAAGAATGACAAACTCTTTGCCTAAATCTTACATAATGTATCTTTAAGTATTATGCACATGCCAATGTAATGTAGTATGTGGAAGATTTGTTACTCAGCACTAGGCGTAATTAAATATGACGTTTTACATGTCGAGATGGATGGAGACATGCTGCAATATGATATAGCAAATTCTGTCAAAACAAATTTGATGCATGTTTACAAAAATTGAACGTGTCACTGTTGAAGAAAATGTAACATTTTCCACCGCCAGTGACAACAATGGGAATTGGTTTCAGCTCTGCTGAGTCTTCATATCCTGTATTAAACAGTCATGCGCTAATTGTAATCAATTTTAACATAAGTCTGAGGTACATACAGTAATAATAATTCAATTGTTTTCATACAGTCCAGCTCATTATTTATACAGGATTTTACTCGGGTGGGTTTTACTTAGATTTAAGTACAGGAATGAGATGAAATGGGGTTTAACGTCTTACTTTTCAGCACCAATTGGCCTAATGAAGACGGGTACACGCCATACAGTGTGCTATGAGGATAATTTTGTCCTGACAGCGGTGCTACAGCCTACTCTTATATCGAATTCGAACTTTCATGGCTTTTTATACACGTACTCCAACGTGTACACGTTATCTTGATTTTTTCCCCGTCAGAACGACTAGACGCTGTCATTGCAAGGCCCTCCGCCCTGCACCACTGGCAAGGGGAACAACTAGAAAATCCCAGGGAACTCGGCAACACCGGTATCGAACCCTCCTGTAAAATAGAACATATTTTTAACTTCTGAGAATGTTGTGAACCACCGGGATTGTTACCTCTTTTATGGAAATGTTTGTTTTGAAACTCACTCGCTGAACCAGACAAACTATGCTACGTATTTAAAATATGAAGCCGATAGCATATGGAGGACATAGATTTAAATTAGAAAATCTCATATTTTCCTTTTTGGGGTTAGCCTCATGGTCATTTGTATACTGTAAGTAACAAACTGAAACCACATGGCAGCAATCGTCACACGGGACATGTTATATGGGATCAGACCACAGCTCAGACCACTGACTTTTGAATAATACATTCCGACTATATGTTTTGGCCTATAACTGTTTTTCATTTTATTTACATTCTAACCTATTTAGCCCAATTATTAGACCACTATATCCAACGCTCATGCTGTCTATATCGGATAAAAAGCTTGAAGAAAGAAATTTTCCACCTTGGGTTTTATTAAAGTAACATTATGTAAGATTTAGAGCTGGCCATTCTCGCTGTAACATTTCAAAAATAGATAATGCAGAATGAATATATTAACAATTCCATTCAAACTACTTTATTTTGTAGTTTTGACTAGATGTGTGCATTGATCGTAACCATCGTAATGGTCATTTGAGTCTCTGCCTCGCTTCTCCATTTTTAAATTAAATCATAAATTAGACGAACCGTTCTATTCTACTTAAAATCGGTTGATTATGGTCTTATCATGTTAATAAATGTCTAATTAATAATTTATATAACATATTTAAGGCCTAAAGAAAGACCTGCAATAGGCAGATTTAGCTCTTACATAATGCCGGTTTAAATGCACCCGTACGTCAATTTTGGAGTAATATTTTCCATACTTTGTCTATTTATGTTTTAATTCCCCCGCATTAAAAATGGGCCAAAACAAAAAGAAAGTAGAACGACTGATCTATAAATTGATGGAACCTATACTTTTCTACAACGGTGTAGGGATTGGGTTGGGAAGGGAAAATATATAACAAAGTTTATTAGCTTTGAAAACCTCGAATTCTAAAACATATTATTGTGATTTACGAGAGGCAAATTCTATTATGGATGAAGACTGGTGTACCCATGACAATTCTTGGTCTATTGAGTTTTTTGAAAATCCTGAACATTCAGACATCCTGAATAAAAATATTGTTTATAAAAAAAAAAATATTCTGATGATATTAATCTTTAAAACCATAAAGAGCCCAACATGTCACAATCATCTGATAAAAATATTGAAGAGATGCTGACCGTAACATCATTTTCGTGATCCCCTTTATTCGTGTCAAACTCATGAAAGAAGAATTGTTATTAATAGAAATATAATGAAATATACTGAAACAATCAGTAGGCTTAATGTTTATAAAAAATTGAATACCATACCATATACACTCAATTCAAATGACGTCGTTTTGTAATAAAGAAAATCCGATAGTGGACAAAAAAAGATATGCTCAGTTTGTGTATAAAGCCGAAAAATATTTTTTTTATATAAACCTGGAGGTACTACTGGTACCTTAAGTAAATATTTTCCTCAGATAATTCATTTTCACTTGAACTATACTTTACTTAGGCCAAGACAAAAAGTACCCGTGTTTATGGTTACCCAAGCGATCCTATTTTTTTTTTTTTAGCTCAAACTTAGTTTGCTCGTTTCCCGTGTAATCGATCTTTGTCTGTTTTCTCCAGACACTGAAATTTCTGTATTTGTGGAGATGCTAATTGTAGGCCGGTTGGGGAGGTTCGGGAATTTCCAGGGGTCTAAAATGGCCGCTTTATATCAGGGCCGTATGTAGGATTTTAAAAGTGGGGGTGCAGCAGAGTGGTGTGGGGCGCCAATATAATGCCCGAGTTACTGAGCGCGGAGCGGCGACCGGCGAAGCGGTGTGTGTTTGGGTATGTGAGTGTGTGTGTGTGTGTGTGTGCGTGTGGGTGGGGTGTGTGTGTGTGTCCCCCCGAAAATTTTGAAAATTAGGCTGCCGCAAACGCGTTTTCCAAACGCGTGGCGCCCCATAGCCTCCACATAAGTGATATAAGAAAGTTTGGATCAGGGCAAACGAATCAGGTACCTATTGGCGTGTGGGTGCCATTAAAACCGACCGACTCTTTGGTGCCTTAAGAGCATCACTGTCTGATCATAATCAAGTGTATTATTTTATAATTGAAAGGTTGTCAATTTTACGAGGGGGCGCCATTTCTCGGGGCGCCTTATTTTTCTGGGGGTGCAATATACCCCTTGCACCCCTGCTAGATACGACCCCGCTTGATATGTATAAATGAGTATTTTGGGAATACTAAACCTAACACTAATTCTTTTAAGCGGGGTAAAAAGTAAACTGGATCCAAGTTCAGTAGTCTAAAAAGGGTTAGCATTCCCCAAAATACTCATTTATATAAAGCGGCCAATTTAAACTCCGGAATTTCCGAACCTCCACAACCGGCCTACAATTAGCATCTCCCGTTATTTTACAGAGCCCTACTCAGTAATTAAGCTAGAAATGTTGGCGACTAAATAATAAACACTTTACAGTATTTAAAATGACATCACAAAAACTATAGACTGCAAGTATCGGTGTAGTGTATTAAAGAAGCATTATGTAAGAGCTAAATTTGTCTAATGCAGATTTTTTGTTTGGCCTGAATGATATATAAAACATTAATTAGACATGTATTCACATTCCAAGTCCATAATCAACACATAGACCATCGGGTAGTTTTGATTTCCAACGGATTTAAACACGATTGCCAGTTAATAATTTAATTCAAACTGGATCATCGAGACGATTTATGAAGCTAAGAACGGTATGAAGTAATTTGACTGAAATTGTTAAGATATTCCATTTTCATTATCTATTTTTTAAAACTATTATAGCGAGATCTGTCAGCTCTTTATCTAAATCTTACATAATACAATTTTAAAAGAGCAATCTATGAATCACTTAGTTCTATCCAAACTTAATCCACAATAAATTACCGAATATAAAAGAAAAATATTTTCCGTAAACACATGTATTTTAATATTTGGCCTTAACAATATCTAGGCTAGTATTGTGAAAATGACAATGTTATTGTAAAAAAAAATATGGGTGTTAATTTCAGATTTGGGGGTTATATCTGATGACCCTTAACGCAGTAATGTGGCATGAAATCGAATATGGTTATTAACACAAGTTTTAGACAGCGTTTATTTAAAACATTCTCTCGACTGGTAAAGCAGCGATTTCAGATTTAATGCAACATTTGTCAACGACAATCCATGGCTAATATAGTGTAATGAACGGCTTAATTACATACTACCAGTTTAGTATTAGTTCACGCTTGTTTACGCAAACAGTCAGATGAAATTACATATGAACAGAAACGTATAGGCCTATTTAAAGGCCTAGCTATCAATTCCCATTTTCAAGCCCAATTCCCACTTGTCAAGGTTAATGGTGATGACAAGACAAGGGATGCTTAGTCGTTCATGTGGTACAAAACACCAAGGTCCACTTCCTCGTGCACGTAAAAGAACCCTTGACACTTGAAATTAATATAAAATCTGTATATATGGTGGTAATAGTCGTAATTTAATCCGTGATTAAAAATTATGCATTTTCTTGCAAATGGCGACAGAGTTTGAACCCTTTAATGACGCAATAGAGGTCAATTTGATCATATTCCCCAGCAGGTGTCAGGACCGCAGTAGAAATATCTGATGTCCAGTTTACATTTTCACGTCATTACACCTTTTGTCCTTTTGTAGACATTGCTTGATGGACAGCCATTCTTTTAGCACAAACCTGAGATTAAACGGTCGCCATGATTACTGCAGGCTATTTTCTTAGAAAATTCATATTGATTAAAATTTCTATGGTCGAGCCAATTCTAATTGTAATAATATTTATATGTGACACCAACACCCTACCCAGATTTCAAATAGTTTTAATTGAATTTAATCCAAATAATGCTGGCAATCAACAGGCTGTAGATGGCCATTACTATTCAAAGTTCTAAAATCACCTTAAGAGCGGGATTTTCTTAAATAACTCAAAAAACATCGGTGTACCAGTGATAAGATTAGATTCATTTGAGCACAGCACAGTGAATATATATATTACTAAAATTACTAAACATAAACAAATTAAAACGGAAAATACTTTAAATTGTTAAAATGGCATTTGGAGGGGGGTTGGATGGCTGAATGGCTGAATGGTTAGCACGTGCGCGCTGTACCATAAAGTCTGTCATTGAGTTAACTGGCGTGGTTTCGAATCCCCGGTTGTACGTGACAAGGAGTAGGGTCGCCTGTCCAACATCGTGGGTTTTCTTCGGGTCCTCCCGTTTCCTCCCACTGCTAAAGACCCCTACGCGCAAGCGAATTATTGAAATGAAATTAAACCATATGTTGGTCCCGAAATGACCTGGTTTGTGTCGAGTGGACGTTAAACTCTCTCTCTCTCTCTTCTCTCTCTCTCTCTCTCTCTCCCACTCTCGCATTTGGAATATGGAATAGAATTACTAGTTATTGATAAAGACTAGGGGTCTTGTAGTAAAAACGTCGCCAGTAATAAGCAGGAATTGTGATCCCTACAATTGTGTCCTGTTTAAGGACAATATTCTACTATCTTGTACATGGATCCATATATTTTCAACAATAATCTTACTGTTGTATTATTTTCTTATTCCCTTTTCACGTAATAAATTTTAAAATCTGTCTTTTAGAAACCAGCAAGTCAGGTTGTCATATTATTTAATAGCTTACTATAAATCATGTATTTGCATGGGTTGAGGTACAATAATTGTCATCACTCTTCACAACTGCATTGTTCTTTTTTACTTTTATGTTTTAGCAGATGGATGGATGACAGATGATATAGGGTCATTGCCACAATTTAATGCTAAACACACTTCAGAGGGAGTCGCGTTTGCTGAGTGGGTGCTAGCTCGCTAACCAGGCGGTCTCGGGTTCGCTCCCGGTGTTGGCTTAGAAGGTTCCTCCAGATTTTCAGGCGTGGTCTCCCCCTTGTAGTGGTGCAGTACGGAAGGTCTGACAAGAAGCAGTGTCTAGTCCTTCGTATAGCATGAAAAAACGGGGTCATGTGTTCACATTGGCGTGCACGTAAAAGAACCATTGAAAGTTGGAATTAGGCCGTAGTGCCTCACAACATACTGTCTGGCAGCCCAGTCGGTGCAAAAAAGACGTTAAACTTCATTTCATTTAGTACCGAAGTCAGGCTTTGATCCCTTGAAAGGGGAACAACTCTTTATATTACACTTCTAGTGCTTAATATTGCCTATTTCCACGTGTTTCTGTTTCAAAATGTTTTATGTAGTGCAATAAGAGAATAATTTTATCCTTACAGCGGCATTGCCTCCTACACAATCTTTTAGGCGTACTATCAATTTGTATAAAGACGTTTTTTCGTCCCATCCGACCGACTAGACCAACTTTCTATGTCCGCCGAAAAGTGAGAACCTCGCTTAAAACTCCATTCTTTTTTTCTCGATTCACGCCGGGATTCGAACTCGGGTTTTGATTCTCATCTCTCTTCCGACTGTTTATTTTGTAGTAAAATGCTGACACCCGACTTCATTTGAGGTCGGTTCGGCGTTGTAGATTACACGCAGTGATTAGCTGTCTGTTAAATAGATTGACAAGTCTGATGAGATTACAAGACGGGTAAACCATCAACACACAATGTCCAATAATAATATTATCATAACATCTCACGTTCTGTGAAGCTTTTCTTTTATCACCTAGCCAATTGACTTCTAGTTGTTTGAGTGGCTGACATACACTGCTACTTGTTTTTCACCTTTATAATACGTGCATGGTTGAAACATTTTTTATAAAATAACTAAGTTGGGTTAGTGAACAATTTGAAAAAATGAAATGAAATAAAATGGGGTTTAACGTCCCTCTTTTCTGATGCAACCGGGATAATGGAAACGACCATGCGTGAGTGAGCCGGCGTTTTACTCACTAAACCACTGTGGCTCCTCCATTTGAACAACAGCCTCCTATTTCCAAAACTTTCGGCTATGTGACAAAAGATATATATTCTCAGCGATATAGCCCAATGTTCACCACATATCATAGCATCGTCACCTTGCAAAACAGCTTGGGTGTGGGTGTTTTATAACAAGAATGATATGTTTATACTCGATTAAATACCACTTGTAAATTTTGTAGGAGCTTCATTTATCTTATGGACCCCACGAAGGCCATGGTCCTTCGGGAGCCCACACGCCAACTGCCAATGCTTTTTGAAAAGTCGTGATCCTCGAAACTATACACACCAATATATAGAGATGTGAACTGACTATTTAGTTTTAAACTACATGACATACAGGGTAGAGTATGGTTACTCTCTCTAGAACACCCGAGACCACTTCTCAATTGAAGAGTTAATCACAACAAAATAATTTTTCTTTCCATCGGAATGGCCATATACGGAAAAACTCGGGTAGTTTAACTGCATTTGGGGTTACGGGTGCGGGTAAAATACGAAGAAATCGAAAGGTTACTGATTTGCATGTTTGGAAGAAAAACAGAATCAATTCTAAATGATTGTAAATGCACGCTGATTTCTCCCACATCTCTCGATCCCCTCGGGGTAGATCCCCTTTAATCTCCAGCCGCAGTAAATGAAACCAACAGACACGGGTAATACCCATATCTCTACTTGAGCGCCATCTTCAAACAACGATTTAGTTTGTCTTGACTGAGCCAATTCAATCATTGGAAAAAGTAACCAAGTTGAAATTTGGACGAACTTGATTATCACAACACGACGAATCATTGATCTGACGGACACCGAGTTTATTTTAAAAACAGGTGATATCGATTTAAGGCCCTATGGTCGTTTTAGATTAGTTACACGTGGATTCTGTGTCCACCACAGGTCAGCCATGGCAGATGTAGTCGCTTCAAGCGGCCGGATGTTTCCATTTGGCATGGTCAGTTAGTAAGCGTCCATTTGTGTCAGTCAAAAACGTTTGTGATCAATTTCTCTCGAAAATGTGCAAGTGTTTAAACATGCAGTCATTGTTTACTTTCGCGCTCTGAGAATAATATTTAGATTCTAGTATCTGTTTATACTTGTCTCTTATTCTACACCCTATTCTTACTCAGCTGTTAGAATGTCTATACCTATACCCTGTAGATCAATCATTCATCCTTTCATCTCATTTATCTTCAGTCATTCTTTCTTATGTACAAAATTCACCCAGACAGTTGAAAATAGCCAAATATTGGGGTTACGCGTATATTAGTTAATTCGAATAAGGGATGTCTTGTACCTATTTAAATGGCTTAAAACTTCCTGATTTAGATAAAAATAAAGTTTTGAATTGGGTTTCTTTGAAGTGTCATTTCAATATGGCGAAGGAAGCTCTATTCGATTAAACTTAAAGCTTTGTTTCGAAAGATTAAGCGGAAGTAGATTTGTTTTCTTATTTAGTTTCATTTTTAGCTTATTGTTTTCATAGTGGAACACAATGTTAGTTATATTTCAACACTGACTTTATCTATAGACGTTTCATTTTCCACGAAGACAAATCAACGTACAAAAATCCAATGAAGTCGACAATGTTACTATAGATACAAATGAAAATGGTCTAGCCATTTTACACAAAATGTTTGCTCTGTCCGTTTAGCTTACAACAACAAATTTGCATAGACTAAAATCCTCGTTGATATTTGGACAGGATAATGTTATATCCACCTAATCTGAATCGATGTAATAATAAAGTTAGATATAAAGGAAATGAAATGGTGGTGTTTAACGTCCTAATTTTTTTTGCACCACTGGGATAATGAAGACGGGCGTACACCATACAGTGTGCTATGAGGGATATTTTACCCGGGCTACTCTTTTCCCGAATTCCAACTGCCATGTTTTTTACGTGTCATCCGAACGACTAGGAAATCCAGGAAAAAGATTTCAGCCAATACTGGGATCGAGTCTCAGATCTTCTGCTTTGTGTGCCAGCGCCTTACTCACTAAACAATAAAACAATGAAATATTGGACTAAGGTCTTAAAGATACATTATGTAAGATTTAGATAAAGAGATAGCCATTCTTGCTATAATAGTCCGAAATTAGATAATGTAAAATGAATAATTTGAAAATTTCATTCAAATTACTCTATTGCGAGCGAAGATATTAGCTTTTAAATGTTTGAAAAGACGTGTGCAATAATTTCAACCACTGAACTGGTTGTTCGTAGCTAAGTCTGGTTCCTCCATTTTTAGATTAAATCAAAATTTGTCTGAGCTGTTCTAATCTATTTAATATCGGAGAAATCCGATGCCATCGAGAGTTGATTATGACCTGGATAAGTTACTTAATGTCTAATTAATAATTTAGAAAACATTTCAGGCCTAAAGAAAACTGCATTAGGCATAATGCATAATGTATGTTTAAATTTTTAAAAAAATGCTGATGGAATTTTGCTGAAGGTGTGAAAACGCAATTCTTTTCTTTCCATAAAACCTTTTGACGGCAGAATAAATAAAAAATCTCTGTTCTCGAGTGTATCTTCAAACTATAATTTAAAAAGAAGTTCATGTTAAAGACTCAATGAATTGTTTGGACATCTTTCAATGACCTTAAATCCTTAGGTTAACAATATAGATGATATATAGACAATCATTCAACCTCATCCTAAGGACGTCATCCGTGAAAACAAAATACCACTCAACTAAATTCTAGTTTCACCAGCTCTTTAAACGGTGGTAAATAAACATACTTATATTAAAACTATGTTTACGTAGCAACTGTCCACCAAAACGGCTTGTCCGCCATTTCTTTATCTAATATTTTTGAATTATTTCAAGATGGCGGGGGGCGTTGTTTCGTATCAATCCAACTTGGCTGTATATCAACTTTAAACTTGGATAAAGTGACAGTGGAATAATAAACTAGTAAACATGACCCAATAATTCGTGTGAAAAGGGTTGTCCCGCTTGAATTGTGTTGGATCGATCTATTCTTCATCTATAAGGATTTCTGTAGAGTTTATCTTCTCTTCAACGCGCCATAAGTAAACATAGGGTGTTATTTAATTGGTATTTTAGATAATAGCAGTGTGATATAGTAAAATACCAGTTGATATTGTCTAATTGAAGTGGTCATTGAAAACAGGAATGAAATAGTGTTTCACCTACATAATTGAAACAGTGGTTATAGCACGGTCTGGTTATTTAAAACAAGTACATGACAGGAACCGAACATAGCCGCCATCTTAAATTTGTAACGTCATATCAAAAATCAAAGATTGTCAATCGATTCAAGGAACAAGCATACCAAGTTTCGTGTCGGTCGTATTTGAATTAGCGGGGGCCTTAACCTTTCTTTCGAAGAACGTCGATCCCAAATAAAAAAAAAACAACAAGATGATTATCACTCAATCTGATTAAACATAGATCCTATTTCGTTTCGTTTTTATAGTTCAAAATTTCGTTTTACTTGACTTTACTACACTAGGATTATTAAGATGAGATGAACTGTGGGTATCCTACTATAGAAACATCAACGCTGAATGGTTATTCAAATGATAAACGTCATAGGTCAAAAGCCGCTCGTATGACCCTGGCGTGACCTCCCATTACAACCGGTCAGATCTTCATTTAGTAGAGGCCATCGAAAGTGTAATAAAACGAATCGAAATATAGATCTTGGGACCTAGTTCTGGGGGAAAAACAGGTATCGGCACAAAATGGCGCTAATCTGATACATTTTGAGGAGTTCGCGTTAGTGATATTTTCCCAACTTTTGGATTTAAGTAACTGTTGATGATGAAAATATATTGCACAATAACTTTATACACGACAGGATTATGCAATACGCACGTGATCTAATACACGAAGAGCATACGGCGAGGGGAGCCATGCTGGCTTTCTAGCCTGGAGGTCGCGGGTTTGATCCCGGTGTTGGCCGAGAAAGTTCATCTTGTTTTTCCGGCGCGGTTTCTCCTTGGCAGTGGTGCAGGACGGAGGGCCTGACAGGAACAGCTGTCTAGTCATTTGGATGGGACGAACAACCGACGTCTCGTGTACACATTGGAATTTGATATAAGACTAGGCCGTAGCGCCATTGTCCGGGCGTATGCCCGTCTTCATTTGCCCATTCTGAGCAGAGCAGTAGGACTTTAAACTCCATTTCATTTCGCGTAAGGCGACCTTATTTTAAATTGTTCAAGAATATTGCCTTTTCATTGGCTTAGGACTAAATCTAGTTTATACATCAGTGATGCACGAAACATAAATTCTTTAATATCATAACTTAATACAGTAGTTCAAAATATTATTTACCACTGTACTGATATTTTAATACTCTTTAATAAACACAAATCTCTTAATTATAAATAGATTTATTCTATTGGAATCCGGGAATATGGAATTTGTCAACACTAATTATAGAGTAATACACGGTCTATTATCAAACACAAATTAAATTTGTATATCAGCTCAGGGTTTTCAATTAAGCGCATGTCTGATAACAATAGAAGGGTTGGGGAAATAGATCCTGGGTATTATTTTGGTTAATGCATGTCTTAAGAAGTACATTGAGCACCTTGACAAATGGGTAGACAGGTACTTCCCCGCCTGTCACAGACAAATAGCTTGTACGCTACCCATGTACTTTTGAACCGTATGACATCGCCTGAAATAGACAAGAGATAAAAGCACAGTTTTATTTGTATTTTAACGGTGTATTTCAATCGCGTTTATTTCTTTTTAGCCACCTGTCGATCAAAGCTGATGTCTTTGCTTATTGGATCGTGATTGATTGAAATATACATCTCGCCAAGTATACTACAAAGACAGCCGCCGTATATAAGTATAAAAGCTTTAAGTGGGATACCCATGCACATATACTAATATTAACACAAGTTTAATAAAAGCCATTGGGTTGAAAATTTAGTAAATACGTGACACTGTTTATTATGATAACCCTTGACTAAACTTTTAATAAAAACTATAAATGGTCGAATTAATAAGTTTTTTCTTCAGAGTTACAACGGTTGTATTTTATTCATTCATTGCAAGTGTCCCTCCTGATTTTATAATTTACTTATTTCGTTTTATATAGGTGTCGATTTCTGTGGTTAATTTACTCTTAAACGTGACTATGTACTAACATCCCTTTACGATATCTAACATGGAAAATTCAATCTTTTTAATAATAACGAATACGTGACATCTCCAGAATAGGTCGTCAGACATTTTTTAAAACAATTTTAATATTGGGTGAATGAGTGTATATATATAACTTGAAATGAATTATGAAAATGTTATGTGGTAATTAATTATGAAATGCATTAGTTTTGCAAGTATTATTATTATACCAAAACGATTAGCTCTGTACTAATAAGGATATCAATATGTTTATTTGGTCGTTTCAAATATTTTATTTTTCTTTTATTTATAAAACATTATTTTAGTCACAGAATAGGATCTAGGGACATGCTAGTTCTGTTTGTCTGGCTCCTATGTTAAAAGAATATTACAAAACATAAATATACACAAAGATCTATAACAAAAACATGAACAGATGAAAAAGCCAGAATAAAATGAACAAAATGACTGTTTACATTATTTACAATTTAAATTTGGCCATATTTGCAATTTTTCTTGAACCTTTTTGGCTAGGAAAGAATAAATTTATGTTTTTTACAAAAGTTGTTGTAAATAAACAATCGGCAAGCGTCGGGTGATTTGGGAAAAGATACCACCAGGTTTCAACATCCCTGAAAAACTAAAAAGAATATTGCATGAATAATTGAATAACAAAAAGTGTTTAACCCTGCTGATAATGAGAAGTCAAATTGTTTATTACTTTTTGAAATAGCCGTTTTATAGTAATATTATACAGGTTCTATTAAATATTATAATAAATGTATTTGAACTTCCCCTTGCTACTTGGGGTGCCAGCCAGGGTCGGTGACTATCAAGAGCAATAATCATTAAATGTGTGACAAATTGTCGTCCAATCATTGAAATTTCTGTAATTTGTGTTAATGGGGTCAAGGTCCTTATAGGGAAACCATGGGGTCCTTTATGCAGAGTGAAAATAAGGGCTGAAGCAAGGAGAAAAAAATGGAGGAACATTAAAGTCCTCTTGTCCAGTTGTCTAAGTTCTTTTGGTATTTTGACAAGAGTTGTTTGGCTACTTTACGCCTCATTGCTTTGGTCAATGACTGAGGTCTTAATGCCCATTGTCCATCTCGAAACTATCCCTTTAAGAATGTAAACAAACCATCAATCAACGAATGAATGAGCTTGACCACCAACAAACAAACTCATTTCTACTGTAAACCTGGGACGGAATTGATTTGGTATTATTCCAGGAAAGAGGAGACACCTGCTTGTTTCAATGCTAAATATTCATTGCATGTCACATTTCTGAGTGGATTTTTGAAAAATTAGGCAAACATCGATCAAGACATTAATCACTTCATTTCTATATACAGTGAGAAAATCTTTTCTTTAATTATCATATTTCTATTGAATATGCGCTAGAATAGTGACAAGTTCTTCATCAATAAAAGGTGTTCTGTTTTTTTTTCTTTTTCTATGAATGACAGTCAGTCGTGATTTATAAGCGGGGCCTTTTTAAGTATTTGAATGAATAGAATAAAACAAGAGAAAAACCTTAAAATTAATCAATAGGTGTGTGAACTTGCCCAGCCATAAAGTGGGAATTCAGCGGATAAATTAGGACGTGTATCTTTATGATAATTTAATTGATCGGACTCAATAAATCGAAAAAAAGTTGTTTAATTAGCTATGGTGATAGTTTACCCTTTTCCCCTCTTATTAGATTAAAACTTTTCATTTGTTGCAGTATTTACTCTAAATACACTTGGGAGTGATAGATGGGTAAAACATTTCGAATAAATCACTCAGATTATGATGTTTCCATGAAATTATACCAAACGTACTTTGATGGTCACCCGCAACCCACACTAACCGTCCTCAAAGTTGACTCGACTTCTGTAATCCACGTAGAAAACAACATTTCATTTACTTCATTTGGTTAAAAATAGTGACGGATATCGTTCACGTGACAGAGTGTGTCTAATCTTTCAAGAACACACGATGTCACTTCTGATTCATTTATCGTATTTTCGTTGTACATGTACTATTCTATGTCATTGTCGCATTACTTTGATTTCATATTTTAAAATTATCCATTTCCATACATCAGTACGGTTTGTACATTTCTTGTCAAATCAGAAGTCATAAAACTCCGCGAAATATAAACAAGATGTCAGCATATAATGGACGAAAACTTCCGGTTGTCGATTCCCGTCTATCAGAATAGTGGATCAACTTCCGGTTTACTGGTCCATTTTACCCTTTAATCATTTATTTCATCTACACGTGTCTGTCTGACAGTCCGGGACAGAAGTGAAAATACTTGTAGTTTATAGTAATGGTTTCAGCAGTATAGTCACAAATAATTTATACTCAAGGGTTGGTCTGTAACATAGAAATATTCAACAAGAGACATACACGTGACATTTGATTGTTTTTATTGTTCGTATGGCTTAACGTCAGCTTCCCTCGATGTTGAAATCGCAGACAATTGGTCGTCTTTAATATATTCAACGCATACGGAGTCTTTCCTGTAGGTGCCCAAGTCACATACGCTCATACCATGGATCGAAGCCACAATCACAAGTCAGAGGTGACCAGGCCAACTAGAGTTTAGACTTAGACACTCCAGACTACTAGCCCCCTCCCCCTTCACCCTTAATGACATCTAATTTTCAATACGTTATTTTACCGGATTGTAGCCTATATATATTTTTTTTTAAAAGTCAGGATTTGTGACATAAGATACTTCTTGGTATAAAATGTTTTATACTTATATGGTTCAATAATTATTGAAGACGAAGTATTGATTAAAATATTTTACAGAGTTACCCTTCCAGTGTAAACGCTTCACCTCTAAGCCAATGTAAAGGAAGTTTTGTTATGAATAAAGCCCCTGTTTTGTTTTGAATATCTTCGACCGCAAAAATGTCGTTAGAAAACCGAACATTAAACGAATTGGGGATCTCACGAGATTTTATCCTCCTTTTGCAAGTGAAAGCGTCCATTTTCTTACCGGAGATCAACTTTTATTTTGTTTACATATAAATACCGTCTTACACCACTAAATAAACATAACCGTCGTCAAAGAAAGTGAGTTAAAAGTCGGCATGATGAAAATGATACCTAACCTGAATGAAAAGTCATCAACTACTGTTTATATATTATATCGATAGTGTTTCCTTTAGACCCAAGTGCCGATACAAACAAACCGAAAATCCTATAAAAGTTAAACGGTTCAACCCGAATAGTTCACGACGGGCCACTAGAGATGCAAATTACCCACCTAGGTAAATAAGTTGTAATTGACATCATTGAAGTCTATATCCCTTATAAAAAACTTCAACTTTTGTTTCTTGCATAACTGAACAACGAAATGTTCTGGTATAGCGCGACTGTTATGACCTCTAGCGGTGATATAAAGAAAGATCAAAGCACTCTGCGGTACTGATGTAACATAGTCAAGTACCGTACTAGTAATAATAAACATGTTGACGTAATAAAACCAACCCCGCTACCCTAATGTAAGGGTTAATCAAGGGTTATAACAAGAGGGTGTGAATAATGAGACTACCATAAACAGAGTGTACTATTATTTACTGAGGTGAGAGCCAGGTGATCAACGCTCCAACTGGTCAGTACTTCATTACAAAGATAACCGTAATACCAACACATACATGAAGCTAATCGAATATTATCGCAAAAAGAAGAAGTGAAATGGAATGGACCTTTTTTTCTGCCCCAACCGTTTTTAATGAAGACGTGATTGACATTTTGTCCGACCAGCGGCGCCTCTGTCTACTCGTCCCCAAAGGTGTCGCAGTATCAATTAAGAGGCAAAGATACAAAATTCAATAAGATGTTTCAGTAATTATACAAAAATTAGGACTAACAAATGTTATTAAGATAGTTATTTAGAAGATTATGTAGCGGTGTCAAATCGCTAGAAACTAGTGTAAACTTGAAATGGCCACAACTTACGTTAGAATAGGTCAATTTGACAAATTTTGTACTTCAAAGAACTGTTGATTGTATATATTATATGTAATTCATTGTATTTTGGCTTGTTGTCTCTTTAACCACATCTAAATAATATATTGGAAATAAATATGTGACTCTACGGGGCAGAAATTAACTTGTTAATGTCAATATGACCTACCCTTTGATGTATTTTGTAACCACATCTAAACAATACATTTAAAAAATGTGACTCTACGAGGCAGAAATTAATTTGTTAATGCAGATATGGCCCACCCTTTAATGTATTTTGTATTTGACAAATATTCCTTTAATTTGAGATGCAATGTGATTTTCGAAGTTTGTAGCTTTTAAAATATTACTTCCTTTTTAAAGTACATTTAATATTTACTCTCAGTTACTCTCTCAGGGAATTTCAAATACTTTAGAAATTTACCGACAACTTGTTAAAATGTAACATTTCTTAATGCTTATACTTTCACATTTAAAAACGTGTAAAACTGAAGCATCATGATTTAACTACGCGGTGTTAGAGATAATTCACCATGATTAGAAAATAACATGACATTTGGGCGTACAACCAAACAACTTTACAATGTAACGCTAAACAGGTGAAAATGTTTAACTTCAAATGCTATAAGTTAAACAATAAAAAATAAACTAATGATAATAAAATTAATGCGGACCAGTTACATCTTTAAATGAATGAGGACTAGTTACAGGTGCAAATGAAAATGAAATGGGGTTTAACGTCCCATTGTTTTGCAACAACGAGGATAGTGAATACGGGTATACGTCATAACGTGTCCTATGGGGAAAACCGAGGATCCTTGTACACAATGGCATGCACGTAAAAGATCCCTTTGCAATTGGAATTCGATATGACAGTAAGCCGTAGCACACTGTATGACGTATACCCATCTTCATTAGCCCAGTCGGAGCAGAACAGTGGGATGTTAAACCCCATTTCATTTCATTTTCTATGACGGAACTTTTCACAGACAGCGGCGCTACGGCCTTTATTTCGAATTCCATTTGTATTTTACGAACACTCCAACGTGTACACGGGACCTCGGTTTTTTGTCTCATCCGAACAACTAGACATTGTTCATTGCCATACCACCCGTACTGCTAAAGACACAAACACATTACTGAAATAAAGATGTATCACGTAATAACATAATTTATGACAAGTGGACTCTAAAGCTCATTTATCTCTCTCTCTCTCTCTCACAACAGATACCAGAATTCCTTTAAAACACTTTTTATACAATTTACTCATCCGCCAATATTACTATGCAGATGTACCACATGTTAGTCCCGAAATAACATAATGAACTGGGCGATAAACCCCATTTCTACACCTCTACCATAACAGACACCGTAATTCCTTTAAAACAATATTACTATATTAATTATAAATTCTAATCCGTGTATATTTTATTTAGATCGATATTAAACGCATGAAAAAAATATAAAGTATGTAATAAGTAATTGAATTCATGACTTCCACAAGGTCAAGCCCATTTTTATCATTAATGGCGTATGCTATCTATTTTCTTAATAACATAACGTGCTTTCGATATATTTTGGTGTCTATAACACGTATAGACGATTCTGTATTTACCTTTAATGCTAATACAATACAGGTGTTCTGTGTCTTCACCTTATAATCTGAGTACATTTCATTCTCATGTTAAGTCTACAGTTCGGCAATCCGCCTATATATTTCCATATTACATATTTCGTAAAATCGGATTACTATATAGATAGTTATTAAAGCTATAATCTTGTTACAATTCCTATACACTTGTAATGGCGACTATATTTTGAATCGGATACTAGTGTCAATTGTATGAATTCTTTCATTTGTGATGGACTAGATTTAATGATATGTTCTTGGCCAGTTGGCGTCAAAGTGATTTGAGATGAGCAATGAACAGATCGGGAATAACTGATTATATTTCATATAATAGAAATATTGAAAGGAGAAAACTGTAATACCATTATATAAATATTACTTTATACGGCTCATTCAGATTCATATAGAATTTCATAATGTTAATTTATTCCTCTTTAACTATAATCGACTTACTTACTATCAATCATAATTTAAGATTCCAAAGCTGAATTTCTAGAAAGGGTCTGTGCCAGACTATAATTGCCAACTTTCATTTTTTTTAAAAAAAACGGGTGTTTTGTAGAGAAAATGAACAGCACAGAATCTGAAACTTCTATGAATTTTTAAATTGCAATAATCTCAGTCATTTTCTCAATAAAACGTTGAACCTGAATCATCAGTACTCTGTCGATCTAAGATATGCCTTAGGCGGGAGCTCAGTTGGACGGTCCTGCGTCTACGACACGACGTGAAATGTGTTTTAATGTCAAACTGTTCTGCGTCAACCGAACATACCCCATTCAATGTGTCATGATGGACTTTTTGTCCAGACAGCGGCGTCACAGACTTATCTTTTTTCCATTTCAAAATATCGGAGGATCTTTAACGTGATATTTGCTATTTGGGGCCTTGGGTTTTCACCCCATTCGAACGACAAAGATTTTGTTTGAATCTTTTATATAAAGTCTAGCTCACAACCCGCTGTCTACGGGTGAAATTTGAGTAAACCCGTACGTTGAGACTAACGCGTCAGACTGATATTTTGGTCCTGCACATACAAAATTTTCACCCGGTTTCTTGCGACTGGTCTGCGAACTACAAAATCTTACGACCCGTGCGTGCGTGTCAAAACCCGTACGGCAGGTTGTGAGCTAGGCTCAAGAGTACAGGACAAACAAATTTGAGGTTCCCTATCAAGGTTATCCGTGTCTGGATACCAAGTTTGTCAAATAGACCAAGTTAAAGCATTGACGTAAATTTACTCGTTCCTGATATTTTTATCTGTCAATCTATACAGTCACAGAATGTTATCGAGCTTAACAACAATATTAACCACACAAAAATGTAACACATGTATTTCTTTCTGTGGGGCATTGAGCGTTTGTTTTGTTTATATCCTCGTGGCCTTACTTTTTATATAAAATTGTTCATAAACTTGGTGGCATAACACTATATCCTTAAACAATATTATTCTTTTTTTAAAATATCGCTATCAAAATATTTTTTTCTCATCATCATCACATATAAAAAGAAAGTTTTAACTTTAGAGGCATGCTGACCCTATCTCATTTAAAGTAAAGGCCCACTTACACGACCTTGTATTTATGATTCCGTGTTGAAGGCGTTGGGGGCGACTTTTCACGGATAGGGTTATTTTTGCCTACCCTTCGAATTTCAACTGCCAACTGGATTTTTGTACTGGCGTTATCGAAACTGACGTGGACTTTAATGCCATGGGATATAAAGTTCAAGAAATCAAAAATCCAATATCCTGTTCAACAAAGTTTTAGTTAAATATATATATATAAAGTGGAACCTGCTCTGCCTTGTGCATGATACCAATCTTTTTTTTTTTCTTTTTTCTTTTTTGTATTATTTTTTAATCGTTTGACTTTCTAACTCTTGACGTCAACTGGCATACAATCGCAATTAAGAAACGTTATTCAGCAGACGACCACAGTCAAGATCCGCCGCCTTATTTCAATTACGTCTTTGTTGTAAATCTTATTGTAGGCTGGAGCGAAGCCTGTATTATTACAGGCCATGGACTGTACAGCGCAGTGGTTCCATTATTTGTGGGGTTTTTTTTGCTTTCACTGTGTAGTTTGTATCATGTCCACATGTTTGTCTTATCTTTAGTGTGGTCCTCCTGCACTTATTATTATGTCAAGAAATATGATCATGTTTAACGGAAGGATTGTAACACCCCACCTCAGATTTCCACACCAAAGTGACTACCCCTTTAATCTGAGTAATATTTAAATGTGATAAATCATTAGAAGCTCCCCCTAGTGTACAACATTTGTCAAACATGCGCCAGATTTTATGGATTTCTCTGCTTTTCAATTTTTTTAAAAGCAAGGAGAACATGATAATTTCTTTATAAATCAATTTTATCACATTTTTATATGAGTTTTTCCTCTGATTAACAAGCGAGGTGGGAATATTGAATCTGGATACAGCGAAGACAAAATGTTTTTATATTGATTCATTCTATTCGTATTACACATTTAAAGGTGGTGGTCCGTCTCTTTCTATATTCTGAAATGAAATGGGGTTTAACGTTCAATTTTTCTGCTTCAACCAGGATAATGAAGATGACCATGGCAAGCAGTTTGCAATGAGAGAAATTTCGCCCGGTCTAATGTCAAATGTTATTTAAGGCGCACGCCAATGGATACATGGGACCTCTGCTTTTCGTAACATCCGAACGACTAGACGCTGTTCGCTGCCAGACCGTACGCCTTGCACCATGCCGTCCAACCTCGGCGACGACCATACTACGAGTCTCGTGGAAGCCTGGGATCGAAACCACACCACTTGACCCAATGACTGACCTCATGATCTAAAGAGCACACGATGGACCACCCATAATCCCCTGTCCTCGAATGAATTCGGTTAAATGGAAATATTCGTAAACTTTTCGACCAATCATACTCCAGGCAATTGTTCAGTTCTGATACAATCATATTTTACAGTAGGACGTTAAACCCCATTTCATTTCATTTCACTTCAATAATATTTTGTATCCAAAAGAACATCCTCATTTTCTAGATAAATAATTACGGGAACAGTGGGTGTACAGATTAAAAAATGAATCTTAGTATACTAGTATATACATGTATGGGGTACAAGATCTTATATTATATGGTAGCTCAGGGAGTTATATAAGACGTTGGCTCGCTAACCCCGAGATCCCGTGTTCGATCCCTGCGTTGGCCGAGAAAGTTCATCGTGATGGGACGAAAGAACCATTGACAGTTGGAATTCGATATGAGTAGGCCGTAGTCCACTGCACAGCGTATACCATACATCATTAGCACAGTCGGTGCAGAACAGTAGGACGTTAAACCGCATTTCATTTCATTTCTGATACTATATTTATTTAGTAAATAATTGTTTTTCTAAATTCGGTTTCGTAAATATGTTCATGAAGTTTGGTTTATACTACACCGCCAGTTGGTACCTAAATCGTTGTAGGTACATATTTACATGGAGTGTAACAGATAGCACATCTTTTTACCTCTAGCGGACATGTGTTAGCTGAAACACGAATACACAGACACGGTAAGATTATGACGTAATGTGCAACTTGACATCACGCCCCTGTGTTACTCGTAACACTCTAGTTAATGTCGTACGAGTGTGGTTAGTGAATTGTAATACCCTTTACGTCAAAGTAAACACGCACTGTGTGTAGAAGTACTGTGCGGATAGGACCCTCGTTACCAAGTTTAAACAACACTTTTATATCTTTCTGAACACCTTGCAAAAGCGAGTAGACACCTGTACACTGCAAACTGAAATGTATTAGGGGTCAAAAATTTAGATTAGAGACCCCATTAGAAATTCTTGAAAGTCGTTCTCCAATGTGGGAGAGCGTCCAATTACTCAATAATCCACAGTATGATGTAAAAAAGAAGAAAATGAGGAGGCATTAACACCCAAGCCAACCAACTCTTAGTGCAAGAGATTTGATGAAAGGTTGTGTTAATCCCGAAATAACAGGATTTGTTTTAAATATACGTTAACACATCTTATATGAAATATGTCATAATTCGCATCCCCACAATGAAGTTATCGTTTGTGTAATGTGGATAATGGTAAGTGTACGCCTTGTCACGTAAATCATGGGATTCGAACATGCGACTTACATAGATGACAGACCTATGATCCGTACAATGCAAGGTATTGAAGCATTTAGTAACTCGAATGACGGAATGAAATGAATCAGACTAAGCAAGACGGACACGCCTATTTTTCGTCGAAGTCCAACTGTGATGGGTTCTTTTACGTGCCCGCCAAGGTGTACACGGGTTGACCTCAGTTTCCGATCAATCCCCACGACTAGTCACATTCACATGCCAATCCCCCAATCCTGCACCAGTAACAAAGGCAAATACCAAGGGACTTTCTTGGCCAACAGCAGCATCCATTAACCAGCGCCATACTCACTGAGCGACCTTGACCCTCGACAACGCATATGAAGGTTAGGTTGCAGACCACCACAAAAAACGATGCTAAATGTAATTATTTTTGTCCAAATATCCGCAATATTTAGAGATATTTTTCATCATTCCATCAGGCAGAAAATTGTTTCTTCCTGTAGAAAATAACGAGTTCATTATCTCCGTGAGAATTGGTGCCAAAACACATGACTTCCAGATTCCAGTCTGACATGTTTTATCTTTGACTAATCACCAAATTTACTAATTAGGACTAAAGTGTAAACATCACGGTGTGTTTAAGTGTAGAGATCTGTTACCGAGGAGAAATAAATTGGGTCAACTGCATGGCTTCCAAGAGGTTAATTCGGTCAAAGCAGACACAAGACTTACATGTACATTGATGTCTGGGGTTTACCCTGAATCTTACTTACGTCTAATCAATTCGATTGTATCCCGGGAAAGCGATACATGCCACCACATCCCATCCCACCCCTGTGGAAATAGCTGAAGCCTAAAAGGATGATAGATGAATGTCAAATTCATTCCATTGTTATGTAATGAAGGCCAATGACATTATTTATATTCGGTTTATATTCAGTGTTGCCTGGAGTGCTATTTAGTATTCCACATGTCAGTTTACAAACATACCAGTGGGTAGCTAGAGTTTCCCCCCCCACCCTCTCCTCGCCCACACCCCGACAATACACATAAAACATTCCCGGTAATAAGCAGTGTTATTTTGGAACAATAACATTGAGCTTGTGCCTTTTATTATTCTACTGAAGCCATGGTGGCTCAGCCAGCAGGTGTCGGATGGGATGAAAAAGCGAGGCAATATTTCTCTAAAAAGACACTGCAGGGCGTATGTCTTCACGAGCCTTGTTTTTTCCAGAACAGTAGGGCGTTAAATTACATTTCATTCTGTATCGTTCTACTGACCAGAAAGAAAAAAGTGTGGTCCCAGGCGGAGCGCCCCCATCGCTCCAACCAATAGCTAAGCTGCTGAGTCATACTAACTGTTAAAGAACAAAAACATATTTCTTAAATCATATAATAGTATATCTTCTTTATATTCAGTAACAAAACAGTATCTACAAATATTAATAAAATTATTAATAAAAAAAACACTAATAAATGCGTACAATTGACTTCAAATTGGACAAACGAAGAAGGGTAATGTTATTCGAAGTCAATTTTAAATTTATCATTACATAGAACTCTATCATTACATAGAACTCAATTTTGGCTCAACGAATAAATGTTATATTTGCAATAAATAAATTCAAATCAAGTTTAATTATATGTAGGTCTATTCTTGATTCAGTATATTTAATTCTTAGAAAAATATTAGAAAAAGTCAAAATTACAAAGAATGCTAAAAAATTGGATGAATGTTCATGCACTATAATGAACTTTTGAAGTCAAATATAATTCATAAATAATGTACATTGTTCTATATTATAGTTTTGTCATAACTATGCAATCTACATGAGCACTCTTAATAATGAAAAAATATACAGCAATATTAATAAATTCAATTGTTCTGCGAATCTGTTTTAAACAAAAACAATTGGCAATACCAAATATGAACATTACGATAAGAATGATTAACACACATGCAAATGAAATCGACATACATACACACTTCCGTTTAAACAAGAGACACAAACACACGAATGATTCCATGCAACTATGACCAGACACGCGCACAACACACATACTATGAAACAGAGCACATAAATTTGACCCATAGGTCATTTCAAAATGTCTTTGGTGAGGAAATGATTTATGAAATATGAAAATGTTTTTTTGAAAATAAGATTGTTCCAACAGATTAACACAAAATGGCACTTCCTTTAACCACAGTAATACTCTTAATAGCACATTTTAATTTTTCTTTGGTATGTCCTATACAGTGAGTTATTATGGCAAGAATTTGACACGTACTTTAAAACGTGTACAACACAATCGGTGACGTCATAGTACACGTATTACACAATAACGTCCTTTCCCATCACAATGTCATGAAAATTCTCTTCCGGACTGATTGTGTAGCTACCGGAAGTGGTCGTACTGGCGTCATCATCATGTGAAATGACAGAACTCTGAGTATTGTAGGGTAATAACATTGTTCTTGGGTTGGAGAAATCCCTAAAACTATCCCGATGATTGGAAGAAAAGTCATTGTTTTTGGATCTATTAAAAGATTGATCCTGTCTATAACTGTCCTGTCTATTTGTATTAGCGTGTAAAAATCGCGGTTGTCCAGGCTTGTTATTTCTGTACTCATGGCTTGGCTTGTCCGTATAATACTGGTCAAAAGACGTGTTTCTGTTTGATGTTAATGGAGCCTGCCATTGATGTTCTGAAATCAAAGAAATATAGAACAATAAAGTTAATGAAAGCAACAAAGGTCTTCTCAGGATAAAGAAAGGCGCCGATTCGTCCTGAATCATTAATGATTGACTACAAATGCCCTTCCTTCCTGATAATTCCTATTTTCTTTGAAAATAATTTGACGCTTTATTGAGAGACAATGGCAGAGATCAATGCAGTTTAGTTCTGTATAGAACGAAATAGTGACGGGGTCGCGAATGGAGCAGGATATGCTTACCTTGTACCACTTCTCGTTTAGGGAGTTCGCATTTTTTAATTCAGTGGGTCCACTAAGTCTTTATGATATTTTGCGATATGGTATGGAATACAATTAAGAAACCCCCAAATGGAAAACAGAGTGAAATTCGCTTGATATTTCGAATATTGCGTGCTGTGATAATAAAGTAGCTATCATAGGTCCATGCGTGCTGTGACAAGCGTATTAGAGTAGCTTTTATAGGTCTATTTGCATTATTATATAATGTAATACTTACTTTTATCAGTAAGAGGTTGCATATTAACTTCTTCTTCACTACCACCTCTACCACTATCACTAGTTATAGTTTCACCTGATGTATCACTATGTATATCATCATTCTATAAAACATAAAAACATCATTAATATATTACTTGTTACTCTATAAACAAAGCATATTACTTGTTATTAAAAAAGCACATTATTTGTTATTTGGAAAAAACAACAACACATAACTTGCTGTTTGAAAAAATCAGATTACTTGTTAGTCTCGTCCAAAATTGCATAGTAAAGAGCACCTATAGTATCGTTGTGACATGTTCACAATCGGGGTACTTTTTCTGACAAGGATGGTTTTAAAGTTGTGCGGTGGGTAATTTCAGGAGGGCGGGGGCCGGGGGGGGGGGGGGACAAGGTATGTGCGTCTCTAATATAACATAAGTAGGCCATGACATGATTTCCTTATATCTATCAGAACAAATTTGTAATAATTGACTTTTTTTAAATTAAAATTTAGAGCTTATATTTCTTACATGTATGTGTATGTTAGTAGTCGGCACTAATCCCATTCTATTTAGAGCTATATTTATTGGTCGGGGATGAAACTCTGTTTCTCTAGCTTCAGTTGAATCATCCAAACTAAAGCTCACCTCTTTCTTCTTGCCACCGACGCCATCTCCCCTCGTATCACCTCCATAAACCAGGCTCTTTGAGTTCGACCGCCGGTCACCGAAAAGAATATTGGGATCAGGAGATTTGTCAGAGGTAATAGCCGGAACATTATCAAAAACTGTATCTGGTTTGGGTTGGGCCGATGCTTTTCTTCTCTCTCCTCGCAAAACAAGACAAATTGCCGTAATTATGATCAGGGATAATACACAGGTTGCTCCAGCCACGGTAGCGGCGATAACTATATATTTATCGCTTTTAGCGCCATCTACCAACTCACTCATAGTCTTATTGTCAAAAATGGCCTCCACGCGTAATTTGGTGGTATCAAACAAAATGGGGTTTCCCGAATCTTCGACTCTCACTGTCAAATCGTACACATGATCAGTTTCCAGTTTCCAATTATTAATAACCATGGCTTCTCCAGTTTCATTGTCAATGTCAAAAACGTTCTCGCCATTACCCGCAACAATACTAAACCGTAATTTAGCATTGTCACCACTGTCTTCATCGTAGGCTATTATCTTGCCAATTATTGAGTTGGGTTCTGGGAAAACGGAGATGAGCACAGTATGATTGCCTGAGGTCGGGAATAAGACAACTGGCTTATTATCGTTAATGTCTAGTACCGTAATTAATATGTCCACTGAATTGGTCAAGGGTTTTGAACCTTTGTCTCTGGCCAACGCGGTAAAAGAGTATTTATTATCATGTTCCCGGTTTAGCATTTTCGTCGTACGAACGGTTCCATTGGGAAGGACTTCAAAAGGTACGACACCTCCTTCCGAACCAGCCATAAAATATTCCACCACGCCGTTGGTACTTTCATCCTCATCAACAGCTTCTATCTGCCCGATCACAGTATGGGGTACTTCGTTTTCACGTATTTCCAATTGATAAAAAGGGCGGACAAAAGTGGGTCGGTTATCGTTCTTGTCAAGGATAGTCACGGTCACTTGGGCGGAGCTACTTAGAGCTGGTGTGCCAAGATCAGTTGCAATGACGGTGAAAGTTATCTTTGAGTTCTCTTCACGATCAAAAGATCTTCCAGCAGAAATTATTCCACTACTAGATTGCATTCTGAATTGTCCATTAGCACCTTCGCCAAACGAGTATCTAATCTTGGCGTTCATGCCAAAGTCGTTATCGGTTGCTTTTACCGTAACAAGGTACTCGCCGATTTCATTATTCTCCGATATAGTAGCGTTATACAGTTGATGAGTGAAAACAGGGTGAAGATCATTTTCATCTGCAACTATAAGTTTCAAATTAGCCGTAGAACTCATAGGGGGTTCTCCCATATCTGTACATGTGACTTTAAGTTCGTATGTATCCTGCATTTCTCGATCTAACGCTCTATTTAATAACACTTTATATCCTTTTCCCTGAAGGACCTCGAGTTTGAAGTCGGTATCTGTTGTGGAGCATTCTACACGTCCACTCTGTCCCGGATCGGAATCTTCGACTTCAACAAAAGCTAAAAAGGCACCCGGGGTCGCCGATTCAGGAACTTCCGTAACATCAGTTTCATCGCTAGATAGAGTATTCATTCGGACCCGTGGTGCATTATTTCCGTTATCCAATATTGCAACATTAACAACGGTTTGAGTTTTCAGAGGTGGGCTACCCCCATCCAGTGCCACTACAATCAGTTGGTGCGTGGCCCCGGCTTCGTAGCTTAAGGCCCCTGCTACACGAATACCACCGGTCATCGGATTAATGGTAAAAAGTGATTTCAATTTAGCGGACTGCATGGTGCTGAAATGATACCGTACTTGTCCATTTAGATCAGTATCCAGATCTATAGCTTTAACTTGTAACACAGTAAAATTGACAGGGGTATCCTCCTTAATATTGATGCTGTAGGTATTATTCATAAAGACAGGAGGGTTATCATTTTCATCCGTAACAGTGACCTTGACTCGGAGGGTTCCGGTTTTAGGTGGTGAACCACCATCTTTGGCGATAATATTAAAGGTATAACCACTCTTCTTTTCGCGATCGAGAGAGGTTTCTAGTTTGAGGTTAATTACCGAACTACCATCCAAGTTTTCGGTAGAGGTCAAGGAGAATATGTTCTCTGCAAGAGTGAGTTCGTAAGTCTGTAATGTGTTATCAGGGGGAGAATCAATATCCACGGCACCGGTGATTTTGAAAACTTTTCCGATTTTGGTACCTTCCGGGACATCGAGGTGCACTTCGTTAGCAGGGAACGTAGGCCAGTTGTCGTTGATGTCGAGGACAGTTACAAGTACAATAGCAATGTTGGAAAATGAAGTTTTCACTGAATGGACAGCCACTGAAAATTCCAAGGTGCAGGTACTAGTGTAGTCGCATACATTTTCACGATCAATTTTCTGTTTAACTGTCAAAACTCCCGAGGATTCGTCGATCGAAAAGAAAGATGCTGGTTCCCGACTTTTATCCAAGATCCCAAAACGTAGATTTGAGATTTCCGTGGCGGTCATGCCGCTATAGAAGACAGCACTGTTTGAAATATCTCCAACCTCGGTGCCAATAATTTCCTCCTCAGCCATACTAAATTTAAAATCAGGCACGCATTGTCCAAGAAAGCACAAACAGGCGAAAATAACGATTTTGAATCCAAATTCTTTCATTATGACAATGTATTGTCGTTACTCCAGAAAATTAATGATGTTCAATACTTTTTATCACCATGCTTTGATTAGAGGCGACTCTCCATCAGTGGATCCTGAAATGATAAAGAAAACCTTCATGAATTTTATGAAATAATTAAAACGAAATTAGTAAGTATTTAATTGTATTTCATGTATTTTACTCTCTTATTTTTTTTATGAAAAAGTCAAACAGGCACGTTGTTAAGTTGTTGTACTGACTTCCATTTGTATTTATGCAAGTGTACCTAATAGAGAGTAGTTATCTACAAGAATGAGTGAGTTATGGTCATTCCGAGGATGCTATGTCCATTATGACCCTCTTAATAGGTGCTGATGATATATGTGTATATACACAAGGTAGATGTATAACAAACATTTATCTACCCAACAATAAAGTAAACATTTATAAATACACAACGGACCGGCTTACAAGACAGGACAACTTGTTGTTCATCTTCACCTTAACTATACACTCACTTACAAAGATATCACTTGGTTGTATTTATTAAGTTTTATGTCAACAATTTGAAAGGGCACAAGATTCAGCGCGAGCAGCTTCGGGGCTACTTAGGAATCGCACAGCTAACGATGTAGGTAAATAGCTGTGTAGAAAGTGTGAAAGGAATGTTTGTCCAGTTGTAGTCCCAGTCCTACGGTTGATAAATAATTTAGCCCTTAACAATAAAGAAATTGGGGTTAAGTGCGCCCCTTGCTGAACACCGCTAGCATCTTGTAAATAAAGGTGGGGTATTCACCGTCATTTATTTTCTTTACGTCATTGTCCTGCCCTGTAATATGTACATAAAATAACATCGTTCGTTTCTTATCTAAGATAATTCACCAAACATTTATCACGTGTCGAATGTGTTATTTTTTCTTTCTTTGTCAAGACTTGCGTGTTTTTACGATACGGCAAAATCCATAAATCATAGTCGCCGATTAACATTATTGTAAAACAAGATTAAGTTATTTGGTTTTTTTGGCCCAGGCATACATACCTAGCTTTATTTTTGATGCCTCATTATTCAGAATACATTCTCGAATTGGAAACATATGAACGGAATTAGTAAATATGCTGTAAAATGGGGTCATATTCCCTTTTAATATGTGAAACCTCGTATCAAGTTAATAAGCTACAAAAAAATTGTTTATTTTTATCCTTTGAGAAAATGTTCAGTCTTTTAAAACATATGTTCCCGCTAACATGTAACTCTTCCGAAATTTCTTGTTAGAAAAAAACAATTAAACTTGTTTCACATCCCACATTGAAGCATGTGTTACATTTAATTACCCTCGCTAAAGTTTGTTGATGAAATGGTATAGCCATGTTTATTTTCTTCGTACAGAATTTGACAGTGTCAAAATTGCGTAAGGTAACATAGAATTAGAAAAAATGGATTTTGTTACACACTCGATCGTGATAAATCTACATTTCATCCGGTGCTACGTCTACATGCAGACCAAATATCTGCCAAAAACATTACTAGAAATGACAATATACATTTATAACACGTACTGAAAAGAAAACATCATATTTCACTGTCACATAAAATTCTAAACATGTTCACATTTATAAAACTTGTAAGGACTTTTTTCTTAACCCGATATCTTAAATTCGTATTGCTTACATAAACATGTCTTAGATTTCTGGATAAGAAAATGTCATTACTGGAAAATTTGATTCTTTTTAGAATTTATTTAACTTTTTTTAAATTAGTATATAAGTCGTGAAATAAGTGATATTCAGGAGCAATATTTTTTTTTTATAAATGTTAAATTCAACAGTAGTATTGTTGACTATGACGAAAGAACCAATTAACAATACCGTTGGATATGAATGCACGCCAACAACATACTGATAATACGTTCGTTCGAATATAAAACACAAACCTAATTGGATTCCTTCACAGTAAAAGAAATACAAAATTTACCAGAATGTGCCCATGTATCCACACTGCGAAACAATTTTAGAATATTAAAAGACAAGCCTCTCAGTTTGCGCATACATAAAATTAACACATCCAAGAGGATAACTCATGGCACGTCCTCCCAGCAAGATGTCCTGTAGAAAACTGTCATAATAAAGTTATATTAAATGGTAGTTGAACGTCACACTCCGTCATAGTCAGTCATTTTTGTAAGTTTGTATTGTAAGACATGGCAATGAATCAGGTTGGAGAGAGAGACAAGCCTCAAAACAAAAGCCAATTTATCATTTACTGTCCCATAAACAATATTACTACACATCCTTGGTAACTCCTGTATGAATAATCAAACAATTCTGTCTCATAAAACATATCACAATTTTCTACTGTCCTGTTTTATATTTAAACAAAAACAATTTAAATATGTGAATAATTATTCATATCACAAACTACAGAACATATATTTTGGGAGAGTTAAACTATTTTGCTTAAATTTCAGAAACCGAGTCCTTTTGGACAGTAACAATTTCAATCGCAGCTTTTTAAAACCAAAAAAGAAATGTTTTAAGGTGGTTTTACAAGAGGCGCGTGTTGTGTCATGGATAATTTAAACATACATTCTCTTTTCACTTGGGGTGTCAGTTGTCTTGAAAACAAAAGTATAACAATTTCATATTGGAAGTCTTCAGATCTGTTTTTATCCTTATTTCGTTGATTTGTACCCCACCCCCCTTCTCGATTTTCGGACACACCAATGCCCTTATGATTGATCTTACGTATGGGAACTTTATACATTATAGTAAGGTAATTAGAACACCTTGACGCTTATTTACGTTAAATATACCACTCTATTTCATTTCACAAAAAACGTTTACCCCCACCCCCGACAATACATCATTGGACAATATTCGCCCGTACAGAAACTTACACATCCTGCTTGTATTCTTATTCATTCAAAATAAATTTGCGTTACAAAATAATCAGTCATGTTTGTCATTTAGCGACTTTGTTTTGTAGATAAAAGGAAGTTGGTGGTACAATTAAGAATGATTTATTATAAATATTAATAACAAATAAAATAGACTATGATATAACAGTAAACGTAAAGACTATAACCGCGTATGTACATGTTTGTATACAATACAAAGAACAGGTGTTGAGAAGTGAAATCTGGTGTTCTAGAAAGAGTAAACATGCTAATTCCCTGTACATCTGTACATTTTTCTATACAATACAAAGCACAGATGATAAGTGGAATCGGGTGTTCTTTAAAGCGTAAATATGCTCCTTCCCTGTATATGTTTGTATACAATACATGAGTAGAGCAGATAGGTGAGAAGTGGAATCAACGTCTCTAGAAAGAGTAAACATACCTTTCCCCGTGTACGACACCTGTCACTAATAATAGCCAATGGGGGAGATAGTTGGGGTTGGATTTCAGAAGTCGAGGTCACTTGGTAACCCCAAGGCTGACCACCAACAAAGTCACAATCAATTTTTTTAAAAATACAAAGTTACCTAGTTTGCCATTGTAATATAGAGCAGTGCTTATTTTATGCATTCTAGCTAAAATCAATTCAAATGGCATATGATTTGTTTATTTTCGCTTTATAATCCACATGTGTGTATTTTGATCAGCAGGTTTGAATACTGGTGAGATATCATAAATGTTTCATTAAAAATGTTAAGAGTTTATAATTATATTCTAACGCTATGCTTATAAATCCTTTAAAGCCTAATGATTACCTTTATTGATCTGTAAACCAATATGTCTTTGATAGAACCTCGGTGTTAATCCCAACAAGTTAATCCTATACACATTCCTCCAATGTGACAATCAGACTTCAACTTCACATTCACAAAAAAACTCGAAGTCATCAAGAAATAGTTTGTCTTGTTAAGTCATTTTAATGACGAAACTCCAATAGAAAAAAAGCGTCCGTCGTTTGTTAGCTAATTAAAGAAATGGCTGTCATCAGAAAACAGATAACTAGTGCTCGAGTTATCATCCCGTGGCAAATCTCAGCAGCCAACCGTCGATTGCTATTTCGTGTCCACATCGACACATCGTCATATTACATCGCATTGAAAAGCATCGTGTTGGGGTGTGAGGCAGGGATAAATATTTGAGCCTATTTTATTATAGCATGATAGAAATGACACATGGCTGTGTTTACTTACGGCAATAGACGACGAATCCTAACAGTAAAAGGAGAGTTGGTTAAGACATAGAGGGTTTTCTAAGTAAGGGATCCGTCGAATTTCGCCCTCTTTATTTCAAACAATAATAAACATTGAAACGTCCTCTCTGACCAAAACCACAATATTACCCCAACAATACAATATCCTGACAAACACACAATTCAACGTCGACTTGCGAAAAGTTGGGTGTAACGAAAGAAACCAAACTTATTGAAAAGGGAGAAGCAAACACTTAAATGCGACGTGGGCTTTATTCCCGGTGTGAGCACACACATTGCACATTATATAATATATCTGGCGTTGTCCCAAAAGCTCGACAAACTTAAACAACATAATCAAAGAAGGACATTAAAACATTGTTTAAAATAAGAGCGCAGGTGTACACGACGAGGAAAAAAAATCGAAATTGAATATTTGAAGTATGGAGCAAAGAAAACCCCCTACCTTACACAGTCAATATAGGTGCAAATTTTGAAGAGAGAAAAACTGAGGAGAAACCTATAATCTAGAAGAAATGTTATTTAAATGATACAGACAAAGATTTGTCAGGTTCTATCGTGTCAAGAATCTAAACATGTAATTTTACTACGGTTAATTGTACACACGTCAGGTGCATTGATAAGGAAAACATATACTTTTAAAATGTATTTTTAACAATTCAATTGTGTTTAAAGATGTCGATTGTGCTAAAATCTACTTTACGTCAATTAGCACAGAAAAAATAATAAGCACGCGTGTTTAGTTTGTCCTTGTCTTTCATTGATTAGAAGTCTATCTGCATTATATACAGGTTTATTTAAATATGGGGCTATTGTGGACAACTTGTATTAAAATCCAATTTCGAATTCAATATTTTAATATAAACACGCGTATATGTGCATACGAAATAAAAATATTTGGATAAAGGTGTCCCGCTGTTCCTGACGTATACATGTATTCTCCCCAAATATGACATCTGCAATTTTCAAGTATGTATTCATTTTTCTAACCCTACCATCTTCGATATTATGTACCGTTAAATGTAACATAAATGTGATTACATATCAAAGGTCGGGGATCAGAAAGAGAGAAAGGAATTACATTCCACCATCTGCAAACATGTGTACAAGTGCTTAGAAATATATCTTGTACTTTAAGAGTTCTGTCAAAGTCTTATCTATTGCAGGAGAACAGGGAACGAGGGACAAAGACAAACAAAAAGATTAATATATGATATCTTGACCAAAAACAGAAACAATGCTGATAACCGATAACAATTCTTCAAAACAGTCGGTGAGTGGAATTTCCCTTCTGCAAACCATTGTCGACCACCATGCAAGAAAACCAGATACAAGAGCACAGGTCTGGGTGCTTAAAAATATCTCCGGTTTATCAATAATGACCTTCAAAAACGCCACTTTAAGAATAAATTCCCATTTCTGAACAAGACAAAAAAAATTCGTATTTCAGAAGAAATATTGAGACTGGAATATACAAAAATCGAAATAATTGTATATGTTGTTACGCCGCCTTTCTAGTGTACAAGTCGTTTTAGGGTGGTGCATAAATCTTAAGAAATGTCTTGTCAAAATATCAAATTAAGATTAAGTAAGATTTTATTTTAAAATAATATATGGAGGAGTAGATGCTATTAAAACAAAACAAATGAAAAATGACTTGTTTTGGGGTTTTTTTTCGTGTAAATCCTGCATAATGTCATTTTAAGATTTATATAAATATCATATATGCAAATCTTTTATGTTAAAACGAAAGCACTCGGTACATCTTCTGACAGTTAAGGAACGAAACTGTCTTTAAGATTTACTGAACAGAAAACAAGGTCATTTAAATATTGTTTTATAGTAGTTTAAGTAGCTATATGGCTTTGTACAGAATATTTAACAGTCATTAATAGTAGGATGTACGTTGTTGTTATTGCCATCAAGGTAATCCATCACTACACGTTTTTAGTAGTTTTAGTACACTAATAAATACTATCACTTAGAATCTATTTACATAATTAGTCTTTATATTCATATCTACATTATTAGGTTACATTTTTTCCGTGTATACTATAGATTGTAATATATTTATGTTACTACTACTACTATATGGTTTCTTGTAAATATATATACATATATGCTTGTACAGGTCGTATACTAGTAAATAGCAACTTCAATTTGTCCTAACCGGTAATCACAATACAAAATCACATATTACTACGAGAATGTTATCTTGTAATTGCATTGGTACCCAGACAAATCGGAAAAAAACCCATTCGGGCCAAGACCAATCGGACCGGTATATAGATCAGTCGAACCAAATTATTACTCTACTAGTACACGTATTTTGTTCGTAAATGAAAATAAAACCACACGAAATAACTGAACAAATTTGGTCAATATAAAGCTGATCTTTCAAATGGGAAAGATAGATCTCAATTGAAAAGTGGTAAATGGTTTCAAAGACCAAATCCATTGCACTATTCCGTTGATTCAAACATTTTTTAAATAAACATGTGCATTAAAAGACTTTTAAAACTTACTTGTAACGGTATAAATTCCACTTTTTGTTAAAAAAAATTCCTCTAAAATTCCTTTAACACTATTTTGAAATTGAATATATAGATCCGGAGAAATGATGGTGAGTGAAGTTAAGAGTTTAAGTGATCCCTGTGAGAGTTGGTGCGAGTTTGACTGTCATGTAATATTATGATAAACGGTGTATACTACAATCGCTTTAATTGGTCGTATTTATAATAAGGACAACCAATGTTTAACGTCGTAATGAGAGGATCAAATTCTAATTGTATCAAGAGTGATAATTGGCCAATCAAACGACCAGGTCATTAGCACTGTTAACGTAATCGTTCATTGTTCACAAGAAATTACCAAGTGAACATTTCCCCCGGGTTCCGACCTTGTCACTAACTATTTTGTCTTCTAAAATTGACAGACATGTGGCTTTGAGTTAGATGAATTGATTGCCAATAAGCATAGCCGTGGGTAATCTGGGGTTTTTTTTATAAAGGTTTATTTATATAGGATGATTGTCTTAGTTTTATAATATACGTCAATATTATATGATATACATATTCTTCTTGGGAAACCAATAAAATGGACCATTCTTCCTAAACGTATAATCATTTTATGACCTACTAAAATAAAATCATTTGTTCAATGTATGTTTATGGTATTTTAATCCTTTAATTTAACATTTGATAATTAACAAAGTTACAAATGACTGATCTGTTATAGGCTGGGGACTGGTGGAGGGGTAGAGGATGGCTTATCATTTTCAAAATGATATATACATGTACATCCTACACGTACATCCTACACGATGTAAAAAATCATTCTTGGTTTTATAAAAATTTAATCGTCAAGCTCTAAGCATAATGCAATGTAAGAATACCCGGTAGGTTCCCTTTAAATCATTAATAATTGTTTGTTTTTATTTGTATAATTTATATTATGTTATTGATTATATCTTATGTTCCAATTATAAACTGGGTATATTATATTCACTTTCATTGATTTTCACACAGATGAACTGAGCAGCCAGTGTTTTAATAACGATAAATCGAAAGTAGAAATGCTTTCCTCAGGCATATAGAATTTTAATATAATTTACTTATACATGTATTTTACAACTATAGTTTTTTTTTATAATATTAAAGAGGAATCTGACTATACAGCTTTATGTGGTTGGGATGTTCAGACTAGATTGCATGCAAAATTTGAGACATATCTGAAAAACCAATTGCTGAAATATAGACGTTTTAAGAGTTTTTACGAGTCATGTACATTTCAGACTAGAGTGGTTTTTAAAGTGTCCGGCGGACGCACGAGCAGCATGTAATTAGGAATAATTTTAAAACAATATTATACGAAATTGATATTTTGTTAGAAAGTTCTAATACCCCTAAAAGCTTAGGGTTTCGACTCTTTTTCTATTTGTACTTTTTATCTTATTTATTTCAAGCAATTCTTTTAGTAACACGAGCCACGCGAGAAATCTAAAACGCACGTTTTCATCCATCCAAAAGCTCAAAGCTCGTCTTTGAATGTAATTAGGAACAGTTTTCAGTTTGAGAAAAAATTTGTCAGCGTCGATTGGGATCAAATGAGATTAAGAGATCAAAGTGGTTTTGTTATAAGGCGCTAATAGGTGATTCGTTAGAACAGATAAGAGTTGATTACACGTGCTAAGGTATAGACCCGAGTTATCATAATTAAATTAAAGAAGTTTACAGACTTAATAATTATCGGTTAGTAATTATTCACTTTAGTCGCCCGAAAATCTAGCGACTCGTGAGAACAGCCGGTACCCTGACAAATTATACTTTTTATTTATGACTTTGTAACGACACTACATATTGCTTTGTCGAGGTAATCCAAATAATGACCTTGTGGTCACCCATATTGAAAATATTACAAATTTCATCAACTTTTTCAACAAATCCTATACACAGAAATCAGAAATTCGAATTGACATTTAATGGAAAGATAACGGGTAGCAAATTAATATTACATGGCTTTAACGGATTTCAAAAGAAAAACTGAGTAAAGTATTTTTACAAGGTCATAGCTATATTTAGAGAATACTGTTACCAGTGTGTGTTCTTCATTTACATTACAATAATTCTGGCTTTTATCTAAATTGGATTAAGACCAACACACAAAGGAACAATTTGATAGTTAATTTATTTCCTTTAAAGGAAATTGTATATTCTTAGTGTGAAGAACTTTACTTGTAGACAATCTCATTAATATTGATGGAGTAACCTGTTAACAATGCCTATAAAGTTTAAATTAACATAAATTTGCCTTTCGGAATAAATTTGAATAATTTAACAGGCGGTGCACCGCAGGTATTACGAAATCAATGGCGATATCAATTATTCAGTCGAACAAGTAAACTTGTAAGTCAAACAAAATCAGATTAGTTGAAGTGATTCTTCAAAGGTTCTGAAATCAAACACGATAGTGTTGAAGTTATCGGTATTGTCGTTCGAGCCATCTCTCAAAGGTAATAGAATTTGGAATGAATATTTTTTAAACAACTAAAAAAAAAAATGCAAATCACCTTTCCCTCCCTGAAAATGCTTCTTAGTATATAAATAAAGTATTATCACCCAGACAGTTGTGCATCAGAAACCTTCGACCATCTAAATAAGTCACTTCAGTTCCGGTAAGAAAAAAGTAAACAAGCCTCCGAAGAAAAGACCCCCCCCCCCCCAACACACACACACTCTCAACGACATTTCCACACCCAAACCGCCCCACACCCAATATGAAAGTTTTCTACTACAAATCGAAGTAAGTTACTTCATTTACGATAAGACATAAGTAAACAAGCGCCCGAAGACAAACCCATTCATTCTAAACGACCCCCACCCCTCCCCAACCCAACAAACCTCTGAAATTAAAATCAGTGATAGCTATGATTGGGTAAGGAAGTCGATCTAGAAACGAGGTTTTTTTTTGTTTCTCTAGATGCCTACTGTAATTAAGAAAACAAATATAACACGGATTCAATTCATTTATCTTTATGCCGTACCCGAGCGATCTACATCGAACACAACGGGATATGAGGTTATCCCTGTGTTTATTCAGAAATGTAAGAATGTTGTCAGTACGGTTTTTAAGTATTGCGAGGATGGATGTAACAATAAGGATACACAATCAGAGAACACGATCTGGGTGCCTTGTCGAGTAGCTTTAACAAGCAAGATGACTTTACCAGATTTAGTTATGCTCAAAACTGACGTTCGAGATGATATATTCCTGCATAATCATGTATATTATAGCAATTTCATTACGGACTTGATTTACGCCTAAGTACGAAACTTTCAGCACGGTAGCGTATCTTAGATAAATATTTTCTTAAAATGGGATAAATATAAATCTGTTGTTTGTTTAAGGATTATGAAGTTCAAACATGGCTGTTTTCTAACGCTAACTTCTTATTGATACAAGTTGCGCGGCTTTCTCTTAACAGAAAAATCTGGAATGGCTATAACTGCATGTTTTCACATACGGACAACGTATCATTTAAAATAACAAACGAGCAGGTCGTAAGGGCATAATGCAACGAAAACGTTACACGGTCGCAGATGGTGTCAATTTGATATCTTACATGGGAAACGCAATGGGGCTGGTGCGTCGTACCTAACGTACTGCATAGCTCGGATGGTTGGGATTACTCCTTATATTAAAAACGAAATTGAATCTTTGGTGGTTGGAGGGAGAAATTTGTAAGAATGCACTTCGCGTAATCATGTTTAATTAAGGCAACTTTGTACGACCAAGTAACTTGTTTTGTTAATAAATACAAAATTCCTGCCACATATCTCTGTGAACGCATCAAGTGTAATTTGCTCGTAAAAGTAATGATAATCGAGAGATCGGAAGGGAAGTGAAATTAAGACCATGTGTAAGAAACATATGTTTTTGGTGTTGGCTGTGAAACGCTTGACTGAAAAACATAGTAAAACAAAGCTCGGGGAACCAACTTGACACTTAACAGAAGTCACTCAAAAATTTCAGCAATGATACTCTAAAAGAATTTTGAAAAAAAAAGGAATTTCTGAATGAACCCATAAATTTTAAAAATTATTGCACTGTTGGTTATAATCATACGAGTTATCAAGGTTGCCGTACCAAAAAATAAGAAATAAGTACAGTCGACAAATTTTAAATAGAGCGTTGAGTTGGAAGCTATGAGAATTACTTAGAAGTAATAAAAAACACAAGCCAATTTATATGGAAAGCAATCACTGGTTTATACTTATATATATATATTTCGTGCTTAATAACGATAAGAGAACACTAGTCGAAACGCCGTACTATATGGGTATAATAAACCAGTGATTGTTTTCCATATAAATTGTATTGTGTTTTTTTTTTATTGTACCCAGTCGCTAAATGCCACTTAAGGATTATACTTAGAAGTAGGGGAGTCACGGTGGCTAAGCAAGTAAGACGCCGGCTCACTACCCCGGGGTTCGCTGGTTCGATTCCGGTGTTGGCTGAGAAAGTTCATCGGGATTTTCCAGTCTTCATTAGCCCAGTCGAATCAGAACAGTAGGACGTTAAACCCCATTTCATTTCATTATACTTTATAGTAGGAGCTAATTTTGTCTGTTTTGTAATCATCAATATAAATATTCTATTATTAAGACAAATTACCACCATAAAGACCTCATCAGCTCTAGTATGAAACCATATATTTTTTGTCTGTTTCGTAATCACCAACAAAAATGTCTAATATCGAAACAAAGTATCGTCTTCAAAACCTCATCAGTACTTATTAATTGATGTCTCTTAGAACAATTTCATTAATCAATTGCCAAATGTTCTTTTGCTGAAGTAGACGGAATTTCGTAATCGTACAGACTCTAATACATTTCATATTAGTATGGAGTCATATTATACTCTAAAAGCTAGTCGCATATGGTGAGTAAGACTCACAAAAATATTTCATTTGAAACAAATTAAAAGAAATCGATTTGTTCATTTTTGTAACAATTTTTTAAAATTTTAATATAATGGGTTTTTTTTATTTTTCTAAAAGTTAATCGAAGCCAAATGTTTTACATGTTTCTTACATTTATTGTCTGAAGATGACACTCGCAAAAATAAAACCTAAAAGCCAAAAACTGAACTTGAAGATGTTAATTTTGAGTAAGAAATGGAGGAAACTGACCAGCTGCTTCGTCCTGTCTCTATTCTCATATGGAGTTTGTATAATATATATGAATATAAGAGTGACATTTTTAGACTAAATATCGATAAAATGTCTATAAAGATTAATGTTTCACTGAGGAATTTAAGAGTCCGGTGACAAAAGGTACCAAGTAGTAATCAATACGTACTACATGTCTCGATACAACTAGATGAGGTTTATGTCATGAACTCGGCCCCCAAAAATCGATCGTGTCAACGGATAAAGTACACGATAGGAAAGTTAGTAACACATCATTTGACAGTTTGTAATCAGAACTCATTGTGTACATCAGTTCCTCCCATAAACATGAACTAAATATAACGATTATCTAGATAACTAACAGTTTGCTAGCTTACTCAAAATTAAAGACCAAACCCTTTCTTAAAGGCACCCTAGATATGATAGCAGCATCCACATGTTTTATTAAAACTTGTGTACTACAGTCATTATATTTACATAGGGGGTGGCTGTCGGCGAATGTTTTAGATCAGAAGGTTTGTCATTGAGTCAAGTAGCGTGGTTTCGATCCCAGCTTGTACGTGGCAAGGAGTATAATAGGGTCGCATGCCCAAGCTCATCGCATGGGTTTTGTCCGGATCCTACACCCCCCCCCCCCACTGCTAAAGACCCTATGTGCAAGCAAGCGCATTTTTGAAATAAAATTGCACCGCATGTTATATGTTGAAATGACCTAGTTTGTGTCGACTGGGTGTTTATGCATATGGTCCATACGCATTAAAAGAAAATTCACGACCGTCTGTTCTCATAAAAAGTTTGGGAACACGATACTCCCGTGTTTATATGTGTTTAAGTTTACATGTGGCTACATTTTACTGAATGATAAACTCACTGGTGGTAAGTTCGGATTACAACTACAGCTTGTATCGGGCTTCATGTCATAAAATGTTCACGGTGACTAGGGGTTTTGTGGGTTATTCTGACAGGTTTCCAGTCAAAAAAAGTCGTGAAAGGTCTCGTTCTCACCTTTCTAAATCTTAAGACATGTCGCACTCTATGACAGGCCACCGGTACAATCTTTCTACAAAGGACAATTAACAGGTCTTTCTTCGAGATGACGTTTCAAGCTGGGCGTGTTGTAGTTACCTGCAGCAGACGACAACTATACAGCAATCAAATGAAGTCGCTTGAGCCCCGGGGAGTGCTCATTGACACTTGAAAACCCACTAGGGAATTCATAACCCCCTTCTGTTGGCGTTTATTGACGGTTAATGCTCCTTTTCATAACTGATATTTCTTAAGTCAACTGGAGAGGTATTCTTATTGTTTATGTTACGGTACTAATTAGGAGCTCCGTGGCATAGAAAATCAACCACTAACCTCTAACCTGTCGATTGATACGAAACTAATTTATAGAAACCAAAACAACGCTTAGTCCTAATTTAGAAGTCGTGAAAGATTGTAAAGAGTATCTTTGACAGTAGTCTAAATTAGGCGTCATACTAAAGGGGTCGGGGTAGGGTGGTCCAATGCGTGGGTTATCTTCGGGGCCCCCGATTTCCTGTCACTGCTAGAGACCCCTACGAACAAGCCAATAATTGAAAAAATAGTACTATATGTTGGTGTCAAGTGGTCGTAAAAAAGTAAAGGGGTCGCAAGAAATTTGAATGGAGATGTCTCCATTTTGTGTATTGGTTCTATTTTGTGTATTGACTATATGTTGTGCAGAGATTTCTTTTAGCAATATATCAAACACACCCAATATCAATACCATCCGGTCATCCATGTCAAAATATGAAAAGGTTATGTGGAAGCATTCGGCAGACACCAGAAACGCGTTACTGATGATAAGAACATTAATTTCACACGGCTCGCCGCATTCCCATCCCCATTCTATTAACATACGTTGAGAATCGTCTGTATATCATTGCAAATTGCAAATACGAAATATGGTTACTTTAATTTATTTTCCATTGAAGGGAAAATAAACAAATGGACAGAAGCTATCCATTAGCGTATACTTATTACCGCTAGTGATAATTCCCAGACTGAATGCAGACACCAGAACCGAGCCTTTATGCCATCCTTTAATATCTCTGCCATAGCAAATAAATATTTGGTTTCGATTCATTTGTTGTATCTGGGATTCAGTGACATTTCGAGTGATGATTTAGGCACGGGTCACTGGTAAAGATGACTGCAATTTGCGCGGGCTTTCAAAGACGTCTGCTAAGGCATCTGTTACAGTTTAGGCGTGAATATGTTCAATTTGTGGTGTAATGAATAACAGAAGTTCGGAACTAGCTTATCGCGTCTCTCGTTTCATATTGAATGCGGAGGAATACATCCAAATATCGACACGCGATTTGGTAATGGCAGGTGTAACGTTTCGGTATGATGATATACCAATATTTAATTCCATTTCTATCTCTTAAAATAATTTACATTATTACCTATCAAAACATCAACAGGCTACACCACTGGATTCATTTCATCTGCGAATATTAATGTAAGCGAAACGGATAAGTCATTTAATATCGAATTTATTTATTTTAGAAGTATTACATCATAAGATCACACATGTTTGAAATGAGACGCACGTTTAACTATACAGATGGTTACCGGAGATAGCCGAATGTCGAATTGGCATGAGAAGAAAATAAAAAATGTAAACCAGATGATATTATGCAAATATTGTGTTTTTGTTGTATAAATGTGTTATACAAAATGGTTTCAGTTTCATTAAGAATTTCTCCAATAAGCGTGGAACAATGACTCATTGGCTTTATCGCGGCTGTGCTATTGATAAACACGTATCTTCATTTTTCATTATGAACAAATAAAATATAATGAATGAATGAAATGAGGTTTAACGCCCTACTGTTCTGCTCCGAATGGGCTAATGAAAACGTACAGCAACTAAATTCCAGCAACTACTAGCCACTGATACTCGTCAGTCCCCCTAGCCTACACCACTGACAAGGGGAAAACATGCCGGAAAATACCTGATGACTTTCTCGACCAACACCGAGTTCGAACACTGGATCTCCTGATCAATGAGTCAGTGTCTTACTTGTGGCTTACCAAATAAAATTAGTATCATCGATATACTGAAAGGAAATCAACAGTTACACTCCAATAAGACCACATATTTCTTTGGCTTTGAAACTTTGAAAAAAAAAGTATTTTTAGATAAATGTCTTTTCTCTAAAGAATGACACATTTCTTTGCCATAAAAATTCCTTCCGTTCGTTCCATCAGATTTCAAGTACCGTTTCCTATTTTTTTCAGTACAAATTAATGTGAGGAATGATGTCAGATTGCTCAATATATCAAATTTTCTATCTCGCACCTGTTTGTAACAAAAAATAATGACATGGGCATTTTTTGTGGTATTTATACCATTTTTAGACGTGTTTTTTTTATGTTTGTGCATTTGGGTGGTTCAACATTCATATTAGTATTCTTCACATAAATTGATGACCCGCCAACTCAGAAGTGAAAACCCTGGCATCATCTTGTAAAACGTTAATTGGCTTTGAAACGTGAATATGAATCCTACAAACATCAAACTTTCCATCTATTGTGATCTAAATTTGTGCCAAATTGAAATGAATATTTGTCTAAGAAAAGATTCGAGGTTTATAAAGTAATAATGTTAATGTCATAAGATAAGCTTTATCTTTACATTGTCATGGAGAGCAAAACTGATGACGTATTATGGGATAACAATTTGTAAAGATATCCTTTGTGAATCTTACGCGGTGGTAAACTTATTAGAAAGAACTGATGTTAATTAATCGAGACAAGGTATATTTATCAGAATTAACTAAAAACAGGGATTTGAGAGTAACAGGAGAGTTTATATTCAAGTATAGTAAAAACAGCAATCGCTAACGGCTATTTGTGGGGCTATCTATTCATTGCTTGAAGTTCTTTATCTGCGGAACTATAATAGAGCCATTAACTGCGTTCCTGTTCGGGTATCCAGCTAGGAATAACAATAATAATGTTTAGTAATAATACATCGAGTATGGCTACTTGATCATTTTCTTTCTGAAAGGCTGAAATAACTGTCACTGGCAGTCCTGTTTTCTCCATCCGGCCTATCAAATGCGCCCTGTCATTAAGTAAAGTCTAATCACAGTGTTATGTATAAATGGTCGCCAGTTAATTTACTCTGTCTCAACTGCCGAAGGATGAACATGATCAGCGCATCAAATTTATCTTGAATTAGATCTCTATTAATTATCGATTTCTAGCATCTATTTTCTATTAATTCTGCACGTGGCTGTGATTGGACCATAATGATTTATAATGTATAAACTTTTCACATAAAATGATGACGTACACATCAAAATCAGAAATTCAGACCACAACAACACTAAATCCTCTATTATATTTTGTTGGGGGGCAAAGTTATGATTTACAAATAAAATTGGTTGAAAACTTAGTTAACCTTTCATTAAAATTCATTTACGGATGAATTTGAAAATGTTGTTTTGTTTTCCTCAAGCATGGGTATACAGAGCCAAACGACTGAAAGATAATCTAAGAGATATTCCATTTTCCATTTTGTCTCAGCGAAATACCTCCCAAGCAAGAAAATCTCAGAAACCCTATCTATTTTTTCAAAGAAATTTCCCCAAGCTACAAATCTGAGAAACCCTCTATTTTTTCAAACATAGCTAAAATTACCCAGAACATATCTCGACTTATTGTATGCCGATTACCCTGAGAAATACATTTACAAGCTGTGTATAATGTAATCCTATATTTGTCTATTTTCTGTTAGTTGTTCTATATGGTTCACTGACTACATATTACACGTTTATTCTGATTCAAACTTTTGTGACAAACTCTTTTACAGATGTTGCCAAAATATTTTGATTAAATTTTTTCGATTTTCAGACAGGCTTTTTTTGTTGGGTTTTTTGTTAATACGATATTTTCTATGACTTTACGGTGTACTGAAGTAGCACAATACATATATGGAATAAATTATATATTTATTGGAAATATTATGGAATTTACAAGTTAATAAGTTTACACTATTTCTATAGTCATGAATCAGAAATTCATAAATCAAAATGAATATTTATTTCATCGTCAACGAAATTATGCAAATATTATTGAAGATTTAATGTTATTGCGTACAAAAAATATAATTCCCCCCCCCCCATATTCTTTATAGGCACACCTCGTTCTCATTCCCAGTGGACATTTGTGTCCTGCGGATAATTTTTTCAAAACAAAACCCTCTGAACATCAAGATAATGTTCGCTATGAAAGGGTGAATGGAGTAAGGCTGTTTTATCCAGAACTAGTAAAAATTCTGGATGTAATACTACAAATGTAACAGTATATTTTAGGGAAGCGTTAGAGATGTTTGAGTTTAATCCCATTATAAATGAAAATGTTTGAATTAACCAATGAAACATTTATCATACAAGGGAGGATGTTTGCTTTTGATATTTCAAACTATACATGCTTCCTTAAACATCACTTAGTGAATAAATCTATTCAATATCATTCAAATATTCATTATGTTACAAAATATCACGATTTATCATTATATGAAATTAAGTGAAAATCATAGAAAGCTACCATAGTGTTATAGTCCACGTAACCGTGGTGTTTAGTCATTTGTTAAACTCATTTCTATCAACTTTAGACTATATATCAATCCGAATTTTATATGTAAATTTGAATAACTTGGTTCTGTTTTTTGATTTATTAAAGGGTTTTAATACTGGGTAGGCCGTTTGACGTTCTAGATAAAAGGTAAATCGGGAAGGTTATAACCAGGCACTGTCAATTTCTAGTATTTTTATTTCCTGTTTAACCTGTAACCTACACACATAAATAATTCTAACACCTTCATAGATACCCTCCTTATTATAGGTACATATATACGATGACATTATGATGACGTCATTTGATTTACCTCATCCTTCTCCGAAGATTTGATTCAGAAGAAATATCACTGGCACGTGATGAGGAGTGTGGGAAAAGGACGTTCTAGATCAAACGTCCTACATACCTCGATCAAATCCATGTAAAATTCAACAAATGTGAACTAATATAATAAGTGGTACCAGGTGTTATATAAAAACATTTGAATAATTTAATGAGAAGTGGCACGAGGTGTTCTAAATAAAATGTGTTTAACATTATAACTCTAAACGTTTTAACAATTAAAATTTACTGTATATTATCATGATGAATTCAGATGAAATGAAATGAAAAGGGGTTTAACGGTCTACTGTTTTGCTCCGACTGGTCTAATGAAGACGGAATATGTCGAATACAATAAAAAAAAATCAAAATTTCCTAAACAAGGGAACTTCACAATTGAGAAGTGATATCGGGTGGTATCTTAAAAAAACCTTAAATGTATATTGCAATTAATATCATTTTGGGACCCTTTATGCCACCCCCCCCACCCCCCTACACAAATGAACGACCTCCTTTAAAGAATATCCGTTAGAAAAGAAACGTTCTGTACATCATTTAGTAAATCGTTTGATTTGATACCTTTAAAAGGAGATCCTCGTCTCATAAAGTTCAAACATTCTTTCAAATCTTCTATACAATTTTATACCATGAAATATGAACACAATTAAGCTGAAGATATCTCATAAAATTCCATTCACTATTACGCTTTTTTTCATTTTTCTAAAGCCCACGAGTATTTTTCTTTCGTGCTTATTGCATTCATCGTTTTGAAACTGTTGAATTTTTTTTTGTCGTTATCATTGATTGAAACTTGTTAACCTAGTGAAGGAGATAAAAGAGAAGTTAGGAGTGTGCTACACACGTACAGGATGATTTAAAGTAAATATATATACAATAGTACACCTTTTTACCTATATATACATACACCTACGGCTACCTTTTCATTAACACAAAATCTTCAGACAAAAAAAAAAAACAAAACAAACAAATAAACTTAGATCATAAATTTTTCTCGACAATTTTTATGATAAAAGGGTATCCGCCAAAATTCAGTTAAATTCAATTTTTTACAAAAACATTCTAAGACGTGTTATGGTCTTTTTCTTCAACTTTTTGCTTATAAATATACTTACCTAACACTTTCAGTTCTGGGGGTATAGTTTATTTCCATGTCTTTGAATACCCTTATTGGCATAAAGGATTTCAATAGAATTCAGTAATTGGATTGGAAATGAATTGGGTAACGCCCTACGTTTCTGCACCGCCTGGGCTAATGAAGACCGGCATACGCCATACGATATGCTGTAAGGAAAATTTTGCCCAGGCAGCGGGGCTACGGTTTACTCTTATTTCAAATTACAATCGTGAAAGGCTCTTTTACGAGCACGCCAACGTGTACACGGGACATTGGGGTTTCGTCCCTTCCGAACGGCTAGACGTTGTACCTACTGGGTCGTCCGTCCAGCGCCCTCTGACAAGGGGTAACCACGCTGGAAAATTCCGGGGTTTTTTACGACCAAACCCAGAATTGAACACTGGACACCCTAGTTACTGAGCCACCGCGGCTCCAGTTGCTTTGGAGACACACAGAAATGCAATTACTGTTTATTAGTTAGCGACCTTTCCATAAGCATCCGCCATTTTGCAAATAATGTCTTTATGGACACCTCTTTTATTCAATAGCCTCAAAAAGATGGAGCGACCCAGGATAAGGGACTTGGTATCAAGAACAATAGTATTCAATCTTTATCCAGTCACCTGTAAAAATGTTACAACTAAATATTTATAGAATATTTTGTATTTTATCTGATTAGATGTATGTCGTGGATTAATATATTTTATTGTAATATTATGAACGGGTGTGCGATGGACATTGACTTAGCTTCATAATATCACGTGTGTCAAGCCTTGTTATTTGAAGTGTTAGCGACACTTATTATCTTTTTTATCATCGTTTCTGATAGCTACTGTATAGTGTTAACATATAGCGTCAAGGATAATTCATAAAAATATGCTAAATTATGCTAAAAAAAATTGACACGCAGTGATATTACCTTAAAAAATTGTAAAGATGTGACAATAACTGATTTTCGTCAGTGTAAAATGGTATTATATTCGTGAATGTAATATTTTTCACGCTTATGAATATGAATGATGCTTCTATATTAATATAGTAATTATTAATAATCAGTGCATGACACGCGTTATATAGATAAAAAGATAAGTGTTTTGTGTAACTTGATTTAGTTTTATTCAATGGAGTCATAATTCATATAAACAGGTTTCATATTAAACAATCTCAAGATGAACCAGTGTTAGGTTTTTTTTGTTTGTACTTGTTTTTTTCGTTAAAAAATCTGACGACAGAATTCTAAAACAGTGTAGAATCATTTCCCTGGATCGCTTCAAACCGTATGAGTTTTATCTTAGTAAGTTGCTCACTTGCTATCATTAGAAAATGTAGGCAAACTGCACACACTACCTTTTGGGACCATCCGAAGAACTTGACGAAGTTTATAGATTCCGCTTGTACAGTCATGAAGTAGTATGAAATAATAGCATGGCTCATATGACGGTGTAGGGTACACTTAACCTTTCGAGAACACCTGATACCACTTTTTTATATATTTAAGAAGTTCACACGCCTAACAAGTCTTTAATGGTTATGAATCACTATAGAAAAATACGTGGATAAACTTGTCAAGGTAAATTCTAAAAACAAGACGCGGACGATTATAGGGATTTTCTGTTCTGAGTGATTTTCTGTCAACGACCACAAATGATAGACCATGTCTCCACCATCTACTGTATTTATAGTGAAAACTGAAACTAGCCTGGAGTTAAGGACACCTGCATAATAAACTAGGATACTATTACCTACATGTTTAGATACATAGTAAAAATAGTTTCAGGTAAAGATATATAAACATTCACCTGTAATCAATCTCCTGTCTTATGTCTTTGTCTAAATGTAGGTATATCTATATACGCAGGTATAGATCTATGTAGACAACAGTGGTTATATATATGTAGCTTGTTAAGAAGGAAATGGTATCTATTTCTTTAATAATGGCTAATTTATTAAGGAAGTAGTTTGTCATCAATATAATGTTGTATTTATCGTATTTCTTCCTCTTCTTCATGAACGAGATCAGTCTCTACTTATCGCTATTTGAAGTCAAGATTGAATTTGGATTTCAGAAGCATCTGAGATCCGCTGATACAAAATTTTGAAAGAGTCCATGCCAAGTAGAGGTGGTGTAAGGTGTTACAAAAGGTAAACATACTCTGCACGACATCTGTCACCACTACGATAGCTTGTAATAAACAGAAAACATGATATGGAACACAATTGCTACTTTAATTAAAGCGACGTTTCGTTGAGGGTTCTCTCAACGTTTTAGAGCAAATGATGATGAAAATAATTTACAGAAAGTTTATATACAAAAACAAGAAGATACGATAGCTTGGGACTAAAAATGGCGAACTTGTATGGCTCGTCCCTACTCATTCTTCTAAGCACACCCAGTCTACAACCCCAAGGACAACCTCAAGGATTACCAGCAGCAAGAAGGAAAATAACCGGACAATTCCCAAATGTCTTCTTGACATTTTGAGGGGGACACAAAAATTCAATAACGATGTTCTCTTGTTAATATTTGCGGTTGTCTATTTCTCGTGACAGTGAAGTGAACTTGTGACGGAGAAGTTTACGTCACGAACATGCATCGAAACACGTTTTCATTTTTTCTCGAGTTTGCGCATACTGCCAATCAACATGTTTCAGATAGCTTTTTCAACCGATCATGTTGCTAAATCATTGTTAATTTCACTTTCTTCAGATATTTTTTTAAAACTGTTTTTTTGTTTTGTTTATATAATTCTACTTGATTGTGTCAACAAGTCGTGAATAATGAAGAAACTTTAGACAAACTTTTAAGAAACTGGCAGGACATGGCCTTTAGCTACAGTGTTTATCTTCAGTGCACCTTGAAGCGGTGATTACACAATTTAACACGATGCTGTCAAAGTCGACATTAAACAATCAAACAATGACAAAATATAGTCTCGCACATACTGGTTGCCATCTTGGACTGTACTGGTGTGACGCTTCCAATTTTGATAAATTTTATTTCCGATCTATTACCGTTTTAGTTTTCCTATTACATGTATTGGGAAAAGAATCTCTTTGACTTAAAATGCCATACATCATCAGACATTTGTGTTGAAAGACATTTTAGAAAATGCTGATTTCAATTTGGGCCAAGTAAACATTTCTACAACTAATGGTGTCTATAGTGCCAGATCTATACAGAATGAAGAAAGAATTTCCAAATTCATATTTCGGAAATACCTCAATAATTAATACCATTCGTATGTTTGTTAAACAGCTCATCGTGTACTCGTCTGTGTTTTTCATTAGGCCTTAATCTTATCTGATTATCTTTAGACAATCACGCTAAAAGTCTACACTACACAATTAAATATCATAGAACTCTTCAGATAGTTCTCCCACAACTTCCATAGATCGTTTACTATGGTCAATTTTCAATTTGGTCTACAGCACCACCACGAGGTCTGAGTAAGAATAATTTTGTGTTTTACCCTTATTTATTATGGTACATGACCATTTTATAGCAACATTATTACTAAAATAAAAACTTTATAATTCATTTTTTGTTATTTAAAAGGTGGCTCAGAGGGTACAGAGCTCGATCTCGGGGTTGACAGAGAAAGTCCCTTGGGCTTTTCCGGTGTGACGTCACCTTGTGGTTTAAAAAAAGCGTCTAGTCGTTCAGACTGGATGAAAAACCGAGGTCCCAAGAAGCCGTTGGTAGGTCGTAGCGCCACTGTCCGAACAAAAAATTCAATCATAGCACATCTTCATTTGCGCGGTTGGTGCAAAGAGTAGGACGTTAAACAACATTTGATTTGCCATTCAAGCACGCATATCAGAAACCCACTGTCCCTGAACTGTTCTTAAAACAGTTAAAGACTTTATCAAGTTGAATAGATTCACGTTTTATCAAATGCATTTACACTAACCAAATTCCTAACATTCACTTTACCAAAATTTGGCTGCAGACTTCATCAATCAGCTAAATATATACCCAAATTGACGGTTAAAGAGACAAGTTTTTGTTTTGTCGAAGATGGATTATATTGTTACAAATCAATTACATCTTATTTGTCACATGTCACAATTTACTGATGACGTATCGTGTTTGTGGCATAATAATTAGGAGACCCACCAGTATAAAAGTACAAAGTAAAGCATCACGTCTGAACTTTCCAAACACGTCTATACTTTTCGAAATTAGAGTGAAGGAAGAACTCATTAAAATGTCTATTTCCGTGATAATTTCCAACATAAGTATATTAATTCTATCTTGGAACAGTAGTACCATCCCTGCAGATTGTGGTTTCACATCGGTACCAGTACAGGTGACTCCCAAATGAATTTTGGTGGCCATCAAATCATTTCAGAAACTAAACGACAACCTTCCTCGGTTGACCATTAAATCATTTCACAAAACCAAACTGGCAAATTTCCTCAGTTTGGATTTTGAATGAATTTGTTGAACATCAAATCATTTCTCAAAACGAAACGAAAATTTCATCAGTCTGAAGTTTGACCATCAAATTATTTCAGAAAACTAAACAAAATGTCAACTTCTCCAACGTAAAAAAAGCTATCTAGCCATTCAAATTGTGATGATCTGAAAGTTCTAGATACCTATGATGGCTCCCCAAAGGCAATTAGCAGCCAGGGATATCAATGATAACGAAAGATTAAGTCAAAGGTTAAAGAGATTATGATAAGGGAATTAATTGCCGATTAATCAATTTATCTATTGCTCCATGTTTAAGGGGCGGACATTACCATAAGAATACACGTGACCAAACTTATAGTTATTGGCATTACAAGATCGATTTTATGCTAATATGACGAGTCTCCCCCAATAACTGATCTCATCGTATTCGGCTTTTTAAACTGGGAATAGGGAGCCATAAAAATTCCCAGGTAGATTTAAGTATTGTGTATGTTGACAATGAGTATGAAATATGAATACAAGGTTTATTGATTTTCATTGTTATTAACTGATGAGTAACAATATTGAGATCTGATATTTGCATATTATATTGTGTTTATGAAATAACATACATGTAATATTGTTATTAATATATTATGTGATTATGTTATATTAATCCCTAGTGAGATGAAATTTCTTTGTCATTTCGTTGCGCTTTTACAAAAAGTACATATATTTATTATTAAATGGCATGGTATGTGATTTTAATGCTTCGAAGTCAACGATTACAAACAATAGAGAGGGGTATCTTACTTTAAAATGAGTGTACGTATTCGTCTTTGGAGAAATGGTTAACTTGTGGCATGTCAACATTTCTACATAAATTGTTTCTACAGTTATAATTTTGGGTAATAATAGATAATATACATGCATATTAATATACAACATATGACCACATGTGGCTTGATTTTAGACGAATAACTTGTAGTATTTGTGTACGTATTCGTCTTTGGAGAAATGGTTAACTTGTGGCATGTCAACATTTCTACATAAATTGTTTCTACAGTTATAATTTTGGGTAATAATAGATAATATACATGCATATTAATATACAACATATGACCACATGTGGCTTGATTTTAGACGAATAACTTGTAGTATTTGTGTCGACTTAGGTATTCATAATCTCAAATTACTATCACCTAATACATTGGAAAATGATTTCTAGATCTGGCGAATGGTTATTGACAATATACACAAAATAAATATGAATAATATGCAAATTGATCTCTCAATATACATTATTTAAACTGTCATCGTTGTAATAGAATTGTAATGAATAATCATTGTAATGTATTAACATAATTAACTAGCATGTCTGTTTGTTCCCATGCTCCATTATGCATATTAATACAACATTGTGTATTATAAAGATATTAGGATTTTAAAACAAAACATCAAACATGTGGAAATTTACGTGTCGTTTGAAATTCGAACCGAAATTTCTCCAAAATATATATACGACTTCTGCACGATGGACGATGTAAATAAATGCTAATAAATATGAAAGAAATAAATGCGTAAGAGTACGAACCTTATATAAAACAGAATTATATCCACTAAACACGATATTATCAATTGTAGTAAAAATATCCCCAATAGTAGTATATAGTCTCTTCTTGACAACAGTAGACTTTACTCTAAAACACTGTCTCTGTCCTTCAAATACAACAAAAATATCCTTCAGATAGTTGAACTCTTTCTTCCTTTAGTGCGAGATGCAGTTAAGAAGATGACAACAATAGTAAAAGCCTCTGTAGCTCGGTATGTCTACCATAGTGAAACGAATTACCACAGGTACGGCCACTGTCCTTCAATCCTATACACGTATTTGATTGGCCCTTCTTCCCCATTAAGCCCCGCCTACACCATCGAAGTCGCGATTGTGCAGGTTTCTTCATTCAACACGCGTCATTAGTGTCCATACCGCCTTTTTACTTTACGCTAGGTCTGCGCTTTGATGATCAATTATTTCAGGGAATGATTTCTCAAGTTGATTGAGTGAATTAACATACAACGTTTAACAAGCAGGCGACAGTCATAGCTACCTTCCATTTGCATAATCGTGGACAAACTGACGCATCACTTCTAGTTGTTGAACAGGGCAAAGATCAAGTCTTCGCGCTACAATATGTAGGAACTTACGACCAACGAAAACATAAATATGTTGTACCCATAACAAACGTCAAAAGAATTTAGATCGAACGATTATATTTACATGTATCTTGAAATTATTTCAAAAGACAAACATATATACAACAAATGATAGCATTCCAAGAGAATATTGCATAACTTTATACAGATGCATTCTAAAAGACAAATTAAATATTGTATGTGTAAATATTTGCTATACATTTAACTATAAATATAAATTATATACAGGTTAAGCTCTAACCGTGCTAGTAAAAAAATTCTTATTCATAAAATGAAATGGCGTTTAACGTCCTACTGTTTGTTATATATAAGTAATTTTATAAATTCATAATGAATTGTATAAATTAAATATGTTTTCATACTGAATTTCATAAATTTAATATTGTTATTCATAATGGATTTTAAGAATTTAATATTATTATTCATCATGAATTTTTAAATGTTTTTTTAAGCTTTTACGGATTCCATGGAACGAAAATAGATTTCACATCAACAAAGAATTAATTACGCAATACGATTTAAGAAACTCGCCATTTAAAATATTTGACCCAACAAATTATGTAATTTTCTCTAAAAGACCACCTGCTTCAAGGTTGATAGTGAAATATTGAGAGGGATACAAAAATCTCCCAGCAACGACGCCAGCATATTAACTAATATGGCGACCAGAAGTATTTGTGACTGCACCACAGGGAAATATAAAGTTACGGTAGGGGGTTATTATTGGTGGAACTGAGACAATAACAAGCACGATGATCTCATATCACACTGTTATCTTTACACCCTACAGTTCTAAAATATCACTAGAGGGAAACCTACAAGACTTTATCCAGATGGTTTCGTTTCTTAATTTGATTCACATATCAGTTCAAAGATGATGTACAAAGACAACGAGCAATATGTGTACTTTAATTGAAATATTGGCAACGTATTTTATATGTTTCGTGTCAGCGAAACTTGATATTGCCAATATTTGTTCCTAATTTTGGAAGATACCTTTATGCTGATCTCATATCCGATTCATGCTACGCGTAGAAGTTGTATTAGGAATTTAACAGGTCATTGATATTTATGTTAAAAAGGGCAGGACATAGAAACGACCCCTGGGTCAGTCCAGATACAATTTTTAAATATTTCATATAAACCCAACAAAATAAAATTCCGACAGATAATTTTGTTATATTAACATTTAAAGTGTCCAAAGACGACTTTATTATTGGGTAACCTTTAATCAATTTGCAGCAGATGTACCGTAAACTCATGCATGATTTTCAAGGTTCGAGCGGAAAAGTCACATTCTCTTCCCATTCTTCGTAGATAAGGACCGAGGACAGTGACTTTTTCACATGACATCAGAAACAAATAGATTTTGGATGTGAAAACAGTCACCGTCACCATCCAGCTTGAATTACCCCAGTTTGGATTATACTTCTGTATTAAGGCTTAACGCTTAGATCCACCCTAGTATTCGTGGTCAATAGAAACAATTTCTGTAATACATATTCTGTTCTATGCACCTTTAATACTGACTGTCGTGTTCCTTACGATGTACAATAGTTCACAGACCATTGATTGACAGGGTTCCGGTGTCTATTTCGTTGTAGCATTCAAACAGTAATAATACTGTTGATCCGCTTTAGTGAATGGTGGGGCTCAGACAAGGGAGATTATGCAGATTTTCTAAAGAATAAAAATAATTCAAGGATTGTATTTTGTTTAAAAACGAAATAGAATATTAATACCAATTCTACTGTTCTTGTGTATAATCAAAAGACAAAAATTCACGCGGATTGATATGCATAAGTGGGGGATATGTCGTATCGTGTATGACTAAATGTAGAAATAAGGAGATGAGCGTATAATGTATATATTATGGAAATATAACAATACATATCCGATACAATAATAGTAACACGTGTGGGCTGTACATATATTATTGTATTATTATTAGATTTATTTATAATAATTGATCTTCTACCTATATCAAGAGTTTGATTGAAATCTATGCGAGAAAACCCTACCCTTTTCAAATTGACCACACGAATCCTTCATTTAGATTTAGCCAGCTTTTTGATTAAAAAACGAATGTACAAAATAAAATTATAAAAAAGGGTCATAACTGGATTTACAAGGATGGGTCTATTTTATACTATTTTATAAGGTCAGTACTGCGCCCCTTTGAGGTAACCGCCGTATGTAGCAGCAATCATGATAGCACCGGCCCTGGCGACTCTACCGTTTATTGAAAATCTTGATTAATGGAGACATTTTTAGTAAAGATTCGTAGGTCCACTGGTAAGTCTCATTTGTCTTAGATAAAGTACACCAACCAATCTCCGGCACGTATAGAAAAGTAACGAATATTATGACTAAGTGTTTGGTGAACAATATTTCTGTGAAAAGAAATTTTAAAAGAATATACTAAAGATATTCACAATTTTCTATGAAATAAATGCAAATTATATTATAATATAAAATGAAGCATTACCTCATAAATATTGATAGTTATTTTGTTACTCCAGAATCTGCGATTGGGTGCTATTAGAAGATTGTCTATATTTTTATACCTAACCTCTTTTAGTCAATCCATAGACTTTTTAATGGATTTTTTGCATTTATCTATCACCGAGAATATATTACAATATGTTGTATATAATAATGAAATAACGTTCTTCTACAACTTCTGAACTCATTTGCTGATTTGGATCGATTATTCAAATGAATCAAAAGGAAAATATAGCATTGGAAAAGGAAAAGGACTACCTCATTAATGGACTTGCATATTAATGCCAGGTTATAAAAGTTCGAGGTGTATAATTTGAGATTTCTAATTTTCTTGGAATAAAAGCTAATCAACTTTATGTCTGGATGCTGCCATCTGTTCCTCAGAAACATAATCTCCAATGCTGTGTTTTATGGTCACGTGAGATGCACAGGTAAATTCATAATTCATGAAATTAAAGATGGAGGTGAGACTCCTGAGTTGGAAGTCGAGTGATGGTGACAATTGAACGGAAGCTCGTTATAATGTGATGTATGAGAAGAAGAAAGATATAAATTTGAACACTAACAACTTTAATGATGGCGTTGCTATCAGGCTACATATCTGTCGACTCTCAGCTATTATATCATTATAATATTATATTACATCTCCTTCAATACACAGTCTATCCTTCAACACAATACTAAAATATAGCTTGGAAAGTCGAAATACGATATGATAAACAATCAGTCTTTACATAAATATATACCTGAGGAAAGGTGAAAAAATATGTCTCTTAAGCTGAGAACCTTGCTTGATATACATAAGACGAACGAACGACTGCATCCTTAAGATTGTGAAGCGAGGATGTCGACTTTGCAAGTAACCGAATTTCGAATGGTTCTAATTTTCCACAGCCGAAAATCACAATATAATAAATTAGAATGGTGCTTGTCTGAAATATTCAACGTTTATTAACAATTTTCAACAAAATCTCATATAATATCAATTTAAAGGGAGACCGGTGGTAAATGTATTTTGTGTTTGGACTTGATTTGACTATAAATCTGTGATTTTCAAGTTCAACTAAGGCGTTGCCAAATTTGCAACAATATAATATCAATTTAAAGGGAGACCGGTGGTAAATGTATTTTGTATTTGGACTTGATTTGACTATAAATCTGTGATTTTCAAGTTCAACTAAGTCGTTGCCAAATTTGCAACAATTTTGTCAATCCTGTTAATTGATAAAGATGGCATATTTTTCAAATGCTGTCGTCATTTTGACATTAGGATAGTCCCCGAACACCCAATCTACCCCCACCCCCACCCAAAGGAAACAAATCTGCTGCTTTAAGTTTTAGGTATGTTAATACTTTGATTTTTAGAATTTGAAGTGATTTAAATTGAAGGTAATAGGAATTTGAGATTAGATGTATATATACAACATATTAGGGCCACTTTCACCGTGAATGTGACAGTGAAAAAAGGTATGAACGAAAGTTGTCTGCACATATTGCAGAAACTACTTTGATAGTCTGCACGAACTTAGTCAAACCAAAGGTTTCATAAATCTGCACATTTCTGCAATTTGCTTAGCAAAGTACATTTATCTTCCTGAACATCTGACATTATTTCAGGGCGCTCGATGGGAAAAGATTCAATGCAATATGTCTTATGCCCTTTGACTTAATGAAAAATCTATTCAAAACTTGTTTACAAGGTGAAAATATGGTCGTCATTAGTTTTATCTTTATCTCGGGTGTCAGAAGTAGGATGTGGATTTCCTCGTGAGATTACGTCAATTGTTTGCAGAAGTGAAAATGGTATCGGGTGACGTTTGGTGCTTTTTTCTTGTTATTTTTTTACGTAAGATCTTTATAATTGTCAGGTTTCTTGTAACCAAGGTTTTCATGTCATTCATTACTCGTATATCATCGGAGGTTTATCAGATTTAGTAGAATACTACGAACTTACAGTGACGTGGTCTGTATGATACTTTAAGCATTTCACGTACATGCTACATAGAATAATTTCTAAAATACGCAGCTACGATAATTATTCGTTATCATAAAGTGACTTAGCTAATTCTGGTTTTCAAGACGCTGGATTAAAATTAAAATCCCTAACCATCACAGTTATCTTGGTTGCAAGTAATCGTTTGGTTTTACGACTTCTTGTCTTTCCTACCTTGCAGGTATTATCACTGGTATCTCGTTTATGCGACTTTATTTGGATTTCCTTACCACCCCCTTAATAGCTTAGCTGTATGACGTTTCTTGTTCCTGGATACTTCAATGTAGGCTCCAGCTACTTTTACAATTCAACTGAATCACATTTATTTTCCAAGCTCTCCAATAATTTAGATGTACTACTTTTTTATGTTCCATCTGTGCGTACGCCCATCCCCAATGTTTTCCTCTCTTTTTTAAACAAAATACAAATATAAGGTTCTTATACTCTTTATTCGAATAACACGATTTCTTAGAACGCCCATGTTTCGCCACCTGAACAGCAATAGGACCCCTGGTCCAGACTCTGCTAATGGTTGCCTGTTGGTCGCTTCATTAACGATGGACTATTTATCTGTCCCTTTTCTTACTTCAGTAATTCTTCCACTCCGAATGTCTCCAAACTCTTCAATATAGTAACTCTACAAAGAAAGCAGCGTGAGCAAAATTCTCATTTAACACTAATGGAACATTATCACCAACAGAGAAAAATAAGGGAATACTGCGAATCTAATATTTCCAAATATTAAAACCGCACATAAAAGATCATATGAGACCAGGTCCAGCAGAGAAAAGTTAAAATGAAAAAATGGAATATATAGAAATAATTAATAACCAAGTAGTATTACTTTCATAAGATATGAAATGAAATGGGGTTTAAGTCTTACTGTTCTGGCCCGACTGGGCTAATGAAGACGGAGGCTCATAAGAAAGATTAAGTATATTATCTGTTTTCGAGGTACCGGGAAGTGTGGACGTGTAATCAGTATCGTGATGTATCAAGATTCGTCATCCTGAGATCTCTGGGAAATTAAATACCGTAAAACAAGATCAAAGCAACTGGAATACGTAATTTGATTCGATTGAGATAAAGACAATGATGTTTCTTGGTTCCTTCAATAAAATATTGTCTTATTCAAGACAGATCAAGTTGCAGCAGATCGTGTATATCTCAACTTTCTATATTTTACTCATGACAGAAAGACATCAATATACTATTGAATTATACCAATTCTGGGATTTATTGTTATTGCTTCAACGTCTTAGCTAGGCTGGTCATTCATAAGTGGTAGCTTCTGCAATGGGAATGAGGTGTTTGTGTGTGTGTATGGGTGTGTGTGTGTGTGTGTGGGGGGGGGGGGGGGGGTTACTTAGTGAGTTATGCACTGATTCGATAACCAGATCTAGGGTTTGTCGTCCGTGTTGACTGAGAAAGTTCATTTCCCATATCAGTGGTGCAGGACACGCGGCCTGGAAAGGAAGGAACGTCGACGCGAAAATCCGAGTTCCCATGTAAGCATTGGCTTGCATTTGAAAGACCCACCCCACCTTCCTGAAACCCATTACACACAAATTGAAATGAACCAGGATCGAACGTCCTACATGTCTGCACCAACCCGGATAATAAAAACTGACATAGGTCATTGAGTGTGTTTTAAAGGGAAATGTTTCCCGGACTGTGCCGTTTCAGCTTTCAAACACATTAAGTTTGAAAAGGTGTTGCCGGAGTTGAACAATAATGAAGAATTGAATTAAGGGGAGTTAGAGTAAGGAAATCGCATGCTGGTTTTTGTTTGTATCTGTTCTATTTTATCTAAAACCGTAAACAATTATGGTAACCATAGCAATGTGCCATCTGTATTTATAATGTTTGTATAGCAACCGGTAATATGAATTATACTAGTTTATGACACATTGACACTATTTATATATGTTGCCATGGCAATATGTTTTCTCATTTATCTCTAAGACATTTATAGAATCACCTATATTATTGCAATCTGTCTTACAGGTAAAATATAAGTCGCAGTGAGTGGCAGAAACAATTTCCTGCTAGTCAGAAGGGGTTTTCGATCACGAGACATAATCTAAGCTAAGCTTTTCTCAGTTTGCACACGATAACAACGTCTCCAACGGCTATTCCAAAGATACAATTGGATTTAGCTGTTTTTGGACAAGGGGTGTTTCGGCTGATTGGTCGGAAATTTGTCACGCCACATCCAGTCACAGACTTAAACAGGGCACCAGAAAGGCTATTTAATCCATCGTATTTCGTTTTCGCAGGTTACCCGGAAATTTGTCACACTACAGACAGCCACCAGTCTAACCTCGACCTCTAACAGGCTTTGGTTTCGAAACTTATCATCTGTGTTTCGTTTTCGCAGCTTTCTTTTTTCAGTCTATCATGTTTGAACGTGTTTCAGATTAGGTCACACCAAACCGTACCGCAGACAGATCTTGGTTGAAAACAACACCAACACACATCAATGCAGTTGTCCATTGAAAACACGGCGATTTTGACACAATAATTGACGTAATTAAATTGTATTTACCACTACTTGCGATTAGCGCCTTTATAATTGTCGAAGATGTCGAAAAGACCCATTCGTTCTACTTTTCTCCTCATTATCCCTATAATCTCAAATCTGTTTTGTTAATCTACGTAGTAAAATTACCCAAACTTTCTAGAATAAAGTTCCTTGGGAGTGGGAGGGACCGCACAAAAAACCTGGTACACGATAATCAATTTTTCAAACGCCAAAGGGTAAACCAAAAAGCAAGGCACGCTATGACCCCCCTACACCCACACCCCCACACACACCACCACCATCCCGTATCTGACGGACTTAGCAATCCAAGCTCAGTCAATTTCGATGTTAAGATGCAATTATTTTTGTTGATTGGGTTGTTTATCCAGGACATACACCAAATCGCGTATTTCGTTGGGAAAGTGTGATAAATTCTGATTCCGGTATACAATACTCTCCTACTAAATCTCAATTTTATTTTTACAAGAAAAGGTAGCCGACTGCGACTTAGATCTTGTTGAAAGGCATGGAAACGGTATTGATTACATAATCCGTGACAAGCTTTCATTCGCAAAAGACAGTCTAATGATAACAGAGACGGATCTTGTACAGAGTCAAAGTGCATCTTGAACAAAACATCACTAACTGCGATTAATTCCGGTCTACAAATAGTATTGCCTTAATAAGATCTATTTGCTCAGCAACTAATCGCCTCATCTAACCTATACAGTTTCTCAATGGCCGGGTCATCGACAATGGTTGGTCAGTTCGGATTAATATCCAACTAGCTATGTAATATCAACCGGCCGACTGACTGGTCAGTGTAATATAGCCATCAGAACCCGGACAATGGCCGCCAATTAGGTTTCAGTGCTTGTTTGCCGAGAAGTTGAGCATTATAATTTTCACTATTTTATCTGATTGTCTCGAGGCTATGGAAACCCAGTCGTTCCCCCATTCAGCGTGTGTCCACGCTCGCCATTAATATCTGCAAATGGAGGCAGTCACGTGTGAAGTCAGTGAGACGTATTTAACTAGACGATTCTTGAAAACCTTTCAAACGCATTCAAAGCTAATTGCAGAAAGTTGAAGTAAATTCCATATAATTTACAAAGTAACCTGGCCATTAGTGTAGCTGTGATGACCCAGACCTCCGTTCCTCTGTATCAAGACAACATTTTGATCACCTGTTGATCGAAAATAATTATTTTTAATCCAGATCTAATGATAATCTAAGAGGCAGGTAAATTCAATTAAAATCTCGACCAACTGTCAAGGTATCGGGAGAAGCACCCGAGGGGTCTGATATCGCGGTATTAAGAATGGTATTATCGACGCTTGTTTTCTATAACTGAATGTATTGGGTATAGTAAATTACAGTAATTTATAAGTTTGATTTAATCACCGTCTTATTATACTGACATATTGAGATTTTCAGATTTAGAGAAAACAGCTCAGGTAAATTAGCCTAGGTATCAACGAATGATGTGTATACAAAGAGAACAGCGTAAGTAGAGTTCTCATTTCTCACCGAGGGAACATTATCATCTTTAGAGAAAAAAATCGGTGAGTCACTAACCTAATGTAGGAGATCCCGGGTTAGACACCAAAGAAAGTTCCTCGGGATTTTCCGGCGTGGTTTACCCGTGTGAGTGACACAGGACCGAGGGCCTGGCAAGAAACAGCGTCTAGTCGTTTGAATGGTACTGAAGTCCCACTTAAACTTTGGAAGGATGGAATTCGAAATAATGTTAGGCCTACGCGCCGCTGTCCGGGCAAATTCCCCCAGTACACTAAATGGCGTATGCCCGTATTTATTATCCAAGTTGGTGCAGAAAAGTAGGACGTTAAAGGCCCATTTCATTTCTTAAAGCAGTTACGTTTTTGGTCCACATATCTTCAATTAATAAGAAATACACTTTTCAAGGGCAGGATAATTCACGGTTGGGAGCTCGGCATCCTGCAACTAATACACGATAAGCAACATAGTAAACGTAGACAAAACACGATAGACTATAAGTATATATAGATATACTAAAAGTAGTAAAAGAGCTTGTTTTTAGATGAAAATAGACAAACCCATTTACCCCTTCCGTAAAACATAACAAGTGCTTTTTGGTCAGTACTGTAAAGTAACTCACTCTATTTAATGGCGTTTATATCGCTTAAAAAATCTCCCTTTTATTTTTCACCTGAACTTGTGAACCTTCACAATGGGGGAGTTTTCTTATATGTTTATTTTACTTTTCTGATTTAATCAAGCCAACAAATTGTTAATGCACTGCTACAATGGGTGTAAGATGTTCAAAGAAATGGTCAATATACTTCGTATTCACCTTATGTCTATGGTGGTCTCGGTGTTGTCATCTGGCCATTAACCCAATAAAACACATGGTATACGTAAATGAAATCAAAAAATTTGCCCGCCTGTTGTCAACGACGAATCTGATTTAAACTCCTCTAGATCAAATGCAATTGAAATTTCATTCAATGATTTGGATTATGATACCTCTCCAGTACCTAGAAGTTACAATTAATTGACCTATTGTACACGTAAATTTGAATAAACCTGGAAATTTGGCAATTCTTGGATGAGATGTGACAGAAAGATGTATACCGGAAATATAAATCGTTACATCTTATTAAAATGATTCATTTTTATCAGATAAAATATTCTAGTTGGCGAAAAGAAAAAAAATAACTGCAATGTTTTATGTACAAATTAAGACCCATTTCGGCGTAAACAAAATTGAAATGTTTGGTTTCTTATCAGATAAAATATTCCAGTTGGCGGGGAAAATATAGAAACAATTTTTTATATAGAAATTGTTATCCATTTCGCTGGAAACAAAACTGAAAGGCAACGTGAGCTCCGTGTTTTGGTGGACAAATGTAATAACAAACACTAACATTGAATAAAGTGCTTTGTTTATCGAATAAAATCAGTTATCTTCTTTATTTTCTCTTTTTATGGTAAATATTGCTCTATGTGTTGAATCAAGATAAATCTTAAAAGCATTACAACGGAATGAACACCCAAATATTTGCAATATATATGCCTTGGATATGCCGTGTAAAAGAATTTAGTCGCTGTGTGATACAGGGAAGACACATTTCTCCCCGTTATTTCACATAAAGCGCTAACAGTATACGAAACAACAATTTTACTCATATAAATCAAAGTTCAGCACCCTAAGTCAGACAAATGAAGGGTTTGGCTATGTTATGTATGTAGAAAATAGGCGGTGCCTGTGATGTACTAATAATACTAATACAGTTTACCTGAGCTGTATTATCTAACAGTATACGTGTTAAATGTATCACTACAATGTTACAGGTAGATAAAGGTAGATATATTACAACTTCCATAGTAAATGCCTGTTAAAATTAACGACCTTACATTTAGTAGTTAATCAACACTTGTCAACTATTGTTACACTTAAGTATTACATTTATCATTTAGGAATAGATTTATTACATGCATCGAGAAAATATTATTTAAGTATTTGTTATCGTGACTTGCATAGATAACGGGGTTTATGATCTGTGCAGTACACGCGTTAGACCACTCTGCCACTGAATCACACTTTGTCAGATTAAATTATTTTCTATGCCCATTTCTCTGGAGTCCACATCATCCCTGGTGGTGGTATGATTTAATTATCAAGGGTGAGTGGGGTGGGTAAGAGGGTATGTAAAAGTTGCCAATTTCTTTGTAAATGCAACGATTGAGAATTAAGAAAGCAAATTGTTAAAATGAATATCTGATTTCTAGAAAGAATAACCATACCGGTCTTGTGATAACACGTTTCATATTCGCCACGAGAAGGAAAGAAACAAAACGATTCTTTGACCATAGGGTTTTTGTATTTTAATTAGCCCTTTACTCTGTTTTTATATTAAGAATGGTTCACCTAAAATGTTGACAACTGTTATTCGTTTGAAATAAAATAGTACATCTACATTTACTCACTTTCAAAAGATGTCGTCCATGTGAAAGGGCGGTAGCCTTGCACGTGACCACTTGATTGTTTGTTGATATTTACCTAAAGGTGACCAGTACCTGACCTTTTGTTTTTGGGCCATTATACCTTTTATTGATTTAATTAAGGAAACAAAACCGAAATTTCGAGTATTTTCTTTGATAGTATTGTTTATATCCGTTAAGAAAAGTGTGAAGGGTGTAGTCTAGTTCTATATCGTGTGTTTTTTTATTCGCGATGTCGAGATAAATAAATTTTACGACTTGATTGCTAATTGATTGAATTGACTCGAGTGATTTTTTCACAGGTGATCAAATAATAAAAAAAGCACTTGTTTTAGTGGAATTTTCTTTTTCAAAATATTTTTTTACTCGTGATGGTTTTGGTAAATAAACTGATAAACCCCCTTGTATCTTTAGTCCTTTCTTTTCTTTTGTTTTGGAAGTCAGTTCTGTATGTGGAATAACCTGTTCATGGGAATGAACTGAGTTTGCAGACAGACGTTGTTCGAAACTTTAAAAACGATTACTAGAAATGTTACTTTAAGTTGCAGTGTTACGAGATTTTTTTTTTTTTTTTAAACGCACATTTTTTACACTTTGCAATTCCCCCGGTTTTAAATTGTTCATGATTTAAGTTTTTTCATTTTATCTACAACCTACAAAGTTTGCCATGGAAAGAAAAATGGAATATTTCTTTCGGCGGAATGTTTTGTTGGATCAAGCAACCTTGGAAAAAAATCTTTTATAACTAGACAGTAAAAGGAGTGATTGATCTGAACATCCATTTTAAAATCTTGGCAGGGGGCGCAAGGTTCTTTGTAATAGATATTTTACCGACAAATCCACAAAATGCAATATGTCTGAATTCATAGCCGAATTACGACCCATCCCACTCCCAGAAAAAAGATTAACTTCTAATGAACAAAAGAGGGCCAGCCACGCTGGTCTTTTAAGGGAGAATGTGATTGACTATTAAAGCTAGCCTGGCCCATTATGACCAGGGGTATAGACGATGTCATAAATCGGTGGGGAGGGTATTGTATTTTATTACAGGTCCCTAATGGCTGCCCAGAGATTTATTTATGTTTTGCAAATCTTGATACGTGAAGACCAACCGCGGAGTTATTTGCCGTTATGTGCCGGAAATTTAAATCCTAACAAAATCCATGGGGGAATATCATTGACATTCGACAAGGTGTTGCCAAATCGGTGTTAAAATATCAAATAACAGCAGTTAAACTCATTTTAATCTATTTAAAACTATTTGTTGCGCTATCGACTTCGCGGTGTTTATCGTTTCACGTATTAAAGCCTGTCGCCATTTTTATTGCTAGAAAATTTGATGACGTGCGAATTGTTTCTGGGTTTAAATAACGAATGTATGCCACTTGTTGAAATAAAATTAAAATCGAATTGAATGACTGTAATTGTTTGACATTAACATTAGTTTGTATGATTGTGTCGCGTGGGGCAACCATTTTAATGTTTATAAAGGATGGTTCTTGTCCCTTCTCTAACAAGTTTGCAAAACATCATCAAAAATATAGAGCCGTAATAAAAAAAAAAAGAAACGAGAGAGAGAGAGAAATGAGGTTTAATGACCACTCGACACAAACTAGGTCATTTCGGGACTAACATACGTTTCAATTTCATTTCAATAATTCGCCTGCGCGAATCGAAAGACGCCAGTTGACTCAATGACAGACCTTATGATACAACGTGCATCTACCCCCCCCCCTCCCCAAGAAGCTCTCGTACGGTGGCTCAGTGGCTGACTAACCAGGAGGTCAGGGCCGAGAAAGTTCCCCGTCATTTTCCAGCGTCTAGTCGTTGGACAAAAAATCGAGGTCCCGTGTAGATGTTGGCGTGCACGTAAAAGAACTCGTGACAATTGGAATTCGAAATAAGAGTAGACCTAAGGTCCGCTGTCTGGGCAAAAATTCCCACATAGCACAGTATATGCCCAATCGGTGCAGAGAAATGGGACAAAAAAAACATTTGATTTCTGTGACACTCCGTGCCATTTAGCGATAGGTCTGTCATAGGCCTACATTTGTGATCGTTTCCATGGAAATATCATGAAAAGCGATTATTAGTTTCGCAATTGGACGCTTTAGTCTTTGATGATTCTAAATGGCTACTATGAAAATGAAATGTAAACACATGAAGCTTTATTCAAACTTTATTTCAAGTTTACTGCCACGGGTTAGAACAAAAACCGGTTGAACTTTATTACCTAGACGAGCTGTCCCCGAGGGCCACAAATGGCCTGTAAAACATAAACCTGTCACAGCCACCATGACAGGGACAATCGCAGTGATGACCATATTGGTTGGACAATGGTCCAGATCAGAATGGCCCGTGGTACAGATTAACACCTTCATAAAATGATGGATTGATGTCTAGAATGATTAAATTGTCTTCACATTGTAATTGATACTATTCCACCTTTTCAAAATTTCAAAAATGTTTTTGTTTACCAATAATGAATGTACTTATCAAACAATGGACAGCTTTGCAAGAGAAGGATTGCGCGAATCATACAAATCAAGTTGAACCTACTCAACGTTTAAATGGCGTCTGAATAGAGCTGTATTTGGTTCTTTAATCTGCATGTCGTATGTGTCTATACAATTTTAATGAAGCAGTATTAATAGAATGACAAGCTATCATGACAAGAACTGAGCGAGTTGTAATAGTATCGTCAAAATCATGACTAAGATATTTTGTAAGTACACAAAGAAAAGAAAATAGCATACCAAGATTGTCTACATAGCAAAAAAAAGGGAGGGGGGGGTTTAAGAAAGGCTCCTATTTGTATGTGAAGAAGGCTATAGTTGCGCATCCTGTTATATGTGCACAATTAAATAGATTTAGATAGGCTTAAATCGGGTAGGATGATAAAGAAAATGCCATTTGGAGTTTATCGCCGGTCGGGAAAAAAATTAAATATTCGATTTGACTAAAAAGTAACATCGGGGGTGTTAAACATTTTAAACAGATCTGCCTATATGTGTTAAGATTATTTTCGAGTCGTTAATAATATCATAGAGGTATTCAAGGGGTTCAGTGGACGTACAATCAAAATATTATGCTTTAAGTAGGTTAGGGATTGGGTTTTGGAAGGGTGACCTGTCTTAGCCTATCTTAGCGCAGTAGCGGCTAAGCCCCAATCATGCTACCCCTGTATTATTCTATGAGTTCGGAGCGGAGTAGGTAATTCGGGGTCAGTCCTTATCCCCATTCTCCTTTCGTCTTTAAGATTGGTTATTAGGGCATTGGCCCGGGTATTGCCAAGCCCATTACCTCCATCCCCTCCTCCCCCAAGGCCACGTTGTGCAGCTGTTGCATGGCGCTTGCTTTTACCCGCCTGTCTTATTCTTGTTCTGGTATGGGTCATCTTCCCTAGACAGACGCTGTCGTGAATCCCCGGTGCTCTAGTTTACGGATATCACTTTCTTTACTTTCCATAAAAATCGCATGTTATTTACACAATCCAAAAAAAAGAGAAAATGTCTGGCAGAAATGTCATTTTCAAGAGCATTCTTAAAGGATATGTAATGAGCTGTTCTCGCGGTACCTGAACTCAATCGTGTGTACATATCTGGCTACCAATTATTCAGACAGAGTATCGATAAATCCATTTAGAAAAGCTCATAGGAGTGAAATCAATGACGTAAATCCGGTTTTTGTGGCAAGCACTTAATATTACTGAGCAATATAGCTAACTGTACAGAAACCAAGTCGGCATTTGGATTACGATAATCTAGCAGATTATCTAAATATAGTTGGCACTTAACCAGGGTTTCGTTTTGGGATTGTTGAAAAGAGGGATGCCAAATTTATTTTTCTACATAACGAAAAAAGAAAATAAAGAATTTGTCTTTAGACGAGAAGAATGGTAATCTATCTAGAAAAACAAATACAAGTTTTAAAAAATTGATAAATTCTTGAGCTATTTCACGAAATACGAGAAAGAAGAAGATGGTGCAATATAGTAATCAATAGACGTTTTTCTTGGGAAATGTCCATAAAAGAAACCCACAGACAGTCACATTTTTTAAAAATAGTATTAAGGTCTTATCCGAATGTTTAGTCTACGATATCAGGAGAGAGAGAGAGAGAGTAGGTCATTTCGTCGGAATTAACGTGGCATGAATTGTATTTTAATAATTGACATCGGAGAAAACCGGAGCACTGCCACCATCCACCAGTTCACCCCCAGTCCCATCACCTCCTGGGGGTTGGATGGCTGAATGGTTAGCACATGCGCGCTGTACCATAAAGTCTGTCATTGAGTCAACTGGCGTAGTTTCGAATCCCCGGTTGTACGTGGCAAGGAGTAGGGTCGCCTGTCCAACCTCGTGGGTTTTCTCCGGGTCCTCCGGTTTCCTCCCACTGCTAAAGACCCCTACGCGCAAGCGAATTATTGAAATAAAATTAAACCATATGTTAGTCCCGAATTGACCTAGTTTGTGTCGAGTGGACGTTAAACCCCATTTCTCTCTCTCTCCTGTCACCTCCGGTAAGATTGTATAATGTGTCTAGTTCGTACTTTGAGTAGGTTGAAAATGCTGTGTACATTGTCAGGAGGAGGAATATACGATGCGATTGACCATTTCCTACAACATTTATAACCGAAATAGTTTTCGTTTCTTAAAATATATGACATATTTTCGAAGAACGTCAAGACAGGACAGTAACCCCCATCACCTCAATGTCAGCTCCAAGATCGATGCACAAATTGCAGCACATGTTCTCTTGTTTTTCTAATGTTATGTTAGCAATGCCTTGGATAATCAGATTTTAAGCAGAAAATCAAAGTTCGTGCACGAGTGGATTGTTTGCATTGTCAAATTTGAGATTCCAAAAACACCGGATTGTGTGAATAGTGAACAATCAACATGTATGCAGCTAATCAATTTTAAAAAAAAAACGAAAATTGTCAACATCTTTCAAAAATCGTGACGGTTTCTAAAGTGAAAGAAGATTTACAATAACAAATTGCATAAAAAAAATAATAAAAAAATCCTTATTCTATACAGTACATGAAAATACTTTGATCTCGGTATCAAATCAATCAAACTTTATCCTGATTTAGAAATCTGGTGACGTTCAGCGTAATATTTCAAACAGTTTAAGTCACTTTGTTGTCCAAATCGACAATCTAAAACCTTCGGTTTGCACTTGTTGAAACTAATCAAAATTAAAACGATTGAAAGATATTTTTACGACCTTAGGTATCAAACTTTGATTGACAGTGATATATAGGTGGAGTTGTACATATGCCCAGAAGTCTCGAAAATCCTTGCTAAGTTTGTGGATTAACTTTCACTTTGACAAGATTAATGTCTTGGCATCAACGACTTTCTTTTGTTTAACTTCACTCGCGCAGATCAGAACATATAGGTCGTATATATGACACATATCGTAAATTACAATTAAACCAACTACCAATTGTAATATTTGAATTAATTTAGCCCGGAGCAATAATCGCGCATGTCATGTGTATGTATATGATATGTTCGGATTGATGATGAGAGAAGTAGCGATGTTACGAGTTTACGGTTACAGGCACGGCTATCTTTCACTACAAACGTCAAAAGATCACTTACTGAAACAAGGATCGCGTACGCCCCCATTCTGTTTCAATTAAACCGTTAAACTGTCAACTCTAGTGCAAACATGGGACACGGGACTTGCACCCAGAATGTTGTTGGGGTTTTTTTTTTTGGGGGGGGGGGGGGGCTGAGAAGAATCCTTTTCAAATCCGGTTACTTGTCTACATACAGGTATTTCTATGTTCCAACAATAGATAAGAAGCGGCAGAGAGACGGATCAACTACACTAGCAACTGTCAGTTGGAAAGGGGAAAACAGGACTAATACTTGATTTCGACACATAGAGAAATAAATTTGGACGATTTACTACACACATTGCCATATTTTCAGATTGGCAACGCCACATTGAAAGATTTGGTCGCACTTGGACGTGGATACTTAGAGATTTTCTAAAATTTGGGCGGAGTCGCTGTCATCGCTATCTGCATTTGTTAGAATATAGAAACTAATGGGTCACCTTCTTTAATACAATAAATTGGAATATTTACGGTTGATTCAATTTTCTGCTAATCTCAGCCTCTCTCAATTATTAAGTTAATGAGAGTAGAATAATGATAATACATAATCAGTCATGCGACCCAGACCTATCAAACACACCGCTTAGATTCTATCACCATGCATTAGTTATGAACTATAAATACAGAGCCTGGATTCCTAAAGGAAAGATTAAAAATCCAAACATAATTCTAACATTATTCCAAGACGATGACATTGGGGATTTATATGTCTCAGATGACGTAACGCAATTCTTCCGCCTTTTATAACCGGTATCAGTTATGTCTTTGTCACGACTGGAGTTAAAACTCAGAGAAGATCATACGCGAGTAATGCTGATCGAACCGAATAACATAAAGGAAAAACGATGGATTGAAAGGCAGTTTGCTGTGTTGACAATCACTGGCGTATTTTGTAGATTTTCGGGAGATTTTTCAGCTTAAAGTGGTGTTTGATACTTTGATCAGTTATTGTAAATTTGATGTGTTTGTTGACGACGTTGTCGAGGTTGTTTATTCGGTCTGAAAACAATCAACAACACCAGTCTGACAAACAAACATTGTCAATCCTCGATAAACAACAGTTTCTTCTAATATTCTTCCACTCATGAGAAAACATGCAGTTTTAGTTTTATGAAATATGAACAATTTTGATCCCCTGTCCTGTATAAAATATGACCATATTAATAGTTCGCCACGACCTCGTTCTCTTCGTCCCGTACTTTTCGCGGACTTTTCCGTGGTTACGTGTCTGTAACCAACTATACCACAATCTACCTCCATCCACTCCCTTGAACAGTTCGATAAAACAAAGCGTACTTGGAAATATTTGAATGTCTAAGACAATTGAATTGAATTGGTGTGTTTTTGAGCATTCTTTTGGTTTTGCCAAGGAGTATGTGAAGCATGCTGAATCACACGAGAGTGGTCTTCAGTTTAAAGCCGCTATCCTTTTTTTGTTCTTTTTTCATGTTTGTCAAAATGGCAGCCGTTCAAGACCAACTTTTCTTAAATGCACCATGAGCGCATATTTTTATAGTCTCATTTATTAATCCCATGGCGAGTGACAGCGCTGATAGTTATTTATATCATTTTAATAAACTAATAAGAGTATGGATATTCTTGTACTTTTTAATTGAGATGGGGTTTACCGTACTGCATTTCTGCACCGCCGGAGCTATATTAAAGACGGAATACACCATACAGTGTGCTATGAGGAAACTTGTGCCCGGATAACAAAACTACAGCTAATTCTTATTTCAAATTCCAACTGTCAATGGTTCTCTTGCGTGCACGCCTATGTGTACACGGGATCCAAGTCTTTCATCCAATCCGAACGACTACACTCTGTTCTTTGTCAGGTCCCCCATTCTCCACCACTAACAAGGAGGGAAACCATACCTGAACATCCCGAGGAACATTTTTTACAAAAGTGTTTGCTTAGATATATATACACAGCAAAAGTGAAATGGTTAGGAATGTTTATTATCTTTCTCACATATGCCACAAATCTATTTAATGGCCGTGAATTTACAGGAATAGAAATACTGGTTCCAGCAGTTTATTAAATAATATTTTCTCAAACTGAAATTTACTCATCCAAATTTTTCAAATTCCTGAACAATTTCTAGCATATCTCTTCTCTAATCAGTCACAAGAAATTATTCACCGACCACCTTTACCGCCATTGTTATAATATTGGCCAGGATTGTATTCAATACAGGCGTCAAGTTATGTCTTAATCAGATCACTAGAGTTTATTAAACCCCCATAATAATGAGTTCATATATTAACAGTGGATCAACAGGATATTGCAATATTTGACATTTGAAAATGACCAATGCAGGACACTGGGTTCATATAATGATTGAGTTATGAGTAACGACATATTATTAGTTTCATAGAAGTGAACATTGATCAAAATATTGATTATCGTATCGATTTTCCTATTTCATATATCATTGGAATTAGTACATTACATGTATATCCAACAACGTAAATTTGATTATTCTATATCTTAATCCAATATATGACACATGGGTTCATTATTGTCACATTTTCTATTGATCTTTTCTATCAATGCCAAACGATATTGCAAGAAGAGTATACAGGGTAGTAGAAATGTACCCAGATGATATTCTTCCAAATGGATTAAACCAGACTTCTTCTTGCATCATTGGAATATGGTAACCATTTATAAATGTTTAATTGCATTTCTAGATTGTAGTTTTGAAACTATTTAGTTTTATATCTATATGTGTGGGATGTATATAACGATGACCAGGGGGGGGGGGGGGTCATTATAAAGACAATGCATCGCTAGTAATAGGCTATACATATCTTTAACTTCAGTAGAAGATTTATCTCATATTTAAAACGAAACAAAGGACGCAGGGTAGTGTAGGGAGACCGAAGTTGGGTATTTTATAGACAAGATTATGTACTGTAAATGTTTGTTAAACATGCATTATTCAAGAGGTAAATCTGCACTCGCAGGTCTTTCTTTAGGCCTGAAATTTAATATAAACTATTAATTAGACATTTATTAACATGAAAAGACCTTAACCAACTCTCGATGCCATCTTATGTGTCCAAGTTTCATTGCATTTGATCCGATCTGCTGTTCAGTGCCCATTGATGATTAACCGCAAAAATGGATAATCGAGACTTTGTTAATTAACGCGACAGCGGTAACAATGACAACCGAGGCTATAGTGATTTTAAAGTAAGCTTTTCTATGCTTAGAGTGAAGAAATGTGACTGAAATTTCAACATATTCCCTTTACATTATCTAGTTTTTAACTATTATAGTGAGATCTGCCAGCTCCTTATCAAATCTCCCATAAATGTATATTTAATTAAATACCCCAACACAGCAAATTAGGCAACGTTAAGATTACATCTATATTACTATAGAACAACCACCTGACAGTATTCAACTTATATTTCTTAAATATTCCATGTACCAAACCCTCATCACTGAAACTGATAACCCATTCAAACGCTTAAGTTGAACTGGTTTAAAAAACCCGGGGATTGTTAAACCAGTTTAACTTTGTCGTCGGAACGCAAATGTGGGACACAAAAAGTTTTAAAACCCCAGCTTAAACTGGTTCATCTTGGCCGTCTGAACAGGCTGGCTTAAAACCCCGGCTCCAGCCCGCTTTGGGCATGCGCAGTACAAAGTAAGTTGCACCCCTGGGAAAATGGCGACGTCATGCAGTGCCAGTGTTATCGAAAGCGTGCAAGAACTGAATAAAGAATATGCAGCTACCCATGCGTAGTTAACTCTAACCTCCGACCGAAAAGGTCAGATTAGTTAAACTGGTTTGGCTTATAGCACGTGTGAACGCAACACGACACTGTCTTAAAAACCCCGGCGATTTTGAACTGGTTTAAAAATAAGCGTCTGAACGGGATATGAGTTATAGACTAAACACTTAATGTGGTAATTATTAGTAGAGTCAACGTAACCATATCTCTTTAAATATCATATTTAAATAGAAATACTTAAACATGGCTCTCCTGGTTAATGGAAATAGTAGTCTACCATACTAAGTGTACTCCTGTACAATCATAGGTAACCTTAGTGTCGTGTTTTATGTATAGAGAACGGGACCACAAGGTGTAATGATGGTGGTTATCTGATCCTGTGACAAGAGAAAAACAAACACAAGGTTCATATGCCACGTTTCACATCTGCTCTTTCAAACATTAACTCGTTAAGCTGTGGTAAATACAGTCTAAAGTCGGTCTGTGTTGGTCAACAAAGACTGAACAGTTGATGACAAATTTACCTTGGTGAAGGTTAGCCAACAATCAGTTAGTGCCGTCCGGATAGTTCAAACTTTGCTTAAAGGAGAACAAGGACACGTTCACGTGATTTTATTAAGTTAATTCAATAATCTTTGAGCAAAAAGGGTAGAAATCATTGAAGTTCATGTACCTTGAATTGAACCAAGTGATCTTTTTGTAGATTTCGTTTACAAGAACTTGGGTGTTTCTTTTTTTTTATATCAAAATATATTTTGTTTGACGGATTATTTTGTTTGATAGATTTAAATATGGAATGCAAGGTCACTGTTCAAGTGTAAGCTTTTTTACCTAGTCGTGAAGTTCCAGTATACAGATGCTGCAAACTTTGTCAAGAGATATTTAAAACGCAGCAATAACCTGAATAATTATATAAATATTGGGGGGGGGGGGATTCTGAGTCTTGCTTGTCAGGACGCTGGTCGCCAACCCATGCCTGACAATAGCATCTTAGCATTCCTTGGTGTCAGAATAATGGTTCTAATAGAACCGTCCATGTTAATTCACCATTTTTATTTATTAATTGGACTATATCTGGTATTTATCTTTACTTTAACGAATCGCATTTCAGAACTAAATGGACAACAACTTGATAGATGCAGTATCAAACACTGAATACAAAGGTTAGCTATATAAATGTGCCCATGTAAACAAGAAGTGGTATAGGGTGTTATAGAAGGAACACGCTACGATATACGCCATTACTAAATAAAACAATGGTCAGATTTCAGACCTTTGGGCTACTTGATATTAGATTTAGGCGCCATGTTATCTAAATACGAAAAAAAGTGCAAACAGTTGCTAGCTTTACGAACTTGCCAAATTAATAAACACTTCAATCAGATGAATACAATAATAGGAACAGAAAGAAACAATCGTGTCGTGAGATTCAGAAATGTCTGATGAATTCTGATTACACAAACAAATTGCTGAAACATCACTGCGTAAAGTCAAGTACACCCTGGTCAAATGTTCTCTGTCCTTTAACCAACATGACAACCCACGTTAGCTGCGGTGTCTATTAAACAGTCCTTTATTTATAAAGAGCTATAATGATTTGGTTAAATGCCCCTAACTATTGTATTGTTCTCGTCATGATCGTTGATCGTACTATACGGGTCTTTACCAGTTTCTTTATTACTCGTTTTAAATGAATTTGGGTATCGTATTAACTAGGTGGCGTCTTATAGGTGAAAAGATTGGTCTTTAACTATAGATGATCTGACTATAAACCTGACTATACGACACAACTGTTGTAAAATAATACGTCTTAAATGCACCGTGTATAGGACGCACATTCTTGCATAAAGATAAATAAATCTAAATTTGAAAATGATATCTTTTGTATATTATTCTTGTGGTGTATTTTTGTTTCCTCCAAAATACTAAAAGAAAGATGTTTATTGGCTTAGATTAATTGGGTTTTTTTAAAAAAGCAAACAGTTTTTGTTCATTTAATGGATCTGAATGACAACAAAATGGAGGGGGGGGGGGTCTATCGGCTTCTGCCTGTTCTCCAATCCAGTTTCTGTGAATAAATATTGTTTAGAAAAAAAACTACCTTCACACTAGATAGATAATAATAGAGAGAGACATAGAGAGAGGGCAGTGGGGTTTAAGGTCCACTCGGCACAAACTAGGTAATTTCTGGACTAACATACGGTTCAATTTTATTTCAGTAATTCACTTGCGTGTAGGGGTCTTTAGCAGTAGGAGGAAGCTCACTAGGTTGGACTGGCGACCCTACTCCTTGTCACGTTCAAACGGAGACTCGAAACCACGCCACTTGACTCAATGTCAGACCTTGTGATTGCACGTTAAACCACTAGACCACTCAACCCCTAGATAGTAATAACCAACAAAATATATTTCCTACTTTTGAGAGTTTGTATTGTTATCCTTGTCAGTGGTCCAGGACAGAGGGTCTGACACAGTGGTCCAGGACAGAGGGTCTGACACGGAGCAGTGTCTAGTCGTTTGTTTGTATGGGACGAAACTCCGAGATTCCGTGGCGTGCACTTTAAAGAACCATTGACCGGTGGGATTCGGAAGAGGGGTAGGTCGTAGTGCGGCTGTCCGGACACAATTGTCATTGCAAACTGCTTAGCGTACACCCCTCTGCAGAAAGTAGGACGTTAAACCCATTTTATTTCGCATTTTTATCCACTTTCAAATTCCAGGATTGGCAAAACATTAAGGAAGAATCTTCAGGCATGTTACCATTTGCTTCTGACGATAATTCTGTTCCAAAAACTTTTGCTAGCAGACGAATCGAAATCTTGTCACCGAGGTCGTGTGCTCGGTCTATATACACACGTGTTTCAAAAATAATATACACTTACGACTTCTGCTGCCCAATAACCCTCTGTTTATTATTTAAAAGACTACCATTTCAATAGAGTCTATTATTTTAAGATTTGTACACACGGTTTGTCAATTTAAAATCATTCGGTTTGTTATCCTCGTTGTTTGATTTCAAAGTAAACTAACAGAAATACAATCTGATTAAAGTACAGATCTATATTTCGTTTCGTTTTTTTATACTTTCGATGGCCTACACAACATGAAGATCTGACAAAAGACCGACTTATGACCCTATGACGTCAGACATTTGATTAACCAATCAGCATTGATGTTACTAGTGGATTACCCACAGTTCCGTGAAAACACGCCTAAAGCTCGCCGTAACAGACCGTTTCATTGGCTTATCCCCGACACCATTCAGAACACGAGTTAAATAACAACTCTTCCAGATCCAAGTGTAGTAAAGACAACAAGTGAAACGAAATTTTGAACTATAAAAACGAAACGAAATAGGATCTGTGTTTTAACCAGATTTAACAGAAATATTATATTTTTTCTTGGTCTGTAAATGGACCATAATACGATATTGGAAATTTTTTAAGAACAAAATACGATATATAATAATTAACTTTAATTTTGAGATCAAAGACTAGCTACTCCTTATATCGCCATTATTAACAACGGAGGTAACAGGTGCTGAACGCCATTGCTTCGCTGTTTGAAATTTTAATAAAATGAAACTATTATAAAACGACGGTTTAATATATCCAATTTGCTTACATTTTAATTACATATTTACAAGCCTAAATTAGTACAAGATCTATTCTTTACTTTCTCCTAAATGCGCATGACTTTGACATCAAATGAACTATAACCTTTGTAGTTTATGTGAAATGTATATACTCATCCTCTTAAAATTGCCATTTTTATTTTCATTAGCCGTGCCCCTTTCTTGATTTGCATATCTCTACGAGTTGATTAAACGCCCCTATCGTAAACAAGAGTACATAAGTCACGGTAAATTAACTTCAAAGAACTTGAGGACCTCGTTATAAGTGAAGTAGGAATGGTTACTTACAGACCTCATAACAATAAACATGGCTGCTCAAGATGTCATAGGTTGCAACTTGTAGAGTTGCCAACGCAACCCCATTTAAAGAAATATTTTACGGAAAACGAATGAGAGATTTATTTTATTAATTCTTTTGTTACTGGCGATTAGGTAATTTAACAATCGGTACATTTTGGTGGTCGGATTCCAATAAAAGATAACAATTTTTCCCAACCACCTCATCGACTACCAACCATGGACTGGACAAAGACTGTGTATTTCATTCGGATTTTGTTTTACTTTTCGTAACATAAAATAATAAAATCCCCCTCCCCCGATCGGTAAAAAATAAAAAGAATACAGTCAATGATGTCGATCTTCATCTACTAATATCTGCTTTTAAATACATTTTATTTAGAATGTTCCATGATCCAAGTTCTAGCAAACTTTAATCAATGGATTTATTGCCGACTTAGTTCTTATAGTTATCCTACATGTAGGATTGGGGTATGGGGGTATGGACATGGAGGCACTCAAACCAATTGAAGAGTCAGCGAGTCAAATGTTACTGACGCACTGCCCTTCTCCATGTTGATCTCTCTAGCCACGAGCCTAAAATGGAACATCTGTTTCGTTTCGTTTTTCGTCAAAAACAAACTATTGTACTAAAATTTAAACTTCATCTGAAAGAATCTGAAAGAAGTTTTATCTTAAAAGGATCTTGTTAGTAGCGTAATTAAATTAACTATCTATACATTTGACTGTACATGTAGACGTAACAGTGAATATTTCTGAAATGACATGTTGGTAGAAACAATTGGAATTCCCGCTGGAATCTTATTAATTCAAGTTTTAAATGTATTAAGTGGATGTCATTCAGCTAATGGCTGTTTTTCTTCCATTCTAGGTCAGGGATAACAATCCTTTGTTATTATTTCTAGTATATAATTAAAAAAACCACAAAGTATTAGACAGAGAAAGATTAACGCTCACTCGACATAAGCTAGGTCATTTCGGGACTGGCATGGTACAATTGAACTTCATTAGTTCGTGTGGGTCTTGAGAAGTGGGAGGAAACCGGGAGAAAACCCATGAGGTTGGGCAGGCTACTCTATTCCTTTTCAAGTGCACGCTTAGGATCGAAACCACGCCCTCGACTCATTGACAGACCTTATGATCTAAAGCGCACGCGTTAAACCACTCAACCAGCCCTGCACTTGTGTAGACTGGTATACAAGAATGACCATGACTACGAAGACGACTACAGATGTTACCCAGACAACATCATTAAAATAAAGAAACTATTTTACAAGTTCATCATTATGTAGTACGGTATGTAATTAACTTTAAACACCCCCACCCTCAACAATAGGAGAACCAACCAAAGTGCTACAATAATAAAACACAGTTACAACTTTCACAGCAACCAACGCAACCCCTATACTATTAAATAACAATTTTCAAATAAAAGAAGGACATACGTTGGATTTATTTTACAAGATAACAAGCCCATTGTTAACAGAATGTAATCAAATTTAACAACCCACAATTTAAATTAAATTTACGAGTGGCCAATGAACCTTGATGAGGCTGAACTCTAAACAAAATGGCGGACCATTTACTTTATTTACCCCCTTTTGTCATTAACAGTAAATAATTTAGACAATATATAATAGAGAGGCTTACCTCATACTTAAACAAGACACGCATATTACTCTTTATGAGTGTTTTAAATTCTTTATATAAGATGGCGGTTGACTGTGAAGAACTTTATTAGTTTGCAATAAATGGCTTGTAATGTCTTATTCCCCGTACAGTTTTAATTAAAGGGATACAGCTTTCAAAAAGGTATTTAAAAAATAAAAAATGACATTGTCACGACTGAATTGATTTTTATTCATTTCCAGGGATGCCAAATGGAAACAGATACCCTCGTCACAGATATATTAACCGAATATTTGAAATATTTGAATGTTTTGAATGTGCACTGCATGAGTAAATCCGCGAGAATTTAGTATGCGACATTCACAGTAAAGGAGAGACGCAGTAGATGTGTTATATGCTAGTTGGGTTGCTGAACCATCTTGAAATATTATATGACTTCATTATTTTTAATTCCGGGGTTATTTAAGTGCCAATAAGGTTAAAAGAACAGCCCATCGGTCTATTATTTTACAATTGTTTTGTTTTCAATTACCAGTTTACTCAGGATGTTGAGTGGAGCCGCAGTGGCTCAGTGAGTATGCGTTGACTGCTAAAAAGAGGGTCTCGGGTTTGGTCTCGGTGTTGGACGAGAAAGTTTATCTGGATCTTCCGGTGTGATTTTCCCTTGTCAGTAACGCAGAGCGGAGGGCCTGACAAGAAACCGCGTCTAGTCGTTCGAATGGAACGTAAAATAACCCTTAGCAGTTGGAATTCGAATTAAGACTAAGTCACAGCGCCGGTTTCCGGGAATATCTTTCCTCATTGCACACACCCTGGTGTACGCCATCTTCATAATCCCGATTGGTGCATAAAAATAGGACGTTAAACCCCATTTCATTTCATAATATTTCTATATCTGGATCAATTAGTATAAATCAGTTTTCTCCAAGTGTGACCGCAACAAGCACTATATCTTCATCTTTAGTACTCTGAAATGAACAAAGTATTCAGCTCACGTGCAGATTTTATTGTTCCTATTTATCTATTTTCCTATAATTCTTGATGCATCAGGCTTTAAGGAAATATACTGTCAAATCTCATCTCATCAATAACTGACAATAGTTGTAATACAGAATACAACAAACTATAGAGGATGACGTCTTGACCCTCTAATTAATCAATATCATAATTAACTAATCAAACCTTGTCAATCATTAATGGCGTAGCGATCAAACACTAGCCATTGGCTAATAACTCAGTTGTCATCGGGTGATTGACAGGTTTTATAGGGCTTTTAAAATATTGAGTCAATCGTCATATAGATTTACTGCTCAGATCTGCACCAACGAAATACTCTAATATAGATATCTACATAAATTTACTTCAAGGAACAAACAATGGACAGACCTTAAATATAGATATCTACATAAATTTACTTAAAGGGATAAGCAATCAACATACGCTATCGACAAAAGGGTATTCGATCCATTAGATTAGCTTAAAATATGTTATCTGTGAACTTGGAAATCATATTTTATTGCAAAAATATTGTTTATAAAGAGATAAGAGCAATTTGTAACAAATTCTCTTAATCTCTGCATAAGAGATCACTCCATTTCTGTCATAAACAAGTGTAAAAATGAAACTATTCTCTCGTCAAATTTTTAATGCCTATCTCTCATAAGAAACACATCGCAAAACTTGTATTTTAAAAATAACAAGAAAACTCGGCCATCAACATCCCGCTCCTCTTGTATGCCCAAAACAAAAATTATGAAATCAAAACAACAATTATTAACTGCTATAATAGGTGGATATGAATCTACGGTTTATGAGATCCGCAAACAAAACCGGATCGGAAAGTCGGACTTGACCCCATTTCTTGTCCTAGATTGTTGGTGCTGAATAAAATTTATCTGAGACTAAGATGCCTTTTTAATCTATTAGAAATGAAATTGAACCGACTACTAAATTAAATCTACTCATTATCCAGAAATCTTACAAATCTTACCCTTCACAAGAAACAAGGTCCAATCGTCTTCTGTGAAACCCCATTGTTGGCCCTGAGATACGAGATTGATTTTAATAATTGATTTGTCCAGATCCCTGGAAGATGTATCTGTCAAATTTTTCTACTGGTAACGCAACTGTAGGTAAATACCCGCCCTTTTTAGTTTTATCCCGGGAATTAATGGAACGTGGAAGCCCGGGCCCGGGCATATGTTTATTGATATTGGATACTTCTTTAGAACTGAATGGCTTTAAAACTGAACGTAATCAGTCTTTGAGGCTGATTAGCAAATCGGGGTTTGTGGGGTGGACGAGTAGTCTAAAGCTTACGCTTTAGATCATAACGTCTGTCATTGAGTCAAGTATCGTGATTTGGAGTCTATGTTTTTACGTGATGAGCAGGTCGTCTACCCAGCCTAGCGGGTATTCTCCGTGTCCCCAGGTTTCCTCACAGTGCTAAAGACTCTATGCGCAAGCGAATTATTGAAATAAAATTGAACTAATTTGTGTTGAGCGGACGTTAACTCTCTCTCTCTATAAGCAATCACCATATTCCCTGTTAAAGGATACAATATCTCTTCACAGACAATCTTATATCACACCATGATGTGAAAACCATAACAAATCAAGAGTTTATTTTAAAATCTTTTTCACACGCATAATGACACATTGATAAGAGATTTTACAAATATCATACAGTAACGTTGTTAAAACAAAGAGACTTTTTAAAACAAATATGAACAAGCCCAATCGCCCCAGCCGAATTAGCAAACAAATACAACTGATTCACAATTTACCACTACTCATACAAATATAACCGATATCTTTCTGACTTAACTCAATGATACCCTTGTCTTCGCCAGCTAATTTACAAATAAGAATTTTATTCGTGCCCATAAACTACAAATTATCTTATTTCTTTATGTATTAAAGGTGAATTATGGAAGATTGGATAAAGAGCTGGCAGTTCTCACTATAATAGTTAAAACTAGATAATGTAAAGGGGGTATGCTGAAAATTTCGGTCAAATTGTTCTACTCTGAACCGAGATATTAGCGATTGAAGTTTAGGCCTAGCCTCGATCAGCATTACTAAAGCCGGTACGATAAAAAAAAACATCGTGTCGATTTCCATTTTTGTATTTAATCACCAATGAGCGTTGGGCAGCAGATCGGATTCAAATCCAGTGAAAATCCGATACATTAGAGTGGCATCGAGAGTTGATTATGGTCTGGATAAGTTAATTAATGTCTAATTAATAATTTAGATAACATTTCAGGCATAAAGAAAGACCTGCAAAAGGCAGATTTAGCTCTTGCATAATGCCAGTTTAACCTTAACATGGTTGGTAGAGAATGGTCAAACCATATGTTTTACAGGGAAGCGAATAGGCAAGTCGAACGTTTTATGTTTTCTAAAAAATGACAATATGTTAATGATTCCCTTTTCCTTCGATTTATTAAAAAATTATGCCTTAACATCTGCCTAAAAACTTTCATCTATCAAAAGACTGAAATCACAAAAATATATAAATATTATCCGAAACGAAACCATCACCCCAAAATAAGCACAATAAAGAGATTGAGATTGAGATTGAGTACAAATCTAGTATTAAATTCTGTCAAGTTTTGTTTATTCTAACTGGTATTAAATAAAATATGTTTAATATTGACTCTATCAAATACATGCAGATTATAGTGGACAAGCAGTGGACATTCCAAATGGTGGATTAAATACACTGACTATCGTCCTACCTTGATGTGAAATATCAGTCAACAACTGTCAACATTTATATAGTGGGACTGCTGTTGTATCTACTTCAGTTTTCAATGATACATTATGTAAGAGCTGAATCTGCCCATTGCAGGCATTTTTGCCGGTTTCAAATGCTATGTAAATTATTATTTGGGCTTTTATTCACATGGCAAGACCATAACCAACCCTCTAGGTCATCGTATGGCTGAGATATTGAATAGATTAGACCATACGCTCAATATAATCGTTCAACGCTAAAATAGATATAAAAGAACTGATAATCGAGACTGATAATGATTCTTGACAATCGACTATTTCTTGTTAAAACTTCAAATATTCATAACTTTGCCCAGAATAAAGTAATTTGACCGAAGTTTTGATTACATATATATCTATTTTTTGTCATCTATTTTCGAACAATTATGGCAAAAAGAGATAGCTCTTCATCTAAATCTTACATAATGCAACTGTAAATATTAACATAGAAATATTATTTACATCCTCATTCAATTAATTATCGATGTGAAATTATTGCGACTGGCTTCATGCTTTATGGAAGACATTTCAGAGCAAAATGAACGTGCACTGTTACTATTCGATTTTTTGCATTTATGAATTTATAAGCTTTAGAAAAAGTGGTATTTAAATATTTGTAATTACACACGTGACGAAATAAACATTTAAACAAAGTACGTAGGAATTAACTCATCAATCTCAACAAAAACTTGTTTTCTATATTTCTGATTCATATAATATAGTAGATCTATTTCTGTTAACATAATCAATCATTCTTTAATTGTACAGGCCTTACTCATCTGCCCACGTTAGACCACAATGTAGACAAGTGTTAGTCGTCCTATACGGTGACCTGTTCAGAAAGACATGTCTTTGATGTAGAACATCGAATGAATTTGCCGCGCAAATCAAACATACGCCTCGGTATTAAGTAAACTGCCCCAGTTCATAAAATCATATAGCGTAGAATATTACCAGGTGAAACTCAATAAAAGAGCAATCCGATTGTTTAGACGAGCCCGCCATAACCCCGAGGGCTTTGTGTGTCGTTCTAATAAAATTGCATTATATCAGCCACTCCACGGAACAAAACAGCGTCCAATTCCCCTCTCAGCTTCTAAAAAACAGCATTGAGAAAAGAGTAAATAAAAATAATATTATATTAGTTTTTCTGTTTGAATTTGGAGTATTTTTCAATGTGTCCGTCAAAGACAGATAAACAAGGGCCCCTACTCTGACACCGAGGGACCAAAACAGCCGGCTTTTGTCGCAGATTTTAATCACAATTTTTTAATATCCTAATAAAGACTTATAGATGAAAGACGACCGATTCAGGTCCATCGTTTTCTTAATCGATTCAGTTTAACCCAATATTATCTATAATAACAATTCTTGTGAGTTCCAATTTAAGTAGAGTAGGAATATATTAAGGAGAGAGTTTTGTTAGCTTAATTAAAGTACATATGAAACAGTGACATGTTTGTATGTAACAATAAACAGTTGGGTTTTTTTTAAGATACGGTGTCGGTGGTTTGTCCCGGTACGGCTCGGTATCTTAATTTTTTTTAGTTACAAAAAGCAACTCTAAGCATGGTTAGGTCCTAATATTAAGGTCAGCTGCAGATTTCGTCAAGGTCACAAGATGTTAACATGGCTAGCGCTAACACTAATCTAATTCACAATTCTCGTCAACAATCACGTACCCTGACCCTGTGCATACATGATATATAATACAATAAGAGAGAGAGAGAGAGAGTGTGTGTGTGTGTGTAGGGGGGGGGGGGGTTGTAACGTCCACTTGACACAAACTTGGCCATTCCGGGATTAAAATATGATTTAATTATATTTCAGTAATTCGCTTGCGCGCGCGTACTGGTCTTTAGCAGTAGGGGAGAAAATGGCGAAAACCATACTCCTTATCAGGTACAACCAGGGAATCGGAAAAATATTACAATACGCAACTGATCTAAAGTAACGTTAATGATGATAATAAATATTATTATCTCCCATTCCGGGAGATAATCATCTGTTGATATTTTGATTTTCATTTCTTAATTAAAAATCAAATAATCAGTTTGAGTATATGTTAGCGTGGGTTAAGTTGTATAAAGGTTAGATACTGTCCGATTAATGAAATTTACGACCATGGCTTTAATGATTGGTCGTACATATATTTTATTTAATCAGCAGAATGTCGAATTCATCAATCAGTGACCTGATCATTTTTAATATTTTAGAAAAAAATACTTTTTCGTCGCGTGGCTTAACGGCGACTCCCGTGTTGTGAAAGTCGCGGGTCGCCGTTATTCTAGTACGACGGAAAAGTCGCCAATCGGCGCCTTTTTCGTCGTGCTGGCTTAACGTACGGCGACTCTCGCGTTGTATCTATAAACCCGCCGATCTAAATGGACGCTTTCAGCCACCATATTGTAGTGTCCGAATTGATGTGACTGTTCTGAAAATTAAAGTTATTATGAAATAGTGATAGAGTGAAATTAACCTATTCTGAACTCATATAACATCTAGGTTTAATATCTGGAAATATGATACATGTAAACAGATGTATTGGTCTGGTCTAACCGAGCCAAACATTTCACATGACAATACAATACAAATACTAATCTAGTCACAAGAAATAAAGTCAATGTAAGGGATGATTGAGTCGTGATACTCCGGCCACAAATCGGATTATTTCTTGCAAATCGACTCTTGTCTGGCATATCTGTGACATATTAAGACGCTGTGATTGAAGGATAAATATTTTTAGAGTCGTAATGTCAGTGTCTACGATTTAATACCAGTTGTCCAGTGTACCGTTAGATAATTATCGCTACAGTGTTAATAAGTAATAATAATAAATCCCTTTAGATCTCATCATTCTTATATCAAATAACATTATTACCTGGATATGAATGAAAGAATAGCTTACATCAATTAAAGACGTTATGATGTCAACGTCTACTATCTAATACGCGTTATCCAGTCTTAGTGATCTGATTTCAATAATACAATTGCAATACATCTCTGAATATACGAAACACCCAACATATGTTTTGTTATTTTGTCTGATAATAAATTTCATGTGTATGTTGGTAATTTTGTGGAATGTTGTCTTCGAGTAGGTTTTTAGAAATTCATCTATATGTTATATGGATCTTGGTGTCATTTTTGGTGGAGATGTAAAACCGAAACCCCACGTGCAGATTGATCATGTGTTGTTGGGATTGGTAGAAAAATATGTTAAACACCTTTATTAGTGCAAAGTATTCGCCATAACAATACCAGAACAGTCTCATAATGCTCGAGTTACTTGGTTGATTTGAGTTATATACCCATTCCTTCCTTTTACTTACTCCACATACTAGAGTCTTAACTAGTACGACCCATGCCAGTTTCGAATACCGGCCTAGCTTGGCCAAGAAGAGTCGACCCTATTTTCCACGATAGGTTCACTGCACAGACAGAGAACGTGTGCTTACTCGTTGGGCTGGAATGAAACATCGAGGCCTACCTGTGCAAGAAGAACCTTTGACACTGCTAAGAAGAGTTGGCGAAAACACGAAATCATCCTCCCTTTCATTCCACATGCGACAACAGTAAATAAAATTAACGATATGTTAGACCCAAAATGACCCAAATATTGTGTTAACGAGACAAGAAACCCCATTCATACCCTGCTCTTTTGTTTCATAAATTGATATTTCATTATATTAATATACTATGTCGGCCAAATACTGGTCTGTTGAATAGAAAGCTCGATTTTAACAAGTGTCAAAATGGTTGTTACCCTTCATTATCTTTAACGTGATGACATGCCGCCATGACACCTACTTCACATCTCAGTATACAAGTGAGTCTGTCATATCATCCTGTGTTGACGATGGGGGCAATTAGTTCGAACATATTAAAATGTCGTGAATGGAATTTGTCTTGTAATCAAGTGTATGATTGTATCAGCACTCACCGAAACTTGCATTTATTCCGGTTCATTTTTAATAGGCCTCGGGCGATAAAATGGTACCATTAGACATTCGCTATATTATACAACCTTTGTCAGTGTGATAACGATAACTGGTCTGTATATCCTATTTTCAAACGGAAATCCATATAAAAATAACATAGTCGTATTCGCTGGGCTGCAACTTATAACTAGCTTACATGTTTAGAGAGCTGTCGTGGCACAGTGATTAAGGCGCTGGCTCGCTAACCTGGAGGTCCAGGATTCAATCCTGTTGACCGAGAAGGGCGCCTCAGAATTTCCAGGAGTGGTTTCCCCTTGACAAAGATGCAGGACGGGGGTCGAACAATGGAACCACGTCTAACGGTTCTGATGGTACATAAACCCAAGTATGGCGTCGGTGGACCTGTTTTAAATCTGACTGAATCCACGCTGGGGGTTTATCTAGGGTTGCCATTTTGATTTTGTTTTCTTAATCAAATGTTTAATAATCAATCTGTGAACTTATTAGCGTGGATTAAGACGTGAGACATTTGATATTTTCCAAAAAATGGAAATCATGCATAGTTGCTTTAAGATAAAGTAATATTTAATAAGTCTGAACTTTTATGAAAACAAACACCATGATTCCATTTAATTCTAGCCGCATTGATTAATTCTAACCACATTAATTAATTTATGGTTAATCAACGCCTAGCTTGTCATATTGTCAAATATGGTGGTAACACTTGTTTACATGCAGAGGTCAACTAATTTCTTCATGTGCACTTTAGATGATCATCAATTTGGTGATTACCTTAAAAAGGTCATTTGAAAATGTCGCCCATCGTTAATCAAACTTGTCATTGGTTGATTTGGCCGTCAATCAATGTGCTGTAAATGTAAATATTACCACATGCTTCTTTCTTTCATGCAGACCGCCATAATTTTAAGAATCAAATATGAAATTAATACACATGATCGCCGGAAATATACTTAGGCTCTTTTTTGTGTATCCCCAATGAGTGAATTTCCCCAAAGTATATATTATTGTCATCCGTAGGTTTATCTACAAAGACAGATGAAGTTCATTTCAGGATATACGAAACTGACCCAGTGAGATAATTGTCATTTGTAATACAAATATTACTTCAGGGCAAAAATGTAGCAACTTAGTACATATGACACTGGAAAAAAACCCATGGTATTACTCATACTATATATAACTTTAAAAATAACAAGGGGCGACCACATCGGAAAACTACGAACAAGTGATCTCCAGGCTAACGAGCCAACGTCTCATTCCCTGAGCCACAGTGGCTCCCATCTAACTTTCAAAGGTTCTTCTACGTATATGACAATGAGTGCAAGAATGGGCCTCGATTTTTGTCTCATCCGAATCACTAGACGACGTTTCCTTGCAAGACCCACTGACAATGGACCCCGGGCTGGAAAAATGCGAAGAACTTTTCCGGGCAACACCGGGATGGATCCCGTGACCTCTTGGTCAGAATCATACACGTGAAACGAAATAACGATACAATTTTAATCAGATTGTCGTTTTTTTTACTTAACGTTATGTAGTGAAGGTTTATAAAGAAGTAGAGGAATTATTGTAACTAAAAATGAATTGCACCACCATTTTGCAGATAAAGGGAAATAACTGTTATTTTTAATCTGAAAATTAAAGGCGATTTTTTTTTTCAATTGAATGGCGGTTATAGATAAGGTTTTTAATGAATGAATGAAATGGGGCTTAACGTCCCAGCTTTCTGCACCTACCGGGATAATGAAGACGGTCATCAAACCGACCAGTAGTAAATATTCACTTGGCTACTATTATCACTGCACGTGATAACGTCGGGTCGAGTTAATAAGCACTTCGTATTAACTTTTTTTCTTCTGCAAATTAAATTCTAAAACAATTTTGTGAATTTTTAAGAAAATAAATAAATGTGGTGGAAGTATATCTGAATACGAATATTCCAATTTAGTGTAAATGGGTTCATAAACTAGTATGCGGCATAAAATGAGCAAGAGGGACCAACTCAGCACGGATCAGATTGTGTCACTTCGTCTGATGTAAACAACGCGCGTGCTATCGAGGACGTATGTAATTTCAACTTTCAAGGGTTCATTAACAAGCCATCCATTCGAACGACCAGGCACTGTTCTTGTACAAGGCATATAAATTTATACCTTTCTTCAATTGAAAAAATGGATTGAATGAAGATTATGCTTAGTTTTATGTATGTAATTACCACCACAAATTTAACAACGGTCCTATAGACAAAGCCAGTTAATGTACACATATGAAAGAAACTACAAATCATTAATATCTAAATTTAATCCACAAATTCAAGATAAAAAAAATATAAGGTGGTATGTATCTTAATCAAGGTGAATATTAAGAATTGTTGATAAAACCAGCGATTACCCAATGTATGTTAACCTGATAAAGGGGGATAACTCCACTTTTCCTTTAGGATTGTTTTCTAAATTGCCAAATTAATGTATAGTTTGTCAATTATTAGAAAACCCGCGATCTATTAAGACAATATTTAGATCATTTTGACACTTACATAAGAATAATTTTATTTAACTTTGTTGCATGTGCAATGGTAATGAGACGAATTTCAAACTAACAGGATCTGTCAACCACTCGAAGATCATCAGTTGTACGTGACAAGGAGTAGGGTCGCCTGTCTAACCTCGTGGGTTTTCTCCGGGTCCTCCGGTTTCCCCCCACTGCTAAAGACCTTTACGCGCAAGCGAATTATTAAAATAAAAATTAAACCATATGTTAGTCCCGAAATGACCTAGTTTGTGTCGAGTGTACGTTAAACCCCATTTCTCACTCTCACTCTCGAAGATCATGCGGACAAGACAAACTATACAAGACATTGCGAGAAATAAACAACAAATATCAATTCAAGTCGTTAGCGTCCACTGCGCTGTAAAGCCCAGGTCTGTAATAATAAAGACTTCACTAAAAAAAATGATTTGTTTTATTGATTTACAAGAAAGACGTAATGCGACCTGTCTTGACGGTGGTCGTCTTCTAAAAGACCCAATATCTTCCAGTTGACGTCATGAGCGAGCGTCACGGATAGCATTTTGAAAACGCTAAAAATTAGTGAACAACCAGGAGAAGTCTGCAAACCTCGTCAGATTCCGTTACTCTACATCTAGCCTCGGCACCGGTTTACTTATTAGAAAAACTTGCCGCTTAAAAGAAGTTACCAAAATTGCGTCGTTCGAAGCATGTATAGAATTTTCAGTGCAAATTAAGTTGTCCTTGTTTGAAGAAAATCGGATAAACAGCTTCACACTTTGAAATATTTGAATGATAAACATTCTTACAGGCGTCGTCATGGGCAACGCCGTTGGTAATTCCAATGGTGGACTTCGTCATACAGACGAGGCTAGATGTAGGGTACTGGAATCTGCTGAGGTTTGCCGAGTGCAAACAGGAGCCCACAATCTCAGCATATCAACAATGACACGCCTTCTTTTGGAGTTACTGACCTTTCTTAAGTGTGAATCAGTTTGGTTCGGTTCTGTACTTTTTGGTCATCTTTTCTTTGTTGGATAGATTGTGACAAGTGTTGATCTTCAAAAAAGAAAAATTTTACAGCTCTCTTCTTAGAGATAAACTAGTGATGAGGTATCAGATGTTCATATCCCAAAGCTGTCGATCGGGTGGGATGAAAAACGAGATACCGTGTATATATTGGCTTGCACGTACAAGAACCCATGAAAGTTGGAATTCGATATAACAGAAGACCATAGTGTCCCTTGCCAGGCATATCACATTATATGGTGTATGCCGGTCGTAATTAGCATAGTCAGGGCAGAACAGTAAGACGTTAAACCCCATTTTATTTCTTTTCCTAGATAAGGTTTATAATCTGTGTTTTTATCATAGGCGCGTAACAAGGCCTATCTTGATCTTACAGGCTGATATGACCATATACCATTATAAGAACCTACAAAAAACAGATTTGGTTTCCACAGTTGCTCAAACATCTAACCTTCACTAAAACCCTATAATCAAATAAACGGAGTTTTGAAAATAAATGAAACAAAATTACTTATTATTAAACGGTACACGGTATACCGTTATAGCCAATAGAGACTTTTGGCAAGCGTAATTTCCTGGTCCGTATCGCGTATCCGTATGGATTTTGCGTGTGACGTCATCAATGTCTGTGTATTTCTCATACGTGATACGGCACACGGATACGACAGCACGTAAGGAACGGCTTTCATACGGAAATGGTCCGTATAACACTGTCGTCTTTTTACCGTCTTTTTTGCTACTTTTAGACGCTGAAATGTTGCATCATAGCGTTTTTATGAATCTATGTGTATCCTGGAACACGAAGGTGTATATTTGATGTGATTTTAACAGTGATAACGACTGCAATGTAATCATTATTTTTGATGGGTTTTTCTCGGAATTTTCATTTTTTTCCCGCCTGTCTGCATACTGGTTGATCTATGGGCTAAACTTTCTGAAATGATACATTAGTGAAACCAAAAATTGCTAAAATCTGCCAAAACTCTAAAACTACATTGACGCAACGTATCACGTATACGATACGGATACGGGATACGGATGGGGAAGATCCGCTTGCCAAAAGTCCCTATTCTAACCTACGAGCGTATCCCTGTCGAAGTCAGGGTTATCGCAAACAAATTATGAAGAATCTTTGATCTCTGCCTGGTCTCCAATTCTAATTATCCGTAACGCAATACACGCCTGTAAGTATTTATAGACAATAACTATTTCGGAATTTTAATCCAAAGCAATTATAAATGTTTGGTCAACTGTTCCAAACTTCTCGCCGTTGTAATCCTGTAAAAATGAAAGGAAAATTGTGAGTAATCTCCCTTCCTATATTCTTAGAACGAGGAAAAGAAATGAAATGAAATGAAATGGGGTTTAACGTCCTACTGTTCTGCTCCTAACCTGGGCTAATGAAGACGGGCATACGCCATACAGTGTGCTATGAGGGAAATTTTGCCCGGACAGCGGCACTACGGCCTACTCTTATATCGAATTCCAACTGCCAAGGGATCTTTTACGTGCACGCCAATGTGTACACAGGACCTCGGTTTTTCTTCCCATCCGAACGACTAGACAACTTTCCTTGTCAGCCCCTCCGTCCTGCATCACTGACAAGGGAGAACCACGCCGGAAAATCTGAATGAACTTTCTCGGCCAATGCAGGGATCGAACAAACGAGGAAAAGAGAGGTCGAGAGAGAGAGAGAGAGGGAGAGAGAGAGAGAGAGTGTGTGTGTGTGTGTGTGGGGGGGGGGTAACATGGTTCAATTGTTTATTTCAATAATTCGCTTGCGCGTAGGGTTCTTTAGCATTGGGAGGAAACCGGAGGACGCGGAGAAAACCCACGAGGTTGGACAGGCGACCCCACTCCTTGTCACGTAAAACCACGTCAGTTGACTCAATGACAGACCTTATGATATAGTGCGCACGTGCTAACCATTCGGCCATCCAGCCCTCACGAGGAAACTACCTTTAGGAACTAATACATTAAATCATATTATAATCATTGTAAAGCGTCATTGGACATTTTTGAGGGTTAAAACTACTCACAGCCAGGGCGGTTGTTGGGTAGAATAACAGACCGACAGTTGGTAGTGAGCTTTTGGTAACAAAACTTACGGTTTTAGTTGTGATACAGGGAGCTAATGATTGAGTAAGACGTTAGCTCTCTAACCTGGTGGTTCGGTGTTCGATCCGTGTGTTGACCGAGAAAATTCATCAGAATTTTCCGGATAGGTTCCTCCTTGTCAGGGTCTGACAAAGGACAAAGTATAGTCGTGCGGATGGGACGAAAACAGGGTCCCATGTAGACATTGTCGTGCATGTAAAAGAACCCTTGGCAGTTGGAATTCGATATACGAGAAGACCGTAGCGCCGCTATCCGTGTAAATTTTCCCTGAGAGCACAAGGCATGGCGTATGCCCGTCGGAACAGATCAGTAGGACGTTAAACCCTATTTCAGTTCATTTATTTGTGTTATAATAATTGTTATCTGAAAGAGTATTTGTAATAACAGTCACACTTTCACTTTTATCGCACCCTAAAACTCGTCGAACAATATATCAACGGGTGATCTAAGAGGATTTAGGCTTACAGACGAAAAGTATTTAATTCCAGTAAAAGTGGAAGTCAGGTCCTCTTTGAGAGAGGGAGGTGGGGCGCGGCTTTAATATAGCTTGTACGTACGTAACAAGGAGTCGGGTTGTCCAACCTTGAGCGATATGTTAGTCCCGAAATGAAATAGTGTGTGTCGAGTAGACGTTAAACCCCAACCTCTCTCTGGTATGTGGCTAAAACGGAAGAAAAAACCAACATTGAATTATATCACTCACTCATGTGCGATAATATCGTTTGGGTTTATTTGGGGTTCGATCTATAAACTTGCAAATTTTGGAATCCGGTAAATGCATTTTGGTTAAAATTCCACGTAAAGCCACGTATTCTTAACTGTAGGAGTAAATTGCCGAGCAATAGCCAATTTTGTATGAGTCACTTTTTAAGATCTTCTGCATATGATAATAAAACATTAATTCAGTGAAGATAATTTTTTAAATATAAAATTCATAATTCACATTCGCTGATTTCTGTGAGACCTTAAGGCAGGGTTGTTTTTGTCTGTGCCGGGTCTTGGGTTGAGATTTGGGAAAGGGGATTGTTATCGTTGGGCATTAGTGACTAAGTTTCTATCGTGATTATTTGAATAGAATAATATATGTATTATCATGGTGATGTTTGAAGGGTTTGCATGGGCGTCCTTGGAAATGTTTGACTGGGGGGGGGGGGTGGGGGTGGTTGGTGCCCAAAAAATGTAGTTAGGTTCTTAGTATGTTACATAATAATAATAAATTCGCTGTTAAATTGGACACATTTAAGAACACAATATTTTTTTTATACAACTTTTACAAAGTACAATAAAATTGTGTGCCCAAATTTTCCAAGGATTTGCTGCCCAAAATGGGGGGGGGGGCTTCCTCTAAGCCCCCCCCCCCCCCTAGCTCGTACACCTATGAGGGTTTGTGATTACGCAACTATCTATTGAGTAACTTATCTAAACTATACATGTACTCAGTAGCAACGTTTAAAACTGAAAGATAATAATCGTCTAGTGTTACCTTCAGGGTTGTTTTTATTTTAATGCGATTAAAAGAAATTCTTTGCGGCAGTGAGAAGACTTCGTAGGAACATTTCGTCATTATTTTGTAATTCGAGTGCGCTTATCACAACTTGTTGTTTACCTTTTACGCAGTCTTCTTCTTTCCAAATACCTATTCAGAAGGAGCTTTTAATTAAAACATCTTAAAGATACATTCTCACGACAGTATTTATAAGGTAGTTATTTCTAATATAAGTATGGCAAATTTTGTATATATGGAAAGTATAGACGCCCAATCTTACCAGAAAAATACTGGATTACTCGAAAAACACCCATTGGGCAGCGGTTGTTATTTCTTGATCGAATAGTTAGGCGGTTTGGGGAATATTGAGGGGTGTAAGCGTATAACAGGTATCTGTAAAGTTTTATATGTTCTAATTTGAAAAGCAGACACTGAACTGACAGACAAAGTAATGTTTCCTATGAAATTTGTAGGAACAGTCAGCTGTGGTCAAGAGGCAAGCCTAGAGTATGGCAGGCACAGGTGGACGAAATCACGGAAGGCTAAGTCCATATTCCCTTCTGTAGATTGTAACCGCGTGCACCTTTAAAATAACAGACCTTTATTCTCCTGAATTCCATTATCAAGACATGCAAGACTCATCAATATTTTACGACCTTTGGAACTCAAATATGAGTTTTAATTTTTACGCCTATCCTCGATTTGACATGCAGCATAACGTCACTCACTAAATCTGACAATCATTACTCAATTATTTGCCAACTATTACACTACAGATTTGATTGAAAACAATGACCTTATCTTTAGTATAAATATAAAATCGTCATTTTACCACCGATAATCGACAGCTGTTAATTCCCATTGATATTTGGGTGTCACGTGATTCCTGTTGTATACCTATAAGTAATAGATATAGATATATATGTATACGCGCTTACCTTCTGCTCCTAAACAGGATAATATTGGACAAGGTCCGGAATATTAACAACAGGAATTACACTTTAACATTTCGAGGTAAGTTTTTCAACGCTATAAATTTTAACTTTCAAAAAAGGAATAGATGTAATTATTTTCATATTTCAAAATAGCCCTAAACTCTGCTCATTACGAAAAATCCAAGAACTGTCCTATTTTGATTCGGCGTAAATTTTTGAAAACCGTTATAGGCTATAGTACATACGGCTAGTGTTGAATCTCTTAAAGTCTATATCTCAGCAACGGGTTGAAAGATCTGCTTTAAATATTGAAGCCACTGTCGCTCAGTTAGTAAGAACTAACTCACTAACGGAGAGTTGGCCGAGAAAGTTCTTCTTGTGAGTGGTGGTGCAACGTCTAGTTCTTCGGGTAGAACGAAAAACCAAGACCCTGCGTTGGCGTATACGTATAAGAACCATTGGCAGCTGGAATCTATGAAGATGAGACAGAAACAGTGCTATCCGTCAAAATATCCCCCATAGCACTCTTCCCGAAGAGTACAGAATGTCGGGACCTTATTAAACTCATTTCATTTCTGTCCCATATTTTGCATGTCATGTATTTTGAATAGTAAAGTCAATTATTTCTTAAAGATGGTATAATTTATGAGTTGTGCCGTTTTAGTATATCGTGATGATAATAATTTACTCTCTCTGGCACATAATCGATACGATATCGATCCAACGATAGATCACCATAATCATAACAAAAATGATATTAAGAAGCCACTGTTTCGATAATTGAAGACCGGAGGCTGTTTTGTCATAAATGTTGCAAAATTGTAGCTTTCAGTAATATTTGAACTCGATCGCTTTTGAAATTTATCTGAAAGAAAAGAAAAGCATCTAAATAGCTTTTGGGATTGTCATTATGTAGGCTATTATAAACAATGTTATTTCTTTTACATAAGAACTTTTCACGGTTGAACGAACTTACAATAATAAATCAGCTTTGATCACAAACAGTGTAAATGCTATAAATAATGAAATAAAAATATTGAAAGAGTTTCATGGAGATTATATAGTTTTCAGGTAACCATTTGTTTCGCTTGGTATAGCCAGTGACGCGTCTCAGGGATATAAATATTCGCTTGGGATTTTGTATTTGTTTAACTGGCTTATCGAGTCGCCCCATCATTGCTTTTGTTCATATCCCCGAAACCTTCTTCGACTTGCATGACAACACTGTGACGAATTATATAAAACGTTTTCAAATATCGTTTGTTACTCCTTGATAACGTCTTAAAAGGTTTATGTATCGATGTTTTGGAACCTTAAAACAGACGAAAATGGGTCTAACAGCACATATTTATGTAATATGAGTGTATTAAGTGTGTTTTTATATTGAATTTTTAAAATATTTATTGCAATTTTTAATCAATCATGTTCGGTTAAATACACAAACAACGACAGTCGTTTATCCCTGCTTAGTCCATTCTACACCTTTTTTTAAAAGTGTTATTTTGTCGTTTGTAAATCATCCATTACTAATTACTTCCGCATTGTCTTGTAGGATATGTTTGTCAATGTTCATTACAAAAATGGTGCCCGAAATCATAAAAATACAAGACTCGTGTACTGATTTTAAAATGTTCATTAATGGGATCCCATATTTTCACGACAAGCTAACAACATTAATATCGATTGAAATGAGACAATACTGAATTCTAATTCGTGTATTTAATTTCAAATTTTATGGAAAATATAGAGTTAAGGATTTAGCACCCTTAAATGTAAACAGGTGCTTTTTTAGTAGTAATCTAAGTCTGGTTTTCAAAAGTTTATTTGAGAACATTTGGTAGGTATTCGTATACATTAAACTGCAAAGATATTCGTATACATTGAGTTGTATTAAATATCCTTAAGATATTATGTTTTACATTATGGACAGATTGCACATGATACGAGTTATAAGGATTCATAACAACTTTACGAATATCCAGAATAGAACAATGCCCTTTCGATGTTTTCTTATCTTTTAACCAACTTAACACATATTCGTTTTCTTAACCTATTTACTGTCGAATCAACTCATTTCAACAACACTCTTATCTGTATGAATTATTTCCGCAGGTAAAAATAAAGAGAGATGTCTAACGGAAAATCAATCAGCTATTGTGACTATTTAGAGGTGGGTCATTGCTAACATGTTTACGAAGTCACCTTCGTTTTACATGCGCAATTTCTAAGGTTTTTACGCACGTAACAATCACCCGAGTTCAACATTTGGGTTAGTTAAACTATAAGACTCGTTCGCTGTATGTCAATTGGTGGGGTTTCGATTCCCCGTTTGTACATGACAAGGAGTAGGGTCGCCTGTCAAACCTCGTGGGTTTTCTCCGGGTCCTCCGCTTTCCTCCCACTACTAAAAAAGACCCCTACGTGCAAGCGAATTATTGAAATAAAATTGAAGCATGTGTTAGTCCCGAAATGACATAGTTTGTGTCGAGTGGACGTTACCCCCTCTCTCTCTCTCTCTCCCTCCCCCATCTCTCTCTCTCTCTCTCTCTATCTTTCGCTGTATAATTTGTGATACAGGCAATTGTAGTAGTTTACAGATCCTGATATTAAAAATGCCTTATGTAAGATCTAAATCTACCTTCTTTAGGTCTTTTTTCTGGCTTTAAATGCTATATGGATTATAAATTAGACATTTATTCATATGACAAGGCTATAATCTACTATCTAGAGCATCGTGTGGCAGAGATTTAAATGGATTTGAACACGCACGAGTTTTAAAAATTTAATGATAAAATGGATAATCGAATATAATTTGAATATAATTTTCAATATAACCATTTTTCATTATCTATTATTGAACTATCATAGCAAGAACGACCAGTTCTTTATCTAACTCTTGCATAACGCACCTTTAAGCCCTATTGTCCAGGACTAAGGCTCGACATATTATTCAATTTATGTACATTTTGGTCTTAAATTTGCATGCTCCCTTGAACAATATGATACTGGGTATGTCTCCTTTAATATGATGTGGACATAATTGTGAGGTATTAGTTGTTAGATAATAGAAATATAATAGTATTAATCTACTGAACCTGCTGTAAAACCCACGGTCTTGAATACCTAGGTCTAAATAAGATCATTATCTATTTATTAGAAATAGATGTGGACTTTGCCCGTTCACCACCTGCCATCATTTCGTGGCGCTCCATCCATATTTCCAAAAGTTTTACAATTAGGTTTCCGAAGGGTGGCACCTGGATAACATTTATAAAGTGGGATGGGATGGGGGGGGTCATCCCTAAACCCATTGAAACTGTATATATTAAGAAAATAACTAATTTACATTTTCAAATAGTTGCACAGTTTGCTGAATGCCCAGTCGATGACGTCATCCATCCATGATGAACATCTGTTTATCATCACTCATCAAGGTGAGTACAGCATCAGGTGGTTTAGAAAGATCAACCAGTGGGGCAAATATGTGAATATTGGCACCACCGGATTTCCATAATTAACAGTATGAGTTTTTGTCGATGTAAAAATAACTGATTTTTTGTTTTATTGTGTAGGAACACATTTAAAACTGATTTTTGTGTTATTGTTTAGGAACACAATTAATTTTTATAAATTCTTTGAAATATAAATAATTGTATACATTAAGACATAATTGGCCATAAAAATGATGCGGTTGATGAAATTAGAATTTTAATATGGATTGACAGCGGAGTATTAAAATGATGTTTCACAGAAATATGTCTAACTTCGTATACTTGTAACTACCTAGGCACATTATTGATTGTACGTAAATATCATTATATATTTATGTGGGGTGGCCGTATGGTCTATTGCGTGCGCTTTTGATCATAAGGTCTGTCATTAAGTCAATTTGCGTGGTACCATTTCTCATCATGACAAGGAGTAGCGACGTCTGTCCAACCTCTTGGGTTTTCTGGGTTCCTCCAGTTTCCCCCCACGTCTAAAGACCCCAACGCGCAAGCGAATAATTGAAATAAAATTTAACCAGATGTTAGTCCTGAAATGATAAAGTTTGTGCCGAATGAACCTTAAACCCCATTCACCCTCTTTCTATATGTATTGTTTATTTATTTACATTTTTATTACAGCTTATGAATTGTGGTTTAAACAAATTTTGTTTGAAATTGATTCGGTACGAGAAGTTTTCAAAGCACCGGTAAGACAATACACATTTCCTTCTTTTAGTTGTTTAGATTTAAAGGTTTATTGACACGCCCATCTTCCTAAATTTCCATACAAAGACAAGGGTATATCTCATGGTATTAAAATTTATTTTTATTTCGTTACGATTTTATGCTTTCTCCTTCCAACAACATCCGTTTTTGTCTAAATAATCCCACAAAGTTCTATTTAACCTTGAATGTCCCCAAATTTTATAATAATTACATCATTTACAATAAAATAGTACATATTTTTTTACTTTCGAGTTATCAAAATGATCTGAGGTGAAATTTCGCTCGATAGCTATAGGTAACAGTTTGTTAAGATATAGGGGAAACATTTGACTTGTTCTCTCTTTAAAAGTAAACTAGGTGCCTATCCCCCCTCTCCCCACCCCCCCCCCCCCCCCAAAAAAAAAATACAAACAAAAAACCGCTTGACGCGGTCTCTACCCTGGACCGTCTGCTGCTAAAATTGTGGACACGCCCCAGTAAACCCACAAATAAAACACATATATCAGTTTTAGGCCACACAAATTTAAAACGGTGCAGTGTTAAATTCTCTGTCCTCATGTTAGAAATATACATACTTCCTGTTTCGAAATTAGAGCCGCGTTTCTCATTGGCTGTGTATAGTACACAAGTAAGGACGCGGTACAATGATAAAACTTTTCGTAAAGTAAAATTCAGCCCGTTAAAATATGAAATACGAAAATAAAGCTAATGACGAATTGATGGTAATCAGATTGATTTGTCCTTCTATGTCCGACTTTCTTTATGTTTTTAGTAATGTTTAATATCAACGTTAAGAAAAAAGAACAACGATTAATACTGCATAAATGTTATCCTTTCTGAAAACCACTTCAATAGATCGCAAGCACTATCAATTTTATTCAAATATAAAGAACGTGAACTTTCATGTTCAAAGTCTCTTGAGAAGGACCACTTGTTTTAAATACAATCACTCAGAGATGGAGATTTATTTTGAAAATGTTGACATGTTTAAACAAGTGTAACGATAATATATTTTCTCTTTGCATATAGAAATAAAGTTTTATGATATTATTTACACAAAGCCATTTTTTTCAATATGATGCATTTAAACAATGTTATTGCAATTAAATATTTATGTTTTTGTCAATAAAGTTTAAAGGGGAAATTATATTTAATAAATTGACTTTATTTGTCAAGTTAAAACACTGGTTCCGAAATCCTCAAAATTTGTCATTCAACGTTTTCAGATAGTCTCTTAAAGGGGTGAGATATTACGTTCGACTCCTATCACTATAAGGAGCCGCGGTGGTTCAGTGAGCACATTGGCGTGCACGTAAAAGATCCATTGACAGTTGGAATTCGAATTAAGAGTAGGCCGTAGCTCACTGTATGGTGTATGCCCGTCTTCATTAGCTTAGTTTGGAACAGAACAGTAGGACGTAAACAACCCAATTCATTTCATTTCATTTTTGGCTCAATGAGTAAGTCGTTTACTCGCTAGAGTTTCTTTGTTCGATCCGGTGTTGGGCGAGAAAGTTCCACGGGATTTTCCGGCGTCATTTCCCCTTTTTAGTAGTGCAGGATGGAGGGCCTGAAAAAAATGGCTCTCTAGTAGTTCGAATGGGAAGAAAAATAGAGGTCCCATGTACACTTTGGAACTTGAAATAATAGTAGGCCATAGTGCCGCTGTCTGTGCAAAATTCCCCTCATAGCACACTGTACGTCCTTTTCCTGTCTTCATTAGCCCAGTCCGTGCAGAACATGAATGAATGAATGAAATGTGGTTTAATGACACGTCAGCACCAACCGGACTATTTATTGCGTTAAACATATGGTTATTTATTTCAGAGCGGCTATATTATATTACAGAAAAATATTTATATGCATAAATTAAAACAATATCACGGTAAATAAAATAAAAAATGAAATACATCTTCTATGCATATAAATATTTAAAAAACAAAAATGAAATGATGATATATATATACAATTAAAATTTATGATAAAAACCTGCCTCGTTTAAAAGGTCTAGAATGTTACAAAATAATTCCGGTTGGGCAAATAAATGATTTAATGTTTGGTAATGATGCAGAAAAGTTGGAAGTTAAACCCCATTTCACTCATATTTAACCTGTTCATATTGATCATCGTTATGTTCAGATACCGGGAAGCTGCCATCCGTTGTTAAGTTACCATTTTAGACCGATATTTATGGATAGAATTTAGAAGACGATGGTGCCGTAAAACCTATGGGCTGCTGTGTATGCTCTCAAAGTCTATATTCCTTTTTTATTCTTACATATTGTTACCTTAACTATAATAATTCATGTGATGCGATATATATATATATATATATTGATATTGTGGTCTTTGTACTTGGTAATAAGCATCGACAGTAACCACCCGTCCTCCAGATGAATATTAACGCATTCTAACCTCTTTTCTTTCAGCGCTTGGATGAAAGTAAAACATTATTAATTGTCAATCGTCTCAATCGAGTGGTGCTCATCTTAAAGGTATGACAGATCTCCGGACACTTGTTTTAATGTTTATAGAACAGCCTTTAATATTCTTTATTTTTGGAATTCCATGGACGAATACTGACGATATCTCTTTGATCGATAACTTAAAGCTGATTTGAACTATTAGAAAAGAGAATTTCGCGTTAGTAAAACCTTCAGTAGTCTTTTGGCAGACATTGTTAATGAGTACGGAACATCGATGAACTATAATGATACATATCTGAGTTGATTTGAGGTGGGTAGTGAGGATTCAGGGGTCAGTCCAAATATAATAATAATATTTCATTAGCTTTTTGGCGGACATTATTAATGGGTACGGAACATCGATGAACAAATCATACATCGTGTTGCTTTAAGGTGGGTTTCGGGGTGCAGAGTGTCCATAATTTACCCTGTTTATCCAAATATAACGATATTTCTCTTTAAATCGAGACGAGCCTCTTAAATATTAAATGCATACTATCTTTAAAAAGAATCTTGCCCGATCTAAACTTTTCTATAGATAATCGTTATTTCAAAATCTTGAGCGGCTCATTCAAATTATACGACTTCTTAAGGAGATACTTCATCGCTTTCACAATCGATTGCTATTGTTTTATTTTCATTCACTATAAGGGAATATTATGTCAAGCACAAGTATCTGTTGTTAATAGATCATTCAAGATATAAAATGATAAAGGCCACTGAACTAAAATGAGTGCATATTTCACAATCTGTAATTATCGCGTGCACAATTGCAAATGACCCCGTTGGTAGACAAGATTTGACTTCAGCCACCGTGTTCGTATGTATCAGATTCAATTAAGTGGAAAGCAAGTAATAACGTAGCCCTTGAAAATGGCAATCCTTCTTGTCAAGATGGGCGTAGGCGTAGCCCCCCCCCCTCCCGATTCGGTGAACCGTCCATTATTTCTCGGGCAATGTATTTCCGTTTTTCGGGCACAAACATCAGAGAATGAGACCATATATCATATAAATATTATTGTAGAATATTGTAAAATGAAATGACGCTTAGTTTACGTTTTGAATACTATAATACTTACGCCCTCGCGCAATAACATTTGTGGAAAACTCGTTGTAATTTATGATTAATTCATTCTGAAAATTGGCTGTGATGAAGAAATTTTTCGGGCAAATGGCCTCAGCCCCCAATTTAGATTAGCTCCCTATGCTTGTGAAGATGGTTCATCAGTAAATTATAAGACGTACTTATGACAAACTACTCTACTTCAAATTTATTTGGGCGACTTTTGGAAGAGCGTTCTCTCAATGTTATCAAGCTATTCAGAATGAAAGGCAAAATACAAAAAAACTATAACAACAGATCATGAAACCATACATGGCAATAACAAAATCAAAGGACGTGAATTCAATAGGCTGATAATACATAAATGAACTTCCTTAACATACGATTTAGATTTCCATAAATATTTAATAGGCGATTGATGATCCAGTAAAGGAAAGATATCAAATTGAAAGTATAAATAATAAAACCATATAGTTGAATTCTGTCTTTATATACAAGTGCGTTGACTATAGCACGTGTGGCCTCATTCGATGGAATGTTTTAAATGACGATTGTGATGGCTAATGACCAAACACTATTTGACACGGTTTTTTTTTTATCTTTCAAAGATCTAGATCTCTTCTGAGAATTTCGACACAGTTTCTATCACTTTACATTTATCGACAGCTCAACCCTTTCCCTGTCTAAATATGCAATATCCAATCCATAGTTCTAACACTCAAGCATTGGTTCCAGGGTGTATTCGCGGAGAAATAATTAATTCAGGTTTTTTATAACCTTTTTAGTTCGAGAAAACTAACTCATCCGTTGTTGCCAACCATAACGTTTGCTACCAGAAAGGCCATAGAAAGGCTCGAGGTTTGGCATAAGTTGTTTGTAATGGTAATAATATAGTTTACTTAACCAGCAATGGTGACATGTTTGAAAAAATGTCTGTCCATTTATATATATTCCTTTATAATTTTTCAGCTTTTGGTGGACCAAATCAACATCCTTGAAACCATGACACCGTTAGATTTTCTAGAATTTAGGTTTGTAAATGTACATGATGCTTTAATCTGTAAGCTGGACCGATTATTGTACAGCCAATTAAACAAACATCTTGAGGCCCCGACCGTCTCAAAACATTTACATCTCCCAGAAAATATATTTCTTTAAGCACAAGACCCATTTTCATCTAACAGAATAATATATCTTGGTAAAGACTGAAAATAAAGTATTGCTTCATAAAATAACAATACATTAAACAAATCCATTATTACAGTGCAGCAAGTACCTCGTCTGCCGTTTCTATTTCAGTGGGCATTACTTCCTCACTATCAGGTAGTGCCACTGCTCATGGATTTTTTGTATTACAATTGCGGCTACGTTAAAATTTACAGAATGGAGTTTCGAGTTCTAGTTCTCTGCACTAACTGGGCTAATGAAAATGGGCACACGCCATGCAGTGTGCTATCAGGGAAATTTGACCAGATAAGCGGCGCTACAACCGGGCCCGTAGCCAGCTCATAAAATTTGGTGGGGCTACGGAATGTTTTGGAGGGGCTGAGGATGTGGCCGGCTAAGAACGCTTCTAAGAAATATTGGGGGGGGGGGGGGCATAGCCCCCCGTGGCTACGGGCCCGGCTTCAACCTACTCTTCTTCGAATTCCAACTGTCAAGGGTTCTTTTACGCACATTCCAGTGTGTAGACCTTCCGACCTACACAACCGACAAAGGGAACCTGCGCCGCAAAAGTTCAGAGGAATTTTTTCGGCCAACATCGGGACCGAACCCGGGATATCCTGGTTAGCCAGCGTCTTACTCACTGAACCACCGCGCTTCCCTAGAATGTAAACTGAGCTTGGAGTATCTCGGAATGATAAAACGTTTTTTAGCAATAATTGCTATTGATTTATGATCACGAATAGGTAAATATCATTATAAGGTTATCGACTTGCGTTGAAAGAAACACAACTAATGGAACCCATCGTCTCTGACACAGGTGTGTCTCCTTATATTCTTTTACCTGTATCTCATCTATTATATTCTCTGCTCAGGGGCCGTATTCATGAAAACATAAACTAAAATATTTTAAAAGTTCTGTCCTTTCATTGGCCAAGAGCTACAATTTGTAGTAAGATGTTAACTCTCATCCAATGAGATGGCTGCTTCCTTAGTTTAAGATTTCGCGAATAAGGTTCCAGGTGTTTTACATTTTATCATATTCCTTTTCCAGAACAAGTCTGGCCACAGCATCAGGATTTCAAAGTTTGCAGTTTCGTCTCTTTGAAAACAAAATGGGTGTTAAAGAGGTAAGACACACGAAAGTTACACTGTCTGTCTAAAACTCCGCCTGAAAACAGACACAGTTCGACGATTTTAGTCGAAAACACCAAGTATACTTCGTGAAGTTTGAAAACTATTTACTCTGCTTTTATTTAATACAATCGAAAATGTTTTTTTTTATTCTTTGTGTCCATCCAAGATGTAAAATAGATTAGAACGCCATTACAAAATGTTTGAAAATGGCGTCCATTCAGGATAGTGATCTATCCTCAAAGTAGATGGCCCTCTCGGTGCAGAAACAATAATACTTTTGCAATATGTTATGTAAATAGGAAGTGTTATATCTGCATCAAAGAAAGGCATATCATATAAGATAGAAAAGATGCATGCGGATGCTACCAATCAAAACTAGAGTATACAGTCAATCAATACCTCTATTATTAAACTTAATGCGACACATGGAATACGTCATGGCAATCGAAGTCGCGACTTGACCCGTTACTCGGTTTGACGTTTTTCCATATTTATTTTTAAATTAATAAAACAACAACCCTTGTCTTGATGTGTTTGAAAATAAAGTAGTAGTCATACATAATATAACAATTCTAAGTAGATCTAATAGTAATAAGTAAAATATAAAACATATTTTTAAAATTAATACAAGTACAACACCAAATCAAATATTTATACTACTGATAATAAATAGCTGGATTGTTGAGATCCTTTCTAGCAGAGTGGATTCCAAATAGACACTCATTACAAATAAGTATATATACAATCTGTTACAAGAGTTTTGACATTATGAACAACAAGTAATCAGCTGGATTTCATTTGACATTTTGACATAACGTAATAATTTTCTGAAAGTCATTACTTGCACACCGTTGCAGTTTACCCCGTGTAGATTATCTATCGCCATTGACAGTGCTATTTTCTCCCAATTTACAGAATATTCGGACAAACCTAAAGTTTATGTATAACTTTTCTGTGTATACATGATTGTTATCTGCTGTTGTTGATATGGGTACTATGAGCAAATCTCGAAACACTACATCCCTTTCCCTTTAACATTAGAGCACTTTAAACAATCCATCACTTTCCTTTTAACATTACAGCACTTTAAACACTCCACCCGTTTCCCTATAACATTACAGCACTTGAAACACTCCAACCCTTTCCCTATAACATTACACCATTTTAAACACTCCAACCCTTTCCGTTTAACATTCCAGCACTTTAATCATCCCATCACTTTCCTTATAACATTATAGCACTTTAAACAATCCATCACTTTCCCTATAATATTACAGCACTTTAAACGCTCCACTCCTTTCACTATAACATTACAGCACTTTAAACACCACACCCCTTTCCCTATAACATTACAGCACTTTAAACACCCCATCCCTTTCCCTATAAATTTTAGCATTTTAAACACGCCATTGCTTACCCTGTAACATTATTGCACTTTAAACAATCCATATTATGTTCCCCATTAAGATTATAGCTCTTTAAACACTCGACCCCTTTCCCTATAACATTATAGCCAAAAGTACAATTCCTTTCCCTATATTATTATAGCACTTTAAACACTCCACCCCTTTCGCTATAACATTATAGCACTTTAAACACTAGCATATATAAATAGGGAGAGTTAACCCCTTTAAGTTCTTCTACCTGTATACAAGAAATGACAGATGAGATTTTAATGAAAGTAACTGTTATTGGTATTTCATCATTATTGTACTGATCAGTCGCGTATATAAATTGGTTTCTAGGGAATAAATGTTTTATTATCTTTGTAGAATTTGATATCATTCTATTATTTATAAACAAACAAGCCACCAAGAAATTTCCTTGTTTAATATTTGAAGAGAAGTCTATCACGATGATTTCTTTATTAGTTTTCAACAATCACTGCATCTAATTGATTGGCGGTGGGGTTTTTTTTTTTTGGGGGGGGGGGGGGTTAATTTCCTGGTTAAAGTGAATGTCTATTTTTGCATCACACTCTATACAATATTGCACCACGCTTTATCCAAATGAAATAAAAGGGACTTAACGTCCTACTTTCTGCTCGATCCAGTCTAATGAAGACGGTGCCACGGCACGGTCTGTACAATATTGTAGGGGGGGGGGGGTGGATGGCCGAATGGTTAGCACGTGCGCGCTGTATCATAAGGTCTGTCATTGAGTCAACTGGTGTGGTTTTGATTCCCGGTTGTACGTGACAAGGAGTAGGCTTTATCCGGGTCCCCCGGTTTCCTCCCACTGCTAAAGACCTTTACGCGCAAGCGAATTATTGAAATAAAATTGATACATGTGTTAGTCCCGAAATGACCTAGTTTGTGTCGAGTGGACGTTAAACCCCATTTCTCTCTCTCTATGTACAATATTGCACCGCGCCCTCTACCTTATTCGTAGACTTAAAAACAATGACGGGACGTTTATGTTAATATCATATAGGTTATGAGCTAAAAAGAAAACTATAATGGCCATTCGTAGAATTAAAAAATGGCAAGAACGTTTTCAAATATCTATGTCAATGGGGGCGCCCTTTTCTTGATAAAGATAAGTATACACGCATGGACAGACTATTATAGGTCAAAATCATATCGAGTCTTTCAATTGCTTTCATTGGTGTGACACAGGGTTCGTTTCTTGTGTCACTTATTTTTATACGCCTACATTTACATGTGGACGTGTATTGTCGTCGCCCTTGTCCGTCGGTACGTCCGTCAAAAATTTGTTAGTGGACACTCTACAGGTCACAATTTTTATCCGATTTCGACGAAACTTGCAATATAGTTTTTTTCTGCCAAAGATGTCGGTTCTTGTCGAAATTGACATGTATCGGACCGTAAATGCCTGGATTATGGGCCCTGATTGTGAGAAAAATCCCATTTTTAGCTTGGGGACACCCTAGAGGTCACAATTTTTATCCGATCTTGACGAAACTAGAAAAGTATATGTGTATAACCCACAGATCTCGTCTCCCTTCGATATTCGCGCATATCTGAACTAACATCCTGGATTATGGTCCCTGGTTGTACTAAAATCACTTTTATTTGGCTCATTCTCCGTCCATCTCGTGCAAAATGTGGGCGTATCTTGCATGGGAACCACTTGTTCTATTAAATATTGACGATCTTTTAGATTAATCTGTACCCCCAATTAGTCCATTTACGCAAATCTAATGATTCGACTTTAGTTTCCGGCTATTTGGGGTCTGGTTTTATATCAAAATCACTCTTTATCACGTATTTGTTTTACACGCCCACATTAATCTGTTTATACCATTTCAATGTAAACACAAACTCATTACACTAATTGACTTAGCCAGATATTTCTATATGTCAGCAATATTCAGTATCCGCATTTTATATCCGCAAGATAAACTTTATATGAATAAGTCAACAGCAATATTATTTTTTTATCCCCATTTACTATTATTTCATCACCTTCTATTTATTTTTTATGTTTTGTTCGCATTGGGTAACAATATGCACATTGAAAATGACTGTTTAATATATCCCTGTACTTTATTTATTCACGCCTGAGAGTGTCACAGTTTGTTAAGAACCATAGTAATTCCAAAACAAGTACGCCGCCAGCAAGACAAGTCAGATGTTCGAATTCTTAATTGATAATATCTTTGTTGAATTTGGAGGGGAAATATATCAGCAAGTGGTATGTATCCTCATGGGCACCAACTGCGCACTTTTGCTTGCTGATTTGTTTCGGTATTCTTACGAAGCCGTTTGTATACAGGCACTCGTAAAACAAACGATTAGTCAGACGTTTTAATTTCACTTATCGATATATCGATAATGTTCTATGACTGAATAATTCTAAATTTAGTGTTTATTTAGAATTCATATATAAAAACGCTACTGACAGTGACAATTACGCTTCCTACTAATCCTACTTGAACCTGCGGCTCGATGTTGACAATTGCCATAAACTTGGTGTTACATTATAGGATCAACGTGATGACTTTAACTTTCCGATTGTCAGCTCTCCATTTACAAACGTGATGACTTTGACCTTCCGATTGTCAACTTTCCATTCATAAGTAGTAACATTCCACTGACACAAGTTTACGGAGTGTATGTGTCTCAGTTAGTCCGGTACGCGAGAGCTTGTTCTTTTTATGTTGATTGTTTAAGTAGATCGAGACATTTGGAATCTGAACTTCAACTATAGGAATACTTGCCCACTAAAATTAAATAAACGTTTTAAAAGATTTATGGTCGTCATATTGACCTGATTGGTAAATATAACATGTCTCTTATTCTATATATTTTTAATTTGACACGTATACCATTTTCCTGATTATGTCAACGACATCTGTTACTGCTGTTCATCATGTGCATTATGCATACGGCAGTCCACTTGCTGATTACGCTATTTGACCGTGTTATCTTCTGAATGTTTGGATGCCGCCATGATGGGTGTGGCTCCAGGCAGGGTAAGCTTACTCTTCCGGACACTTGTTACCACTGTTCATCAAGTACTTGTACAAGGTAAACAGTCCATTTGCTGATTGCACTTTTTTGCCGATTCCATATTTAGGACTTCAAATTTTTCCTAATTGGTTTGGATTGTTCCTACTTGGTTTTATTTATTTATGAACATTGCTATATTTTGTATATCTTATGGTTTTGATTCGAAAACGCTCTGTGATAATTTTATTGTAAACTTATCTTTTTTGTTTGAACAGTAAATATTATATTGCATGTTTATTTCCATGGACTTAAGCCCTCCATTTATGGTTTGGATTAGAAAACGCTCTTTGTTGCAATTTACTGCAAACTTATCTTTTGTTGTTTAACAGTAGGTATTATATTGGGGTTTATTTCGGTTGGGGTTTATTTCGGTAGACCTAGACTGTCAGTTGCAGATTTATTGTGAAGTTATTTTTTTCTTTTTTGTCTTTTAGTACCTACTATTTCTTGTTTATTTTCATGGAGTTAGATTGTCACTTGTAACAAAATCTACCAGTTTTATTTATTTATGTGCGGTTCAAATGTTATCATGCATGTGCCCTTTACTTCTTTTATTTGGTTGTTTTTTTATATATTCAGGATCAGAGAGTGAAATATAACCAACAACATTATATACGTGTTTTTAATGATCCAGAATCAATTGCAAAACTTAAAGATTCGCTCGATTCTCCTTCATTATTGGCCTTGGTTGAGGTGAGAATATGTTTATGCATTAAAAAATTTAAAATTTAAAAAATAGATGGAAACTATAGTTTTGGCAGTTCGAGAGTTATTTAGAAGATAAACACTTCCTGTTTCGCATTTAGAGGGGTGTTATTGTCCAATGGACATGTCTTGAGATCATTAGGACCCGAGAAATTACTAATAAAAGAAATTACTAAAACAGAGGGATGTTGTTGTCCAATCGACAGAGTCTAATTGACCAATCAAAACGCAAGATTCACCCGTAAGCATGTTAAAATATTATACTTTATACATCAGCCCCACTAAAGTATTTCGAACAGATTAACTGTTTAGCCAAGAAATCGGGTTATACTGTCATTACAGTAAATGAACCAAAATATTTTAAACATTAATCATAGCTATCTTTTGTTATAGGAGAGAGGGGTAACACTCGCTTAGTCAGATACCGTATATTTGAATGAAATTGTGCTTATAAAAAAGAAATTTGCAAAAGATAATAATTATCGCAGAATATCAAAACACCCCAATACCACTTCCGCCTTTATTATGTTATTAATGTCTTTAACAGAGATGGTTAGAAAGAACACCGGGATTAACAGAAGAAGATGGCTTTAATTTCTGGGATATATTTCAACAAGTTGTGAAAAGATGGCAAGATGATTCTTATCTTTATCCTGCTCAGGTAAATCATATTTACTGTTAAACATTACTGGCTACGTCGCATCTCTGTAGCCTAGTTAGTAGGCCCACGATCTGTATTCAATGAAGAGTCACGGAGGCTAAGTTGATAAGACGCTGGCTCGCTAGCCTGGAGATCGCATGTTCGATCCCTGTATTGGCCGAGAAGGTTCATCGGGGTTTTACGGTATGGTTTCTCCTTGTCAGTGGTGCAGGACGGCGGGCCTGCCAAAGAAAGCTATCTAGTCCTTCGGATGGGACGAAAAACCGAGGTCCCGTGTATACATACATTGGGGTGTGCGTAAAAGATCCCTTGGCAGTTGGAATTTGATAGGCCATAGTGCCGCAGTCCGAGCAAAACAGTAGGGGCGTTAAACCCCATTTCATTTCATTCCATTTTTGTGTTTGTAGACTGAAGAAGATGAAGACGTGAAAGCCGGTTATTTAATGGACTATAATAAAGCCAGGGTAAGTACGTTGCTATGGTGTAATTAGTGTCAAGTTTACATTAATTAATTGTTCGATTTATTAGGTTCGAAAGAGATAAAATTTTTAAACGAAATAAAACGGAATTATATATACATAGAGGATATTTGTCGTTTTAGAGTGAATAACATATGCGTAGCATGAGTGAAAATATAAACGTTTTCTTGCTTAGAGATGAAATAAAATATGTTATTCACGACAAAACGACAAATGTTCTATTTATTTTATGATTTTACAATCATTTTAGGTAAAAACAACTAGCCAGTGGAATAACATTTTTATTTCACTGATAAAACGCGGTATTCCACTACTGATCATAAAATAAATGTTATTATTTTTCATTGCACTGTATAGAGGCTGAAATCAATTACGTTTTTTTATATTGCCTTGATGGTGAATTGAATATCTGCTATATAACCCATACTGACTAACCGCGAGGTCAATTTATTCAAAATATAAACTTGGAAAATGCATCCCGATATACATCTGGAATGTATATTTAAAAAGTGGGTTATTCGTCCATCCCTCTAAACAGATTTTGACATGTAAGCATGATATTTGTATTCAAAACAAAACACAAAAAAAAGGTATATATGGATATAGCTACTTCTCTGTTATTCAATAACAACGTTTCATAACACATACAAGTTACCTTTTCAAGTATTTAGACACAAACTACTTAATAAGTTCACTATAATTTAAGGTACCTAATTGTAACTACTGAGTCTGTCGCTGCTTCGTCCATTTCATGCATTTGTCGGCTTTCAAATATAGCCGTTATGGAGATGACGATAAAATTCCCAGACTATAAAAAAAAAAGCTTTACTCAAAGGTATCACAGAAGGTCTATTGCTTTTAAGCAAACTTATTAGTCGAGTAATTTAGATAGTTTTTCATGTATGTCGATAGAAATAACTGTATCTTTAAAATTCAACTCAGTTTAAAATACAGTAACACAGTTTTGGATGTTTCTATAAACAGTTTGATTAATCGTTATTATTTTATTTTCTAATTGACAGGAAACGTTTGATTCTTTGTTTGACATTGACAAGTATAATGCTCAAAGAGAAAGAGGTAAAACAACTATATTTATATTTTCAAACGTTGGTTTATTAATGGATGTTATCTTTGAAACTGCATGGATCTATAGTGTATCTAAGTATATTGAAAGTCGTTATATAAACTTTGAAACTGCATGGATCTATAGTGTATCTATTTAAATTGAAAGTCGTTAATATAATTTGCTAATGTTTTCAAGCAGTTGAACTAAAAATTTATTTCATATTTGATTGATTTGATACACCCCTAATAAAGACACATTATGTCTAGCTACTAGCTATCTATTTAATATATCTAAAAGAGAGATGGTTGTGGGGGGGGGGGGGGTAACAACGTCCACTCGACAGATAAGATAAGATAAGATAAGATTTTATTGTATCATTGCATCCACCAAGGACAGCAT